>NC_139344.1:24581988-25289488 GCF_055883805.1 Amblyomma maculatum
TTACTAAAAAAAAAAAAGAAAAATGCGCAATAAAACATGTAGCATTCAGGTGCGCAATATGTTTTGGACAAAATACTTATTGCGTCTGCCATTGCATGTGTTATATAAGGCGTGATATGAAAACAGATAAGAACCTCTACTACTTCTGACTTGAAATAAAGTTCAGATAGATACAATTACAACGTATTTTGTATTTTAACGCCGTACAAGCAAAATTTCTCGTTGCATTTGCCATTACTTATTGGATCTATGGTGCCCCTGCACGAGGCTAGAGATGAGATTGACGTTCAAGCCAGCGCATGACATTTAGTTCTTCTATCTTGCCGCAGTACCAACTGAATTTGAGGCTGGTGATATTGGGGAAGACGAAGCACCAGCTGCGAAAGAAAAGAAGCTGGACTCTCAGAGTGAAGGAGATGGACTCTTCGAATGAACGAGTAACGACGCACGAGACACCCATTATCTATCAACGTTCAGATTAAGCAGGTGCACCTGAACGCGCTCTTAGGTTTGTCTCGGTCGGAGCAGATATCGTTAATTACATCCAGATGCATGATGCAGAGAATCGCTTGCGACGATGCAATTTCCTTTTCTTTGGAATAAAAGAGGATCCGGAAGGAGGTTGGGAATCTTCTGATTAAAGTATAATCCTCTTTACAGCTAGGGATAGCAACAAGTACACCCTTCGAACGAGTACGCAGGCTATAGAAGTGTGATTATACTAAGCGGAGACCTATTATAGCAAAGGTGTTGTTTTTTAAGGAAAAAATGCAGATTCTTTTATGTGCACGTAAACTGAAAGGATTTTTTTTTTTTGCCTTGTCGAAGACTTCCCTGACAACGCAATAGGTAAGAAAGAAATGTAGGCGTTTTCCAAGGAGAAAAACAAGGCTTCCAGTCGAACTTTCGATCAAATGAAATATTATTTCGACCAACAGATCGCTGAACATCAGCAAATGCTGAAATGATCACCATGAGTCGACTGCAAGAAACAGTCATTCACTACCATCGTCATGAGCCAACATTCGCAGCCTCGTGCAGAAACGTGGTATGTTATCGGCGTAGATCAATGTGTATCGCATATCATCATTATTACGGAAATGCGGTTCATTCCTAGTATTGAGGGCAATTATATTCTTCCACGTGCTTTCTTATACAGCACACGCATGCATTATGAGGCTGATAAAAGAGGCGATTGCCTCCTTTTAATAATAATAACAAACAGTAACATCATACGTAATCGACATTCACGCCTAGGAATTGCGTTGGCTACCTGCCGAATATTTTCCATTAATATTTTGATAGGCGCTTGTGGCCGTCCACCAGATCCTGGTCATTATTTCATTAATCCGCTGCGTATCAGTAATGATAAGAGAACTGATCTGTGTCCTGGAGACACCATCAAATTCACCGGGGATATTAATAATTTGGTCAACTGGGATCGGCTACCATCATCAGCTCAGATTTTAGTACATTTCTGTAATTTTACGTTGGGTTTCAACCTGCTGCAAGTCATTAACCAACCCACCCACACCACTAATGTATTATATCGGATATTCACAACAACGCCGGAAACAGTGCGAGAAGTATCACGCTTGAATGGATTCAGTGACCAACATTTATTTCCACTAAGTATCGACATTCTGTGACTAAGGAGTATCCCGGTTATAGTAAGCATAATTTCGCAGCTATCTAAATGTACAGAGCCTGAAACCTTCTTTTATCATACCTTC
Source organism: Amblyomma maculatum (assembly GCF_055883805.1). Classification (NCBI taxonomy): domain Eukaryota; kingdom Metazoa; phylum Arthropoda; class Arachnida; order Ixodida; family Ixodidae; genus Amblyomma; species Amblyomma maculatum. Next base: position 24,583,722 of record NC_139344.1, read on the forward strand.
CTAACCTGATTTAACAACCGCGGCGTTTAAGAAAACTGTGTACTTCTTAGAGATGGGGTTTCATCTTGAATCAGCACGCACGCATATCTCTATTCAAAATATCTGAAGATGAATTAACCATTCTCTTTCTAGGAGGCTTAGGCAACTAAGGAACGCGAAAAGCAGTTGTAACAGATTGCTAAATGTGAGCCAGTTCTACTTGCGATATATGCAGCGACGCACTGAAAATGTATTGCTCTCTCTTATACACCGTGATGGATAAGTATTGTTCACAGGACCTTCCATTGCTTATGATAAGCAATTGTAAAAAGTTCTGGAAGTAAATGTGTCCTTATCGTGAAGGCAGTTGCACCATTTTACAAATTAACAACACCTCAATCGCAGACTTTGCGTTCCTCGCAATATTCAACATTTTCTTTTCATCTGTTTTCTCATCCGAAGATCACTCTAATCTACCCGAAGTTCCCTTTATTATTTACCGCCATGACACCCAATAAAATAACTAAAGAAGAAAGCATATGTTTATAATAACCTTAGGGTATGTAAACTAGTAAGTGGGGCTGCCATTAATTCTGAGGTTTAAAAATGTCATTTTAGTGGCTAACAAAATTTTATTTCATTTTTTTTTAACTTCAGGAATGAGGCCCTCGGACTGTAAGATAGCTAAAAAAATACCATTTGTGTTAAAGAAACAAAAACCTTGCTGAAAATTAGCGTCCAATATCTCTCATATGCATCCGCGGCAAAATACTGGAGCGTACAATTGCATCTCGTTTTCAGGGGTCTTGAACACAATAACGTTTACGCAAATCAAAATATATTTAGGAATGGTCTTTCGATCGAAACATGGTTATTAGAGCTAACTACTGATCTGCAAATTTAATGTTGTCACACAGTAAGATCTCGACAAAAGTCACCAATGACCACCGAGCGGTAGCGAATATAGGTAGGGCCAGCGGCCTACCGTCAGAATTTCGGCTTCCTCGTCTCGAGGAGGCACGCGCTTGCGATCAGCGCAGAGCGAAGACGAGGAATGTACCATGTCAATATTCTAACGGGTATTGCGCCAAACGTCCAGGCAACGCCCTGAGCCTAGAAGACTGCCGAAGTCCGAGAGCGGTCCGAGCGGCGGTCCGAGCGCGGTTCCAGGCAACCGACTTCGTCGTCTACGCCAACTAGCCACTGATTGTCTCCGCTTCGTCGTCGACTATAGCTTGTATCACTGCCCCCCCTCCTCTGTAGCATCGACTCGATGCGACGCGGTGCTACTAGGAAGAAGTTAGGGAAAGGGTGCACAAAGTGTCACAAGGACCCAGCGGCGTTAACGAAAAGTTCAATCATGCACGATCATGATAGGGCTTCAGCCGAACCACGTGCACGACTTCAGGACGCTGTGGTCTTCGGGATGGAGCTGAAGCTGCGGGAACAACGGCGTAGGTGACGTCACTGATACGGCGAACAATCTCGTAAGCGCCGAAGTATCGGCGTAGTAACTTTTCAGATAGGCCGCGATGACGAACAGGTGTCCACACCCAGGCGAATTCGCCCGGCTCGTAAGTGACGATTCTTCGGCTGAGGTTATACCGAGCAGCGTAATTCGCCTGTTATCGGTGGATTCTGAGGCGTGCTAGTTGCCCCGCTTCCTCAGCACACTGAACAAAGATGTCGGCGTTAAGTTGGACTTCAAAGCCGCAAGAAGGACCAACTGGCATCATGGCATCCAACGGCGTGCTCACTTGGCGACCGAAGACAAGTTGGAACGGGGTCAGTCGCGTCATCTCTTGAGTGGCGGTATTGTACGCGAAAGTTATATAGGGTAAAATCGCATCCCAGGTGCGATGTTCTGCGTCCACATACATAGAAATCATGTCAGTGAGGGTGCGATTTAGGCGCTCCACCAGCCCGTTGGTCTGAGGGTGATACGCCGTCGCACGTCGATGGCTAGTGTGAGTCAGAGTCATGACCAACCGGATTAGGCGAGCCGTAAAAGCTGTTCCACGGTCAGTGATTACCACGGCGGGGGCGCCATGACGTAGGACAATGTTATGAACGAAAAATTGAGCAACTTCGGCTGCAGTACCTTTAACAAGGGACGCGGTCTCTGCGTACCGCGTTAGGTAGTCTGTCGCGACGACTACCCAACGGTTGCCAGACGAGGACTTCGGAAAAGGACCGAGAAGATCCATGCCCACTTGATGGAAAGGGGTCTTCGGCGGAGCAATAGGCTCATTCAGTCCCTCATTCACGTAACACGCAACACATTCACGTAATTGCGCAACAAACACGACACAAAAGTAAGAGGGACACGTAGCACGGGACGAGCGCAAACACAAAACATGGAAGCACAGCCAGATGGGCCCACTGAATTAGAAATATGCTTTAACAGGAGCTGTTGGCGGGCTAGTTGGCGGGCAATTTCACCATGACTACAGTAGACATTCACCAACTAGCCCGCCAACAGCTCCTGTTAAAGCATATTTCTAATTCAGTGGGCCCATCTGGCTGTGCTTCCATGTTTTGTGTTTGCGCTCGTCCCGTGCTACGTGTTCCTCTTACTTTTGTGTCGTGTTTGTTGCGCAATTTCGCCATGACTACAGTAGACATTCACCAACTAGCCCGCCAACAGCTCCTGTTAAAGCATATTTCTAATTCAGTGGGCCCATCTGGCTGTGCTTCCGTGTTTTGTGTTTGCGCTCGTCCCGTACTACGTGTCCCTCTTACTTTTGTGTCGTGTTTGTTGCGCAATTTCACCATGACTACAGTAGACATTCACCAACTAGCCCGCCAACAGCTCCTGTTAAAGCATATTTCTAATTCAGTGGGCCCATCTGGCTGTGCTTCCATGTTTTGTGTTTGCACTCGTCCCGTGCTACGTGTCCCTCTTACTTTTGTGTCGTGTTTGTTGCGCAATTTCACCATGACTACAGTAGACATTCACCAACTAGCCCGCCAAGAGCTCCTGTTAAAGCATATTTCTAATTCAGTGGGCCCATCTGGCTGTGCTTCCATGTTTTGTGCTTGCGCTCGTCCCGTGCTACGTGTCCCTCTTACTTTTGTGTCGTGTTTGTTGCGCAATTTCACCATGACTACAGTAGACATTCACCAACTAGCCCGCCAACAGCTCCTGTTAAAGCATATTTCTAATTCAGTGGGCCCATCTGGCTGTGCTTCCATGTTTTGTGTTTGCGCTCGTCCCGTGCTACGTGTCCCTCTTACTTTTGTGTCGTGTTTGTTGCGCAATTTCACCATGACTACAGTAGACATTCACCAACTAGCCCGCCAACAGCTCCTGTTAAAGCATATTTCTAATTCAGTGGGCCCATCTGGCTGTGCTTCCATGTTTTGTGTTCGCGCTCGTCCCGTGCTACGTGTCCTCTTACTTTTGTGTCGTGTTTGTTGCGCAATTTCACCATGACTACAGTAGACATTCACCAACTAGCCCGCCAACAGCTCCTGTTAAAGCTTTTCTAGTGCTTAACTCAACCCAAAACATATTATTTGTTCATCGCCTTTCTTTACAGCCACCTTCCAGTGCGTATGAATTCTGCAGTTGAATATGCACTTAACAACCCTCCCACTACGCCTATTCATTTCTACACAGATTCTCTGTCTCTGCTTTCTGTCATCTCTTCAGTGAACTCGTTTAACCCCACAATTCTTACAATTAAAAAGAACCTGTCGCGCTTATCGTCTCTCGCTCCATTCATGTTATTCCATATCCGGGGCCACTCCGGCATTTATGGCAATGAGTTGGCCGATCAAGCAGCTGGTTGCACAGGCCAGTACGGCCTTTTACATCCATCTACCCTTTCAAGACGTTATGTCCGTTCACGCTTACATCGTTCTTCCCTTGTTTTGTGGAGCACATATTGGCGCGTAAATAATGGCGGCACAGCATTATTTAATTGGATACCTGATACCCTCAATATACCACGCATTTGTGCGCACCGTAATGCGATGACAACTCTAATTACAGGGCATGACAGATTTCCTTTTTATTTTAAAAACGTGCGTCTATCCTCCCCTTCACTTTGTTCCTGTGGCAAGATGTGTAATGACGTCCGTCACTACTTCCAAGACTGAGTCCCCTACTGCTCCTTCTGTTTCTCGCCTAAAGTCTTTTTGCTCATCAGATATAACAGCTCCAACCTCCGAAATAGTGCATGTGTCCTGTCTAAAGCCCTATCATCAACGTTCTATTTCGCTAACATAGACCGCACCGGGACTGTGCTTTTCCCGCGGGGGGGGGGGGGGGGGGGGGGATAGTGTTACTTAGCTGTATTCGCTGTTCGTGATGAGGATGAAGAAGTGCGACAGACTCGGAGAAGATCACGACGCTGAGTGTTGTGAAATCGGTGCCCTCATCAACGTTAGTTGTGCGGACAGCTTTGGGACTGCAAATCTTCCACATAACAATATATATATTCAAACAGGATGTCACACCACTTTCCCGATTATATATTTTATTTCAACAGTTTCGGACGGTGGACCGTCCTTCTTCAAGGTAGAATTGAGAATCTATGTTCTCAATTCTACCTTGAAGAAGGACGGTCCACCGTCCGAAACTGTTGGAATAAAATAGATAATCGGGAAAGTTGTGTGACATCCTGTTTGAATTTAACTCTGGCCCATTAGTAACAAGCAATCCATGTCTATATATATATATATATATATATGTTTTTTTTTTTTTTCGAAACATGCGCTCCAATTATGTACGTAATCGTTTAGGGTTGATTTCCTTTTCTTTTCTCTCTAATATTTTCCTTGGATCCATTGTGTTTCTTCTCAGGTGTCCTTTATTTCTCTCTCTCTTTTTTTTTTTCTGGCTGCCGTATTACTTGGGTGCATTTTTGACCTGTTTTTTATTGTGGCGTGCACGCTGCTGCTGCCAACAGCCCATCTCTGGCTTTAGAAGCACCAGCGGATTTCCGTTAGATCCTGTGCTTGAGTCTGGGGATGAGGGACTCCTCGGAGTATCCTGCCGACCCCCAACCACTCTCTGTACAGAGGAGGAAGATTGCTTTTCCTTTCAGCCTGTCTGATTCGGACACGCCCACTTGCTTGCATGAAGGCGCCTATGGCTGCAGTGCGCTGGTCACTTATGCCTACTGTATCACGTTTCTACGTGTCCATTGGTATTTCGTCGTGGCGTGCCCTTCGATGCCGCCAACTTTCCATCTTTGTTTTTACAAGCACCAGCGGATGACCTGCTGATCCTGTGCTTGAGCCTCACGGTGGTTGGGGCGAGGGTCTCGTCGGAGGGTCCTGAAGACCCCCTACCACGCTCTGCACAGGGGAGGGAAGGCTCCGTACTTCTGTGTTGAGCAGAGTGCTTAAGGCATGCCTTTCAGTTTTCTGGCTGTGCCCGTGACTGCAGGCACTCTTGCCTACAGAGCCAGGTCCGCATGGGCAGCATGCATACTGCTATGAATTGAGTAGAGTTATTATTTTTTTACCTTATTCCTCTATGATATGTTATTTTTTTTTGCCTTTTCTGCTGCTGTTGTCACACGAGTCCGGTATAGTGGTGCAGTAATTATTTTTTTTAGGCATTTTCCTCCATCGTTTCTCTTACCAGGGCATTTTGCGGTTGGTATAATCTGGTTTAGTGATGGACGTCATTCGCATCAGACTGGATTTAATAGTTTTGTTTTCTCTCTTAATGTTTTGTCTAGGTTTTAATATTCTTTCTCATCCCCTCCCTTTCGTCTGTGGTGTCGGCACTTTCTCAATTTTTTTTTTATTTCATTCTTCTGCTCCTAAAATTAGTATTTTTTCTCTCTGTGAATTTGTGGACCAACGAATACAATGCCGTGGGAGACTGCGATTCTCTACTGTTCAGCCGCATTTTATTTCTCTGTTGGGGACATTCCTGTTTACTATTCTACCTCAGTCTCTTTTTTTTTTTATGTTTTGGGTGTTTGTACGTCGTCCTCTCTCTCCGTACGTTGTGATTTTGTATGACTGTTGTTTGCTGCTGTTCCCTTCTTTTCTGGTTCTGGTTCCTGTTTTTGTTTCATTTGCAGGTCTGGATGTGCTACCGTCTGGTTTTTTCTTCTTTTTCTTCTTTAAGCCAGCGTGGACCACCTTGCATCACGGACCTCATTTTTTTATACCTTCTTTCGCTTTTAAAAAAGAGTTTCTTTTTTTTATCTCGACCTTCTGCTCTCTTTTATTTATTTTAAACTGGTTTTAAGCCTTGCAAAGCTTTTGCTGGTCCAGGCTCTCTCTCCTTTTTGTTTATGTTTTTTTTTTTTCATTTCGAGAGGACGAATAAAATGGTAAAATGGAGTAACACAACGACATTTCTCCGAAACCTTTCGCCGGCGATAACGACTGACACGGAACACATAACAATAAGGTGCCAAGTTTCACTTCCAACACCACGAAAACTCGCGGGCCGATCCCACGCAAACGTAACTTTTCGTCCCAGGCGGTTTTTAAAGGCAAGCAATAGATATAGCGGCACTAGTGTCTACATACACGAGAATACCTATGCCACCAACACACACAGACACTTTGTTTCTTTTACATAAGGACAGGAAGAAACATTGGTGAAGGCGACCGTTCCGCGACCTCACCTCCATCGGCCGACGAAGTTAGTTTTCTGGAAGGGGTGATACAGAGGGTCGGCGATATGTTTATATTCATCTTCATGCCGCTAATCGCAAAGGAGTCCGCAGAGATGTGAGACAATGCACCTTCCTTTCCTCAGGACCAACCAGTTTTCACTTCAGGGAAGGGAGGCATTTGAAACTCAGTGCCAGTGCCTCATTCTAAACCGCCAAGAAAAAACACGCGAAACGGTGCTTTCGCACAATTTACTCTGCTTAGACCAACCTAAAGGAAAGCTGAAGCGGTTTTCAAATTGCATGAAATTCGGTGGTTGGAAAGAAGGGGTATTATTAATCATGTGTGTGAATTTTGTTTTCAATTGTGTTGATAAGAAAAACAGAAATCGCTTGTTAAAAACGCGCTGCGGTAATAGCCTCGCCGCTGCCCGGAGCGGCTGTGGCGGGGCGTCGAAACTGAGGAACAAGCGGCTGTGACATCAATAGACCAATCCCACCGGCCAGTTTCACGACGCCACCGCTGCCGCGGTGCATGCTAGTAGATGTAGTCATTCAGCTACTCCGCCCGCCTGGAGTGCCTGCGTGCCGCGTTTCCGAACAATTTTTAGCTCCTGTGTATGTTAAGTAATGCCGAAAGTTGGGCGAGTTGGTTAACATTCATGATGGAAAATAGCACGAAAGTACACGAAGGACGGAAGGAAGAAAGACACGGACAAGCTCCTGTGTATGCCCGAGTGCATTGGGAAAATACACCTGTTACGTTCCTGGATGGATGTCATAGCAATAGCACAAGGGAAAGCAACTCTGATTTTAAGTGTAGCTTGTTCAGTTCGTTTGGTCGAAAAGCCGTCGGCTCCGTCATCGTCGTAATAGTAGTACTGGTAGTCGACAACGCGTGTCGAAAATATTCGGGGGCTGCGGAGTAAAATTGCATCATGCTGATTTTTGGTTGTAGTGATTGATCACATATTGGTGTGTGATTGGCGATGACGAGTTAATAAAATCATTATAATTATTTGAATATTTGGTGAATTGGAGGTAGAAAAAATTAGAAAAGGGGGTTTCAAAGGTGTCAAAATACTCAGAATGAAAAGCCAATGCTTGCTGATGCTATCTAAAATATTTAGAAAATGCAATTGATCAATAATCAATTGAAATAAATTAAAAATGCTAAATACAAAAAAGGGCTTGGTAGGTGTAAAAGTGCTTGGAATAGAAAGCCAATGCTTGATGATGATAATTAAAAAAATTTGGCGTGTACAATTGATTGATTAATTAACTTTATTATCATGATGGTACGTCAAGACCTTGATTTTTTTATCGACGTAAGGTGCTACACGGGACACTTGCAACAACTTACCCAGGTCACTCTGGCCAAAACTCAGCTAAACACTTTCACAATTCCACTGTGTCAGCAGTATCTCTGAAATCTCACCGTTTTCGCGCAGACACAAAGACACGTCACCTGGTTTATTAGAAGTCAGTAGATATCACTGCTGCAAAGGTCTGTTAGCAAATATCGGCTTTGTGCAAAAACGAGATGACAACTAAGACACGAAGGACTGGCGCCACAATTCAAAACTGTCGCCAACCATTACATCCCTATGGCGTTCGTCATTAAGCTAAAATAACATAACACGCATCGCAAAGCACGCGCGTGCTAAAACAAAACCTCCAAACAAATTGTTTTCCCTCAAACTATTCATACATGGCTCAAAGATATGATAGCACTTCATAATCACTCGGTAACAACAGAAACAAAATTAAGGGATCACTTCAGCTCCGCTGCTACGGCTATGACTCGATAGCGTTTCACACACACGGATGTTTTTGCTTTCATTATTTATGTTGTGTTATATTTATTTTTTTCTGCTTTTTATTTTTATTTTGTTTTTATATCTTTTTATACATTAATACTTAGCATCAGCAAAAATTGATTCTTCATTTTAGCAGCTTTATACATTTGAAAGCATTTTTCATTTTGTTCAAATATTTAAAATAATAAATTCATAACACACGATCGAAAATTTCTTTGTTAACATCTTGACTTTTCATTCTCAGCATTTTGAAACCTTTGAACCCTCTTTTATCTTTTTAATTTTTTTCAATTCGTTTAATTTATTATTTGATCAATTACACGCGCTAACTTCCCTTAATTACCATAATCATGCATTGGATTCTGATTCCTATCATTCTGACACCTTAAGGCCCCCTTGCCTATTTTAAATTTTTTTTCAATTATTTCAAATAATTGGTTCATCAATTACGTAGTCTAAACTTTTAATTAGCATCATCAAGCATTGAATTTTCTTTCCGAGCAGTTTGACATCTTTGAAGCCCCGTTTTTGCAATTTTTCATTTTTGCAATTATTTTTATTAATTGATCAATTACGCACTCTAAACTTCCTTTATTGATATCAAAAACATTGGCTTTTCATTCTCAAAATTTCAACACCTTCGATCCCGTTTTTCCAATTTCTCTTTTTTTCAATTCTTTTAAGTAAATAATTGATCAATTGCACGCTCCATATTTTCTTAATTACAATAATCAAGAACAGCCTTTTAATTCTGAGAACATCCTCTCCATTGTCTCTCAATAAAGTTTTTCCGTCAGCCAGTCATCATTCTGCGCATTTTGACATTTCTGAACCCTTTCTCCAATTTTTCATTTTTCAGTTACTTAAAATAATTTATGAATTACACTCTCTGAATTTTCTTAATGAGCATCACCAAGTATTGGCTTTTCATTCTGATAATTTTACACTTTTGAACGCCCTTATTTCAAATACTTTTGTTCATTTCTCATTTATTTATTTGTAAATTAATCAGCTAATTATTATTTCTTTAACTCGTCACCGCCTATTACACACCAATCGGTTATCAATCACTAGAACCACAAATTGCCATGATATGATATTTTTTGCTCCGCCCCCGATTATTTCCCACGTGTGGGCCGGCTATGCCGACGCCTTATCAACCATACAAAGCGTATATTTGCCATCGCTAAAAGAACAACAGGATGGTTCGGAAATTTGCCTTGCATAAAACAGTCAGGACAATTTTCTAAAATAATGACATGACAAATTTTTCTCGGCGGCGAAGTCTGAGAAATGTGCGATAAGTTCGTGTGAAGCGGTGATTCCAGTGTGCAGTGGCATGTGCACGCGCTGACCAGTGCACTGCAACTAACATGGCGGCGGACAAACTTCCGGGAAACCGGCGCATGCGCAGATTGGTCGGTGGGATCGGTCTATTTGGCAATGCCGGCCGGCCGGCTAGGCCGGCCGCGCGTTTTATACGCATGCTACGCTCCATCGTCCCGCGCTTTAGGGATCTACGGATCTGCGCAATCTGTGTCTGGTGCCGTTTGTTGTCTCCAGTTCTATCATTCTGTGCTGAAGGTTCCGTGCGTTCAAAGATCCCATGAAGTCAACCAGCAGTGTTACGTTTCTCCACCGACAAGTGTGACAGCTGACGCGGCCACCGCATAGCAACAGGCAGAGCCGCGAGCGGATCGGCCATTTCGGCGCCGTTCATCGGCCGCCCAACGCTTCCTCCCGCGGGCAAGTCTCGACGTGATCCTGCCACGCGCCAAATGTGTGTGCGTGTGTGTGCAAACGCCGGCCAAGCCCGGAGCTCGAGGGAGAGTGCGTCGCCCTCGCCCGTCTGCAGGAGGTGGAGGAGATGCGGTCGGACCACCTGCGATTGAGTCATCCCGTTTTGCCCAGACTTGTCGGGCTCTCCCTTCCCTGTGAGCGCTCCTCCTTTCCCTGTGAACTGGCAAGCCTATAAAAAGCAGCAGCAGACTCCGCTGCGACAGAGACTACTTTGACGCGCCGTTGACACGACGCTAGACACTAGCTGTGTGAGAGTGTCTATTCTATCCGGGTCAGCTTCTCTGCCCGTTTTTCATGATGTTGTAGTAAAGGTTGTTTCGTTAGAAGACTCCTCGTCTTTGCTGGGACCGTTGATGCAGTCCGCCGAGCCACGGAGCCGCCAGGCCAACGCTACCGAGAGGCCGCGCGCCGCTGTAACAACTGGCGTCAGCGGTGGGCTGAGCAACGCGAGCCACGAACGTAATAACTGCTGGCACCGGTGCGATACTCAGGCGCACGCGACCCAAACCTAATAACTGGTGGCAGCGGTAAGATAACTCAGGCACGCGCAACCTCAAATGTAACAGCAGATACACAGCTGTTGCAGAGTGGCGCTCCGCGCTGATCGACGCCCTCCGACTATTTATTTATTTATTTTTTTTTTATTTTCGATACCCTCAAGCGCCGAGGCATTACAGAGGGGAGTGGACAAGCAAACAACGCAAGAAAAAAAATTATTTTTTGTTAAAGGCGGCACAACAACATAGTTAAAATGTAGCAACACACAGTATTCGAAGCAGTCAAGGAAATACAAAAAAAAAGTACAGAAACAACTGTAACAAATGCAACGGAAGAAACTGAACAAACATAGCAGAAAAAAAAGAATAAAAAACAAAGAAAATAACAAAGCAACAAAGAAACTAACTATTCGCATCAGATAAAAGCATCGTCATCAGAGACTGACGATAAGCAGCATAATCCTGTATACAAGCCACGGCAGCGGGAAGGTGGTTCCACTCTTTCGATGTGCGAGGAATGAAAGAATGCAAAAAAGTGTCAGTACGGCAAAAAATAGATCCAGTCTTATGTTGATGGTCGACACGAGAAGAGCGATAGGGGGGTGTAGTGATAAAACGAGAGTGCAGTAACTGGTGATGATAAATTTTATGAAAAAAGCATAGGCGTAAAAATTTTCTACGTTGTGCGAGAGACGGTAAGGAAAGGTTAGATTTCATAGCTGTGACACTCGCGGTCCGGTTAAAATTGGAAAGTATAAAACGAACTGCATTATTCTGAACAAGTTCCAGTGAAGTACAAAGCGCGACATGATGAGGGTCCCAAAGGGGGGCGGCATATTCTAATTTAGGAAGAACAAGTGTTTTATAAAGAAGTAATTTTAAGGAGACAGGTGCTTTGATGAAGTTACGACGTAAATACCCTAGCATGCGGTTAGCGCTGCTAATAATTAGTTCGATATGCGGTTTCCAGGATAATGACGAACTGATGATAACACCCAAGTACCGGTATGATGTTACAGGTGCAATCTGAATATTATCCAAAGCGTAAGCGGAGGTAGTAGTATTTTGTCTGGAAACTCTCATTAAAGCACACTTGCGAGGGTTTAGTTGCATTTGCCATTTTTTACACCAAAGAGAAATGTTATCGAGATCAGTCTTAAGGTAGTGTTTGTCGTCTTCAGTGCAAATTTCACGATATAAAACACAGACATCCGCGTATAAGTGTATGTTAGAAGAAACGCAATTAGGCAAGTCATTGATGTATATCAAAAAAAGAAGTGGGCCTAGTACAGAACCTTGGGGGACACCTGATGTTACTTCAGTTAAAGGGGAATCGTAGTCATTAAGCGTTACATATTGTGAACGATTAGCAAGAAAACATTCAAGCCAGGCTAAAACATTATGATCTAGGTTTAGAGCAGAAAGCTTAAGCATGAGTAGTTTGTGGTTCACCTTATCAAATGCCTTTGAAAAATCTAGAAATATGCAGTCGGCCTGTGAATTTTTATCGATAATTACATGCAGGGAATGTGAGAAGAGAAGGAGTTGCGTTTCACAAGAATAAGTTCGCCGGAAACCATGCTGGTGTCACGAAATCGGCGCACATATTCATCAAGTCGGCACGGCGCGAGGCCCGCGCGGCGTCGCGTGGAAGGCATGGAGAGAAAAGCCCCCTTCCCCGCACGGGAGAGCGCGTGGCTTTGTACGCGTTGCCGTCACCCTCTTTCCCATTGCCCGGGGAGGACGGTGGTTCATCGGACTGGAATCAGCCAGAAATTTCCAGCATGTTCTATGGGACCTGGCCAATGGCGACGCGCGGCTCGACGGGAGGAAGAGAGAGCGCTATAACCAGCGAAGCTAAGTGTGTGTGCGCGCGCTAGCTTTGACGCGTGCTAACAAACAGACGCGGCGCGCCCTATTTAAAGAGACCGCGCCGTTTGATGAGTCAGCCAGTCGGTCAGTTCGTCAGTGTTTTGCGACGTGTTCGCCTGTGCTTCGGCTGGACTCCCGGGGATCACCCGCTGCTGGCAAGCCCACGGACTTTCAAGGGAGCGGCGCTCGTCTCGTATGGCGGCCACATCGTGACTCTTGAGGCGTCGGACTGCAACAGTGCCCGGTGAACAATTTGGTGTTTGTTTATGTAACTCTCTCGTGTTTGATCTATTGGAAAGCCTCTGTGTTATTGAATCATTCTGTAGTTGCATGCTTAGCGTTTGTATTCTGTGAACCTCTCGTCTATGTATTTCAAGTGATCTTGTGTATTCCTTTGTATCGTCTCTTGCTGTGCATAAATTTTGTTTTGTTTGTTACTTCTGACTCCGATCCTTACTCTGGTTTGAACCGGTGACCGCTGGGCACCAAACGACCACCCCCTTCTGTCACTACAAGGTAGTTGAATTCCGGCTGAGCTTGCCACGCAAGTCGAGGGCATCTCCTTTGCGACCGGAGTAGCTACCCCCACTCACTCTAAGGGTGTCTGGGAGTGTGCGCACCGTTAAGGGCGTATCGTTAATAATACCTCATATTTATTAACGGCTGACAGCTGGGCCGAAGTAAAAAATGAGTTTGATTACAGGAAGTTGAATATGTTAGAATAGAGAATATGTTCCATTAGTTTGCAGGGAATGCTTGTTAGTGAAATGGGTCTGTAGTTCAAAGGTGAATATTTGTTACCTGATTTGTGTAAGGGAACCACCTTCCCTATTTTCCAGTCCGAGGGCAGCGTTTCATTCTGCAATGACTGCTGAAAAAGTTTTGCTAAATAAAGGGATGAGTATATATTAGTTTGTTTCAAGAACTTTGAATTGATGCCGTCGACACCACATGATGAAGAAATTTTTAATGAATCTATTATTTTCCCAATACCACCAGGATCAATTATAATAGGAAACATACAGCAAAAGTTATTGCGCGGCACAGTGCATGTCGTATTCATATTAGACGGGATAAAACTGAGTGAAAATACTTTGTTAAGCACAACGGGGCATTCTGCTGGGTGGAGAGGCTCACCAGAGTCGTCCTGAAGTGAAATCGCATTATTTTTAGAAGGGTTGACAACATTCCAGAATTTCTTTGGGTTACTTGATAGCATGTTTGACAAAGTGGTATTAAAAAAGTAAATTTTTGTGTCATGTACAGCTTTCGTGTAATCGGCGTCTGCTGCAAAATAGGCTTCCCAGCGGTCACTTCGGTTACTTGCTTTTGCGGAACGAAAAAGGAGTTTCTTTTTATTCAAGAGAAGTTTAAGTGTTTGGTTAAACCATGGAGTATTAGTATTCGATGAGATGCGTCGAACAGGCACATGTTCCTCCGTGAGTTCCTGCACTTTTATCTTGAATAATTCCCAGTTATCCTGTACGCTACGTAGTTCGAAGCCTTCCAGATATGTGTCCAAATACCTGCCTAGTTTTTTGTTGATAACATTGAAGTTTGCTTTACTGTAGTCACGAATGACTTTCTGACGCGAAACGGCCCGTGGAGATGAAACTGTTATCTCGAAGTGCAGCATGGAATGATCGCTTATACCTGGAAGACATATAATGGGAGATACAAGTTCCGGATGGGTCGTTAGGATCAAATCTAGCGTGTTAGCCGAATCTGCTGTTTGTCTGGTTGGTGAAGTGACAAGTTGAGTTAAATGAAAGCACGCACATAGATCTAAAAATTGCTGACAAATTGATGAAGCTGGTTTTACAACAGGAATAGGGCCAGACCATGTAATATTAGGGAGATTAAAGTCACCTACTAGGACAACCGGATGCGATGGGAAACGACAAACAATGTTATTCAGGGCGTCATGCAAACTGTCAAAGAACGCAGCTGCAGAATTTGGGGGGCGGTAGCAAACACCCAACACGATTCTCGTATGACCCAGCGTGACGCAGACCCATACCATTTTCAAATTGGAAACATGCGATATCAGGAAAGAGTGGATGCTTTGTGATATCGCAATCAGCGTTCCACCACCGTATCTGCCTTCTCTATCGGAACGGTAAATATCGTATGTTTTGGGACCATAAAAAATTTCGCTGCTTTCAATTTTTGCGTTCAACCAGGTCTCCGTTAGAATGATTAGGTCTGCGTTAGTGGTACCTGTAAGAGCATTAAGTCGATCGCGTTTGTTCACTACACTTCTTATGTTAGGAAAAAGCACCTGAACGTGGTTCTCGCTAACAATTAACTTTGATTGTTAGGATGAAGATTGCTGACAGGGCGCGCCAGACGTCGTCGCCTGGTTGGCATGCGATCGAGTATTCGAAGCCGGTCCACTGCTTATGTTAGCTTTTCTTTTGTCTGGGCGGGACGAAATTCTTTGCTTTAATTCCTGCACACTGTCATTTGAGCTGTCATAGAAGTAAATCTTTTTATTCACGTGCAGTTTATCATAGCGGAGGTGAAAAATGGGCGATTCTGGTAACGATTTAGCAAATTCGATCAACTTCTTCCGCGTATGCCTTGTTGCTGGTGAGAAGTCTTCAACGACCGATATATCCTGTTCCTTTAACTTTGATTTTTGCAGAAGGACACTCTCTTTCACCTTAAAATGGGAAAACCTGATTATTAAAGGTCTGCATTTGTCTTCTTGGTAGCGTCCACCGAGACGATGAGCGCGCTCTATTGCGTTAGGGGGTATTTCTAAGTCCGTGTACTGTGTAAGCAAGCCAACAAGCTTTTCCTCAGTCTGTTCCCATGATTCAGAGCTGTCTTCAATGCCATGGAACACAAGATTGTTGCGACGAGCCCGGTCTTCCAGGTCACCGAGACGGGAACGCAGGCTATCGCTTTGCTGAACAACACCGCTAATTGCTTCTTGAGCAGTTTGTAAATGGTGTTCAAATTCATCAAGATCAGCAGTCCTGGCCTCCACCTTTGACAGGCGACCATTTAAGTGATCATTTTTTGATCCAAGTGATTGCTGAGAGGCCTTAATGTCATTAACAACGCCCAACAGATTAGCTTGCCCCTCTGTTAGGATTTTTAGGCGCTCAAGAATTTCATCAAGCCGTGCAGAGTCTGCTACAGCAGTGTTGTCATTGTTCGGGCCAGGATTGCTTTCAATGTCACCAGAACGCAACAGCAATTCGCTAATTACATCAATGCAATCTTCACAAATATCACACAAAGCGCATGGGCTCGGGAGCAGCAGTAAGCACCGGTTACTAGTGCGTTTTGCAAACAGTGAGACGGAGTTACAGACCTGAACAAAGCAGAAGCATGAAACGTTAGCCATGTCAGCGCGAACGCCGCTCCCGGGCCCACTGAAGCTTGGCCAGATGCGGTGGCTTCTTATATCCCGCGCTGGTGATGCACTCGTCGATGTGGCTGATGTGATAGTGCTGATGGAAACGCCCCAAGGGAAACCAGTGACGCTCGGGTGATAGGGCCAGGAAGCATTATCCGATCCAGGAAGAACAGACGGGGAGTTACTTTCCGTGCCATGGCATAGATAGGGACCAAGCAGGCAGGTCACCACCTGAACAAAGCGGAAGCATGAAACGTCAGCCATGTCAGCGCGAACACCGCTCCCGGGCCCACTGAAGCTTGGCCAGATGCGGTGGCTTCTTATATCCCGCGCTGGTGATGCACTAGTCGATGTGGCTGATGTGATAGTGCTGATGGAAACGCCCCAAGGGAAACCAGTGACGCTCGGGTGATAGGGCCAGGAAGCATTATCCGATCCAGGAAGAACAGACGGGGAGTTACTTTCCGTGCCATGGCATAGATAGGGACCAAGCAGGCAGGTCACCACCTGAACAAAGCGGAAGCATGAAACGTCAGCCATGTCAGCGCGAACGCCGCTCCCGGGCCCACTTTCTTTTGAGCGTCTTTTGCTCAGTTGTAAAATGAACGTCGTTCAAAGTTCAAAAATTTTTTTCTTGTGTCATTAGAAAGCAAGCATTCCTGTGATTGCGTGAAGCAACTGGTGGCTATCAGCCCGGCTGTCCGCTGTGCGAACATGGTGGTCCAGGCGACATGGTGCTTTATATAGCCTCCCAGAGGATAAGAAATTTTCGGCGCTGTGGGCCTCTGTCATGAAAAGGAGAAAAAAATATTGCCTTTGGAATCAGCTGTGTTCTGCACTGATGATTTGCATGCCGATGGCTATGATCGAATCTTGGCAGCGATAGCGGCCGTTTGGGATTTCAATTAAATCAGCACAACTGAAGTCCGCGGTCGTTGTGTCATTGTTCCCGCTCCTAATTAGGTTAATACAACTGCTGCACGGCTGGTTTCACCGTCGTTACGCTTAACCGAGAATATCGAATTTTAAACGCAATTCGTGGCTCACTGCTGTTACACAGCTCGCCGCCCTTCAGGCTACATCAGCAATTACCCATTACGTACAGCAAACGAGAAGAATGTGATCGATAGAATGAAGCTGTATTGCATTAGTTATTTATGACGCAGTGTCTGGATTGCCGTGCTGCTCGCGCGGCAACAGCGCGCTCAAGCATCATCCGAACGCAGGACTGCCTCATGCCACGCCGGCCGCGCCTTTCGCAAGCTGTCCGTGGATCCCTTGCGCCAGCGTCAAGACAGTGTGCTCCAATTTATTGCTGTCTTAAATAATAAGCGCAGTGATAAAGGAATGTCAAAAATTAACGCTTATTGAGGCTCGCTGACGCGTACCGAGATGATGGTAGGATAAATGCGATACAAGCAAGTTTCTCTTCACAGCTGCATAGCGGCAGTCGCTTGTGCCTCGCTGCTCATCCCTTGATCTTC
The DNA here is from genome assembly GCF_055883805.1 of Amblyomma maculatum. NCBI lineage: Eukaryota > Metazoa > Arthropoda > Arachnida > Ixodida > Ixodidae > Amblyomma > Amblyomma maculatum. Next base: position 24,601,134 of record NC_139344.1, read on the forward strand.
AGAGGCGGCGCCGTGATAAATGATATATTCATTTCTTTGTGAGACAAAGTGATTTGAAGTAGGCAGTTCTACGAGTAGTCTGTTTACTACAGCGCCGCTCAATTGCCAAGCGTCGTCTGCTGTGGCGCTGATGCGAGCGACGACCAGGGAGTGCGCTCGTCCAGAGCGCTCGTCCGCCACGCTCGCTGCCGGCACCGTTCCGGTAAGCTCGCTTCATCCTGCGCTGCAGGCGCTACGAACATGTCTGATTTCATGATGCGGTTGAAGCCGGACCATTTTCGGCGTTGCGTTGAACAGCGCACCGCGCAAACTAGCTGCAAAAATATATAGGACGGGCAGCGGCAGTACGCGTGCGTTGTTGCGCCGTTGGGCGATACTCGAAGGTTGTATAAACGCGCTGTCGACTATGATTGCATCATGTACAATGCCTATTCCTTTTGTTGCTACTGAGACGAGCTTAAGTGTGTAAAGGGCAGTTGTTAAAGCGGGCCAGCTCTTGCAATTTTTCGACTCGCGCAAATGTGCTGACTTTGCTTCCGCTGTCGACGTACTCGGCAGCGTCTTTCGTAGCGCCATTTTTTTTTAAATTGCTGGTTGCTCAAACGCATACGGTAAGCGTTAGAGGTGTTTTACATAGTTCGAATAATCAATAACCTTTTAGATCGAGCTCTCAAGTCCCCTGAAGCGACGTGCACGTAGCAAAACCGCCGGCGCCGACCTCGCATACCCAAACTTGACGTCATGACGGGTCCGGCCAATTACAGACAACAGCGGCGTTTACTTGGAGGGCGGTCCCGCTGGTGCTCGTTTTCTTCTAAAGACAGCCGTTTGAGCACCTTTTTGCCATTTTAAAGTATGATAGTCTTGTTCAGCGGACGAAAAACTATAAAATGCCGCACATAACTCATTTTTTGCGGAATACGTTTCAGCTCCCCTTGAAACATAGGCACATGCATGTTTATTTTTTATTGGTGATTAACAAAATTGTCATTAGAGATACTCAAGCACTAAATTGGGACACGCAGACGGTTAGACAAGTAGCTCTATGTGGACAATGCTCTTGGCATATGACCAAAACAAGCCGCAGAATGAAGCAAAACGCATTTTTGGCTGATGCAGAATATTTTGAGTTTAACAGTAAGTATGGTGATATTCATGACCAGTATTAAGCTATGGTAGAGGCACTAAGCATGGCTGTTAATCATCTAGCTTGTTTTGAATGCAATAAATGAAAACGATTAATAAGCTGCTTTGAAACCCCGCTATCTTGCTCGGAACGCCTTACTTCAGATACAGTAATTATTATAGATATTTCTGTCATCAGAAGCCCATAAGGAATTGTGACGGATACTGTGCCTTTTCTTTTTTATAAACCAATGTACTTTTACTGGTCGCGTGGTTGTAAGAACTCCAGGAGTAAGCGGGGAATCGTTCCTTGCTGCGCGAGCGAGCCTTTGCCTTCATACACGCAAGTTGTTCTGTATCGAAATGTTTGGCACCATTAAGGCTAAAAAAAAAATATTTAAAAACAAAACTTTGAATTTTGCGCTGCTTTTATTTAAACTCAATGTAGCATGAAGAGGGTTAACGAACAGAGCTAACATTTTACCAGGTTGCTTTTGTTCAATGGACTGCCCCAGCGAATGAGACTACGGCAAGTATCCCTCTTTTCTCCGGTCCTTACCCGTTACTTCATGTAAGCGTCCCTGGAGCTAAGATCGTGTGTGTGCGCAGCCACATGGGGTTTTAACTTTCAGAGAATGGAGTCTTACCTTCGGTCGGCTCTGCCAGCTCCTTATGGGCGTGCTTTCTTCTTGTGATCTTAGTTTGGCTGTTGAGGCCAACGAAAGCGCAGGAGAATTTTTTAATGTATTTTTTATTGACCAGTATTATTACAGTAATCATTTTACGAAGGACGATAAATGAACACAAAGCGGAAGAGAAAAAGCACATCGATGGTGTTTTAGCCGACTGACTATTTTATCACTGGAGCAGTGGAGGTTGTCACCATTTTTGAATCTTCTAGCATTGTCAGATACGAGTGTTTACTGTCTGTGAGGTTCTTTTCTTTGAATCTTCTGGCCACCTTGTTCTGTGGCTTATTCAGAGACAGCAATCTAAATAGACGACCAGACTGACCAAGCTAACAACGAATAATTTATGTACACATATGGACGGGACGAGAGTAGGGCAAGCAAGTAGGTCAAAGACTAAACACTAAGTTATCTACAGTCACCAGTTCGTTGGGTGGAGAAGCCAGTGCAGACGCTCCGGGTAGTCAGAGTTCTGCAGGGTCGGTGCAGTAGGGCCTCAGTAAGCCCAGCGGAAGGCTAGGCCACCGGTCGGGGCCCAGTAGAGGCAAGATGCCTCGAGTGGCCTTTCCACGGCAGATGCGTTAGGGCCTCCCCGACGTGCCTGGGCTCAGCACGGCGCCGAACGCTCGTGCCAGTGAAGAGCTGGCGCTGTGGCACTCCCGGGCCCGACCACCGTTCCGAGTTTCGTGGACGACAGGAGAACAGGACAGGATACGGCCGGCAGGCCCCAGGTCTGAATCCCCGGGTCAGGCCTGGCAGAAGACGCACCGCTCCGAGCTCCTTGGACGGCCGATCGGCTCCGCTGCTCGCCTGTTCTCCCCTGCTCGTGTCTCGCGCTCCTCGAGCCAACCTCCACGTTTTTCTCTTCTTCTTTCTCCAAACGTGGTTTTCTTTCTTCGTCTTCTGTCAAATTATCACATGTTCTTCACACTGTCACTTGAACCGAGCAGAGCGCCTTGGCACAGCTCGCAAATATTAATCACTCTGACAATGCCTTTCAAGCTATATCTGAAAATCTGAAAGAGAATGCTGCATTGTGTCTTAGTTTAGTTCTTGAATGAAAAGCATCAATGGCAACATTTTATATGCCTCGGTTTCCGGTAGCTTGCGCCTGCCATATGATATTGGGCTACCCCAATATATTCCACCTAAACATTCAACTATACAGCCAGTCTGAATTTGTGCGCCAGGACTGGCTTATACTGGCGACTTCAGGGCACCTTTCATATAAAAAGCACCAGGGACACGGTTCATGAGCTTCATAACAAACCATCGATTTGCAGGGCACTTTCCGACTGCAGCTTCCTGGGGAAAGAAATGTGACCATCAGAAGTTACCCATATATGCGGAAACACAGATTAACAATGCAAAATATATTTTTATTGCAACAGCAATACTGCGCCAGGTTTCGAGCCGTCACGTAATCCCGGCGGAGGCCACGCTTGATCTTGAACAGCCGAGGAGAAGGAGTAGGAACAGAAGGAGAAGAAGAAGAAAAGATCTGCGTACTTACGCTCTCGCGTCACACTCTTAAAGGATGAGCTTAAGTGTCCCCAATCATGTAGCACCTTACAGTGATAGGGCGTGATAGGGGAATAATGTAGCAGGCAAAAGAAGCTTCCGCCGTTGCTATCGCAATTCAACTAGGTTTACCAGAGTTAAACCACAACTAATGTTTTTTTTTTATCGGGTGAGACTAAAATATAAAACAATTCAGAGAAAAAAATATCGCGGCTATTTTTATTTTAAGGGGTTTAACGTCCCAAAGCAGCTCAGGCTATGAAAGGCGCCGTCTGGAGGTCTCCGCAAATTTCGACCGTAGGGGTTTTTTAACCTGCCCTTACATCGCACACCACACGAGCGCCTTCCTTTTCGCCTCCATCGAAAAGCGGCCGCCGCAGCAGGGTTTCGACCCCGTATCCTAAGGCTCAGCAGTCCAGCGCCTTAATCACTGAGCGACCGCGGCGGATACCGCGACTGTTTTTTTTTTTTTTTTCTTGTAGATGGCATTTGTGGTGTGGTCACACATACAGTACAGAGGGCACCTGTATATACTACTGCACGCGGGTATGGAACGTGCATCCCTACAACAGACGTTTCTCATTGTGTTGGGGACGTCTGGTGGTAATGGGCATACCATGTTTGCTTTTCCTATGGGTTCGCGAGATGATCTATGTGATCATAACGGATTTCAGTCGATATGTAGAGAGCCCCGACTTCCGCTCGTAGGACACTTCCATGCAAGTTATTGAACCCGGCTTCATTCTTCCTGCTTAAAATTCTTCATCCATCACTTTTCACGTCCAGGTAACCCTGCAAAGTTCTAAATTGCATCTGCCTAACTCCTTGCAGCTCCCTTCTCTTGGAATCCAGTCACTTATCCTTTGCGATCACTCGCAACGTTGCCTTCTCATTACACGCCTTGGCCATGCCTATTCCATCTTCTTGGTTTCAGTTAGAATGTCATTAAATCACATTTACTCTGTGACCAACTCTGCTCTAGTTCTGTGTTTGAACGTCACTCCGATCATTTTCTTTCTATAGCTCAGAGCGCTGTCCGCAGTTTAATGTGTTTCATCCGCGTCACTAATTGACCTTCATAACCTTCGAGAGTATCTGGCAAATGCGTTGCACCCCTGTCATTCTAGCTCGCAGCCCGGATCTGCGTGCACTGCCTGTCCTAAGCAGACGTATTATGCTGTCACGTCTAATGCTAATCAATCGGTCGTAAACATTCATTCCTCTCTGAAGTTGTTGGACATTAGTTTTTTTATATACCTATTAGCTTTATATTGCTCTGCCTGCCTAGGTCATTGATCAAGTTTTTCAGTTTGTCCTCTGAGTTACTTAGCAAGCCAATCTCATCAACGAATTGCTGATTGTTAAAACACATTTAATTAACTCGTATCTTCAGCTCTTCCCCACCTACTTTTTGAACATCTGTAAATACATGGTGACTAGGAGCGGATAGGTCTTGTTTCCGTGCCTGACACCCTTACTTATTGGTGTTTTATTACTTTCTTTCCGGAGGACTATGGTGGCTGTGCAGCCGCTGTTGACATGTTTCAGTATTTTTACACTTCGCTCTTCTTCGCCCCGGTTCCTTAACGCCTGCGTGAGTGTCCAAGTTCAGCCGAGTAAAACGCTTTCTCTTAATTTATTTACTTGCCGCTCTGAGGCCCCGAAGAGCATTGGGCGAGGGGGGCATATATAAAAAATTGACATACAGCAGAAATGATTACGATGATGATGATGAACTGATTTTTATGGCGCAAGGGCATCGTAGGCCAAAGAGCGCCAACACAAGGTGAAGTGTCCACTAAAGTTAATAAAATGTCCGAGGTGTGGTGTTCAATGATGTATTTAAATAACAGTGCTGTATAGGGCCTAAAAGTTGTTTTGGAGTGTATAGTCTAAAAACAGTGGTGTATAGGACCTAAAATATTGAACTACGGTGTATAGTGGTCTGAATACAGATTAAATGGAGACATGTACGTGTTAATAGGCTAAGCTGCCTCAGCAACGATTTCTTTAAAAGAAAGCCATTTAATAAAAGAAACAGGCTGACACCTACGTTGATAAATGATGCCATAAAAAAAGCTTACTTTTAATAAATTTTTCAAAATGTTCTCTAAAGGGAACATTTGATGACCGCCAAGAAAGATGGATGGATGTGTGGGTATTTGTGTCGTGTGTAATTCGGGAAAATGACGTCTCCTATGCTGCTCAAGTCTCGAACATTAAATTAAAATATGGAGCACTGTTAGCCGGTCACCGCATCTCGAACAATGTGGTGCAGGAGAGTTTGTTAAAAGTTATGAATGTGTTGTATATGTATGACCTATCCTCAGCCTGCATAGAGCTACTTCTTTGAATCTGTTTTTTTTTTTTTTCCTGGAGTGTATCTGCCTATCCTCGGTTTTATTGTGTGTAGTTTATTCTCAGTTGCTGCGTCGCATTCCTCTTGCCATTGTTGTCGAATCATGTTTTTGATGTGTGGCTTGAGGTCCTGATATGATATGTTGTTAATGTTCGTTGTGTTTCGAAGAGCAGCTGATGCAGCAAGCCTATCAGCTGTCTCGTTATCTGGTATACAGCGGTGGCCTGTCACCCAACACAGTGTAATTTTAATTTCTAGTTTATGGGCAAACATAAGGGCGTTATAAAGAGAATTCAGTTCTGGGTTCTTATTTTGCCACTTTCAAAAGGGTAGGGACGTTAAAACACTGAGGGAGTCTGTGTAGATTGATCGATGTCTGTATTTTCTTTTCCATAATGTGTCTCACAGCTAACATGATACCGTGGCATTAAGCACTAAATATATTTATGTGTCTGTCCAGTGTTTTTGACTTTGAAAACTGTGGTGCATGTGCTGCACAGGAGACTTGAGCAGACTTTGAAGTATCAGTGTAATACTCATTGCATATGTACTTTGCCTGAAGTGACATGAAGTGCTGCTGTATGGCAATAGGGCACGCATGTTTCCCAACTTCAAGAAATGATAGATCACAATTAACAGCGTGTATTTCCCAAGGAGGAATTAGGTCTTTCATGGAAGTTGTATGAAGACTGGTAACCGGAACGTCCAGATGTTCAATATGCGTGGCTCTGATTGGGTATGGTGGCGTTAGTGGTGGTTTTCTTGAGAAAAGTAGTTCTGTGCTAGTTGTGTCAAGCAAGAGCCGGCGACATGGATGATCCAGTTGGCATAGTACCTTCGTAACATAGGTTACACAAGTAAATTTTCTTCTTTGTTGCAGTGACCATCGGTTCGCGTCGACATAAAGACTAGCAATTGGGCTAGTTCGAAAAGCACCCGTGGCGAGGCGAAGGCCGAGTTGGTGCCCGGGATCGAGCAATTTTAGAGCAGAGGATGGTGCTGACCCATAGAACATCGAGCCATATTCAATGAGTGATAGAACTGCACTCTTCAGAAGGCTCAGAAGGCAGTCGCGGTCTGTGCTTCATGACTGGTGAGAGAGAATGTTTAGCAGATTCATTGCTTTGAGACACTTCAGTCGCAACTGTTTTATGTGGGCAATGAAGGAAAGTGTTTCGGTAACAACTACGCCAAGAAATTTGAGTTCCTTTTTAAAGGCAAGGCTCTGACTATTCAGTGTAATGTTGGGGTCAGGCCTGATGCCACGCTGCTTAGAAAAAAGTACTCAAACACTCTTTTCAGTGTTAAATTTAAACCCATTGTCATCAACCCACCTGGACAATTTGTTAACACCTAGCTGAATCTGGCATTCACAGGTGGCCAAGTTGCAAGATTTGAAGCTTATCTGGACGTCATCAACATATACAGAACAAGAAATGGTTTTTGGCAGCGCGCTTTTTAACGAGTTCATTTTGACTATGAAAAATGTACAACTGAGAACACCACCTTGAGGGACACCATTTTCCTGTATGTACTGCTTTGAGTATGCATTGCCAACACGAACTTTGAAGGTCCGTTCAGACAAGTAATTTCGTATCGCATTCAACATGTTCCCTGTGATGGCAAGAGAAAAGAGGTCGCGGATGATACCATGGCGCCAAGTGTTATATGCTTTTTCAAGATCGAAAAAGACAGATAAACAATGTTGCTTTTCAAAATAACGGCTTGAGAGGCTAGTTGGTGCATCATCGTATTCAGATATGTGGCGCAAACAAAGACAAACACAGGAGAAGATCCACAACACACGCGCACACTACCAACTGTAAGAAGAACCGGAAAACACTTCCTCTTCTACACTCAGGCACGTCTCAACTTCTTCTTCTTCTCATCTCCCTCTTCTTTGCCAAGGGGAAAATGTCACACTCTTCCTCGCACACCATAACCTTGTCCAAACATGGCGGTGACCAATCTCTTCTTTCTTTTCTTCTATTCTTTCTCTTCTTTACCAAGGGGAAAGTGACACTTTCTTCCTCTCAGCCCAAAAAACATCGACCAAACATGACAGTCACAAATTCTATACTGTCTTGTAAATCCACACCACTGCATTGCCCAGTAACTCCTACCACACTGGACAGGTAAATATCACCACATAGTCACAAACCATACACTAAAAACACCCCCACACAAATACAGCAAATACAGTAGGACATGTCCATCTACACACCATAACTTAAGTAGTCCCTATCCATTGAGAAACTATACCTTGCCAACATCTAAGAAGCCACGAGGCCCATGTACTTAAGGGGGAAAAAATTCTGCAAACTCCTATGGCCCCAAAAACGTAAGATGAGTCCAAGAATAACAACTTTAGGCCAAGATGCATTAGTGAAGCTTCGTTGAGTTTACGTAGAAAAGAATTTAATTTTATTGAGCAATTCTCTTGAGTTATGCAAAGAATGAGATTATTATCGGGCCTCAAGCTGTTATTCTTGGCCTAAAGTTGTTATTCTTGGACTCATCTTACGTTTTTGGGGCCATAGGAGTTTGCAGAATTTTTTCCCCCTTAAGTACATGGGCCTCGCGGCTTCTTAGATGTTGGCAAGATATAGTTTCTCAATAGATAGGGACTACTTAAGTTATGGTGTGTAGATGGACATGTCCTACTGTATTTGCTGTATTTGTGTGGTGGTGTTTTTAGTGTATGATTTGTGACTATGTGGTGATATTTACCTGTCCAGTGTGGTAGGAGTTACTGGGCAATGCAGTGGTGTGGATTTACAAGACAGTATAGAATTTGTGACTGTCATGTTTGGTCGATGTTTTTTGGGCTGAGAGGAAGAAAGTGTCACTTTCCCCTTGGTAAAGAAGAGAAAGAATAGAAGAAAAGAAAGAAGAGATTGGTCACCGCCATGTTTGGACAAGGTTATGGTGTGCGAGGAAGAGTGTGACATTTTCCCCTTGGCAAAGAAGAGGGAGATGAGAAGAAGAAGAAGTTGAGACGTGCCTGAGTGTAGAAGAGGAAGTGTTTTCCGGTTCTTCTTACAGTTGGTAGTGTGCGCGTGTGTTGTGGATCTTCTCCTGTGTTTGTCTTTGTTTGCGCCACATATCTGAATACAATGTTGCTTTTGTACAAAAGCATCCCTTGCATAAGAATGAGCTGATCAGCTGCTGACCCCCCAGCTCTAAAGCCAGCTTGGTTTTGATGAAAAGACCATTGTATTCAAGGAAATGGAGAAGGCGACGATTTACCATTTTTTTCAAAAAGCTTGCATAGACAGCTGGTTAGTGCAATAGGCCGATAACTAGCAGCAAGTGTAGGTTCTTTCCCGTGTTTTAATATGGGATAATGATCGCTTCCTTCCATGCTTTAGGAAAGCGTCCTGTGGCCCATATGTTATTATACAGGCAGAGTAGGGTGTCAAGCGTATCCGCATGCCTGAGCATTCCAATGTGATCCTGTCCGGACCTGGTGCTGTATTTTCACATGTTCCTAGTGCAATCTTCAGCTCCTGCATGGTGAAAGGACTATTGCACCCTCTTGTGCATGGTCTTTTATCATGTATTGGCTTCCTCTCCTCAGTTACCTTGTGCCGCAAAAAGGAATCTGTATAGTGCGCTGAGCTGAATATGTATTCAGTGTTGCCCTAGTGTGTCTGCTTGATGTTCATGAGTCACCACTAGTGCTGACAAAGGTTGTTGGGAGAGTGTTATATCCTTTGAGTGCTCTTATCCTGTTGTATACTTTGTGCGCATCAGAATAAGAATTGACAGAAGAAAGGAATGATGACCAGCTTTCTCGCTTGGAGATGCGTCGAACACGCCTGCCATTTGCCTTTGCGGGCAGTCTTACATTATGCATTCCATCAGGGTCTTCGTTTGTTTCGTGGCTTACTTCATGTTTTTGGAATGTATTTTTCTGCAGCATCTATAATGTTCAGCGTGATCAAGAGTTGAGATTCGTCAACGCCTAAAGCAGTAACTGATGAACAGGGCAGTGCTGAGTGTTCCCTGAACATCTTCCAGTTGGCCGCATATTCTTTAAATTTCCTGGGATTAGACGCATTTATATTTTTATTGCCTGTGTACTTCACAGAGATGGGAAAATGGTCGCTTCCATATAGATTGTCAATAACAACCCACTCTGTAGCTGCCAAGAGCATCGGGGAACCAATAGCTAAATCAATGGCTGTGTACATATTATGAGCTGAGCTGTAGTATGTTGGCTGTTTTGAGTTGAGCAAACATAATCCTGAGGACAAGAACTTTTCAATTATTGCACCTCAGAAGTCCGTTCTTGTACATCCCTATAATGGGTTGTGGGCATTAAAGTCTCCGACCAGCAGCCATGATTCTGGAAGTTGGTCAATCAGCTTTTCAAAATTTTTGCTACATAGTCTATAATCTGGTGGAATATACAGCGAACATATTGTTGTTATTTTATCGAATATTATGGCTTGTATTGCCACTGCCTCTAAGTCTGTATTAAGCGAGGTGTTTTGACAAGTGGTGGACTTTTCAGTTACAAAGGCAACGCCACCGGAGGGGTGGGTACTGCTTTGTCTATCTTTCCTGAATACATGATACTGCTTGAGAAAACTTGTGTCTGTTGGTTTCACATGCGTGTCTTGCCGACATAATATGTTTGGTTGGTGTTCGGCGAGGATCTCCTATACGTCATCCAGATGTTTTAGGAGTCCTCGACAGTTCCAATAAATGATGCTCTCGGTAGGCATTTTGGTAAGTGTAGAAAGAATATAGAGTAGGTTTAAGACTCGCTGCCCTTATCAGGTGGCTTAACTAGTGTATGTTTTTTTTATTTTTATTTGAAGCGGTCCAGCAGGCCCCGACTCTTATTGGTCAACTCCCTAGGCGCCATTGACGCTGCGGAGTCTATGCTCACCTCCATCGCCTCTGGTGAAGGCATGGAGGCAGGAGATTTTGCAAGAGGAAGCAAGTCCTTCTCAGATGTCTTTGGTGTCCCGGACGTCTGGGAGAAAGTGACCTCCGGGATTGCAAAGATTGGTGCAGCCGGTGGCTGCTTAGTGAGGAGTCGTGGTGGGAGCACGTCAGCAGCATTGCACTGCGTGCCCACCGTTACTAGACGCGGCCTGGCCCCTCTGCGGGCGGCTGCGTCAGCATAGGGAGCGGAGGAAAGCATTCTGGTCTTTTTCCGCGCCTACGCGTATGTTATTTTCTCAGTTACCTTATGAGTAATTACTTCCTTTTTGGCCTGAAAGGCCGCACAAGACCTTGAGTACGCAGGGTGGGTGCCTTCACAGTTCACACATTTATAGTCAGTTGTACTGCAGTTATCTGTTGGGTGGTCGTGTGTGCTGAACATTGCAAAGATAAGGCGTCCTCGGCATGTCTGGCTGCCATGCCCGTACCGCTGATACTTGAAACACCTGCGGGGGCTTGGTATGTACGGGCTAACATTGCAGCGGATGAATTCCACATTGATGAATTCAGGAAGTGGGCTTCGGTTGAAAGTGAGAACAATATGTTCCGTTCTTATTTCTTCTTTCTTTCGCCTGATTTTTACCCTTCGAAATGCAGTTACACTTTGGGTCTGGAGGCCCTCCAAGAGATCCCATTCTGCTTCGTTTAGGAGGTCTCGTTCAGAAATCACTCCATGACTGCGGTGCGGTGATACTTGAACGTCAAGGTGAGCAAATGTCTTTGCTATGAGGAGCTTGTCTGACTGGATTTTGTCTGATACCTCTATAGTAGGTCACCAGACCCTAGGTTTTTGGCTCTATAGTTTGCCCCAATGATAGCCTTCAGCGAGTGGGCAATCAGAAAAACTGATAGTTCATTTACAGGTTTAGACTCTGTTGTAGAGCGCAGAACAAGAAATGCTTGGGAAGTTATCAGTTGATGTCATGATTTGTTGCGCAATTTCGGTGCGACTCCTTTTCGGAGGTCGATCAGGATTCTTTGAAGACAATTTTTCCATACAATATGGATAGTTTAAGGGGTCCTTATATATGTCGCCTCTGTTTCACCCTTATAAGCAAAGGAAGGTCTATGAGACCCTCACCTGGTTGACAGGCGAGGAGCCCATCGTTCGAGACTTGACCATGGCCTCGACCGCCACCGTTCATGCTTTCTTCCCTCCACCTCTCAACCTTTAGCCACGGTACGGGTGACAGCTTTGGTGTGGGGGCTCAGGGTCTGTGGTGGCGCCAAGCACCAACACCTCGTTACACAAGGTGCCCCTGCGGGGACATACAGCAGAAATAATTCGCTACAACATATAATGGACCCGGCACAACTAAAATACATGAAAGGAACAAAAAGTTGATTCAAAACAGGGTAAGAATGAAACCGAACACGAAAAAAGAAAATACGAAAACAAATCATGAAAACATGAAAACAAAAAAGGGAGCTAACCAGTTGTAACTGTGGTAAATCTGAAAACAACATCCGAAAACTCAGGCAACATTTGGAACAATACTAAAGTGATAAATCCATACACAGGTGCTTCTTAAACTCCCCAGGATCAGGTAGAGAAACTATGTTGTCAAGACGATCATTCCAGAGTATTATTGCTGTAGATAAAGCAGAAGAATTAAATGACTGAGTTTTACCGTATATGCGGTTCAAGCTATGATAATTATGTAAGTGTAGTGAAGACTGGGGAGGTGATTGCAGTGGCAAAAATGAAGGGCGGGTGAAAACGTATTTATGAAATAAGCACATAAGGGAAATGTAACAATGGATTTCAAGTACTGTAAATCCTTAGGATGTTTAAGCTGCGAGACACCGGCGAGGGGACTACAAACGCTTCGGATGCACCGGGCAGCTCTGCTTGGAATGGATTCAAGTATTTCCATGAGGGATGTTTGGTGGTGGAGACCATACAGGTGAGATAAATTCCAACTGCAGGCGAACGTATGCTAGATATTAGAGTCCGCGAATTGAGCTGAACAAGTTTCACAGGTTTCGACGCAAGCTTAATTTCCTTGATGCATTGCTGCCGACTGCTGAAGTGTGAGAAGACAATGAAAGATTTGATATGAACGGTATCCCGAGATATTTGTATGACATATCTTTGTAAAGCAAAGGGCTATATATAGAGCAGTTGAAGTAAACCAATCAACCATAGTATAAAGATCATTTTGAAGGCTCAGGTGGTCAGTCTCTATTGTGATATTGTAGCATGCAATATTACGCATGCAATATTACGATACACAACACAGACGGTCGTTAAAGTAAGTTAGAAAAAGTAAGGTTCAAATACACTTCCCTGTGGTACGCCTGAGGTTACGCCTCCTAGTGGTGAGAAAGAGCCGCTGACAACAGTGAACAGTTGACGAAATGAGATAAAGTTACGAAGCCAAGGTAATGTGAGAGAATGAAGACAAAGGTTACATAATTTAGAAATCAGCCAACGGTGAGCAACTCTGTCAAATGCGTATAAGAAGTCAATACAATCTGTCTGCTGGTTATAAGTGCCAGGCGGTGATAAATTCAAATAGCTGGGTATCATACAACTAGCCGCTCCTAAAACCATGCTGATTAGAAAAGAAGAGGTTATTCCGTCTAGATTATTTGCAAATGTGAGAAGCGATGATGCGTTCAAGTAAATTACAGCATATGCATTTTAATGGAATAGGTCGATAGTTATCAGGAGAGTTTTGTTACCCGTTTTGAAGACAATAATAGCATTGGCTATTTTGCTGTCGGGAGGCAGTTTTCCCGAAGAAAGTGATTGCTGAAATATGCGGCATAAAATCTGGCTGGAAGTTGGAATGGCATTTTGAAGCGAAATATTCACTGCGTTAGGTAAAGCCTAGGTCGTCAGGGCAGAGAGTTTGACCTTCAAGTGACCTTTACCTAATTAAATGTGCGTTCCCACGATTCCGTGGTGTCCACCCTAAAGTATACTGCGCTTTCCTTTCCCCAAAACCTAACTTAAACGGAGAGGTAGCCCTGAGTTATGCAATGTCAGCGCACGTTGAAGGCCCCCTGTGGGCCGCAATTACTACGCAGCCCTCCTCTATGGGACCTCTTTCACTCTCTCTGCTTTTACTCTCGTCTTCCTCCCTTCTCTCACGGTGCGTCCAGGTGCCCACGAGAAGTCTGGCAGGTACAGCGCCTTTCCTTTCTCATAAAGCAATATACAATTTACAAGAGAAATATAAAAACGGGATCTTGACCTGATTAGGTCTAGGCGTTCACCCAAAAGCATAAGGCGCCTTCCTTTCCCCAAAACCTAATTCAAAGAAAAATTATGAAAAAACCGTGCATGGAAAAGGCGGTGTTACAGGGGCTATTTCTGCAACACTCACATCATTCGCTCTATAACAAGATTCAAGCCATGTTTAAACCCCGACAGTTTTCTTTTTTTAAGATCTCCGATTTTATGTTCTCCCCTCCGGCAGATGAGGACAACTTAAGACTTTTAATGAGCGACTCCGTACCTTGAGCACTAATGCTGTCGGGGTCCATGAATGAAGGGTCATAATCAGAAACAACTGGCATACTGGAATGACCTTCCCAACTAAAAACTGACGCATAACATCTATTAAATGTGGTATGACATTCAGTGTCGGCTCGACGCATACTATCAATGTTCTATAGTTGTATAATGTCTTGTTTTCTTTCGGGATATATACTTTAGCAAAACTTCGTAGGTTTATTCTGCAATAGCGGCGGAAGATCGAGACTAAAATATTTCTTTTTTTTTTCTTTTTTTTTTGCGGAGGTAATAGCAGAACAGTGTGTTTTCACCTTTCAGGCCCTGTTTATACCTATCCAGTGATGGCGGAGAAGGAGAAGATTTAGCTTTTCTGCACAGGCGCTTCTTTTATTTCACGTCGACGGAGAGTTTTGCATTTTTAATTGTAATAAGATGAACATACTTCTCTATCAGCGCAGACAATTTGTGCTTGAAGAGCAACCAGTTATCATCGGTATATCGTTGGTTTCTTAGTGAAAAAATACCTGAGTGAAGAAGGTGACAAGTTCCCGCTTAATTTGCGCTTACCTGGCTTTGCTATAATCTCTGATATTTTTAGTTGTCGTACCAGCTACCAACTAGGAACTTGAATATCTAACTGTCGCATCTTGTGATCACTAAATCCGCCACGATACATAGCCGGTCCTTTGATTCGGGAGCACTGGCCAGAGCTAAAGCTAGTATGTTAGAACCACGGGTACACTGGCTAATGACTTGAAACAAGTTGAAGTCCTTAGTTAGATTGATAGATTTAGTTGCAGCATAGCTAGGTAAAGACAAATTAGGAAATTTATCTGAAGAAAACCAAAATCACCGAGCAAATAACTGTTGCTAGCTGAACGCTGATCAACAGTGGCGGAAATGCTTGAGCGGAGATTTTGAATCAAAGAAGTCCCACAGTCAGGTGGACGGTAGCACACCCCAATAAGTAAATCCGAGGAGATAGATTTCCATGTGACCCATGCTATTTTTAGGTCAAAGTTGGAGGTGATAACAATGAATGGCAACGTTTTTTTACCGCAAGAAACACCCCACCCCGTCTTTATATGTACGGTTGTGTCTGTAGATATTGTAAGTATGAAAGCACGGAAAGGTTCCACTGTCGTCGATATCTTCATGCAAACACATCTCAGTTAAAGCAACTAATGTCGGATTCGCTATACTATAGAAAGGAAAGGGATGATCGCGTTTACGCATTAAGCTTCAGATGTTAGCGTCGGAGCCGAGGAGTATGACGTGATTTAGAGGGATCCCTCGCAAGCTCATTTCATTGCCAAACTACAGTGTGACTATCGTGACTGGATCAGCGACACGGTCATATGCATACGTTGGTTTGTGTATTCCAAGTTTATCAAATGCCAAGTTATAAGACTTGTATTGTGATTTAGCGAACTTGGTCAACTTTCTTCTTACATTACGAGCGGTAGCAGAAAAATTCTCGCGGATAGCGAAACTGGTTTTCATTTTGTGTCAGTTTGAAAGGATGTCCTGTTTGTCTTTGAAGAATGTCATTTTGGCTATGATTGGTCAGGGCCTATCATATTTGAATTCGAATCTTCCATGAACTCTTTCAAATTAGGTACTCTGAACAAAACGCAGTAATTCTCCCTTCAGAATCAGCCCAACTTCCAAGTTGTGGAAGTTGGGCTGATTTACAGAATGTTTGCTCATGTTGTGCATCGTCGATGGCAAAGAAAAGCAAGTTATTTCGACAGCAATCTATTCTCAGCATCATTATACCTTGAGTGAATATTAGAAAACTGAGAACAACAGTCTTGCACGACGTTCCCAGCTGCAGAACCATTAGGCCTGCTAAGTGAGGTTGACGCTCTTTGAAGGGCAGCCACTCATAACGAAAGATGTTTGACTCCTTTATCGGTAGCTTCCAGCCTTTCTTTTACACATTTGATTTCATTAAAGACTGCGGCTTAGTCAGATTCAATTCCTTGGACAGTCAGCAAGAGGGTATCAATGTTTCCCTTTCGATGACACTCATGAGTTGAGGATTGCCTTCAACGTCACCCGACAGTGATAGTAACATACCACAAAATAATGAGTAAGATGAGATGGTAAATACAAGACACGTTTCACTGCAGCAATGAACTCTTCAAGCACGACATCGCAAACAGAATATCCTGCGAATTTCTCTATCACCTGATTGGAATAGCAAAAAAATGGCCCACTGTCCCGTAGCCTTTTAAAAGGCTGCCTGATCCGTTGGTCGGTGAAATCTAAATACGTTCTGGTTCTATTAAGATACACTACTTAATGCCTTATTGACAACTGACCATAAGCTGATGTGCACGTAACGTTTTCATCTTTGATGTCCTCTTTCTCAAGAACTGAAATATTGTTAGCCTACTTTCATGTCTCCAGTAAGCTCGAGCTGATTGGCCATTATGAGCAGCTGTGGCCAGTTCTTTTTAACACAATCTCTCCATCATGCTTTAACAACTCTGTTGCTACCTGATGCCGGGTAACTTCTTTCTATTTTTGCACCATTCCTAAGGCTTGCTTTACTTCTTTGATCACCGGCGTTACGTCGATATTCACTGCACTACTGCCGCCATCATTACCGTCCTGATTACTTCGTCTACTGCATAGATCTGCGTAGAACCATTAGACTACGCTCAATATCTCATTCATATTAATAATATTGCCCCCGTTTTGTGTCAGCACGTACAGCCGCCCTGATTTTTAACAATATAGCGCGAGCATCGACCAAACTGCTGGTCAGCACCTTACAACGGCGATGAGCGTGCAACACGGCGAGAGTTCGTGCATGCGCAAGAATTTGGAACGTCGCAAACAGATATTGTGACAGGGCGTGTGTCTTTGTGATCCGAACAGCGTAGCAGAAGACGCTCTCTCTTCGTGCGCGTGCGCGAACTCTCGCCGTGCTGCACGCTTATCGCCGTTATAAGGCGCTGAGCAGCAGTTTGGTCGACGCTCGCGCTATATTGTTAAAAATCAGGGCGGCTGTACATCTTAGCTTTCTTTAAGCTATATACATAGTTTCTTTTCTGCCGCTTTTACGTTATTTCCATTGCTCGCAGTAAGCTGGATTCCCTGAATATTATGTTGCTTTACGTTAGTTACCTTGCGCTCATCAATTACCTTTAATATCTTTGTCAGTTTTATTCTGTTTGTGGGTTTAAAGGCTTTTTTGATTTGACATAGTTAATAATAAATATTCACCTGAAAGATATCGGTGTTCCGTCCAACGGTCCTGTAACGGCTATTATGTTACTGCGCACTTTGCAGCGATATTTGAGAGAATATTGTTCATTGCTAGAACACTAAGGACATTGTCCTCCCTTAAAATGCCGAATGCCCGTTCTGCAGCGAGATCCTAAATTCCTCCACTTTTCCTCTTTCCGCTAAATCCGCTGGTGGCTTTCTATACTTACTAGTCTCGTTTGTTTTCTCTCCAAGTTTGGAATGATAGAAGAGCTTATAGCGTCCCGTGGTCAATGCGTCGCTCGTTTCCGAGGAACTCTAAAGTCCTGCAGCTCACCAAGTTT
Source organism: Amblyomma maculatum (assembly GCF_055883805.1). Classification (NCBI taxonomy): domain Eukaryota; kingdom Metazoa; phylum Arthropoda; class Arachnida; order Ixodida; family Ixodidae; genus Amblyomma; species Amblyomma maculatum. The sequence goes on from NC_139344.1 coordinate 24,618,816, forward strand.
AGCGAACAGGCAAGGGCTATTTTATTTTTAGTCCCGTTATTGGGGCCCTTCCCCGTCCACTTCTTGTTCTGAAGTTCGCAGAGAGGGTATTTATCGCCTTTAAAATATTCTTTTTCCACCGAACTCATCAAAGCACCCCTCTGCTATTCTTAGAATCTATGCCTTGTCACCCGCTGCATGGTGTCCAGCCAGCTTTTTGTCTACAGTGGCATTGAAGTCGCCCACCAGTACTGTTTACAGTGCAATCTGCAATCGTTATAGAAGCTGTCGACTATCTGATTATCATGGCTGCTTGCATAGGCGCGTATAGCATGTACCGCCTTCATTCTTCCTTTACGTTTGATTGCAACTGCCCATGTCCGATTAGTGCGATGGAACTCCTCTATGTTGCCAGCTGTATCCTTAATGATGAGGAATTCCCCATCTAGTTTTCGTCTGCCCGCTAAGCCATGACACGTGCCTGTCCGTTAGCACTGTGCACGCCTCATCTGTTCTAGCATTACCAACCCCTATGACATCCCATTCATTATCCGCCAGTTCCCCGAACAGCCCTGCTAGAGTAACCTCGCTTGATAAATATAAGGTTGGAGCATTGAACGTTAGCAGTTCCAGTTTCTAGTTTCGGCTTGTCCGTATCCAGGGGTTCTTAGCATCATCCTCTTAAACACAGGCTTGACCACCCCTTTGATCAGTTTCTTCGTAGCTGTTGGGAGCTGAGGCCCGACGGTTCATTTGTGCATTCATATAAGAGGTTATGGCCATGTGTTATACCAGGGTGGCTAAGTACTGTTCTGGTGAGTGAGTGTGTCGTCGGCTCTGGTTCCCGAGATCAGGCTGCACCAGAGGCCTGGTTATGCAATGCTATCGGCACGCAGACGTTCTCTTTTTTTATCCTCTGGAGCATTACGTTTCATCAGGATCAGAACCGCGGTCTAGTTATACGTGATGTTAAGCAAGGCACATGCCTCTGCGCAACGCTGTCAATATGCAAACGTAATACGCAGTGGAAAACGAGAGAGATAAGCTCCTTTTATATTATCAAAAACCAAAACAGCGAAGCAAAATCGACGAGGACCGTAGAAAAATACACACAAGCAGTGACTATTTTTGCAATGAACCAATTAGTCCAAATCGCTGCCCTTCATCAATCCGCCTCTTGTTTTGGGAGCTCTTTTTTTATGCGTGTATTTGAAACAGCCTTCATTTTCTAGTCTAGTCGTGTCGCGGTATTTTACGCAAGGCTGCAGTCTTTCACAGTAACACGTGTTTGTATTTCTCTCTGTAGTCGACTTTTGTTTGCATTTCTTTGGTTTTTCCGCAATAAACCAAACAGCCCAAATTGCTACTCTTCACGAGTTTGCCTCCTACATATTTGTAAAACAGCGCGAGTAACATCGGACAAGAACAAGAAAGACACAGGACACGCACGGTGATCATACCACGCGGGAATTAATTGAAGCCTTCCATATAGTACAAGAGCCAAAGTGTGTCAGCAGTCAGCACACCGCCTGTCACTCTCAATGACAGAGATAGCTTTTCTGGGTGGCCTTTGGGCGTCGCGCTCTTCTTTGCTTCTTTTTTATCCATTTTACTGTGACGTAGGATGCACTTTGTGCTTTTTCCTTTATAAGCGCCAGGTGTTGGCCTTAAAAACTTAGTTGAGAGTCAGTGCTCCTCCCTTGCCTTTACTTTTCTTGTCCGATGTTGTTCGCGCTGTTTTACAAATATGCAGATTTACCAACTAACCCAGCTGAACGTTCTGCTTCACCTCCTATGTTTTATGCACGTGACATCACGCTGCGCACAAGATGTAATGGGCAGCTGTATACCTGGGATGCTTATTTATTCTGTTATCCGCGAGAGGTAAAAGTAGTGAGAAATTGACACGGGAACGACACATTTGACTGAAAGACCAACAAACATAGCGGGCTAGCTGCCGCTTTGAAGCAAACGAATACGTTCATTTGGAGCGCATGGTAAAAATATTTCCCGCAATATTAAAATACCATGCGAAAGCAGCATATCTGCAATATAAGCCACAACTCTCAAATCTATATACTAGCGCCGCTCCGTACGTAATGCTGAAACTAGCAACTTGTTTAATCCGTTGCACAGCCTCATAAATATTTTGTTTTCGCGGAACTATACCCGCTGAATCGTTACGATGAAATGTCCGTTTACAGGTTTTTTCTAACTTTCATTTTATTTAAGAATAAAGACATACTCATGGTTCTAAGTAAATTCATCATAAGCAATGTACTAGTGGAGAAATTCCCGGGCGTAGCTGCGGTACGCTCCCCAATTTCTTTAAGAGGAGCTCAATGACTCTTGTACGTAATTGTCCACTCTTAAGGCGAACACACGAGCACTTGGTCGCTGTTTTCAGAGTGTCAGTGCATCTTATCCGACTGCACACCAAAACTAAATGACGGCACATTCGAAGCATCGCCTCCAGGTCCTTTTTTTCTGTGCCTCATTTCTTCGATATGCGGCCGTATCAGCAGCAATTGGCCTTTAAAGAGAGCGTACTCGCGGGTTTACCTAAAACTGAAAACCCCTCTACCTCGGTCATGGCCATGAGAAATACAGGTTTGGCTATAATATTCACTCACCACCTTCTCCCAGTGCAGGATAGCAAACCGGTTTATTTTTTCGGTTAACCTCCCTGCCTTTATTCCTCCTCCTCCTCCTCCTCCTCCTCCTCCTCCTCCTCCTCCTCCTCCTCCTCCTCCTCCTCCTCCTCCTCCTCCTCCTCCTCCTCCTCCTCCTCCAGGGTCTGCATTCACAAGTACTTGTTATAAAGGCGGTCTTTTACTCTACGAAAGAACACACAACTGTACGCCACCTACACACAATAAAGGCGGAGGCAAACAATGCTGATGTGTTCAGTCTGTCGTAGGTTGTAATTTCGCTGTAGGCTATAATATTACAAGCTTTAATGTGAAAGCCTTAGGAACGCCCTAGCGGCGAAAACTGCCCGGCGTCGGCGACTGGCTGAACACTCGGCCTGAAAGCGGTCTAAGCTGTGTAGAAGAGCGATTGCGAATGGGAAGTAGGATACAAGTGGCATCATAATTGTTATCTAGTCGGACCTATAATAGATTCTGAATGGAAATGAAATCAGAATTGTAAGAGATTGACGAGAGAAAGGAGAATTCTATCGCATTTATTCGCGTTAATCTAGTTTGCGGTTTTAATTTGAACATAATATTGTTTTGACGCAATTGACGCCTGCCGTGACTGAAATCTGTTTCTTAAAAGATTTCCTTTCGATTTGAAACGTCCTACCTGTAGGAGGTTTCCCATTTACTCGCCCAAGCAACTGGTAAAGCAGTTGCATTGCGTTGCGCGAACGTATATGCCTTACAGGCAATTGCTGCCTAACACTGTAGAGGTACGGGCAACCCGTAAATATTTATACAGCATCAAAGTGCTCATACACTAGCGAGGGCTGCTGGAGCAGCATCAAAATAGTGTGTACAAGTAAGAAGCATCACTGTCGCAGTTTCTTATAACTACAGTTCAAGTGCATAACTTTTCATAAGAGCGCAAAAGCTTCAGCTCGTTCAAATTAAAAGGAAAATGTTGCATTCTCCTGTTGAAGCCAATATATCTGTATCAAACCACGATGGAACCAGGCCAATGATTTAAAGCGCTTAGAAGATATAAATTTGTTGGATGAGAGATCTACGGAAGGTATTGCAGATAGACTCCTTTTGAAAGAAAAAAAAATCACGATCAAAGCCTCCCCTCCCCCAACGCGGAACGCTCCAACTCAACTCTCTGAAGACTTACACACCTTAGACCAGGATGGATGTACCCATTATTTAGTGGAGGAGAAGCGTGACGAAATTGGTGTAAATGTCTTGGCTCTTATGGCGCAGAATGCAGTTCTGTACGATTGTCAACTCTGAACAAGGGAACACTGAAGCGCTTATAATGACAGGGTATATAACCAGTTGGAAATGCTGGCCAGTGGGAAAAGTGCTTTTACATTAACAGCTCTAGATCTAGACACTGCCACACTGGGTAGGGTTCGCCACTATGCCGCTAGGTGGCGACTCTGCTTGAGGCAAAATTGGATACATTCGATGGAAAAGAAACAGTGCGGAAATATACCGAAAGTGGAAAAGGCAGATCCGGAAGGAAGCTTTCTTTGATAACTCAAGAGGCAGTGCCCTACTTTTTGAAGCTAGATCAGGTTGCCTTAGAACACGCACCTACAAAAAGAAATTTAACAATGAAGATGACGCATGTGCTGTATGTGGCAACTCCAGTGAAACAATTGACCATATTATACTCGAATGTAATAGTATCCATCCGCAAGTTGATGCAGGCGCAGTCACTGTTCCTGAAGGTCTGGGGTTAAGAGATACCAGTGGCCGGGTGAATAAACCGGCGGTGGAAGCTAGCAAAAAATGACTGGAAGATTGGTGGCTTAAAAGCAGAGACGTGATATAAGGTTAGTAATGTAGAAACAAAAATTAAATAAATAAAATGATGGTATAGTTAACCAATATAAATCAATAATTAAGATATAGGGAGAAAAATGAGCATGATAGCTACTGCTACCACCCCCGTTTCAAAAGGGACGCTCCTATATTCCATCCATCCATCCGAGGCCAATAGATATCACTTCGAACACACAGCTTATTTATCCGGAAAAACACCAGATACATTGCTTGCACCTTTTGTGTCAATTTGCTCAAATTATAAGCTTGTGCAATATATCTGTCTTTGATATATTAAGAGACATTATAAATTTGTTTCAACGCTTATGCATAGCTTGCTATATATTTCAAATGTTCAACCACAAGTTGGTATTTGTGCCAGTAAGAATACTCATAAATAGGATTGTGCTATTCGCTGTAATATCGCCTTCTCTGTCCTGTGCCTTAATGACCAGCCAGTGAGAACTTGTGGGAGAGAAGGTTGCGGAGAGTGTGTATAAGCACATCGCCGTGGAGAAGGCTAAGCATAACATTTTTTTTTTTCTGTTGACCTTTCGGACATTTTGGACATGAAGGGGGTTTATTTCAACGCCTCTGCTTCTATACATGTCAAGCAAAGCAGCGATAGGGGGTAGTTGGTTGAACATTTTGACAAAATAACGTGCTACACTATAAACAGCCCCACAATTAAGGAAGCAGGAAAACTAACACGCGCTCGTCCTGCGTACGTTAGTCGCCCTGCTTCCTTGTGTGTCGGTCTTAGCGTATCGCATAATTGTTTCTAAAAAAACAAAAAAACTCTTACATATCCTTTCACACTAAACGCAATGATGTTGGGATACAATTATGTAAATTTCAATCTCTCATACGACCTCCATTTTAGCGGAAAGACGATTATTTACTTCAGAGTGTCCATTTTTGACTTCACCGCGGCAGCCACATCGAGCCTTCAGCGTCAGCGTCAATGGGTGCCTGAAAGAGCGCCAACTTGGGACTCTCCTTCGATGTGGGAGGGTGACATTAGAATTCACCTTACCCCTGTGCCACGGGCAGGAGCTGCCAACTTGGCTCGCTCCTTTTATACGGGAGGGTGATACCAGAATAATCCTGCCAGAATCCTTTGCAATCACGTTACCTCTCAGAAACGCAGGCACGTCCATATGGCTTGGTTAACGCGAGATTTTATATGTGGGCTGGTAGCTTAAGCTCTCGCGTCATACCCGTAAAGGCTGAGCTTGAGTGTCCCCAATAATGTAGCACCCTACACTGATAGGGAGTGATAGGGAAATAATTTAGCAGGCAAAAAAAGCTTCCGCTTCCATCCAGGTTTAACCAGAGATAAACTACAGCTAAGTTTTTAGAAGTAAACTACTTGATACCATCAATTTCGGACAACCTAGATCGCACTCGCACGGCAGGTCTACTTTTGCAAGTGGCATAAATGTTTTCTGCATATCACTATGAATTGTCGAAATTTGTTTTGCAGATAAAGAGAAAATGAGATCTGGACGCGCTGTCACATTGTTTCGTTGATTGATTAACGAAAATGTCAATTCAGCAGCTTTCTAAGAATGACTGGTTGCATCCTTAATGCAGAAATCTGCTCGCTTCGGCTGCCAGCCTGGCCCTACGAACTGACTGTAGCTGGTTCTCAGGGAGGGGGGGGGGGGGGGCTGCATCTTAAAGAAATTATAATCGAAGAGCCTAAATAAGCGCCTTTCCTTAAGAGCAAGAAAATGGTAAAAATTATCGACTAACATAGTGGTTAAGATGCCTGTAAGGTTGTTTTTTTTTTTTCTGCACTGCATTAGTGTTGTTAGGAGAATGGGTGTGATTACCTATTAACTACCGAGGGTAGTTAGCCGGAATAACTTCCGGCCAACATATTTGTATAGAGCTACCTCGGCGCAAAAGCACCGGCAAAAAAAAAAAAAGAAAAGGAAGCCTATTACCAGCTATTGCAGTTCTCTGGCTGTCTTTTCAGATGTCGCGATGCAGCGCAATTGGTACCTTCTCCAAAAATTCTAACGAGTGCAGTAGTACAAAACAGCTGTCAGTAGAAACACATGCGGATACACCATCTAAACCATATTTTTTAAATCGCCGAAGCGGCAGACAAACCTTGTAACGAACAGTGAAAGACTTCCGTTATATTCATTGAGGCTTCCTTCCCGCTCCGATAAAATTTCGTTCAATGAAATTTTAATCGGAACGGGAAAGGCAGCTTAAGAGCGCGTAATGGAACCAGACAAGAAATAAACAAGACGTCGCTCAATTACTATTTCACTTCTTCCTCCGAGGCACAACGTTTCAAAGCCAAAGCTGAGCATATAGCCACTTTGGTTACATTTAACACATACACGAAAAAAAAAAATAGAAAGCCTGAGTTCCATGAAAAAAAAAAGATAAAAAAAAAAAAAACTGGCGTCGGTTTCTTCGATCATGCTGATTGAAAGTGACCCCGGATTTAGAGTCTGTGAGCCCCTCAAGAAAGTTTGGCTTTACGGTTACCAGAAGTCCCTATATCTGTTAATCGCCGTGTTAATGATGGGGAGCAGATGGACCTTGATATAGTTGGCTTAGAATGTTCATTGTCGCTTAACGCTGGAGTTTATTCTTGAGGCGCACAGTGTCCTTTTAACTCTATTATTTACCCTGTGCGGAGTGTGATATCGTTATTTTCGTGCTTGCAGAATCCGAAAAGAAAAATAAAAAAAAACGTTGCTGCGTAAAAAAATGCATAAACAGCGAATGCGTTTATTAGAGTGATAACGTAACTGAAGAAAATGCATAGCTTTTTATCTGAAAAAAAAAAAAAAGGTACCAACTTGCTTATGTACGCTTCAGGTTTGAGTAGAGCGCAGATCGACACAGGCTTCACACGCAACTTCGCCCACTCATAGCCATAAAGCTAACAGCGTGCCACGAAAATAAAAAAGAAAAAGAAGACGTGTAGGGCCATGCTGGCAGTGCTGCTAAAATTACAGTCCGATCGATGGCCTGGTGAAATACTCCTAGTAGTGGAACGTCTATACGGGCCAGAACAATGCTGAAATATGCCACCTTTGCGCATAGTTCAGGCAATTAGAAAGTACAAGGTTCATTTCGAGAGCTGGCCGGCTATAGTCTGGTCACTCCTACGCAAAATGTGTGACACACCACCTTGCATATATAAACCTTGTTTTAATCAACGAAGACTATTAAGGCATGACATCAAAGGTATTTCAGCGGCAGCTCACATGGCATTATGGCATTACGCTGCAGCAGGACGTTTCGACGGGTTATTTGGTACATGATCTTGATTTTTATAGCACTGAAGAAACATCAAAGGAAGAAAGACACATGCGCTTCGGTTCTTTTGTGTCTATCTTCCAGTGGTGTTTCTTCAGCGCTATAAAAATCAAGATCATATGGCATTATGGGATAGAGTATATGTGCCATAACGATTGCATATAGTTGTTCCAGCCACTTACAGTCGCACAGCGCGCCACGGCGCAGAGCTGAGAGTTCCAAAAGAGATGAGTGTCTGAGACGAGTCATCTTGAGCTAAAGTGGCTACTGCGTCAAACAGATGATTGTAATGAGCTGCGTAGCAGGGATCGCAGATAAATAAAAGCGATAGCGTTCGCAGAACAAGTTTACTCAATTTTAATGCGGCTCGTACGCACATGCTGCCCGTGCATTCTTGAAGGGGATCTCAATCAGATGGGCTGAGCGGCGTTTACCCGGTTCGTTCCTTGAAACTGATTTTGTTTTCTGCTGGTATTGTATTCAGTGGACGCGTTTTAGTACTAGGAGTAGACGGCTATGGTTGACCCGACATTTGGGAGCCGTATATCCGAAACCTCGCTTTGAAGGCATGTGATTGGAGGTGCCTAGGTCCTTGGTTCGAATCAGTATTCTAAGCTATGCCTCCAAGTCTACCAACAGGTACATGCTAAATGCAATGAGAAATCGCATGACATTACCCAGAGTGCTGTACGACGAATTGTTGCTCCACGATTTCGATACCAATGTTGGAAAAATTGCTGCCACATGGAGGTCCATCAGAGCTTAGCATGTACAGAGCAGCGAAATGTGTTAACGTTGTCTAAAGGGCCAGAGCACTCTCTCTCTTTCTCTCTGAACGCACAGTGAGAACATTGAAAGTGTCAGCAACTTCCTTAAGGAATCATCATAAAGTCCTCTCATAAGCCTGCCCACTCGGTGCGAATAAGGCAAATGAGGGGGCTAAGGCACCTACAAGAAAGCTTCAAGAAACAATGGGTTTGGAAATATGAAAAAGAAAAAAACGGGAAACAAGTTGATGCAAAAAAAAAAAAGTGAACAAGGTCCACTCGACCAGACTCTAAGGGAAAGAACAAGTTGTCACGCTTCATGGGCTCCTATTGAGAGCGCCACACAAATGTTGCAAATATTCTGTGTATAACTTGTACTTTCCTCCTCGCACAATGCAGGATTTGAATGACATACGCAAGTTTGCAAACAAAAATATGTTACAGACCTGTGCACTAGCAAACATTGAGAGTTCCCTACCCATCCAAGCCTGTGTTGGTCGCCGCACAGGTACGAATTGTGAACCCCAGTAGGCTGCACTGTTGCGAACTTGGTGCAGCGGAACACCTAGGTACTGAAGAGGGCTGCAGTCTCAGCATATGTCCCGAAACTGGCTTGACCTAGTGCCCCAATGGCCCAACCAAAAACCCTTGGATTTATCTAAATTAAGAACCGGGTCTGATACATCGCAGAACTGTTTAGCCAAGTGAAAAGCCAAGTGTACACTATTTTTGTCAGAACAAAAGAGGGCGATATCATCAGCGTAGGTTAAAATCTTCACATTGAGCCAGAGAGAAACGACGGATGGGCTGCACTGTTAATTATACTGAGACAGAAGGGTTCCAAATATAGGGCAAACAGCAGTGAGGACAGTGGCCATCCTTGACGAACAGATGATTCACTACCGCTCTCTCGTGCTGCGCATTGCATGTAGTCGTCTTCAGGAACTTCCATCCTTGCGCAAAGGATGCAGAGTACATAGCTTTCGCATTGCCCTCTTAAGCTGATGGACTTAGGCCACCCCCAAAAATTTGAGTGGCCAGCCCCCAAATACGGCTACGCATTCCTGAAATTCAAATTCGTAAATTGAGCTGACCCGCGTTCAAAACAGACTTGGCCCAGCTGCGAAAGTTGGGTGGTCCTCCCAAAATTAGGCGGTAAAGTTCCCAAATGCGGATAGTCAGTCGAGGTTTGGACACTTTCGTATAATGCCACTTTGCTTGGAGGAATCCTCCAAGCAAACGATCTCTCATTCTTTTTTTTTCGTAAACGTTAATTCTGGCGTCCCTGTGTTTTAGAGCACTGCTGCCAAGCAGTGAAGTCGTCTGCCCGGCTTACTTGCGTGTTATACGGGGAAGCCAGTGCAAATGGATAATCACGCCAAAATTGCCGCTGCGTGTCACGACTGTATTTTTGCAAGACATTTTCTGCGCACTGAAAACAAAAACAAAAAGAAACGCGCTTCATGGAAAAATTATTGGGTGATCTTTACATTGATCGTTTGGAAAGGCATAAGCACTAATCTTTCTCGATACGTTGAAGCGCACGCACAGGCACGCACGCACACGCGTCCACACGCACGCACGCGCACGCGCACGCGCACGCGCACACACACACACACACACACACACACACACACACACACACACACACACACACACACACACACACACACACACACACACACACACACACACACACACACACACACACACACACACACACACACACACACACACACACACACACACACACACACACACACACGCGCGCGCGCGCGCACGCGCACGCGCGCACACACACACACACACGTACGCACGTGCGCGCACGCACAGGAGTGACATGACACAGCTACTGACTAATGATTGCTTAATTGCTTAAGTTCTCTTTCCGATATTTTGTTATTTCGGTTTCGAGGCGGCTTTGCACACCTGTCTAAAACTCTCTTAGCTTTCGGCTGTATCGGCATCACGCTGCCGTCGCTTAGCCTCGGCCTTTCTGACTATATGGCCTTGATCGACATGACTCGCTTACAGAACCGCATACATCGTTCAGTTCATCGCAGCACCACGAAACTCACTGCTGAGGCACCTTTGGAGAACGCAAAGTTATGTAGGCAGGAGCACCAGTGGGCGTGCGAAAGCAGTACGACGTTCCCGTCTAGCTTCGTGTTTAATACGCTTTCAAATACGGTCAGCTTCAAGCATGGCAGCCCGATTTTCTGGAGCCACAGCAGCTCGTAGCATCTTCTGCCTCTCAGGTTACAACTCCGTCGGTTAGACATGCCATGTGAGCAAATGGCGAACACGAGATGAGAAATGGTCGCGCCGGTGGGTCGACAAAGGCTCGCGCCACAGTTGCTATGACAACCAGCGAGCCGCCGGCTGAGTCGCAGTTGCTATGGCTACGGTCTACCGGCTGAGCGCCGATCGCATGAGATGGCCTGGATCAGAGACGTGGCCGGATGTGCTCTGTCGCCCTCACCGTGGTCGCCCTAAAAACGGGTCCGGGCGCTTTGGAACTGGCTACCGTGAACAAGACGCCGCTTGCTCCTGCATTTGTAAGCGTCGCACGAAACCGGGCGCGTTCGGACTTGTAAGGCCAAAGCCTTGCTTGCCTCATGAGGGGTATCAAAGTTGCGGCGCAACAGTTCATTGTGCAATGCTCATGGTGGTATAATACCATTTCCATTCCCATTTCCCACACATCTGCAATGGTCAAGCTGGACACTAGATTGCGATAGGGATCCGAACTGACAACATATGTACCTCCAGTTTTGGCGCTGTCGTTTGTCGTACAGTGGACTTTCGTATCAACATTAATACTCAAGCGTCCCTCATACAGCGTTCCGAGTGATGTCATACGATTTCGCGTTGCCCATAGCGAACGTCTATTATTCAAGGTGCACGTTAGCTCACGACAAGGATTCCAACCGACGGCTTATAAACTTGCGATGAGACATACATGCTTTCGCCTTTACAGCACGTACGCAGTCCTAAGTGCTCTTCGTAAGCTTCTGCTGGTTCATACAAGTGGCCACGTGCTTCAGCGTTTGTACTGCATCTTGTAAGGATGAAAGCTGATGAATACAAACTTTATAAAACACAGCGCAATAGGTTAGTCGTCCGATACATACCTTTACAACGCCAGCGGTGGTGGCCAAGTTGTCTAAAGCACGGGCAAGCGGAACCGAACTGTTCGGGCCACTGCTGGCTCGAATCTCGATCGAGGCGATAAGTACGGTCAATTTCTTTCATGATTCTTGAAAACTAATTAGCGACAGACGGCCACACCTGGGTTTTCGTTGCGCTAAATGTTCTAACATTATCGCCTTAAAAATGCGCGCTTTTTGGTAGACTGACCTGGATTTGAACCCCCATAAGGCGATTTCGAAGGGTAGCGCGAAGTAGTTTGATTAGATATATCGATAATTATACGAACGAAAGCGCCAATTGATGTATATGCTTATCTTGAGCTTATAGAAGCCAGAATATGTTCTAACCTGACGTGCTGGCAGTGCACTACTCGTTGGGTGTTGTTAGCTCTAACCTGCTCCGCATGAGACTCAACGAACAGTTCTTTGGACCTTGCCACTGCTTGTTATGACATGTATAATTTTGTTCCACGTGTACTATACAAAGACTAAGAGCCTAATTAAAGTCAGGTTACAATTGGTTGCCGCAAAACCTTCGGCGAAGAAATGGGCAATCGAGGCACGCTACGCTAGGGCCACCGCTAGCTTTTAGTTAGGTTGGCTTCGAGTCACGATTGCAGAGTTGCGTGTAAAATGATGTGGTGTGAAAACGAACTCCCCACATTCACCTTGTAACCTAGTTTCAGAGCGTTAGTGCTTCCAGAAGTTGCCAAGGCCGCGCGCATGAGCCGTTTCTGCGGGCGAAACGAAATTGAAGAGGGTCACCGGGAGAAGTGCCACTTTACAGTGCCGCGACGTGATGCAGGTCATACTTAGTGACCAATGAAATTGCAATTTGATATATTACGCGGCATTGTTATGCTTACACATATTATCTTTAAGGGTATAATGTGCGCCTCCCACATTGATATTTATTCGAAATATCGGACTTCGACATCTCCGGGCTGGACTGTATTCGTTTGGCGCACCACATATAGCCGGCTTCGTGGGCGCCCGGTTTAATTGAAAGCGCGCTCTGCACAGTTTGGCGGCAAAGCTGAGCGCTAGCTAGATATTCCTCAGTGTAGATGGTGCAATTTAAGCCTGTTTCACGCCTTCTAACTTGAACACTTTCAAAACAGTAACATTTTTGTGGTCACGCTGGGGAAGCTCAACCATGCAGCATGTATATTTTTTCCCCAAACATTGAAACAATTTTATTTTGCGAAAAGGTTATTCACGTTTCCATAAAAAAGTGGAACCATAAGTCCTGTTGGAGGGTGATGAACGGAACTCTGTTGGGTCGCAAACTACGCTGTCTTCGTTTGTATGGAAGCGTAACAATTAGCTTCGTCCAACTTCGATATCGTTTTGCAGATAAGGGGTCGAGAATGGTGTAATTCTGGACTAAAAATGCCGCGAAGAAGCCTTTGCCACTACTCCTACCGAAGTCGCTATTAGTACGTACAAAACGTACTAGGCTTCGCTGGCTGCGCGTTGCTCGCACATATGCCTGTATTTTTTTAATTTTTTATTTTCCTAGACGTAACGCTGATTGGATGTCAGCCTTTCTATGATTTGAAATGTTCACATCATGGTACCTGTTTTAAAGAGTGGTGAACGCTTCGTGGCGCCGTCCGGCCCTCTGTATAGATTTCATGCCGCCAGGTATCTCTTTTGAGATTTAGTTCTGCTCCTGTCGACCCTGGTTGTTGCTATCACGGAGCTTTGGGGAGCGCTTGGCAGAAAAGTGCCTCCCGACGGGAAGTCGCAGGCAGCTGTATTGTGATCGGCTTTGCTGCCGTCAAAGGACCGTTTCCGTCCTTTTACCCCCTTCCTGCTGCCGATGTCTTCACGGCGCGCAGCCCTCTGCAGTAACCACATTGTTTGATACTCTATGTGTCGGCCGCCCGTTTTTAAAAAAGCATGCCTTCTGCTGGCGAAGCGTGTGCCCCGTCAGAGGATTGTCTGGCCTTCAGACAACAGAAGAAGCAGATGGGTGGGTCCGCGTGGCCCCTAAGCGCTTCCTTCCTGAAGGGGATGTCTTCTTTCTTGATCAGTCGGTGTACAGAACATCTTGAGGTGATTTTTAACACTGCAGACATTTCTTTCGTATCTGTGTCCGGAAAAGAAAATAGATTTTAAGAATGATGTGGCACAAAATGCAGATTTTAGAACTGTTGTGGCGCCATTATGGGTATGCTTTGCCTGTATGTTTGGTTGGGAGTTCTGACCTCTCCTTCGCCAGATATTGATGGGTCGAGGGAATCGGAAAGAAATCGTTTTTGAATTCCAAAGCGATTATATCGCATTGTCATTACTCAGGAGACCTAGACTTATCTTTTACTCATCCCTTAGCTGTTGAAACCGAAATAGGGGAGGAAGAAAGTTTCAGTTATAAATTTTTTTAGCTGTAGATAAACAACACGAAATGATCCGTAATAGCAATGCTTTACGCATAATTACAGTGAACACGTGACCTAAAATACATGCACTCTCCTTTAAGTCTGCGCTTGCACTAATTACTTTTCGCTAATTATGATCAATAATTAGGTATTACTTTATAGTCATTTATTACCTGCAATCTACGTACTGTTCAGTTTATTATATTTGGAGCAATTCTTTACCATTTTATTCACGAATTGGTTTTCACTAAACATAAAACTGATCAGCTTTCGCTACTTATTAACCACCTCCAGTTCAAGAAGTGCTAATTTTATTTCATTCGGACCCTTTTTTAGCCAGTTTATTCAGCACTTACTTCATCTGATTATAGGCCGCAACATGGTTCTTTGATTTCCAAAACAGTGATGTCACCAAATGCACAAAAAATATAGGAATAAAAAAAAATAACAAACGCAACCAAAGCCTTTGCCCTGCTTTCTCTTGTTTAGAGGAAGGATACTATATACCATTAAGAAGCAATAGCTGATTGTAGACCTACTAAAACTGTGATATTAGATTTTTCAGTATGATAGGATTTCTTTAAAAAATCGGGTATAAATGGATACCAAAGGGTTAATAAAGTAAGTGTATTGGGCACTGTCTGTGTGCAGCACGTTCGCTTGCAGATAGGCAGGGGACCAGCGCGTTTTGGTTACCTAACTAAACCCTTCTATTAACCTATTGATCTGAATTCGTATGCAAATTAAGGGACATACCACATCGCCAAAACAAGTAGCATGCTTATCAGTAGCCATCCTGCCAATCTCACTCGAGATGAAATTGCATTTCTTGGTGTTGCATTAGCCGATTGCCTCGTGTCATCGATTGATTAGGTTGCTGGTTATTTTTCTGTGTTTCATTGCAGTCCATCTCATTTGCCATGATCAATGGAGGGTAGTGCGGCCCCATTATACGCGTGATATTTTTTTCGGTTTTCTCTTCTCTACTCCTCCTTAGGCAACACATCGCGCTCGCTTTTCACTGCGGCGCACTTCAGCCGCCGGTGAAAAGACTTGCACTATTTGCTCAGAGGAACTATTACGGAAAATGAAACTTAAGCCTCCGCGTTGTAGTACCATTGAAACTACTTGAGAAGTAACCTGAGAGGTCGACCAAACAGTCTTGTTCTCCATGTCTCATCTACTGGGAACGCCATGAACTTCTGGTGCCGCTCTCAGTCCTAGCAGCGTGGTCCGTGTTCCCCTACGTAAACAGTAGTTAAGCGTGATGTGAACATCCGAATAGGCCCTCATGACGAGTAGCGCACGTGCATTGAGATATAAAGCAAGGATAGTGCGGTATGCCCTCAGCGAAACACTGTCGGCTCTTTCGTTAGTTTTGTAGTTCCCAGTTAAGAAGTACGTCAAGACGAGCCATCTGTTCCATCAAAGTCTCCAGGTTCATAAATGAGGAGAGACATTGACTGCCCACAGCTCTGGTCTTTAAATGAACGGAAAGAAATCTCACATTTGTCGTAGCTCTCTGGTGCTACAACAAATTACTTGATAAGAGGTATGGAACTGAAACGTGTGGTTTGAAAGAGGGGTGCCTTTCAATGAAACACAGGCGCCTCACCGTATCAACGCACCATATTTCTACGGCTAAATCACTTCAGCCTTATGAAGGTATTTTAGAAGCCTCGAAATCTTTGAATTGTATAGCACTCCCGCGAGAAAGCGGTCCTTGTAAAAAACGCATGACACAACGTTTGGCTTTGGTGAAAAGGCCAGGATTTATCTCTCCTCTGATTTTTGCACAGTTCTCTAACGCGCCTATCCTGATGAGGCTCTGCTTCGACCGCTCTCTCCTTGTGCGGCCCAAAACTTCCCTCGGAAAACTGTGCGTTGAAACAAGGCTATTTGAATGACGATGTTAGCGCCACCTTAGCGACCGTGAAGAAGCTGAAACTTGAAACGCAGGAAAGAGAATATGCATGCCGTATATAGCTTACATGGCATCTGTCTCAGCAAGTCGGCTCTCGGCCAAGCACGTTCAAAAACGAGCCTGGCATCTTCAAGCGTCGTGGCCACTGCTAAAGTAACACATGTTGCTTTGGCACACACTAGCAACACATCAGCAAATTTAGACTGCATTCAAGCAGAACGAGATGAACTTGAATCAGTGCCCAGGCACGATTGTGGCTGACGTCAGGGGGTTGACCTTCATTGAACAGGGTTTTGGCTTTGCTCCTGAAGCGGACGTTAAGTCGGTTTTTTGGTGGGTAGTTTTTATTGAAATGCCAGTGACCTGCATTTCTTGCAGTGGACACCATTTGCGGCACGCAGCAGGGACTAAGTCCGAATCTAACACAATTTCGCCGTCCTATATCGTCTGCGAGAAGCAAGCGAAAATACTATCGTCGCAATCCTAGTTGGTCTATGCGGCAATACCACCAATTTAAGTGCCCGCTACTCTGTTCTGGTTGTTTTGAAGCATCGCTTTCTAGCCTCCACCCATTCTAGCGATCCGGCCTGCAACTCTTTACGGGAGCTTTTCGCACACTGCAGACTCGGCATTCTTCGCTTAGTTCGTATTAGATTAGAGAGTGGAGCCCGTATGTGTGTCTTTGCTTGTGTACAGTTGCGGCGCAAACAGAGGAAGAGAGAAGTTAAAAAAAAAAAAAACTGCTCTCTAATATTTTTTTTCTGTGTTTATTGCTTTTTCTGTCAATAGAAGCCCTCTCGGCTGTTCGGGCATTGACGTTAGAAATTTCCTGCTAAGCTGAAAACAGCTTCGCAAGTGCAAAGGACCTTCAGCTCCAACGTATCTATAGGAAAAAAATCATTGTTGGAGATGCCGTGAGAACCAGCACGTGAAGAAACGTTCGTCCAGGCATTTTCTTGAAGCCAAGCGAGAAAGGAAGTAAAATTAGAAAGCCAAGTAAGCCCGGCTTCTGAGGTTTTGCTCTTACTTTTTTTCTTTATTCTGCGCCCAAATCCTATTCGTGCGCTGGAAGGCCTTTGGCGCCTATATTTTGTTTTTCTTTGTGAAGGCGAGCACGCTCGCTTTAGCGTTGCTTCCTGGTTCACCATCATGTAGTGACGGCAGGGGTCTCCTGGCACAGGCACCTTGAGTCGATTTGAATGGAAATTTTTGCCTCCAGGCTGAACGTAAACTGCGCTCCAGGCACCGAATACATAACATGCCTGACTTCATTACGGCGTCGTCGAGACGGGCTCCTTGTCGCCTACTTCCGCCTAGTACTAGTTTTCATCTTCGGCGCGAAAGAAACTGCTTATTACAAAATTTAGCCTCTTTTTGCACGTTTATTAAAGAATTTAGACCAGAGAATACAATTCGGTGACCGTTTCTATCTTTGAGTTTGGCGCGTGCGCGTTCAAAGCAGCGAGCTCTTTCTTTATTATCGTGGCGCGACCTTAAAAAAACTATCTGGCTGATCTTGAGGAGATTTTGCCTCTGTGGGAGAAGGCCGTGCCTACAAATTCACCCCTGTCAATGCCGCAGGTGCCTTTATCTTCAGCCCCTCCGCACCGGTGGTGGAGCAGCGACAAAATATGATTCAAACGACACGTCGCGAAAATTTTTTGATATTTGATGGCACCTCGGCTACCTTGGCCATTTTCCGCAAAATCGGGAGGCAGACGATTTAAAGGGGCATGTTTCTCTAAATAAACTGCGCTACTTTCATATGATTATAAAGGGAACAAACAAGCGTTTCAAGGAATGCAGAAAACACCAAGACCAGGTCATGGTTAAACACTGAGTCTTCGTGAAAAAGAAGATGAGATGCAAGGCAGTGTTTTTTGAGTATATAGATGATTATAATACCGCAGCTCCTTTTCTTCTAAAACTGTATATAATTTCAAAATTTACAGGTTGGTAGATCATGTTTATCAATTTTTCTTGTCAGAGGCAAAAGCTCGATTCGAAGCCTACGAAGGGTAACTTGGCTCACTTACTTTGAGCGACGCACATCTGAGGACCGTAACTTGTCTTTACAGGGCACATTTTTTTTTTTATTCTTGGGGATTCCAACCCCTGTATCACTTTCGGTTTACACATGCGTCAATGCATTTTTTAGCATCGGCATAGGTAACCGTCATGTTGTAAACAGTTTCAAAGACAGTAAGGTGCTTACAAGCAGCGTCGCTATATACTAATATACGTTGCTTCGTGCTGTGTACGCGCTGCAACGAAAGTCTTTACGCCTCTAAAACGGACAAGGCTCACGCACAGGAGGGACAAGACGCATACCTGACAGAATTACTACAAAAGTGTAATTATAAACATAATAGAAATTACCGTCCTGTATTGTCGCAATAGTTGGGATGTATGGATGCGAGAGTTGGACTGTGAAAAAGGCTGACCGCCGAAGAATTGACGCATTTGAATTGTGGTGCTGGCGAAGACTCTTGAGAGTTTCTTGGACTGCCAGAAGATCAAATCAGTCGATATTGTCGACCATAAACCCTGACTGCTCATTGGAGGGTCAAATTCTAAAGTTAAAGCTCAGCTACTTTGGTCATCTGATGAGAAGAGAGGAGTCGCTGGAGAAAGATTTGATGTTGGGAAAGGTAGAGGGTCGCCGGAGAAGGGGGTAGGCAGCGAACGCGATGGTTAGATGGCATCCTCGAGGCACTGCAGATGAAGTTATGTGATGTTAGGAAGATAGTGAGAGACCGGAAAGCGTGGCGTGACATGGTCCATAGGGTCACGAAGAGTCGGACACGACTGAACGACTGAACTGAACTGATTGTCGCAATAGTAATTTAAGTAAATCATCTATTACTCTCGACAAAATGTACTCGACGTTATATTGCAGTTGCTTCCCAATGCTATGTATTTACTTTCCAATTATGTTTTAGTTTTTGGGAGCACAAAGAAGCACACTGGTCACAGCTCTAACCAGTGATTAATTTTTCTTAGCTGACAGCGCAGCAGTGAACTTCAAAATGGGCTCCAGACATGCTACCACACCTCCACAAAAAGGGTGCCCGCGTCGATGATGATCGCCAGTTATGTTGGCGTAGTGAGGGCGTTCCAGAAGTGCGCCCGATGAAAATCTTTTTCACTTGTGTGCTCGAGTCAAAAATCGCGAAATCACAGAGCGCGCTTTTCCCTTTGCGGCTTCGACGCACGATGCAGTTACCTTCCGTTCATTTCGAAGAACTCGCCACATGCACCAGTTGTGAGCATATTGTGGCGACTTTTTGTTCACGCTTCACGCTGATAATACCAGACATATGCCTAACACCGTGACCGGCATGCTAAGGTGACATAAAGTTAGCTCAACACGAGACAAGGAATCGGAAGAAATACACACGAGGTATGACTTCTTAACGGCTTAAGATTCCACCTTACTGATTACGCGAGTTAGTTCGCAAATGTTTTTGGTTATTGGCTTACAATCTTCTAGGTCGGTGCACATGCAGATTTGCTCTTCCTGAACTATATTTGAAGAGTGCACGCGGAAGTATATTAGTTATGTGAAAATAAAAAGTTCCGATTACCCAATCGAATATTCTCGTATTTGATTAATCAAAATCAAGTTGAATAGCAAGACCGAGGATAGAGCCCTGGGGAACGCCCCCTATCCAAGCAGTAGGTTCTGGGGCTCCATTTCGTACCTTGTCGTGCGGCCTAGCTAATAGGTCTACTTTGGAGAGGAAGCTGCCTATCCAATTTGCATGCGTTTTGGCTGGGATATCTCTTTGCTAATTCTGGTAGGATGATCTGTTGTTTTACGTTGTCGAATGCTTTGTTCATATCAACTGCGAGGACGTAATTGAGAGAGACGCTTTGTCCCGCTTCACCATCTACGCAGATGATGTCACCATATGGACGGAAGCGGTCGATTACTCAAACGGAGCATGCAGACCGAGCTGCAAACAGCAATCTTCAGCTTTACTGACACCTTACAAGAACTGGGTCCTACAGCAGCTGTCTCCAGAAAAGACATAACCCATACGCATAAATGCCAAAAATGTCACGAAAGCCAAAAAATAGATAACACTGCATATTGGAGAACACCACATCAGGTCTGAAAACGGGCACACAAAAATCTTGAGGGCACAGATTTACAGTTGCAAAAGCCCTCGTAAGTGAATTCGTACATTACAGCGTAACTGGACTCTGATGTTGCACCTAATTCACCGGATTTCAAACAAGAACGGTGGAGCCCAGAAAAATCGTGCCAAACACTGTCTAGAATGGTTGCGGTCGGCAGGATTTTGTATGGGGGCATCGGTGTATGAGTTTTTTGATCGCGGGCTCAAAGATATTGGAAAGCTACAAAGGACTACTCTCCCCACCATTTACAGGCCTTTCGAAGGACACGAGGGATGAAGAGCTGCTTAAGCTGGTGAGCATACCACCCATATGAGACATTATCAACGAAGCAAAAATACGAATGCAATCTTGACTAGAAAACACGACGCAAGGGAAGCAAGGTCATGGCATGGGACAACGAATCAACATTGCTCCAAGGCCCTTGGGCACAACACATCAACCCCGTCGTAGGTGCCGGTAAGCGCCCCAAGTCCTCAGCGACTTATGAGTAGGTGTTATTGGGTAGCTAGGCTCATTTTAGAACAGGGAACGGCTCTCACAACACCTCTGAACGTAATAGACATCTACACTGACACTGCAATTATAATATAAAGGGTCAGTGTGCCATGGGTCTATGCACACCAGCGCCCCAACACAACGGAAAGCCCACATGCACTACCGGGAGTTGCTTGCAGTATGGGGAGCCATAAACAACATTACGACAGCTGCAGCCACAAGAGATAATTTCAGTGGCTACCGAATTTTAACCTACTCATACCCAGCGATTGCAGAGCTGACGGCAACCAACGACAGAAGAAACGATGGCCAACGACATCAGGAAGAGGCTGACGCGAATGCAAGAAGTTAGAAAAGAAATTCAAATTATATGGAAACGCAGCCGCGCCAAGGCTTGCTCACAAGTACAAATACCCCATACCCCACCTCCATGCCTAATCCTATAGACTAAATTCCTACTAAAAAATGTTCACTGAAGGCTCCCCTGGCAGATCAATGATACGTACGCATCAAAGTAAAACCTGACATCAGGCTTAGCTTATTAGAAGCCGCACCAACGCCGGTGTTTGATAATACGAAAGAGACTCACTCGACCTCAAGAGATCTGTTCTAAAACAAAGTAATAACAAACGTAGCGTATACACTCCGCACATACTTGACAAGTGGTGACAAGTAGCACTCTTTTTGGGCGAATACACGCCGAATAGAATTTTCGATTGGCGTTCCATTCGGTGATATCACGATTCTATTCCTTCTTCGATTCGGTTCGGAAAACCTACTATATTCGCACATGCCTAGTGTGGACCTATATCTATAACGAGTGCACAGTCGCAACTAAGAATGTCCGCAACCTAATTCGCAAAGTTTCTTGGGCAGATTTGAAGTTACATGTGCACCGCTTTACCATCTGTTGCGCTTTCTCTCGAATATTTGCAATATAAAAGGAGCCACTAAGTCTTCTGCTCCTGCGTCAGCGCAATACCTTTGTGAGCCTCGCGGCTAAGAATACACTGTTGGAAGTGGGGAAGTTGGTGCTCGCGCGTGTTCTTTCTAGTCGTTTGCTGTTGAGCTATGCATGTGTCCTGCGTTATCAATATCCACAAATTGTTTTTTTAGGGTGCCAGTGTGGGCTTTTTTTTTTTTGCCTGTAGTAGAAAATGAAACTTCAGGTTCGGCGCAAAAATATCAGTCGAAATTTCCAGCAAGTGCGGCGACTGAGAAGTGTAGAATTAAGAAGAGACAACTCTACCTGGGGTTGCAGGACGTCGTGTGATTGCGCGCGCGTGTATGCGTGTCTATCTATGTGTGTGGGGAAGGGGGGGGGGGGGGGGGGGCGTCCAAAGAGAATTTTTATTGCTACGGCGTGCCACGGAAGCTCAAACCTATGGCGGGTCACTGTGTGCGCGTGATTTTCTGGGTGCCCGCACACGCAGGTATCACAAGGCAACGAGTGGGGCAACAACGAGGCGCAAGCAACAACATGCAGGAAATATCAACCGCACCGAACAAACTTCCTACCTTAGCGAGTACACTACCTGTCGGGACCTACAGCCTTTAACAATTCGCAAAGAAGCGACGCCGCAACACCCTCGAGCACCTCCGCAATGAAATAACAGAACGCGAAGAAGAACGCGCCTTATTATCTCTATGCCGGAGGAGGTATCGGGAACTGCGCAAACGTTAGTCCGCCGCCTGGCAACCAACACTGTAATAACCTCGCCATTAAGACAGAGTATATTCCACAATGACCGCGACGAAGGGTTGTGCCGCCGCTACCCACATGGTTTGAGAATCTACTGAAGGGCGCTCGCAGAACTTCCCATTGCCATCAATCAGTTCGGCCAACTACATGTGCACCGACTGGGTCCTTTCAGTGTCCCTCGACAGCGCGGACATTTTTTGGGCTGGTGCTGGCCCGAGAAGCGAGCTTTACGCCAGTTGACGCCAAACGAACCAACATTCGGCTCGTCCAGATGTCCGCAAGGGTGCATAGAGTAAAGTGCACTTTTAGGGCTGTTAGGAAAAGACGTGTTTCAAATCAAATCATGAGTATACCAGTTGCGGTGCATTTACATCTGTGAAATTTGTTGCAATATATGCTCTCTCAGTGCGACGCTTTAAACCTTGTGTGGTGCCTTGAAACACAGGGCCGTTAGTCCAAGCTACATTTAATCGTACTTTTACTGAAAAGAGGCGTAGGAAGCATTTTTGCAATAGGTGAAATGATAAATGTCCTGTTGTGTAAGCTTCCTGCGAGAACTGACAAAGCCCCAACAGAGCTACTCTGTTGGGGGCCTTCATGAGCGATCTTTGATGGTTTAATCGTGCGGCCCGCTTTTTTTTTTTTTCATGTGGTATCCCTGTTTAGATGGTTCCTTTTTTTTGCTGCATTCTGCCGCATCACATCAGTTTGTCTCTCATTTGACTTCAATCGTTTTCCTCATAGTTATGCTGCCGTCATGCACGAAACGTCGCTGTTTTAGAAAAAATCTAATTATTTTCATCGTTCTCAATGTCCATTTCCTTCTTTTATGGGCTGCTCTTTATCCACTAGTGTTCTGCAATTCTGAATAAGTTTTATTATTGTTTTATTCGTTTATTCACTATTTCCATGCTCGCGCCTTATCACTCCCGCGTGTTTTATTCCTCTTGTCAGCGGAGATCGTCGTCTTCGCGGTCCTAAGTGTATTGGCGCCGCCCCATAGCCTCACGATAAATGGTTCTGGCACCTTGTTGCTTGTTCTGCCATTCAATGCGATTGTGTCTTAACGCCACTTTGATTAGGAGGAGCAACTTTTATGGAAGGGCAAAGGATGTTCTGAACGTGATTGGGTACGCAAAGTCATTCGTGTGCAGAGAATATTAATGAAATTTTATTATACTCCTCCGTAGCTTCGCAGTGTGCGCGTTTGCTCATGAACCCAGGCGAAACCAAGTGGCATCTGTGACGTCACTCAGCGCAGCCGAAATCAAGCTAACAGCGCGCACGCTTACGTGACAACTATGACGTCACCCAACCGCAGCTACGCTGGAGCTGTGGCGCTCGCCCTGGTTAGATACCCTCCGCAGCCTATTAGGCGGTGCCAACCGGTCGCAACAGCTTTCGACAATGTAACGGCAGCAGTCGTGATGAAAAACTCATGCGAGGCGCCTCTTGAACTGTCGGAGTCTCAGAGGTTACGAGGACGACGTACAGCTCGAATCCAATCATCCATTGGGCGTAGCTTGCCGAAAGGCAGCGCACAGAGACGAAGAGAGGCGGTTCGAGTAAAACGTGCCGCCGCTTTCACTTTAACTAGTTATGATTAGCTGGGTTTAACCTTCGCCAAATATTTTCTTGCACTGAAATTTCAAAGCGCCAATCTCACTACTTCTTACTTTGGTTCCCCCTTGAATGCGTTTCTTCATATAATGTCAAGCTTGACAAGTATTTTACTCGTATTTATCATTATTCTGTTCCTTTGTTCTCTTTTCGTCCTTGCGGAAAACGCTTGATAAATATTCCACTGCAGCTGTATTCCTTATCATGGCTCTTTGGAGTGCATGTCCCATTGCAAGAAGGTTGTCAGCAGCGAACCCGCTTACGTGCTAAACTCATCTACCTGTAGTTTTTCCTGCTGCTGTTGCTTTTTCTTTTTATTTTCTTTTTCAGGCCTTTGCCGTTCTTCTTTCCCCTCTCTCCCTCCCTGACATTTATTCTTAGGAAGCAAAGTTCAATTCAGTCGTTCAGTTGTGTCCGACTCTTCGTGACCCTATGGACCATGTCACGCCACGCTTTCCGGTCTCTCACTATCTTCCTAACATCACATAACTTCATCTGCAGTGCCTCGATGATGCCATCTAACCATCGCGTTCGCTGCCTACCCCTTCTCCGGCGACCCTCAACCTTTCCCAACATCAATCTTTCTCCAGCGACTCCTCTCTTCTCATCAGATGACCAAAGTAGCTGAGCTTTAACTTTAGAATTTGACCCTCCAATGAGCAGTCAGGGTTTATGGTCGACACTGATTTGATCTTCTGGCAGTCCAAGGAACTCTCAAGAGTCTTCGCCAGCACCACAATTTAAACGCGTCAATTCTTCGGCGGTCAGCCTTTTTCACAGTCCAACTCTCGCATCCATACATCACAACTGGAAAGACCATAGCACGAGTTATACGGATCTTGGCTGGCAGACTAATGTCTCTGCTCTTTACTAGGCGGTCAAGGCTAACCATTGCTCTCTTTCCCAGAAGCAGGCGTCTCCTAGTTTCATGGCTGCAGTCTCCTTCTGAGGTAATCTTGGAGCCCAAGAAGAGAAAATCGGTCACCGCTTCCACTTCTTGTCCCTTGATGCTCCAGGACTTGATAGGGCAAGACGCCATGATCTTTGTCTTTTTAATGTTCAGTTTAAGCCCAAACTTCTCACTCTCTTCTTGTACGCGCATCAGAAGCAAAAGCGGTATTTAAACCCTGCCAGTGATGATCGCGCTGCGCAGACGAAGACAAGTCCCCTTGCTGAAACTTTAGCTCGGCTTCCGAACTAAGATTCCCCTTCAACCCCTTTTCAGGGCTTTTTCATACTTTTTCGTCATCTTCTATAATATTTCTCATTGTGTAACGCCAATCCATTAGTCAAGCCTAATTACTATCCACCTTCAGAGCTCCTTGAAAACTTCCCTTCACAGAAGATTGAAAGCGCCACTTGCAATCGGCTGAGACCAAGTACTCTCCGTACATCATACCTGCCAACGTGAGGACTTTAACATTCATAAAATACTCCGATGTGTGTGTCAGGGGGAGTGGGAGGGGTTAATGAGGACCACAAGTGCGTGCGTGGTTCCGAGGCAGGAGTGTCCTCGGCGCGAAGAGATATCGACGCTGTGCGGATGCAGCCATGTCAGTTCAGTTCAGTTCAGTTCAGGCGTTCAGTCGTGTCCGACTCTTCGTGACCCTATAGACCATGTCACGTCACGCTTTCCGGTCTCTCACTATCTTCTTAACATCACATAGCTTCATCTGCAATGCCTCGAGAATGCCATCTAACCATCGCGTTCGCTGCCTACCCCTTCTCCGGCGACCCTCAACCTTTCCCAACATCAAATCTTTCTCCAGCGACTCCTCTCTTCTCATCAGATGACCAAAGTAGCTGAACTTTAACTTTAGAATTTGACCCTCCAATGAGCAGTCAGGGTTTATGGTCGACACTGATTTGATCTTCTGGCAGTCCAAGGAACTCTCAAGAGTCTTCGCCAGCACCACAATTCAAACGCGTCAATTCTTCGGCGGTCAGCCTTTTTCACAGTCCAACTCTCGCATCCATACATCACAACTGGAAAGACCATAGCACGGGTGCAGCCATGTCAGCTGCTTGTAACAACGTGAATAAACATTTTTGAATCTTGTAATAAAAATATTCTTTCCGGCATATTTATTTGTATTTGTATGTATTTGTATTTGCAAATATATTGTATTGCTGGGATGAGGAAAAAAAAGAAGCCAGAAACTTTTTTTGCAACTTCGCAGTGCCACGCACATATCTTCGCCCGGCGTACACCAGGTTTCTAGTTGTTTCGGCTAAAAGAGCGACAAATTTCATAACTTGCGGCAGCAGTTCGTTCCCGTTGGCTGTAGAAATCCTGTCAAAAACTTCTAAGGGGCTCTTTGAACCACTAAAGTGCGATGAGGCGAAAGCCTTTGAAATTCCGCTGATTCCTGCTTCACTGCGTCCTGGTTGTGCATGCCGTTAGGCGTGACGTTCGAGGAACCGCCAAATGAAAGGCGCAGCACGGTCGCCTGGATGAGACGTCCGGCGGGGTGAGATTCGATTATGCGTGAATCGCCTGGTGAAGTCATCAGTCATGATGGAATGTAACGTCATGACGACGTTGAATTTGGTCATGACGTCACGTCCAGTCATGACTGATGATGCCACCGGGTGATGGTATCCCTAT
Source organism: Amblyomma maculatum (assembly GCF_055883805.1). Taxonomy (NCBI): domain Eukaryota; kingdom Metazoa; phylum Arthropoda; class Arachnida; order Ixodida; family Ixodidae; genus Amblyomma; species Amblyomma maculatum. Next base: position 24,645,356 of record NC_139344.1, read on the forward strand.
CTCGCATTATCCCGCGAAATCTAGCGAAGAAGTGCCACACTTCTCGCAAACGCAGGTACGTATACGGACGGACACTCATGAGGCTATAAATGCTTTTGCCTTAAGAAAGAAAAAAAAGTCCAGCTATTATTCTTAGCGGCTCAAGGGCGAGCAGAAACGGACATTAAAGTCACCTTCGGCCATAAGTTGATGGTCCAGGAAGTAGGACAACTGTGTAGGTGTGTGAGCTAAAATCAGGTTTTATACTCCTCTTCTTACTCGTCGCTACAGATCCCACAAAAAGACCGTCCTGACGAGGCCATGACGCCATGCTCCTCTCAGACGCTGCTTTCTGTTCCCTCGGGTCAAAAATGTCTCGTGTCGTTAAAAAAAAGCTTTTGTGAAAACGAAAATTTATTTACTTAGTTAGCCTAAGGTATGTACTAGCGCGCAGAAATTCGAGCTTGGCAGTGCGAGCGAATTTGTAACAAGTTTTGCACTGCGGTCCCAAAGCTCTTTCTTTCTTTCTTTCTTTCTTTCTTTCTTTCTTTCTTTCTTTCTTTCTTTCTTTCTTTCTTTCTTTCTTTCTTTCTTTCTTTCTTTCTTTCTTTCTTTCTTTCTTTCTTTCTTTCTTTCTTTCTTTCTTTCTTTCTTTCTTTCTTTCTTTCTTTCTTTCTTTCTTTCTTTCTTTCTTTCTGCCAGAAGAAAAATGTTCAGCTAATTGGGCCGCAAAGCCTTCCTCCTTTCAATTTATTGTAAAACTAACACGTCGCCATACACGTGAACATCTGTTCTCCTTCTGTGCCCTAGACACTGATTAAATTTACTTTTTCTGCAGTACATGCGTCCACCACAGCCCATGTATCCCTGTGTCGCTTTACGACGTCAAACCCCGAAATTTGCAATTTCGTTTGTTCCCGCAAATCATGTCCACCTTCCGTAAAACCTAGGAAAAATAAAGCTTTGATGAGAGTCAGGCAACGTCACACACCGCCCCCCCCCCCCCCCCCCTTCCGAGAAAAAGAAAATGAAAGAAAATCGCGTTTTTTTCCCCCGGTTTGAATGTCTTCCAGAGTACAAACAAGTCACTCTGAAAGCCTTATGCCATGTTTGTTTCGGCTGCAATAACATCTGGCGCAGAAAATGCTGGGACTGAGATATTGCCCAGTGTTTTGCTCATGTCGGAACGGAGACTTCGCCGCTTGTCCTCCTCGTATTTCAGCGCTCTCATACTTTACCGAGTATTCTTAGCTTCGATTTTAGTCTCCAACAACCAGACTCGTGATAAATAAAACGAACGGTAGGTATCTGCGGGCAGAACTAAAAACCAGCGCTACTGGGAGCGCCAGTCCGTTCCCCGTGTTTTGCCTTCGTCACGGCCAAGACAAGTTCCTTTGTCGAAGCGGGGCCTGGGACACAGACGGCGGCTCTTGTTCGTTTCGTCCCCTTCCGAATGGTAAGATAAGCTCCCATTGTGAAAGAACTGATGTGGGACCGGAGCCTTTATTGCTTGTTCAATGATGGCCTTACAAACGGAATTAAAGCACACCCTGCTGAGAGCGGGTTTTTCTGTGCTGTTCGAAATTAAACACCAAAACCTAACCAGTCCAGACCTCAGGCATGTAGCTTGGACTTTCGTTTTTTTTTTTTTCTCTCTTTTTTTTTTTTTTTTTCAGGGATGTGCGGTGTGCCTGTGAAGCTCACCTCTCCTTACAAGCATTCACACAGACGGGTTTTCACACTCGGTAACGGTTTAATGCAACACGGTCGTATTGAATCGAGGGCGGAACGATGGGGAGAAGATGGCTGCACGGTATCAAAAGAGAAGCGAATAAGGGTCTCAGGCGAAGACAAACACCCTTGTCGAAACGTTGTTTTGTCTGGCGAACTGAGACTTCCCCTCAACCCTTGTTCGTTTATCTTACATATACAGTCGTAAGAGTGAGATAAAAAACAAAACAAAAAACGCTCAGTTAAATACGAAGACCTCCGTCTTCTATTTCACACAAAGTGGTAACCAAATTATTTAATGAATAGTGTGACAAACTAAGAATGAGAAAGAATGATAAAAATACAATGCTTGTATGCATCTCCTTTACTACATTGAATAGCTACATTAAATTGCACGCATTTTCTTCACTACTTATGCAAGTTACGCAGATGCCCCTGGTACAGAGTATGTACTATATAGTACACACCGACAGAACGCTGCTTACAGTTTTAACGACGAAAAAAAAAAATACAGAGCGCTGCATGCATAAGAGTAAATATTCCCCGCACACAAGGGGCACCATAGCAACCGCACACGCTTCTACAAATAAGCATTACCACAAACACCACTACGTCTGAATGTGAATGCATAACAGAAATCAGAAGGAAGCGGTATATGTTGCGGAACGTTTTTTCTTAGGCCAACTCAGTATTTAGTTTCGATTGGAGTACCTATTTTATTACGCTGTAATTCCAATTCACTATGGTTTCTTAATAAGTGCCGAAATAATTTCGCTCAAGCAAACTTGCGTCCGGTGAGTTGATGCGAGAGTTAACCGGTAAAAGGTGTTCTTCATCTGTTCGGTTTCGACGGCATGTTTTAACCTCTTTAATTGTGGAAAAACTGCGTTCTGCAGTGACGGTAAACATTGGTAGCGTTTCCAAAATCATGAAGAGTGTACGAGCGTTTCTAAACCAGACCTGGCCGTAGGTCATTAACGCTTCAGTAGCATAGCGCGGAGTCAGGTCAACTTCTATTCCTTCAACGTTTGGTTTACATATTTCCCACTACTCTCCACTCATGAATTCAGCCGGCCTCATGAATTCAAAGGTTAAGTTAGAAACGTGTTTGGCAGAACAAAACTACAATCTATGCAAAGTTGCTCCGTGGTTTTCAAACCGACGCTCGGGAGTCCATGTAGGAAATAAACTTCAAATATACCTCACTTGAGGATCAATCAGCCCGATGCTTCCGAGGGATGACCACTCGCTGTCAGCGGTTATGCGTGCATGCTTTTGTGTCTTTGCTAAAGTGGCGCAGGTCTTCGTAAAATAGCCTACTCTAAATCACCGAGGCACCAATTCTAAAGCATTTCAGAATTTACGCCAAAATCAGCCGCTGCATGTTTTCTAAGACAAAGAAAATATTCCGTGAAACAGCCATTTCTTCCAAACCACTAAACGATGTCTGCGTAGTCGAAAGCAACGTTGCCAACCGACGTGTTCTGCAGGTACTCGAACAAGTGATGCGTTAGGGTTAGCAAAGTGTCATTCGAGTTATGAGGAAGTTAAATGAGCACATTCAATGGTCGAAGGCAGGCACAGTGGAAGCGCTCATTGTTTCGCGGGGATTTCCATCAGCTGGTCTATAAGGCGGCGATTCTTTGAGGCAGTGATTCACTAAACACTGAGAATGACTCGTGGCTTTCCAAACACCTCCTTTAAAAATGCCTTTGTAAGCGACAGAAGGACTTCGAGACGGTTTTAAGTTGCTTCTTCACTATTGCAGCTTTTTTATTCCTGTTCCATTGAATAAAGTGCAACCGTCTCTTATCGTTCCAAAGGCGCGTTGAAAGTCTTTAATAATCGAGGCGTCGCTCGGGCAGAGATTGAGGTATTGCGATGAACAGCTTAGTGCATGCACAAAGTTGTACGAAGCTTCTTGCGAATGGATGCCTGCACTCCCCAGAATTCCCCACTCGTCCCCGCCACGCCATTGTAACCTTAAGGCCGCAGTACGGTCGCTTTTAGAGGCGCTGCGACCATTCGCCTTCCGCCAGCTGGCGGATGCGTTCGTGCGCGGGAGGCGCATAGGGTGCTATAGGGTCGCTTTTGGTGCATGCGACGGAGGCGGATGACTCCAGCGCTCTGATTGGCGCGCCCGGCGCGCGCTGCTTCGAACGTCGAAACTGCATATGGCGGCTGCGGCGCTGGTTTGGGGAAACTTTTCTTCTTCACGGTGGCTCTAGATCGTCGGCTATCAAATTAATTTGCACCGTAGCTGTAGAGTTATAGAATCCGTGCATACACAACACAAAAATTATGAACTGACCATTACGGTAAAGCGATTAAGTCGCGGGCGATGTAATCGTCTAGCAACAGCGTAGATGTACGCATGCCCCAGCGGCGCCTGCTTTTGCCGTCTGCTTGGTGTGTTTATGTTAGTATGAAGAGAACAAGGCATGAAGTTGTTCAAGTACTCCCGGTCGTATACATTGAAAGGTAAAGTGTTTATATTCATATCTTCCCTGTCCGTGTTCACTTCGGTATAGCACTCGCGGCAAAGATGCAGAAGCTGGTCATTTAATGTATTCATCCGAAAATACAGCCTCAACGCATTTTACAACAAGCATGTTTTACTTTAAAAAAAAAAAATAGACTGCAAAGCATAAACAAACATGCACATCATTTGTAACCTGTACAGAAGTACTATTTGCCGTGCGGTTCTCTCCGGGGGTAGCAATCTCTTAGTAGCGTATATTTCGCCACGTAATTTTCATTTCTGGCTGCAACGTACAGCTGTGGTGTTGCATATGGTATGCATCTGCATGCAGAAAATGTGTTGAAGCTCATGACAGTAACCAATCTTCAAAAGTGCATGGAATCATTTGCTATGGTATCCATGCCACAGCAAATGATTCAAACAGTGCATGTTCAAATTATCTCTAAAATTCAACATGTTTACTTCTTCAAAGACATTTAAAATAGCTGCTCAACTCGTTTATTTGTATTCAGTTTGGGTTTCAGCACTATTCATATTTGATTCAGCAGCAAGACTATGCTATTCATAATCAGTTCGGTTGGCAAAACTACAATTTGCATGCCCCCCAGTACGTAATACCAGTTTCTCCATCTCTGTGCTCAGCGCTGCCTATATTAATGAGTGCCTTCATGTCAAGTGCAGCATAAATTTCCTTTTCTTGCCCTATGCCATTTGGTCTTCCTAGGTTTCATGTGTGTGCACTGCTTTTGTCATTTCAGAAACTGAAAGTAGCAAATAAAATCTGGCGACTGAGTGTTCACATGCAACACAGCTTAAGCTACTCAGCTGCGGCATGTACTAAAAAGAATTGTTACCAATTGAGACAACCTCTACCAGTCAAATTTCAAGTGAAATATTTGTACAGTTAGTGTTCAGCACAAATAAACAAGAATTATGGCCCAACTGTGCTGCTGCTGAGGAAGAGTCCATAAAGTTTTCAAAACATTGCATGATATGTAACGACTATTCTAAGTACAAATATGTAAATATTTAATGTTTTGTGTGGAATGAGTGTTTTATTCTTCTGTTGTAGCTTTATTTCCGTGTTTCTCGTTTTTTCCGTGTTTCTCATACTTAAAAACAATCCAGCTAAGAGTAAGCACTGAAAAGTTGCGACCCTGCACGACAGAATAATAGTGCATGGCCGGAGCGATCAGTTGCCAGAAATACTAAGCCCCCATTGCCTTCCATCGGCTAAGGATACTCACTTGTACAGGAAAACTGTCTAGGGGCTAATTGTAAAACAGTGACCAAGTGTAATGGCATGTCACTTAGTTGCCAGGCCAGCATGCAGACTATGTGGAATTTTGACTTGACTGTGAACATGAAATACTATATTTCTATGACTTGTGCACCTACCTACCTGAGTCCTTTGCTTTGTTTACATAAATATACTGCAAGCCAATACATCAAGTTCATCGAGGAGTGAATGCACAGATCCTCAATACAATTCAAAGAAGAGAAACTAATTGTAGTGGCATGTAAACACAGTGCAGTTCTCTAAAACAGTCATGACAAAACTGCACCTTGTGATATCAAATAAAATATCTCCTCTAAGAATTCAATACTCGTCTGAGAAAGAAAAATATACATTCACTCTGCAGATGGGATGTTGGAGCACATTCTAGAGAAGTGCTATGAAATCCTTAGTTACGGAGAAACGATAAGAACATTCTAGGTTAATCAGGAACAACCGACACCCTCCAATGGCGTGATATTACCTCAAATCACTCTCAGAGTTCCACGTCTAACTGCTAGTTATTTCGAGCTGCACTATCATGTGAAAAGGAGTACTGTTGTGATGTACTTTGACAAGCGTCAGCTTCTACTTTTGGCACTTTAGCATCGTTGACTTTTGAAATGAAGCATTTTATTTCCAGGGTGTCCCTCGCCACGGAAGCATGGCGGGTCTTGCTTTGGCCCATAGTCATGGCTTCAGATGCAAGATGGGTAATGAGCAAGCCAATGCCGAATGCTAGTTGATATAGTGATCGACTAAACAAGAAGTCGACAACTCAGCATGGAAGCCACAGAAGATATGCTCGCGAAGGGTTAACAATAGCTCCTGGGGCCTTCGCGCATTTTTTTCTTTCCTTAGGACAATATTTTCCTGGCCGCTGCAGTCTGGTCCGCATATGGTGCTGATTACTCACCTCTAAGCGGAATAGCCATGCCAACTTATTGTAGCTTCCCATTTGGCCACAATCAGCGGCAGCTATACGACGTCAGCATTGGATCTTGTCAGGAGCACGATGCAGCAGTTTATGATTACCCTTTCCGCTTTTAGAAGGAATTCTTGGCGGCTTGCAGGACATGGCTGTTGTTTTTTTTGACACACAGGACTCAAAGGTGTCGGGTGACTGGGTGTAGTGCTTTTGCTCGCCTGGATGATGGGCCAGTGGATGGCGGTCTCTGTTGCGACAAACAGATATGTATCGCCGAGAGCGTACAGCACTGACAAGAAAAACAATAGTGTTTGCACGTGCGCTCTGGCTCAGGGGCGATATGACGCAGACGACAAGATCCAGACTTCCCCACACGATAAGTCATCGCACACACCGGAACACAATACGTGCTGCGTGTGGGGCTGTCAAGCCACGCTTTGTGACGAGACATGCCGCCAATGCCTGAAAACTCTGTGTTGGGGCAGCAGCGCGGTAGGAATGAATTAATTTCTTGAAATAGACGCAGCAGGATTCACCAAAGGAAAAGATGAGGAGCTTAGAAGCAGGAGAGGAGAAACATCTCGGAACGCAAAAAAAAAAATAAAGAAGAAGAAAGTCTAGTCTGGATGTTTCCTCTGTGTCCTTATCCTGAGCCAAAGTTACTATAGTTAGTCGCTTACATCAACCTCGGCGGAGCTGTGCCTCGAAAAATATCCGCCGACAATAAGGATACTGTGTAGAAAAGTCCCTCCCTGTGTCTGCCATACTGTCGTATAGAAGTGAGCAGTTTCTATTTGCTGATTGTCTGGCTACGTTCTGCCAATATTAGAAAATAGGTACAGAGTGCGAGTACTTTAATTACAAGCTCCTCCGAGAGAACCGTTGAAGCGCTTGTTACTCCAATATGAAAGCGCGCCTTTTGATAAACTATATTTTTCTTGTTGTCACACACTTTTATCCTTCAAAAAAAGAATTCTTAGCAGGTAATGAAAAATTGCGCATTGGAGTAACTGGTAGCACGCATCTTACTCCTGCATGTTGGCCTAATTTATGCATGTTTCAATTCCCTAAAGCTGATTGTTGAGTCTACTTATGGGTCAGAGAGTTGCATGTACCGCCTGTTGCAGAAGTTTGCGGCCCAACGCGCCGGGCAGAGGAACTGTATCGCTCCCGAGAGGCGGCGCTGCGCCCGCCGGCGCTGCCTGGTGACGTAGCTATAAGGAGTGAGGAGGCTTGTTCTCTTCTCCTCATCCCGCGGTTGATATCTCACATCTTTGCTCTCAGCCGCGGGATGAGGGGAAGAGAACAAGCCTCCTCACTCTTTATAGCTGCGTCACCAGGCAGCGCCGGCGGGCGCAGCGCCGCCTCTCGGGAGCGATACTGCTCCTCTGCCCGGCGCGTTGGGCCGCAAACTTCTGCAACAGACGGTACATCCTTTCAGCGGCACTGCTCGAAATGCAGTCTTCTGTACGTTTTCTCTGTCAGCTAGCAAAGTAGGCTCTATTTCCAGGCCTCAGAGTTCTGAGACAGAACTCTACAAGGAATAGAATAAGTTAGGCAAACTTAGGCGGAAAGTTGTAGAATGAACCTTACCTAAGCCAGTGCAAACCTGCCAATAAAAAACCCATCCTTCATTTGACGGTGCGCACATAGTTCTCGAATTTCCAGGCAAAGTCCTCCCTTAAATATGCCCATATTCATTCAGCGAGCTGCTTCTATCGACGAATACGACTCTGATTACACGTGCTGGTCTAATCTGGATAAAGCCAACACGCTTCAGCGCAAATGAGCGTGCTTGTTGTTTTTACTTTTATTTTAATATCGCAACGAAGAGCGAAGTGCGGGAGCTAAAATAGGCCGCACATAACGGGGATAAGGCCCGTTGACCCCTCGTATTGTGTTAGCGAACACAGCAGGCGGCCACTGAGCACCGTATGCCAGACGAAAGCAAGTCCCCTTGTCGAAACACTTGCTTGCCTTGTGAACTGAGGCTCCCTTATAACCCTTCTTCGGTTCGCTTTCATACTGCGTAGCCCTCTCCTTCCCGTAGTCCTACCCTCGAAGTCTCAAAGGATGCTTTTAGCGCTATCCACTTCTCCTGTTACAAAGAACCTTCTAGATGACCTCTATGCCTTGCGCCCATATCGCTGTAGCAGCTTCTCTACACCTAATGAAGAATGCGCTGATGTTCTGCGGTCAGGAAAGCCTGCGGATGATTCAGTGGAGGGATAAATGCGCTGTGCGCCTAATACGTAGAGTGTTGTGGAGACAAAGTGGGCGCTGTCCGAGCGGCGTGGGCTGTAACGTTGAAACAGTGAGAGAGACACGCATAAAAAATGCTGCTAAACTATACGCTACAACTTAATTTATTACATATTTTAATTTAATAGAAAGCAGAAACCATACGAGTTAAGATTTATAAGAAAATAGCATCTCATAGTAGGGGTCATCAAGTTTCTCTATCTCAAATGAAAAGTTCCAGTTCAGAGGGAAAAAATCGCAGAGAGATTGCACACTTCGCTGCTTACGGCTTGCAAATAACACTAGGAAAATTAGGGGACGCTTAAACATCGCTCTCAAGGGTTGGTGCGATAGCTTGCCTGATGAAATTATCAGTAGTCGCTCAGTAATGATTTTAATTCGCAGTGCTATTTAGTACTACGTGTAGCAAGGCAAAAAATAATTCTACTCAGTAGAGTGAAGTAGTATATTTTAGTAGAATGACTACTTATTTTAGTAATAGGGCTAATTAGTGGTCTTACTTCATATAATTCTGGCTGTAATGCAAAGTGTGGTTGCCGTCTACTCTAAGTAAGCAGCAGCTGCATAATGTATATAAAGAACGAATGTTCCTATTTGGGGAAAAGCAGCACGCCCTGCTTGCAGCCGTAATCGATTTCTGCTTATCTACTATTGCGTTTCTGCAATCGTGTTTTTCTTCCTTAGAAGGCAACTCCAACGGTGGTTGAATGACGTCCAAACGTCTTAGGTCATCCATGTGTTGACCAATGAAGAAATTTCACTCTCGCAACTTGAACCGCGGGGTTTCGGTGAACGTGCGCCCTAACGATACTGCGTTAAGGAAAGACAAGTTTAGGACAACATAAACTAGCCTTCAAACCGGCCTCTACATTTAAAAATGGGCAGAGATTTCAAGAATTTGAAAGAAACAATATAGTATCAAAACAACAGGCAAAATTTGTTTCGACAGCTGCAAGGCCCTGCGTACAATTACGCCTCCGGCCTCCACGTGCACATAGCCGCAAGCACGGAATAGCCTGGAAAACTGCTCTTTACGAACTGCTTCTAGTACGTAATCTTTTCGTCGGCTCCGTGTGCGCAACGCGGTTTGGTACAATTACGCTGTCTCCACTGCCACCAAGCTTTGACGTATCGGCTCGTACGCGAGGAAGAAAAACATTTAAATCTACCCGGACCCTTCCAGATATATAGTGTGCGATAAACGCAGTAGTTTTGGTTATCCCATTTTTGGTTATCAGACTGTAAGCCCCAGAGGGCCTATACAGGAGTGGATGAGCATAAAGATAAAAAAAAATTGTGCTGTCATATTACGTGAATAAGAACAATCAACGAAATGATGCGCTTGTAAGGTAGGTGCTGGCTCGAACGACTGGTGCTCGCGTCTCGTGCCGGCGCGCTGGCGCCAGGTCTTCTTCTTCTTCTTTACAATCGCCCCCCCCCCCCCCCCTTCCAGGAGAAGAGGGAGCCATTCTGGCGACTTAAGGGGACAACAACACGTCTGGGTCGTAGTACGGTTTGAGCCAAGAAACATGGATGGTCTCACGGGCCCACGTCGTCGAAGGCCTGGCGAAGGCGTGACGGGCTCAACAATGTAATTGACGGATGAGGTGCGCTCAAGGACGCGGTAGGGTCCTTGGTATCGCGGTAGTAGCTTGTAGGAGAGGCCATGTGACGCGCAAGGCACACGTATCCAAACACGGGCTTGCGGAAGATAGCTATCGGCGGCCTGAGCTGAGTCAAAACGATTTTTCTCTGGGCCCTGGTCGGAAGACGTCAGGGAATGGGCGAGCTTCCTGCACTCCTCAGCGTATCTCGAGGCTTCAGACACAGTGGTGGCTTCAGATGTATCGGGCGGTAAAAAAGCATTGTGTCGAGTGGCAAAGATGGCTCACGTCCATTATAAGAAAAATGGCGAGAATCCCGTAGTGGTCTGCATAGCGGTGTTATGTGCTCTTGGAGCTGGGACTCTGGTGCCGCTGGACGGGTCCTCGGCCGCATCGACGCCCGCTCCACCCAGGAAGAAGTGCCTCTGAGCGAAGGTGTTAGGAGTTGAAGGACGAAAACTTGGTTTGTTTACATTGTTAGTAGTAGGAAAGAACACCGGAGAACTGACGATGCCCGCTCACATACACAGTTTTAAAGGGTTCATGTTCCCCAGGTTCCCTAGACGAAGGGCGGGCTCGTCGTCGAGGGAGTTTTCTTATCACCTTAATGTCACTCACATTAACACACTTTCACTCTCGCACACACGCCCCCTCAAAAGTTTACACTTGAGGGTGAGGAGGAATTAAGCCGTTGTGGCGTTGTAGAGACAGCACACGAGGAGCTCGGAATTTGCCGGCGTCTCATCGTCTGGGACACACTTGCGTCTATCGGTGGCTGTCGGCTTCTCATGGTCTGGGGCACACCTGCGCCGAACGGGCCGCCGCGCCGACGGCAAGACGAATTGAAGGAGCGTAGCCAGAGACGACACCATCTGTCACTCCGCTTGACTTCTCAGAAGAGATGTCCGCGTGGCCACCTTGAGGGTGCCGACCCATGCTGGAGACACCGGGAGGGGAGACACTTGAACCTTTTGTTCCCGATGGCCCGTAATTGACTGCTGTCACTGACCGGCGGAACAACCCCGCGTTCCTTTCCGATTTTCGTTTGTGATGGCCGCTCCAAGTGACGTCTCGCCGTCGCCGTTTCCTGACCGTTCACCTCTTTCGGTCGGAACTCTTTGCTTTGATGGAAAAAAGCGGCAGCACCCGCACCAACCCGTTGTCGCCATCCTTAACAATGCATACGTGACGAAGGGTAGCAATGTATACCAGTTGAATGGTCGGCAACTACGTACATCGACATGTCGCCTAAGGTTCGGTTGAATCTCATTTAGACCATTAATCTGCGGGTGGTAGGCCGTAGTAGTGCGATGGGTGATACTACATTGCTGCAGGAGGGAGGAAACCACTTCAGATAAGAATACACGACCATGGTCGCTCAACAGTTCCCGTGGCGCTCCGTGACGAAGGATGAAGTGGTGTAAGGTGAAGGTGGCAACATCGCGTGCCGTAGCAAGAGCTAGAGCTGCAGTTTCGGCATAACGGGTGAGATGATCTACCGCTACAATGACCCAGCGGTTTCCGGTTGTAGTGTAGGGAAGCGGGCCGTAGAGATCAATGCTTACTTGGTCGAAAGGTCTTGATAGGCAAGTAAGAGGCTACATGGGGCCGGTGGAATGGCGATGGGCGACCTTCTGGCGTTGGCAATCAAGGCAGGAGCGAAAGAGCTTGCAGACGTAGGGGTACATTGCGCGCCAGTAGAAATGCAAGCGAAGCCAAGTATAAGTCTTAAATGCGCTAGCGTGAGCGGTTTGCGGGTCAGTGTGAAATGAAGCCCCTTCATGGATCACTGCGTTGTCGTGGCGGAGGAGCTTGCGAAACTCGATGAAGTCGTGAGCTCTGCTGTGTAGGGCCACCCAAGATAGACAGGTCACGGCAGAGAGTTCTGACAAAATGTGATTCACTGAACAAGGTAATGGCAACCCACTCCAGTATTTCCTGCCAAGGAAACCCTATGGCCAGTCACAATATCATTAAAGATATGGCGCCGGAAGATGAGCCCCCCAGGTTGGAAGGCGTCCCACATGTTACTGGGGATGAACAAAGGGCGATTCCTTGTAGCTCCAGGACGAATGAAGCGGCTGGGCTAAAGCCAAAAGGACGCTCAGTTGTGGATGTGTCGGGAAGCGACCGGAAAGTCCAATGTTGCAAGGAGATATATCACATAGCAACATGGAATGTAAGATCTATGACGCAAGGTAAACTGGATGTCGTCAAGCGAGAAATGGACAGATTGAACATTGGTGTCTTGGGCATCAGTGAGCTCAAGTGGACCGGAATGGGAGAATTAAACTCCGGCGACCATTATGTCTTTTACTGTGGGCACGAATTCAAGAGAAGGAATGGGGTCGCTCTCATGGTAAACAGAAGAATGGGCAAAGCAGTGCTAGGGTACAACCCCAAAAACGACCGAGTGATTTCATTTCGGATCCAAGGTCACCCTTTCAACATAACAGTTATCCAAGTCTATGCACCGACCACTACTGCTGAAGAAGCTGACCTTTCACTGCTACCGAAATAATAAAATCTGAACTTATGATATTATATACGACATCGAGCTTTGTAACAGACTTTACACTTTCATAAATGCTTGATGTGGGCCTGCTTCCTCACTTGAGGTGAAAGACTGTAATCATAAGAAAATGTAAAAGGCTGGGATGTTTCAATTGTGAATTAGCGACGATTCCTTTATGAAAGTGCATTATATACGCCATGATATGGGGCAGCTCTGGGATAACGAAAAGAATGATTAAAAATGACGATTTCTGCAAGAAAAAGTGATATTGGATGCCATCTGATAAGTGTAATTTCAGACTCGGAAACACCATTGGGAAATTTTGGATTTCCAGACATAGGCAGAAATTTTTAATTCCTCCATAATAGACACCCTTGAATCATGTGTTTGAATGCAAGTTCTCATAGGTTACAAAACTACAATTTCAACAATAATTTTAACATGGTCTAACCGAGATTCTTTCATGAATGTTTTTTTTTTAAGCTTTGCCATGCAATACAGTATGGAATAAAGAATTCGTCCATCCCTTCCGGTGTCCTATAAGCAAAAACAAGTTGCTTGGTCGTGTTGGTCGTGTGGCCTAGCTGGCTGCAAATTAATCCATTTTACTTTTCTTTACCAGCTGAGCTTCAAGAAACTAGGTCATTGTAGCGGGAAATTAATACGATCGAGTTAACGGGCTCATCGAGCTACAGAGTCAACGGAGTCATCGGGCTGCTGTTATCCGCCTTGCTAGCTGAGTGCATATACGTGCGGCGTCCAGCTGCTAGGTTAAATCTCGGTCAAGCCGGCCAGATTTAAACTTAGGTTTTATGCTCTTTTGTAGTTTATTTTTATGATATACCTCTATCCTGGCCCTTCTTTGTATCCATCCCTTGTTTTTTCTCATGCACTTTGTACACTCCCGGTCCCTTTACTCCCGCCATCCGCCACTTAGATGCCATGCGTAAGGACTCGATAGCAGATTACCTCAGCTAACACAATATTTTCCTCTCCTTTAATGTCTTAAAATAAACCAAGAAGAAAATTTCAAAGCCGTTAAGCCCTGGTGGATGAAAATGGTCTGCATCCCTGCACTGTGGCATTCCTCCTAGCCCTCGTGTAGGTTTAATGTGGCTTTCACGCGCAAGTACTTACATTTAATTGGACAGGTGGATTCGCCGGAATGTTCAACTTGTGGCATCCCAGAGACTGTGACTGTGGACCATCTATTATTGGTATGCCCAGCGTATGCGTGCGAAAGAAGTAGCCGCTCCCTTGAAACGTTTGGACAAGAGGCCTACTGCTGCTGGGCGCTTGGCAAGACAAGGGGAAGGGTGTCCAGGCGGTGGGTGCCCTTTGCCGTTTTTTGTGCTCCAGCGGACTTGATTCGCGCTTGTAAAGCAAGCTACTGTGCCTGTATATATATTTCACTTGCCTTCTCCCACATCGTCACCCATCAGGATCTTCTTTCTTCTCTCCTTCCCCTACTCCAGTGCAGAGTAGCAGGCCAGATTTGAATGATTCCGGCCAACCTCTCTGCATTTTCCTTTCAATAAATTCATCTATCTGTCTATCTAGAAGGTTAACTACTCGTACACATGTATGCATAGAGTCGTACGCGTATGGCTCCACCTGTGTGTGTGTGTGTGTGTGTGTGTGTGTGTGTGTGTGTGTGTGTGTGTGTGTGTGTGTGTGTGCGTGCGTGCGTGCGTGCGTGTGCGTGCGTGTGTGCGTGTGTGTGTGTGTGTGTGTGTGTGTGTGTGTGTGTGTGTGTGTGTGTGTGTGTGTGTGTGTGTGTGTGTGTGTGTGTGTGTGTGTGTGTGTGTGTGTGTGTGTGTGTGTGTGTGTGTGTGTGTGTGTGTGTGTGTGTGCGTGCGTGTGTGCGTGTGTGTGTGTGTGTGTGTGTGTGTGTGTGTGTGTGTGTGTGTGTGTGTGTGTGTGTGTGTGTGTGTGTGTGTGTGTGTGTGTGTGTGTGTGTGTGTGTGTGTGTGTGTGTGTGTGTGTGTGTGTGTGTGTGTGTGTGTGTGTGTGTGTGTGTGTGTGTGTGTGTGTGTGTGTGTGTGTGTGCATACTCCACCCTTTAGTCGTGGGAATGTCAGTGTCAGTTTTGTTCACATAAGGGTTTCTTCTCACATCACGCAAAATGTTTTTTTTTTTTTCACCGGCGTCTGGAAATTATTTGCTATAGCTCATATTTTTCTATGGGCAAGAGGTATCGAGCGTAATGCTTCTAAATGCCAGTTTGCAGGTAGTCTGTTTCCTTAACAGCCGTTAGTTTCAATGTTGCATCTGAATGCAAAAAGAAAAAAAGAACGAAAGAAATCAGGGTACAAGGTGACTTCAGACAGCGCCTGCGCTGATCTCAACTTGAAGCCAAGCTGCCCTGTCATCGTATTCTGATTAGAGCACTGGCAGCCAGTAGCGCATTGGCCACGGGTTCGTGGCGGCTGCCATCCTTCTACAAGAGTGCCCGCCGCCTCGTGATCACTACGCGCAGGTGCATGCATCGCCGACGGAGAGGCAGGCCATAGAGAGTTAGTGCCAATTTTAGAAAAGGAAATATATGCGCCCTCTGGTGAACATGCCACTACAACGGCATTTATTTGTTTTTCCGTTTTAAAGCTTTCATGAAGGAAACTCGATGCCTTTCTCGAATAAACGCTTGGTCTCGAGTTGCGGCCTTGGAAGATTCTTACAAAAACCTGCCATGAAGAGCTGGCCCCATTGCATTCGCTGCCCTTTACGGCCCTTAACGACAGAATATAATAGCACACTAGACACACCTCGTCCACGTCCCCATTCTAAAATAAAACAGTACCTTTCTGAGAAGTAGAGGAAACCGGCTCAAGAACTAAAAAGCAATCGATTGCGTTGCGTTACCTAAATCGCGCCTCAGTGTAGCCATTACTACGCAAATACGTTCCCGTTTAGCTCCTATTGCTCTGTAATTGTTGAACGCATTCAATACAGCCCCTCCATGGTGGTTTTGATGTTTTTAAGACACAAGACCAAGTGCCTGAGTGGCTTCCGAAAATGTAAGTGTTGCGGCACATGCCTGACTTTTAATGGATCACGCAGTCCGGAATCGTGTGGTTTCAAACCCATGTTGTGTGTTTGTAGAGTAACGTTCTTTATGCGTAAAATCTGATTATAAATTTGGCAATAAAGAAAAAAAATGCCGTGGTGGTGCAGTGGTTAGGGCGCTCGACTACAGCATCCAAGGATGCTAGATCGAATCCCGGCAACAGCGACCGCTTTTCGATGGAGACGAAAAGCAAGACGCCCGTGGGCTGTGCGATGTCAGTGCACGTTAAAGAACCCCAGGTGGTCGAAAGTTCCGGAGCCCGGAAATTTCATAATTTTTTTTCGTGCAGTGTGGGAGATTGGTTCTTGTCACCGGTTCTCACCGGCTGTGTTTCTCCATGCCGCACGAGACAGCGGCAGCGGTCCATTGACTAGGAGGGCACAGACCTTAGGTTCAGTCTCCAACAGGACGAGATCGCTCATCAACAGAGCCCGAGAAGCGGCGTGCCCTAGGAAGATAAAAGGCCCGTTAGAGACTGCTGCACTGCGCCGCTTTGCCTGCAAGATGCGGGGCTTGCCAGGGTCTCCGCTAGAGCTGCGAATGGATTGTTCGACGACTGGCGGTCGCCGACTAGCAAGGCAAGATGAAACCGAAGGATATGGGATGAAGAAGGGACGATTGCGCCTTAAGTCGGTATTGGCGTCGCCCAGGACATGACAAGAGTACAACACCCTGTCAAAGGCGAGTAGCCAAACGAGTAGACAAACGGTTTCCGCAACAATCCGAGTAATGATTTTGCTCTCCACCGCTCCTCTATGGCTGTCTCCTGAGGTGTTATTGAAATGAAGAGGAAGAGCAAGGTGGAGATTGCCGCTTATGGCTAACGCGCTATGGGCGTCACCATGATAAAAAAAAAATTCTTGCTAACATATAGCGCCTTCGTTACGAGCAAAGGGGCGTCGTAGGGCCTTGAAATGAAAACTGCTTCACTGATTCTCGGCAAGCAATTAAGGCTACCGCCTCATGGCCGTCTTTCACCTGCATGCCGCCAATTTGGGCTAGAAAAATTAGCGTCAAATTAAGAGGAAGAAAACACACATTCTTGACAGCTGATATAACTGGTGCGTATTACATAGCTAACTCTAATAAATTCTTGGAGGAAGCCAATAATTTGTTAATCCCAAACTTTCTCTCTATCAAATCACCATTAGTGGCCCCTCTTCTCAAAGCCCCGCTGAAGAGCTTATACGGCGCAATGTGCTCATAGCTTTCAATATATGCTTTAAACCACAGCCACTTTATGCCGCGTGTCTAATACACATTGTTTTACTTATATGCCGGCTGATGCAGAATTACGTTTCTCAGTCAGTTCTCGACAAAATGTATCTCATAACTTTCGCGTACTTTTGCTGCAGATTGTAGATTCTGGAGTAGATTCTGAAGCGGCACTTGGCCGATGCGACACAGGACCATTTATGGACTGAGCAGTGGAGGGTACTGGATTCATTTTGACTGCCTACTACTGTTAACGTGGACTGAAATCGCCCAGAATACGTTTTTTTTTTTTTTTTTCATTTCGCCTGCATCGACATAGTGCCGCCAAGGCAGTTATCGAACCCGCGACCTCGGGATCAGAAACCGAACTCAAGTCACAAAACCATCAGAATGCTTTCTTTTCAGAATTTGCCAGGACGTGTAATGGTAGGTGTGCAAAGCATTAAATCCATGCGTGCTTTCGTATTGCATTATATACACATTTTTGCATTCAGTTATCTTATTTGCCTTACTGCTCAATCCATCGGACCATAGGCGCTGTGGGCAGGGCCTTGCCTTCTTTATGTTATAGCCTACCGTAACGAATGGTCAGACTACTTTCAGCTCGGTTCTCAGAAAAATGGGATTTTATTTTTTCAGGGGAGCTTCCGAGATGCTAGAAAGCGCTGCTTTTAGCCTTCCAGTTTTTCTCGTGAGGAACTCTCATCTTGCAGTAGAAATCTGCGTGCCGCGCCTTTTTTTATAATTGCCGCATCATCTCCCGCGCAGATAAACATAGCGTATATCTGAGGCGACCGTATTGAAGTATCCAATTCCCGCCCGCATGACTTACCGGCGTCGAAAATGGGGCAAAAGCTCAGTGGTTTGCACTTCGCCAAGTCTCACCAAGGAAAATACGACAAACGGAGAAATTCACATACGTGCACATAAAAAAATAAAACATACCCAGTGGAAATGACCACCGGAAGAATTTGTCGTGCCTTCGCAAGTGTATAGATGGCGTCCAATCTGAACAAGCCGTAAAGTACGCTGGGTACTAAGACTTCCAGGCTGATCGGCGAGACGCGCAACTTCTGCTGTGGGCTTGAAACTCGCCATCGACAAGCTTAAATGAGCCTCTTCATGTCTAATATAAGCGCGAATGAATTCGCAGAATGGTCAGAATGTTCTGCGCACTTATGTCCATGTTTAACGTTTTGTGTTTGAAAAAAAGAGTGAAAAACGTTGCAAGTGCAACCATTTGAGCATGTGTCGTCTGTTCGTGCTCAGGGTAGAACTACAGAAAGATGGCTGCACAGTATGAAAGAGCCCTGAACAAGGGTTGAGGGGAAACCTCAGTTCGCAGGCCCAGCCAGCGTTTTGACATGTGGACTTGTCTTCGTCTGGCCAGCGCGTTCATCACTTGCGAGGTTTGAATGCGCTTTTGCTTCCGAAGAAGGTCAGGCAGGGGACAGAGAGTAGGATGAGGCAGAAAGAAGTAGCGCAAGGAGGTAAAGCATATTCCTTCAGTATGAATTTCTGAGCTTGGAAGCAGTGACCCTGTGGCCAGAAAAACAAAATAAAAAGCTCCAGGAAGAAGAAAACTACACTGTGGGGTGGATGATGAGTCAGCACCTAAAGCAGGGTGGAATATCACTGATCTGTCTTGAAAGAGGACTGGCATTCCAAAGGGTTCTGATAAAGAATGCAGCTACAGGGGAATAATTATCAAGAGCTTTCCGCAAGGAAGAGAGAAGGACAAAGAAACGAAATTATGACAAATGAAGTCGACCGTACCTACCATGCCTGACACTATGTGAAGAAAAGGTTTCAAGGGGGAACCAAAGTAATAAGTGATAAGTAGGAGGCATGTTTGAAAAAAACACCTGTAGCTTATGCTATTGCGGAGGGGGGATAGAGTATGGACGTTCTGTGACCCAATTGCAAAATGAACGTTATATGGATTGTTTTTTTACCGATTTTTTTTATGGCGCAGGTGGAATATATTTAAGGGATTCTAATATTCCTTTCTAGATATTTAGTCCGGCTGCTTCAAAAGTTCTTAATTTATAGATTAGGTATACGTCCCTAATTTTTTGGTCCCTTGAAGATTTAAAGCTTGACTGGAGAATAAATAACTTAATTTCTTCAAAATTATGGTCCTTTTGATTGAAACTGCTTTCTGGAGGTTTTTACCAGTATCTGCCCGATGACCATTTGGCCTTTAGACGGCGGTCGAAGTGCTTCCATCGTGCGGTGCTTGACTGCGTTGTTGATGGGTTGTCGGACGGCACTTTTTAAACCACGTTATAAATAAGATATTCGTAAACGCAGCATCGTTCCGTCGATCACCGCGTCGCTTCGGTTGTAATATACTTAATGGGCAATGGCCGCTGTAACTGAGAACGACAGCGAGCTGTGTAACTACAGCGAACCGCGATTAGCGGTTAGCGGTTAATCGTGACCAATTCAGTAACTCCGGTTAACCGTAAGCAGAATTAAGCCGGCCGTGTAACTAGGGTATTAGACTGCCAGCAGCCGTAGTCTAGAGTTATGTACGAGCAGACTGTCGGCAAGTTGTAGCTGCGACGGCGAAGAACTGAAAGTTGTGGGGAACGCTCTCTTATCGTCCCCTTCGCGTGAAAATCAAGTTTTCGTTTGTTCAGCCGCCCGACAGGTTTTGCTGGCTTGTTCTGCGTGGAGCCACGAGGCCCATGCATGCATACTCCGTTGCCCCCTCTCGTGACCTACGTTAAAAGCAGGAGGAGAGTGGTCCGGAATTTATTCAGGTTCATTGGAGCCATCCTGGCATAGTGGCCTCTGCACATCATCTCGTTTCCACCTGCTGCGAAGAAGCTGCAAGCATCCTGTTCAGCGCAGACCACCTTTTCTGACTGCTGTCACCCTGGTGAGAAGGCGCAAGCGTACCACTTTTCAAGCAATTGCGGATTCCTGGCCTGCAGCTCGGTGGAGACGTGGTCCACTTCCCTCGATCACTGGTGTGCTGTGTCGTACCAGACTCTGACTTAGCTCGGTGTTCTACCTGCTATCAGGCGCTGTCTCTATTTTCTTTCCAGACAGAGGCTCCATCTCAACAGACCCCCGGCAGTAGTTTTCGACGGGCCCGCTTCGTACCAGCTTGCAGACACGGAAGTCCACCAGCTGTGCTAGCGCCTGCAGGATACCTTCACGCTACCGTCGGCGCATCGCCAAAGTCTGCGTAGACGTCGGCGGCGCGATCTCTGCTGCAAGAACCTGCCTCAAGCACAAGCTCTTGAAGGCATCTAAATAGTATGTACTTGCAGGCGTGTGGGGCAATTTAAGGCTTTAGAGATGGGGAGGAAAGTTCTCCAATCGTCCCCTTTAAATTCATTCATTCATAAATCATTATTCATAAGGATGACCTGAGGCCTACAGGGGAAGGGGATGGGTTAGGTGATGTTGAAGGCGACAAGACTCCGCAGGGCGACAAGTCTGGCAGGGCACTAAGCTTGCGCTTTGCGTCGGTGTTGGGGGCTGTACAGTCTTCGTAAGTCTGAATATGGAGAGAAGATGTTTAGCGTGCGCGGAGGCTCGCCGTGCCAGCACAGGTCCAGATCAAGTGCTGTAAGTCGACGGAGTCAGCAGGGCAGTTGGGACAGCTATCCTGGTATGGCGCCATCGACTCAGGATGTCCGATGTGTGCGCTGCACCGACTCGCGCAGGATGTCCGGTGTGTACGCTGCACCGACTCGCGCCTTGCGAGAGAGAACTTCGGCAGGGCGCGAAACGCCGGAAGTATAGTGAACTAGAATACTTTTTAGTGGCGCGAACGACGCCACTGGGGCACGCCGTTTCTCATTGACGCCGCTAGATGGCGCCACTACAACATCTTCTAGTCAACTTTTCAATGCTTTCTTGCAATAGTGCGACATAGTATCGATACTTTTGCGTATATATGTAGTAATAAGTGCTTATTTTCCCCTCCGCTGAGGGAAAAATTCGAAATGTTTCATTCGAATCGTTTCATTCGAAATGATTGTTTTTTCACGTCTGAACTAGTGCAAAAGCGCTCTTATTTCGCTGGCGTCTGCTACGGCTCACGCGGGATGAGTTCTGTACTTATGGAACATTTTCAGCCCTGTAGAGCCCGCTTTATTAAAGAGCAACCTCAACTGTCACCAGCAGACTGGTAGCAGAGTGGCGATAGCACTGTGCGCATGCACGGATTCTCACATCTCTGTTCAGCCTCACGCGTCGAGTAACTTTCCTTTAGCCAAATAAGGATGATTAGTAAACTGCGCTGTTGGTATGTACTGGTAACCGGGAAATACTGACTTTAGCGCGAGGTCTGCATAGCATTAGGAAATTTAGAAATGGAAAAGTGAGGAGCAGCTTCATCATCATCATCATCATCATCAGCAGCAGCAGCTTGACTATACCCACTGCAGGGCGAAGGCCTCTCCCATATTTCTCCACTTAACCCGGTTCTGTGCTAGCTGCATCCACTTGACCCCTGCGAACTTCTTAACCTGATCCGCCCACCTAACTTTCTGCCGCCCCCTACTACGCTTTCCTTCCCTTGGAATCCAGTTTGTTACCCTAAGCGACCATCGGTTATCCTCTCTTCGCACATGTCCTGCCCATGCCCATTTCTTCTCAATTTCCACTAGAATGTCGGTAACCTGAGTTATTTCTCTGACCCACTCTGCACACTTCCTATCTCTTAATGTTACCCCTACCATTTTTCGTTCCATAGCCCTCTGGGTTGTCCTCAACTTAAGTAGAACTCTCTTCAGGATGTTGTTTATTGACAGAAAGTGGTCACGTAAAAAAAAGAACGTTTTTTAAACGAGCCATCCAGCGATATTCTGTGGTGTTACCATTCTCATCTGTTCACTTCAGGATGTTATTTTTTGACAGATAGTGGTCACAAAAAAATGTTCTTGAAACGAGCGCTCCGGCGATATTCTGTGGTGTTACCATTATTCTCTGTTCACAGCAGCAATATCTACTATAAACCATTGCTGCAAGCCAGGTGCTAAAATTTTTTCATGCCTTGGTGTCTTGCATAACATGCAAAAAATACATGAGGTCAGTGCAGTTTTGTTTACGCACATGAGAAGGCTTCTCCCCTGCTATTTTAGTTCATTTGAGTGCACGGGATAGAATTAACCAATAATAAGTTCTTTGTGAAATTACTGACCATAGAGTCAGTTAATAGTCAGCCCTAAGAGCATCTGCTCAACTTCAGGTGCTTCGAAGCTTGACGTCTCTTGTCATTGTTTTTCTTAATACTTTTTGTAAAAAAGTGCATGCGAGTAGTCAGGTAAAAAGCGGTCATTTCTGCTGCAACACTTTGAAAATGGTAAAAGCATCCTAGCTGGTAGGCTTGCTTGGCCTGGAGCATACTTAGCACATCCATAATACTGTCTGCATGAAGCTCATTTAGGCTGAAGCAGGTTGTAAATGCCTTCTCAAGCTCAGACACCAACGTGTAAAGAACACATGAAGGGTACAAAAGCCCTCTATTGTTCTATAAATGAGTAAACTTCGCCAAGTTTAATGCCCGTGATTTTTCTTTGCTCAGCAAAAGAAGATTAAGTCCTTTCTTGCAGTTTGTCTTCAGAATACATTTTCTGGCTACATAGCCAGCTATATAAAATATAAGTCGGCTATCACTTGATGCCACAACACAGGCTGAATGGTCAGAATCTGCACGGAGCACTAAATTCTGTGCAGCATCAATATTGCCCACATTAAGGCACACATCAACAAGCTGCTGCTTGCCAGAAGGACAACTCTGTTGATTCATACCAAGGCCTGAAAGGGAACTGAGTATTCCAGGCTCACAATTTCCTTTTGAAACAGAGTGAGCAAGATTGCCGAACGACAGACAGTTTACAGCAACAATAAACTGCTGTGGCGTCGGATGCGCACTGCATCCACAAGACTGTCGCACAATGCCAAAAAGGTGTTTGATTGGGTCTTGGTTTGTCCTGCTGGTTAAGGGGTATTTAAAACCTACTTCTTTTAGGCAATGATAGAATGCTTGAGATAGTAACTCGGAGCCCTTTGGCAGTGGACTGACTGAGGAAACCACGTTGTCCCTTAGTGTGACGTTCCCACGCATCAAGCAACACCAGTATGTTCCTTAGATTTGTCCTCAGATAGATATGAAAATCTCAGTGCCTCAGCAGGAAACCGTGATGTCATTAGCAGCACAAAGTTACGGATGCTCCTGCATAATCAAGACAGCAAAATAAAGTTTGGACTGTTAAATCAGGAAGATAAACACAACCATTGCTCACACTTGAAAAGCTTGTTGCGAAACGCTGAAATATCTTGAAGTGCTTACTCAAAGAAATGCAGTGTTGCTAAAATGTCACAGCCGCACTCTTCAATCTTTTCTTTGTATAGGTACATGCCCTTGACAACTTTGTCGCTGAACAGCTGGAAAGCTAAAGAAATCCGCATCCTCTCAAAGTTGTTTGGGTTTTTATGGCTTGTGATGATGCCATATGGAGCACCTGCAGGGTCACATTGTTCCCATCCAATGCCACAGCTTTGCGTACCACTTTCAAAGAGACCTGCAATGCACAGAAAATCTATTTTGGTATGATATGCATCAGAAATGAAAGGAGCATTATACATGCCGAGAGATATTTGGTAAATGATATACAGGAAAAACACCCGCCCTTCGGGATTCAAGCAATCATGGCTAAGCAGGCCATTGCGCAAGCTTTTGATTAGGTGTGGGAAGTCAGAAATAAAATAGAGCCGCCTTTTTGAGTCCACAGAATGCGGAGCAGTACACTTAATACTACTGGTCAGTGATGCCCTGACTCCCACGAGGGCCCCCATCTTCCTATTCCACGTCGCTCCGTCTGAGGGTATGAAGTCGACTTTCAAGCCCGCTTTTTCTGTTAGTATGACACCCTCAACCATAATCTTTGCGAGCAAGCTGCCTTTGATATTGCCTCTTGTTGCAAAAGCCGCAAGTACCTGTGTCCACTTCCCCACAAACCGAACAAACATCCCCACCATGCCTAGGTCACAAACCACATGCTTGTCTTCATGAGATGTAAATGGACCTAGGTCCACAAAGCCATCTATGTGGTCAGCAGAGGTCACGGAGAGATGTTCAGAGAGCTTCATATCATCGACTATGAGGCCTCCATGCAGATGAAATTCATCCATAGTGCTAGTTGCTTCTTTCAGCACATCAAAAGTTTGCTATTAAATCCAAAGCCTGCTTTATAGCACTTCAGATATTTGCGAAGGGTTGTTTTACTGGGCGAAGCAAGTATTTTTTCTTTACTCATGTGATCATACAGCTTTGCGCTTCTCATCTTCACAACTAAGCATTCCAGAACCCATTGTGGCGAGTACTTCATGCGCTTCGGGCTTTTGCGGGTTGCTGTTTCAAATATGTGTTGTATGGCCTCACGCTGTTTAGAAGGAAGCGTAGCAACTCTGGCATCAAAGTCTTCGTCAGCAATCGTTTTGTTCTTTTCCACCATTGCTGCAAGTTGCGCTTCCATGGAAGTGGCACGGCTTCTCAGACGAGCTGTTCTTTCCTTCTCCAGCTTGAGGCGCAATGAAAATGCTTTTTTTGCTGAGAAGTTCACCTTGATGCGTGCAGTCTCTGACTTCCTTGTAATGAGGTACTTTCGAAGAGTCTTGCATTCTCCACAAGCAGTTCCTGCAAATGCAAATGTTTGGGCATAAAATCACATGTATAACCGGAAATAAAGAAAATATTGGTGTATTTATATTTAAAAAGGCCTAAAAGCCGAAAAAACCTTCTTTAGAGACTTCTCCTTCACATTTTGTGCTGAAAAGGCCACTCTCTAATACAGTACATGCGGCTCGCAGATTCTCTGTAAGGCACTCCAATATTTGGCTGAAGGCTGTCGTCATCATGCCTCCCTTACAGATGAAAATTTCCTCAGTCTCTTGCAGCCCACTCGCCGCTTCTGTCATTGAACACACGATAGTGTCGTTACACAGCGCACCTCGAACGAACACTTGTGCGCGCACTTGACATTCAGCAGCAACAAACAAAACAACCTTGTCATGCACAACCTCAAGCCTGGAGGTCCTTTGTATGCTTGTTGTCGCAAAACCTAGGCTTGATGCACCATCGTACTGAAATTGGCACCAGTACGGTGATGGCAATTCCAAACAGTGAAGTTCACCAGTCGTGAAATGTTCAGTTCCCGATGATACCGCATCAGTTTGATTGTTGTCGTCCACTGCATTGCTTAGAGAATCCTGGCGCTGTTTCTTAGTTGTGGATGAGTTTGTTGAAGCTGGTCTTTTCCGCTCCAGCCTTGGCTTCACAGGTTTGACTGAAAGATAAGCCGGACAACCCGGCAAGAGTG
Source organism: Amblyomma maculatum (assembly GCF_055883805.1). Lineage (NCBI taxonomy): Eukaryota > Metazoa > Arthropoda > Arachnida > Ixodida > Ixodidae > Amblyomma > Amblyomma maculatum. The sequence goes on from NC_139344.1 coordinate 24,670,760, forward strand.
TAGGCACAGCATCAGGTAAGAGCGACGGCTTTCCACGTGGTATCCGCACTTCGATGCCGTTGATTATATGAACGTAGCCACGCAGGATGAGATACGGCTCGAGAGGGTGCTCACACACTGCTGTTGTTTCTGTGAGAGGCTTGTCCTGCCTTCGCAAGCTCGGTTCGCAATTCATCCGACGTTCGTCGTACCTCGGAGCAGCAAACAAAGAAGCCTTGGGAGCACCCGGATAGCCGCTTCGGCATCCCGGTGCAAAACAGTACGAATCCGCCTTTCTCCTGGCCATTTCGAACTTCGCATGAGGCTTTCGAAGAGCAGAGGTGTCCTAGTTGCCGGGATGGATGGAACAAGGAAAATTGCAAGGACAAAATAGCAAGAATGTGCATGCTACACGGAGCGCAAACTCACGACTTCCCTTGGCGCACGTGCGCGCGGTACTAGTAAACGTAACTACAGCGCCACCAGCGGCGGTCACCCGCTGGACGGCCGTCGTTCTGCCCGCTTCGATTTACGTACAAAAGACGACCATCCGGTTTTTCGCCCGAAGTTGCCCCTCGGACGTCCGATGGAATAGCCGATACAAGACCGAAGAACACGCACAGTTATTCTGGTGGACGTCTGAGCATGAATAATGGGACTGTTCTCGAACATTTCACGGAAGCATGCATGCCCAGCCAATCTGCATATTATTACGAGCATTTTTTTTTTTTTGTAAAACGATGGAGGCTACTGTTTTTATGAAAAGAGCTAGCGTTAAGTGAAATGGAAGATTTATTTCACGAGATGTAGACGAAAATTAACGTGTTTCGTTGGATCTGCTCTTACAGGTCGGAGCTGACGTTCCGGTGAATGCTCAGGCCATGATTTCGCGGCAGCCTCAACGGTGCCCTTTTAGTCTGGGTGTGCCGGAGATGTTGGGCTCAGTCTAGGTCCAACCACCCGCTCTGAATCACTTCTCGACATAGAAAGCTTACCCTAAGAACCAAATCAGCAAATGTCCGTTATGTTTCGATTTCCAAAGGAAATCCACGTGCGCTCGTTGCGAGCCAGTAAATATTATGCAGAGCTCGCTGAAGTTAAGACAATAAAAATAGAGGCGGAATAATGAGACCAAACTTGCGGCGTTCCGAAACCACCTGGACACATTAGAACATCAAGCTACATATACGAGTCAAGATATTTCACCTGGTGCAATAGGTTAAAGCAGTTAAATAATAACGCGTCTAAAGTTATGCATGTCTACCGCGCATCAAACATCCGTTTTACTTATTACCTAAACAACTTCTCTTAGCCTCTGTTTCTTCTTTTAAATAACATCTAATCTAACTTGGACATTGCATGTTGAGGGGATAATTAACAACGCCAGTCGCATGCCATGTTGCTTACGCCGTTATTTATAAGCAGCGCCTTCTCCTTTGAAGCTTCTTTTCTATAAAACACTCAGTCGATCAAAATTAGAATATGGCCCTCCAGTCCTGACCCAAGCACTAAAATTTGTTGCTTCAATTACAATGGTACAGAATCGTTTTACTCGCTTCACCTGTTCACACTATAACCGCACTTACTGCCTGTATATAGAATTTCTATGAAATGTGATCTCTCTCTCTTTCTTCCGTCATTAGCACCTGCCCGAAAGCATTTTCGTCTCAACTTTTTCACAGGCTTTATTACCAACCCATCATCCGTTATCAATTCATTTTTCAGCCTCATTAAATATCTGAACGTGTGGCCATCGCTTTAAAGTTGGTATTGCCCCGTGTCAAGCCTTTATTTACGATTGTTTACCTCGAACGTTAGAAGGTTGGAATCACCTTCTTGCCTATATTGTTTCTATTCATGATAACACCGAATAAAACGTGCTTTAGCTAAGATTATTATATAATTATTGTTTACAATGACTTTTTATGTTTTGTTTGTTTATTTAATTGTGTAATAATGCTTTATCCACCCACTTTTCTCTTTAATGCTTCGGGCCTGAGGGTAAATAAACAACTAAATATTGTTATATTTAGTTGTTATATAACAATATTGTTATAAAACAACTAAATATTGTTACAAAGACACCTAAGAGTGTCTTTGTAACAATACAACTGAGTGCCATAGGAAATGCACATTCTCCTTACCTTCTCTGATGAGGCGACAGAGTGCCGGAGGAAGCAGTTGAAACATCACTCTGGCATAGTACAAAGCGTGGGAACTAGAATTTCCCATCCTGTCCTGCTCCGAGCCCTCAATCGCCCTCGGCATAGAGGCTTTGCAGCCCTTTCTATGTTGTTCTTGGCAGAATACAATCATAAATGACACGTGTAAGCATCAGTGGAAAGATTCAGTGGACCTGGGATTCAGGAGTTAATAAGCTCTCATCAGTGACAAGTGTAATTTCTCGTTGTCGTACTTTTCTTCCTTCGAAAATAAAACTTCAGATATATAATGCATTATTCGTCTTGCATATGAATTATTGTTCTTTAGTTTGGCTAACAACTACCAAAAAAAAAACATAGGGAAAATTTATCTCCTTCAAAAGAAAACCATTCGTCATATAGCAAATCTTGGTTACTTAGCCCATACTCGACAAGGTCTTTAGACATATATTTTAGTAAGAATTCAAAATATGTATGAATTTTGAGTTCTGTTGTTATATTATTTTCCTTCCAGCTTCAGAACTATGAATAAAGATGCAACCCCCCTGAAAGAAAATAGATATCTAGGGAACACACGTAACACAAACAAGTGGCCGGTACCATGCTTTTGCATGTACTATAGGCTGCAGACATTAGAATATACTATTCCCTCAATTTTAAATAAATTAAAAAAACATAAATTGGTCTACTAAAGCTGTACTGCATCAATGTTTTGTAATTATGTAACCCAATGGTATCTTCCACAGTTCTAAAGTTCTCTCTTATTTTCATTTATGGCCTCTGTTATAATTTCTCACTTAAAGCATAGTTGAAGTATGCACTATCTGCGGTCATTTCTTTTTTTAATGATTCTGTGAATATACCCTGCTAATTTGTTTGGCTTGAAGAACTGATATTTAGTTGCTGTTGTGATATACCTATGCTTCCATTGCATTACGTACCTTAGCGAACCGGTTAGCTGCATTTAAGACAAAAAAAAAATGCATTTTCTTCTCGACATGTATGTATATTATTTTATTGTATGCTGGCCTGCCTTATAACAGCTGCGTGGATCTCGTCAAGCTGTTTACTCGCAGCTTTTAGCCCAGGTAGCCGACCAGAACACTCTGGGAAATAAAATTGGAATTAAATTTGACTAGCAACACGTGTTTCGATGGGGCGACAGGGTGCAAGAGGCAAGTGGGAAGACAGCCTCCCGATGGGAAAGGGTTCTATACCTTACCAGAGAAAGTGCTGCTGTATTTGTTTTTGATGTAGTTCATATTGTCACGACTGAAGTCAGAGGGAGCCGTGAAAGTACACGTAGCCAAGGACCCGAGAATGAGGTCGGCTTGTCGTTTCGAACACAGAGTCACAGCGTCCAGCACCAGCGCGCCGCTCGTGCCAACCACAGCTTCGTCGTCGTCGGCCCCAAAAACGGCTGTCACGCGGCGCTAGGCACGTGGCAATATTCCCCCCCGTGAAAGAAAACATCGTCCCGATGACAAGGTTAGAGGAGAAAAAAAAAAGTTAGGCGTGAGGTGAACTGTACAATAACGCAAGGTTTCACTTGCAGGGAACGCTCAGTCACGCGAAAAGTACGGCTTTAAGCGCACCACATGCACAATTTCAGGCCGCTGGCGTCGAACACTGACGGTCACGGTTCCATCTGGAATGACTTCATAATTGACGTTGTTTAAGCGGCGCAGGACTTTATAGGGTCCGAAATAGCGGTGGAGTAGTTTCTCGCTCAAGCCTTTGTGACGCACGGGGGTCCACACCCACACTTGGTCCCCTGGTTCGTAGTGGGCCTCCCTGTGCCGAAGGTTATAGTGTCGAGCGTCGGTGGCATGCTGCTCCTTGATGTGCAAGCGGGCCAGCTGACGGGCTTGCTCGGCCTGTTCTGCGAAATGGGCGGCGTCGGGTTCGACCGCTTCTTCCCCGCACGGGAGCATCGCATCCAACATCGTGCAGGCCTCTCTGCCATATACGAGACGGAACGGCGTAAACTTCGTGGTTTCCTGCGGCGCCGTATTGTAGGCGAAGGTGACATACGGCAGGATCTCGTCCCACATTTTATGCTCAACGTCGATGTACATTGAGATCATGTCGGCCAAAGTTTTGTTTAGTCGTTCCGTTAATCCATTTGTCTGAGGGTGATACGCTGTTGTTGTGCGATGCTCGGTATGGCTGAGAGTTAAGGTGTCCCGCAGTAGCCGAGCTGTAAACGCCTTTCCTCGGTCAGTAATGATGGTAGACGGTGCACCGTGTCTGAGCACAATGTCGTTCATAAAGAATCGAGCAACTTCGCCGGCAGTACCTCGGGCAAGGGCCTTCGTTTCAGCGTAGCGTGTTAAGTAGTCTGTGGCGACTAGGATCCACTTGTGTCCGTTCGAGGATAAAGGAAATGGGCCTAAAAGGTCCATGCCCACTTGCTCGAAGGGTGTGAGGGGTGGTTCAATAGATTGTAACATACCGGATGGCTTGAGCGTGGGTTTTTTTCGCCGCTGGCATTGTCGACAAGTCTGTACGTAACGTCTAACGCTCGGAGAAAGATGTGGCCAGTAGTAGTTCTGCCGGACTCGGTTTAGGGTGCGTGTAAAGCCAAGATGCCCTGAAGTTGGTTCGTCGTGGCAGGCCAGGAGGATTTCGTGCCTTAGATCAGCCGGTATAACTAGCAGGTATGTTTTCGCACTCGACGTAGAATTCTTCTTATAAAGCACCCCATTGCGGAGGCAATACGACGAAAACCCCCGAGCAAGGTACCGGGGTATTGTAGGATGCCCACCTTCAAGATGGTCAATAATCAGTCGCAGCTCGTCGTCGGCACGCTGTTTGGAGGCGAGCTCGGACGTAGTGACTGCTCCGAGGAAGCTATCGTCGTCGGTGGCATCTGACGAAGGAGGGCCGACGGGCGCGCGGGACAGGTTATCGGCATCGGTGTGCTTTCGGCCAGACTTATAAATAACATCGAAATCGAACTCCTGTAGGCGCAATGCCCAACGTGCTAAGCGGCCACAAGGATCCTTTAAGTTTTTCAGCCAACACAACGAGTGATGGTCAGTGATGACGCGAAACGGTCGGCCATAAAGGTACGGGCGGAACTTGGCAGCGGCCCATACTACCGCCAAACATTCTTTTTCAGTGGTGGAATAGTTACACTCAGCACGGGAAAGTGCACGGCTGGCGTAGGCAATTACTTTCTCGACCCCGTCTTGGTGCTGAACTAGAACGGCACCAAGGCCGACGTTGCTCGCATCCGTGTGTAATTCTGTGTCGGCATCATCGTCGAAATGTGCCAGGATCGGGGGTGACTGGAGCCGGCGTCGTAACTCGTCGAAAGCCATCTGCTGCTCGGCGCCCCAGGAAAATGATGCGTCATCTCGAGTCAGGAGAGTCAGAGGGCTGGCCATCTGTGCAAAGTTTTTGATAAAGCGACGATAATAGGAGCACAGCCCCAAAAACCGTCGGACTGCTTTTTTGTGGGCGGGGACGGGAAAGGCAGCAACGGCAGCAAGTTTCTCAGGGTCAGCTCGGATGCCATCAGCACTCACGATGTGCCCAAGAAACTTCAATTCGGTGAACCCGAAGTGGCACTTTTGAGGCTTGAGAGAAAGGTTGGCAGACCGGACAGCTTCGAGAACAGTTCTCAGGCGGCGTAGGTGTTCTGTGAACGTCGGCGAAAAAATAATTACGTCGTCGAGATAAACAAGGCATGTCTGCCACTTAAGACCTGTGAGCACAGTGTCCATCATCCGCTGGAAGGTGGCAGGAGCACAGCAGAGCCCGAATGGGAGGACGCGGAATTCATAGAGCCCATCTGGTGTTACGAAGGCAGTTTTTTCACGGTCCCTCTCATCAACTTCAATTTGCCAATAACCACTCCTGAGGTCAATGGAGGAGAAGTACTTGGCTCGGCGAAGTCGGTCGAGAGAGTCATCAATCCGTGGCAGCGGATAGACGTCCTTCTTTGTCATACTGTTCAGTTTCCGATAGTCAACGCAGAAACGAAGTGTTCCGTCTTTCTTTTTAACGAGGACTACAGGCGAGGACCATGGGCTGCTTGAAGGTTGAATGACGCCATCGGCGAGCATCTCCTTGACTTGCTGCTGGATAGCGTCTCTCTCCCGAGGAGACACACGATAGGGCTGCTGATGGATGGGTCGAGTGCCTTCATGCGTGATAATCCGGTGTTTAATGACCGACGTTTGCTGCACCTTAGATGAAGACGTGAAGCACACACGAAACTCCAGCAATAGATCTTGAAGTTGCCTCTTTTCAACGGAGGAAAGGCTAGAATTGATGTCGACAGCGTGTACGGCATCATCCGGTTCAGTGCTAGGCGTAGCTTCCTCTGAAGCAAAACATTCGGCGACTTCGTGCAGATGGTCGACGTAAGCAATGACAGTGCCACGGAACAGATGTCGATGTTCATTGGAGAAATTGGTGACAAGTACCTCCGTCTCTCTTCCACGAAGGAAACAAAGACCTCTTGCCACAGAAACTCCCAAGGCGAGTGAGAGGGAGACATTAGGCTCAACAACCCGGAGGCCGTGATGTGGCTCGTCACAAGTAACTCTGGCGAGGATGCTGGCGCGTGGTGGCACCGTGAGGCTATCATCGGCGACTCGCAGCGTGGAGTGGGACCCGCGGTACTCATGCTTTTCAGTGGCCAGTTTGGCGGAAAACGTCACCAAGCGGTTCGGTAGATCTATAGTGGCACCGTGCTCACGAAGGAAGTCGATGCCAAGAATAACATCACGAGAGCATTCGCGTAGAACGAGAAAAGTCCCAACAAATGTGCAGCCTCGCACCGTAACCCGGGCTGTACACATACCCAGTGGTGCAACCACATGTCCGCCTGCGGTACGTATGTCTGGTCCGTTCCATGGCGTCATCACCTTTTTCAGTGTCCTTGTAAGCCGCCCGCTAAGGATAGAATAATCGGCTCCCGTATCAACTAAAGCGCTGACCTCCTTCGTGTCGACGATAATAGGGATGTCCAGGGAGACCCGGCCAAGACCAGGGCCTGTTGACGACGGTTCGGAGTGAAGTGAGCGGTGTGGTGGCGGAAGCTGGACGGCGGTTGGGTGGTCGGCGTCGGGACAATTCAATGTCGACGGCAGGTCGGAGTGCGACTGGTGGAGGTGCGATCGATGATCCCTTCTCCTGCGGACGACCCTACGCGGCCGCCTCTCGTGACCACTCCGGTTCATCGTACCAGCCGACGGCTCCGAGGCTTGTCCCCCGAGGCCTTCCCTCTTGACGAAGAGACTCTGGCTGTGGCAACGACACCGCCCACCCGTACCATGACTGTCCCTTCCACCCCTTCGTCCTGTCTCATCCTTCAGACCCCACGTACCCCGCACCTCCACCAGTGTCACGACTGAAGTCAGAGGGAGCCGTGAAAGTACACGTAGCCAAGGACCCGAGAATGAGGTCGGCTTGTCGTTTCGAACACAGAGTCACAGCGTCCAGCACCAGCGCGCCGCTTGTGCCAACCACCGCTTCGTCGTCGTCGGCCCCAAAAACGGCTGTCACGCGGCGCTAGGCACGTGGCAATATAGTAGGGCCTTGGGTAGGGCTAGACTAGCAACACGAATGAACTTGTAGGCCCGGCCACTGGAAATTACTGCCTTTATTTCTTTGTTAACCAAGTGATTGAAGAAAGGGTAGTTCACACCATTCTGAGCTTGGACTTCATGCTTAGTCATGTAACATGGTTAGGTTGTAACCATTTAGGTGCTTAGGCCCTAACCAGTTAAGTAGCAGAAAGTAGTTGTTTCTTTTAGTTCATTTTTGGTCCTTCTAGTTTTAGTCTGAGTATATATTATGCTCTAAATATATGCTCTGCTACAAATATCTTCAAGCATGTATCCTGGTCTTCCATGTCGAACTACACGACTGATATGTATTCTGGTGCTAGTTGAAGATAACATCTTTGACACTGAATGGCTCTGTGCGCCTTGCTGAAAGTGAGGGTAGGGCCACTTTATATGTTTGTCATAGCTGTTCAAAGATCAGGACACAGAAGAGCAGTGCAACTGTCATGGAGAAAACGAGTTTATCATTCCCTGGTTTGTAATAAAAATATTTCATGTATAATTTCTGACTGTGCGTTCTCATGAGAAAACAACACAGTTCCTGCTTACTGCAAGCTGATCGCAGCAATGACGGAGTTTCAGCAGGACAACACTGCTTTAAGAATTAAACATTGATAGATAATACTCATGTGTCAACACCAAGCGAAAGTGTGGAGTATGACTTCAGTGACAGTAGAAACACTCTGTTCCAGCCAAAGGCTACACTGATTATGTTGTCTATATGTGGTAAGTAGTTTTACCTTACATATAAGCTGCACGTAAGAGAAACTAATAATGTGTACTTATGCTTTATGGTACATAGCTTCCGCATCTCATGTTCTTTCATTACTTGATGCTCATTTATAGTTTCACACAACTCGAACAATACCGCACTTGCTGCTGTTGCTTACATAGCTTTAAAAGATGTAAACTGGAAAAGTGAGAATGGTCCAGAAAGCAATACGTTTCAAGAGAACTATATGTCGGCACAGACACAGTCATGTACAGTTACTTTTTAGACACTATTTACTATTTAGACATTGATGCAATAGTGCTTTGTTAACACAAGTGTGCAAGTTTACTGAAAGCAGTTTGTGACACCTTTCAGACCTAACTTGTTGTCAAGACTGTGTGGCTTATTTAGCGCTTAGCAGGATATTGCAGCGGAATGTGCGGCTGGGTGTAAATGTTGAAAATGATTTGCTGTAGAGAGAACAAGCAACCTGATATCAGGTGCAGAAGACACACGGCAATTATTGCTTGTGCCATATTATGTGCCTTTAACCTTGTATTTAGCAGTGCGAAAAGAGAGCATTCGAAAAGCGACAAATGGAAGCGTTGGACATCTAGTATCAAAGAAAAACAAGATTTGAGGGGAAGCCTCAGTTCACAAGCAAACATTTCAACAAGAGGACTTCTTTTCGACCAGGTGAAGACCTATCCGGCTTTCTTGTAAACTGAGGCTCATGCTCAACCCTTGTTTGGTTTTCTTTGATACTGTGTGTAAATCTTCACCCTATTCTGGTGAGTGCTTATGCACACTTGCTATATATACTCTTCTGCACTGCATATGCAGAAAGACGTTCAAGAAGTTGTGGAATTAAGTAAATACTAGCTCCTGTCGAGAAAGCCATCTCCTTTAATAGTGTGTCATCAAACAAAAAAAAAATCTAATGAATGCGTTGGCTTGTTCGTACAGCTGATAAAGCTCCTCTTGACAGCTGTTTTATAAAACAGCCTTAAACCAGCCGCAAATCGTTTTTTGCAAATAATTTCCAGGTGTCCAAGAAAGCACACTCTACATATATGCAAGGAAAGTTGTGTGCATCAGTTTTGTATGGCCAATCTGAATTCACTTTCACTTATTCACGGGGGTTATTTATGCTACAGTTTTTGAGGTGATGTGTGGATATATCTACGAAATCATTCATTTGTTTTATTGATATCCTTTTCTTAATGTGCAATGTTTACTTCACTTTTACTTCAGCATATATCACATGTATGAAATATCCTAGAACTAAACTTGATTCTGGCAAGACGTATGAAAGGCCATCAGGAACTTGAGTTCAAAAGATGAGCTCATCTAAGTTGCATTTTGAGCCCAGATAAGCTGTTGATTTCAATGTCTTTTTGAGTTAACTCAACATCCCCTTCATTGTTTGATTACTATAGTAATTAAGCTAATTCTGGATCTGATGTGTGTATGTATATGCATGTATATTTAACTACATTCACTGCTCCTTTTGTAATCAGCGAGGTGTGATACGCAAGCGGGCACTTGACCAAATGAGCGCCCTAAAGTGGGCTTTGTGCATGGCGAATACCCGTTTATTTGAGAATACATAAAAAAAAATAGGTGCCGCGGCTCGATCGGTTCACCGCGCGTAGTAGTCACAGACCTGTCGCCGACAAAACTATACCGATTCGGGGATCTTATTCAAGTGTGATAAGCTGCAACGCGGAAAGTGAGCGGCCGCATACAGGCGAACGATCACGCAACGGGCCCAATTCTCGGAAGGTGCGCCGTCCAAGATCGAGCACAGTGTCACGCGCTGCGTGGCCTGCAGATCTCGAGACGCCTGCTTGACGCGGCGAAGAATTCAGCCGATCGTCATCGACTGCTCCCTTACGCGCATTTGGTGATGACTTGTTTAGCAGAACGAGGTTAAAGAACGCCATGATCAAGCTATCACAAGTAACAGTTGGTCATACGTGCGCTGATATCGACTTATGTATGCGACGCGAGAAGTTGAGCTGCGTAGTACGTATTGTTATAATAATAATAATAATAATAATAATAATAATAATAATAATAATAATAATAATAATAATAATAATAATAATAATAATAATAATAATAATAATAATAATAATAATAATTTATTTTTCCATTACTACAAGGAAAGGAGCAGCCGCTAAAAAGCTGCTTCGAAGAGCAGCTTGACGGGGCGGCTGCCCCTGCATATGACGGCATTTCACAGCAGAGAAAGTCACGCCCACACAGTGAATAAACAGTCAATGGAGAAATAATTAGACCACAAAAAAGCACTATAGGTAAATCGCACTATAAAAGGTAAAAAGCACTATAGGTTTACTGGTACTTACATGGCGGAAGTAGAATGGTGGCGAAGGCTGGGCCCAAAAGCGGTTCAGCGGTACCACAGCATAGCCACAGGTCGGGGGGGCAACCACTCAGATTAAGAAATTGTAATACTACAAATTAAAAAGTATCAATCACCACAAAAAGAATAGACATTTTGATAACTTCGCTCGTGAATGAGGTAAGGTATTTTATAAATACATTTTTAATTTTTTTTTTTTAAATGCAACACTCTTATCGTTTTACTCCCTTGACGTTGCATCGGTCAGGAGGCGCTGCAGAGGTAACCAAGGCAACGGAGATAACGAAGCTGACGAAGCACGAAACGGTTTCTTATCGCTGTCTGCTGCTCGTCTGCTGTGGTGCGGGCCTTGGTGCACCCGGGAAAGCGTAATTTAGTTCGCAAGTCTGAAAATGTCCCTTTTGCGAAGATTTCGACGTCTTTGCTGGTCGCTGCTCTGTTGCCGTTTGGTGAGATTTAATATCCTCCTGCAGCCGTGTTTTTTGGTTTCGTCCCCTTCGTCGTGCGGGCAGTGCGAAGTTTCTTTGCTGCATTGTATTGCGCTTAGCGTTTTGTCGCAAGATGAGCCCGCGCAAAGTGAGGAAGCGATGCTCTGTGGCACATTGCAACAGCGTGGACTCAACCGTCGGTGTCTTATTACACCGCTTCCCGGCTGACTTTCACACAGGCTCAATGTATGCTCTAATGCTCCTGTGTCAAGCACGTTGTTGAGGCTAAAGCTGTCTGGACTGGTGCCACCTTGAAATTGCCTTGAAAACTGCTGGATACGTTCTGCCGAAGAATTTAAATGTGAAGAGTGATCCCAGTGCTCTATGTTCCACGTATGTTTTGATGCACCTGCTAATTCATGACATTTTTATTTCAATTGCAGCTGTCATAGCTTTGTTTTCTGTACATGCATGTTTCTTATCTGGGGATGTTTTGTGGCAGGCACTTCAAGCCTTTTCTATGCTTCGGCTGTGATCATAGAAATGATTAGCCCGCTTAAACAGGGCTACTGTTTGGGCTGTCTGCGACATGCATTTTTATTGTTGTGTTTGTTGCTGTATTTTATTAATTGATGCAATAAACCATGAATATGAAAACCATAATTGTTCACTTGGTGCACTCTGTTGCGAACTGGGCACGACTGCCCCGTTGCACCAGTGTTTCTGGACAACACCTTACTGTGCTGAGGGACAAAGTAAATGGCCAAAGTACTTGCATGACTTGCAGCAGTATTTGTATTATGAATTTGCATGCGTGGTCTCTATTTGGAAGTGTTGCTGCCTTTCTATGCCGCCACCTTTGCCAACCACTTTCATTGTGCAGGAGCAAGTGCTTATAAACAAGGACGTAAACAACAGAAACTCGAATTCTTTTAGATGGCAAAGGTTGGCGCGCGCTGAAAGGCAACAACCTTCAAAAGATGCAAGCTCGTCAATGCAACGCGGCGGCTTTTTAAAAGAAAAAAAAAATCTTGTTTATAATTCGCGCCAATGTGAACGGATGCGTGACGTCATTTGATGTCATGGCCCCCCAATTTTCATTGGTCGCTGGAGCCCATGAGCCGCCATGTTTTGTACGTATGGGTGTCTATGGAGCCTTCGCTACCATAGTACATATACCTTGGTACTTATCCATAGGTGTTCCGTGCCTGTAGAAGGCAGTTGATACCAGGAAAGAAATCGTACAACAAAAACTGACGAGGCTAATATAAATTGTCGACGGCACTTTCAGTGCGTTCCGCGGAAATTGGAATTGCGTCGATTCTCTGGCGCTGATCGCTAGAGCACGAAGGAAATTATGAAACTATGTACCACTGTGCTGACACGCACTGCGGAACGCTGCTGAATCTGTTTACCGTTGGTTTTTTTTTTTTTTTAACCTTTTTCGCGGTGCTACGAGCTCTGTGCTAGCGGGTTTCCATAGCGGGAGAGAGGGGCGTCTGCTACTGAACCTCTTTGGCGCATTGTATGGTTTCGCCGCCAGGTGCCGCATGGATTGCTGGAATTGCGAATTCTCGTAACGTGCGCCGTCCATGATCGAGCGCAGTGTCACGCACTGCGTGGGCTGCAGATCTCGAGACGCCTGCTTGACGGGGCGATGAATTCAGGCGATCGTCGTAGACTGCTCCATTACGCGCATTTGGTGATGACATTCTTAGCAGAACGAGCTTAAAAAGCGCTGTGATCAAGCTGTATGTGTGCGACGCGAGAAGTTGAGCTGCGTAGTACATATTGTTTACTGGTACTTATCCGTAAGTGTTCCGTGCCTGTAGAAGGCAGTTGATACTAGGAAATAATTCGTACAACAAAAACTGACGAGGCTATATATATATATATATATATATATATATATATATATATATATATATATATATATATATATATATATATATATATATATATATATATATATCGTCGACGGCACTTTCAGTGCGTTCCGCGGAAATTGGAAATGCATCAATTCTCTGGCGCCGATCGCTAGAGCACGAAGGAAATACATGAAACGATGTGCCACTGCGCTGACACGCACTGCGAAACGCTGCTGAATCAGTTCTGCGTTGGTTTTATTTCCTTTTTCGCAGTGCTACGAGCGCTGTGCTAGTGGGTTTCCATAGCGGGAGCGAGGGGCGTCTGCTACAGGACCTCTTTGGCGCGTTGCATGGTTTCGCCGCCAGGTGCCGCATAGATTGCTGAAATCGCGAATAATCTCCTATAAAGGAGGATATGGTGATGATGGTGAGGTTTTCGGCCCCACGACGCCGACGGAACTGATCTGTGGACGGTCTGATCTGTTTTGGTCGGTTCGGAGGCCGAGCGAGATCTTGACACCTGATACTCGAGCGAACGGCCTGAACAGCTGCGCTTGTCTGTAGCTTAACCGAGTTAGAAAAAGGAAAACGGGAATCTACACTTTATATGTTCCCCCTTGTCATCAGCGACGAACTTGCCTAGAAATGTTAGTCGGCGCCGAATCGCCGGCTCGTTCAGCGACGAGTAGGCCTAGCTCGAGTACGCGCGCTCGGGTCTAGAGTTTCGGTGATTACGGAGCGCGTATTCACAAGCTTTAGTGGTCGGATGTGGTCATCGAGTGCAGTTCTGGCAGTAGCGACCCCAAATCGACGACTGCTTACATCACAAAGCGAGTGCGCATTGAGCGGGAAGCGTCGATATATGTGACCCTGTCTAGCGAGCGCAGCTGGCAGCTGTCGGCGCCGCGTGCGTGTATACCTGGCGAAGGCAGGGGACGTAGCATGCACGGCGCTTCTTGCAGCGCAGTTGTAGTTTGTGAACAAAGAAAGGTGCAACTGATGCGAAAAGAAGTGAATAGTTTTGGTATTGCTAGCTCAGCTTACATTTTATGCCGTGCGAACAAGTAGCATACATCAAGGCATTGCCAAAGCTATGTAAACAAACACTTTGGGGGTGTAGTCGTAATCCGCGAATCGGCGTATTCCTGCGGGAATTTAGGGTTAACACATTGAATGCTAAATGGTGTATGCTTATGCCGAAGCACTCACGAGTCATTTGCTGGAGAAGTCCTAGAAAAAAGGAAGGTGATGCTCGTGAGTCCATCGCAATCGCGCGCGCGGATGTTGGGGAGGCGAGACGGAGATGGCGGCGACTGGGAAGCTCTTGTTCGGTGCAAGCATGCAGTGAAAATCAATCGAACCGCTTTGGGCTTTGGGCTTGAAGCGGTGGCGGCGGCACATTATTTCGTGCGCGGCCGTTGTCAGACTGAACATACTTTTGTAAAAATGCTTTACGAGCAGAAAATAATTAAATCTGACTAACACGCGCATATAACAGCAAATCACGAGGTAGCGATTCGTTCAAAAGTTTTGGCTGCTCCTCTAATGTCGCAAGGTATACGCTCTCGCGTCAAGGTATGCTTGTTTGAGATTTACGCTTAGTTTTTGGACCCAAAGAGCGACGGCAATAGCTTAACAATCACGAACATAGCGATATCCCCTCCCCACTTTCGCAGCACATGTACACGGCCGAAGGAAACATTGGACAAGTGCCTTTTTATATGCGAGAGCGCTTGTTGCTAAAACAGGCTCTCATAACGTAAGAATAATACGCTTCTGATTGCATGCCTAAATTATACAGCATAATGCCGTCGATTTCGGCCTCCTCGATTTCGGCCGGCACCGCGAATAGTAGACAACATGCGGACGCCAGCGGCCAATGGTTGCCAGACCAGAAAGCTGATTCCGATATCATTAATAAAAATTATTTTTAAAGCTATCTAATGCTTGGAATGAGTTCAAATTTTAAAGATTTATAATTAAAAGTGTGATGAGAGAAATAGAAATACAACAATAAGTTTATGCTCAGTTGTTAGCTGTCATGACCCCGTTAATCCTATGGGAACAATGGCGGAGCCCAGCGCTCTTGTGGTGTTAACAAAATATAGTAATCTTTTTTCTGAAGTAACTTTCCGTCGGCAGTTTAAAGTAAGAAACAATGTTATTCATCTAATCTCAATAAATAAATGCACTGTTTTTAGATGTTTCAGGGCAAAAATCCTTGCTTGAATATGCAAGCTTAGTGTTAAGTCGTTCTGTAAACTGTTCACATGATTGTGGTGATCTTAGTGCCGCGGTATGAACAGACATATATATTATGGTGAGGCTACCCAAAATAATATAGAATAATATGCCTCTGCCCGTGCCACTAGGCATAACGGGCTTAAACCAATAGTCAGAAAAATGAATAGGGATTGCTCCAATAAAAGAATTCCGCATTAAAGAAAAAAAAAAGAAAAAAAAAATTCTACTATCCAGCCCAGCCGCCGCCACGGGAACGGGCCAGCTCATAGCGGATTTATTTCGTTAAGATGATTTCACTGGGGTTGTCGCGCGCTCTACATGTTTCTTGCTGGTAACATTTTGTTTAGGTGTTTTTCCGGGTCGGAGAAGGGTCAGTCGAAGCGGCTGTGCATGTGTCGGGTGGAGGGGGCATCTCAACGCTTACTCTCGCAGTTCTTTTAATAAGAAAGCGATCAAGACAATGTGGCCACCACTCGCACTTGGGCCGGTAGTTGCGCCTTGGCGTGACTGGCCATTAAATATGGCCTTACTACATGACTGGATGCGGCAGCTTCTTTCGAAGTAGCGATCATCGACATCGTAAAGACTCCAGCGATAACGCTGCACATTTGACGCGCTGTGTGAGAGCCATAGTTGGTATCCAGGAAGAGCGTCGGGCTGTGAACGCTGCGGGTTTAAACGGGAGGCCAGAGCCTCAAACGTGCGGCGAGCCAGAAACGAGAAGGATGCTCGCGGAATCTTTCATGGCAAGGCGTTACGCGAGGCGTTGCGTTACCAACATATTTCTCACAATAGAAAGCTCTCGTTGTATATCTACCAAAACAAACAGAATTGGTATATTTCTGAGCGGCAGGCTCGCAGCAGCACTCCGCGGGCTTGATGGAAATGAGCAGGCAGATGCTGAAGCAAAGTAAGCCCACTGCAGTGGCCTCCAAACAGTTGTGCCTTTTTCAAGAGCGGATATTTGTCTGCTTTCGAACTGTGTGAGGAGTACGACGGCAGCTTACTGGGAAGCAGTGTGCCAGACATCCTAAGCACCTGTCTTAGGAGTCTATATCGGGCACAGCCATTTTCTGTTCCGCGTGCAATTCCACGCCATCACGTATGCTTGATTGCGTTTAAACTTGAATTTCACGCGCAAATACATGGATTTAATTATACAGGCGGACTCCCCGGAATGTTAAACTGGGGGTATTATGGAGACCGTGGAACATATATTAGTGGTATGCCCAGCGTATGCGCGCGAACGGATAATGCTAGCTACTTGTTTGAAGCGTTTGGACAATAGGCCTCCTCTCGGAGGATTAACTACTGGGCGCTTAGCCGGAAAAGTAGAAAAATCCACAGCAAAGCTGACTCTTTTCCGTTTCTTGATCGACACGTGACTGGCGTCGCATTTGTGAGACAAGTTACTGTGCCTGTGTATTTATTTAAAAGTTCCGACAGCACTGTTGTGTCTATACCCTGCAGAAATGCGAAAGCCTGCGCGTTGCTGCTGCACAGGGTGCATCACGTTTGTTCTCATTATCATTATCCACTAAATGCGCTATCATTATCATAGTTACTGTCATCATTGTCATTATAACTAATTGCAGCGTCATTGTAATCACTGCTATCATCCTCACGGTAGACAAACAGAAGTATGATATTGTTACGCCAATTACTCTGCGCCGCGCGGCGTTGCGCATGTGAAAAGAGAAGGACGAGGTGAAAGCGCGAGGACTAGTTTTGGGACAAGCCTTAGTCTGACTTTTCACCATCGCGGGCGTGGCGCAGTTGGTTAAAGCGCTCGGCTGGGGATTTGAGGGATAGAGGCTTGATTCCTGGGGGAAACAGGAGTTTTGGTTTTTGTGATGACGTCATTTGATTTACAGCTATAATGTGACCAGACGGACGCCGACAGCATGAGCAATTAAAGGCCCGATGATACCGCATCAGTTTGATTGTTGTCGTCCACTGCATTGCTTAGAGAATCCTGGCGCTGTTTCTTAGTTGTGGATGAATTTGTTGAAGCTGGTCTTTTCCGCTCCAGCCTTGGCTTCACAGGTTTGACTGAAAGATAAGCCGGACAACCCGGCAAGAGTGTAGGCACAGCATCAGGTAAGAGCGACGGCTTTCCACGTGGTATCCGCACTTCGATGCCGTTGATTATATGAACGTAGCCACGCAGGATGAGATACGGCTCGAGAGGGTGCTCACACACTGCTGTTGTTTCTGTGAGAGGCTTGTCCTGCCTTCGCAAGCTCGGTTCGCAATTCATCCGACGTTCGTCGTACCTCGGAGCAGCAAACAAAGAAGCCTTGGGAGCACCCGGATAGCCGCTTCGGCATCCCGGTGCAAAACAGTACGAATCCGCCTTTCTCCTGGCCATTTCGAACTTCGCATGAGGCTTTCGAAGAGCAGAGGTGTCCTAGTTGCCGGGATGGATGGAACAAGGAAAATTGCAAGGACAAAATAGCAAGAATGTGCATGCTACACGGAGCGCAAACTCACGACTTCCCTTGGCGCACGTGCGCGCGGTACTAGTAAACGTAACTACAGCGCCACCAGCGGCGGTCACCCGCTGGACGGCCGTCGTTCTGCCCGCTTCGATTTACGTACAAAAGACGACCATCCGGTTTTTCGCCCGAAGTTGCCCCTCGGACGTCCGATGGAATAGCCGATACAAGACCGAAGAACACGCACAGTTATTCTGGTGGACGTCTGAGCATGAATAATGGGACTGTTCTCGAACATTTCACGGAAGCATGCATGCCCAGCCAATCTGCATATTATTACGAGCATTTTTTTTTTTTTTGTAAAACGATGGAGGCTACTGTTTTTATGAAAAGAGCTAGCGTTAAGTGAAATGGAAGATTTATTTCACGAGATGTAGACGAAAATTAACGTGTTTCGTTGGATCTGCTCTTACAGGTCGGAGCTGACGTTCCGGTGAATGCTCAGGCCATGATTTCGCGGCAGCCTCAACGGTGCCCTTTTAGTCTGGGTGTGCCGGAGATGTTGGGCTCAGTCTAGGTCCAACCACCCGCTCTGAATCACTTCTCGACATAGAAAGCTTACCCTAAGAACCAAATCAGCAAATGTCCGTTATGTTTCGATTTCCAAAGGAAATCCACGTGCGCTCGTTGCGAGCCAGTAAATATTATGCAGAGCTCGCTGAAGTTAAGACAATAAAAATAGAGGCGGAATAATGAGACCAAACTTGCGGCGTTCCGAAACCACCTGGACACATTAGAACATCAAGCTACATATACGAGTCAAGATATTTCACCTGGTGCAATAGGTTAAAGCAGTTAAATAATAACGCGTCTAAAGTTATGCATGTCTACCGCGCATCAAACATCCGTTTTACTTATTACCTAAACAACTTCTCTTAGCCTCTGTTTCTTCTTTTAAATAACATCTAATCTAACTTGGACATTGCATGTTGAGGGGATAATTAACAACGCCAGTCGCATGCCATGTTGCTTACGCCGTTATTTATAAGCAGCGCCTTCTCCTTTGAAGCTTCTTTTCTATAAAACACTCAGTCGATCAAAATTAGAATATGGCCCTCCAGTCCTGACCCAAGCACTAAAATTTGTTGCTTCAATTACAATGGTACAGAATCGTTTTACTCGCTTCACCTGTTCACACTATAACCGCACTTACTGCCTGTATATAGAATTTCTATGAAATGTGATCTCTCTCTCTTTCTTCCGTCATTAGCACCTGCCCGAAAGCATTTTCGTCTCAACTTTTTCACAGGCTTTATTACTAACCCATCATCCGTTATCAATTCATTTTTCAGCCTCATTAAATATCTGAACGTGTGGCCATCGCTTTAAAGTTGGTATTGCCCCGTGTCAAGCCTTTATTTACGATTGTTTACCTCGAACGTTAGAAGGTTGGAATCACCTTCTTGCCTATATTGTTTCTATTCATGATAACACCGAATAAAACGTGCTTTAGCTAAGATTATTATATAATTATTGTTTACAATGACTTTTTATGTTTTGTTTGTTTATTTAATTGTGTAATAATGCTTTATCCACCCACTTTTCTCTTTAATGCTTCGGGCCTGAGGGTAAATAAACAACTAAATATTGTTATATTTAGTTGTTATATAACAATATTGTTATAAAACAACTAAATATTGTTACAAAGACACCTAAGAGTGTCTTTGTAACAATACAACTGAGTGCCATAGGAAATGCACATTCTCCTTACCTTCTCTGATGAGGCGACAGAGTGCCGGAGGAAGCAGTTGAAACATCACTCTGGCATAGTACAAAGCGTGGGAACTAGAATTTCCCATCCTGTCCTGCTCCGAGCCCTCAATCGCCCTCGGCATAGAGGCTTTGCAGCCCTTTCTATGTTGTTCTTGGCAGAATACAATCATAAATGACACGTGTAAGCATCAGTGGAAAGATTCAGTGGACCTGGGATTCAGGAGTTAATAAGCTCTCATCAGTGACAAGTGTAATTTCTCGTTGTCGTACTTTTCTTCCTTCGAAAATAAAACTTCAGATATATAATGCATTATTCGTCTTGCATATGAATTATTGTTCTTTAGTTTGGCTAACAACTACCAAAAAAAAAACATAGGGAAAATTTATCTCCTTCAAAAGAAAACCATTCGTCATATAGCAAATCTTGGTTACTTAGCCCATACTCGACAAGGTCTTTAGACATATATTTTAGTAAGAATTCAAAATATGTATGAATTTTGAGTTCTGTTGTTATATTATTTTCCTTCCAGCTTCAGAACTATGAATAAAGATGCAACCCCCCTGAAAGAAAATAGATATCTAGGGAACACACGTAACACAAACAAGTGGCCGGTACCATGCTTTTGCATGTACTATAGGCTGCAGACATTAGAATATACTATTCCCTCAATTTTAAATAAATTAAAAAAACATAAATTGGTCTACTAAAGCTGTACTGCATCAATGTTTTGTAATTATGTAACCCAATGGTATCTTCCACAGTTCTAAAGTTCTCTCTTATTTTCATTTATGGCCTCTGTTATAATTTCTCACTTAAAGCATAGTTGAAGTATGCACTATCTGCGGTCATTTCTTTTTTTAATGATTCTGTGAATATACCCTGCTAATTTGTTTGGCTTGAAGAACTGATATTTAGTTGCTGTTGTGATATACCTATGCTTCCATTGCATTACGTACCTTAGCGAACCGGTTAGCTGCATTTAAGACAAAAAAAAATGCATTTTCTTCTCGACATGTATGTATATTATTTTATTGTATGCTGGCCTGCCTTATAACAGCTGCGTGGATCTCGTCAAGCTGTTTACTCGCAGCTTTTAGCCCAGGTAGCCGACCAGAACACTCTGGGAAATAAAATTGGAATTAAATTTGACTAGCAACACGTGTTTCGATGGGGCGACAGGGTGCAAGAGGCAAGTGGGAAGACAGCCTCCCGATGGGAAAGGGTTCTATACCTTACCAGAGAAAGTGCTGCTGTATTTGTTTTTGATGTAGTTCATATTGTCACGACTGAAGTCAGAGGGAGCCGTGAAAGTACACGTAGCCAAGGACCCGAGAATGAGGTCGGCTTGTCGTTTCGAACACAGAGTCACAGCGTCCAGCACCAGCGCGCCGCTCGTGCCAACCACAGCTTCGTCGTCGTCGGCCCCAAAAACGGCTGTCACGCGGCGCTAGGCACGTGGCAATATTCCCCCCCGTGAAAGAAAACATCGTCCCGATGACAAGGTTAGAGGAGAAAAAAAAAAGTTAGGCGTGAGGTGAACTGTACAATAACGCAAGGTTTCACTTGCAGGGAACGCTCAGTCACGCGAAAAGTACGGCTTTAAGCGCACCACATGCACAATTTCAGGCCGCTGGCGTCGAACACTGACGGTCACGGTTCCATCTGGAATGACTTCATAATTGACGTTGTTTAAGCGGCGCAGGACTTTATAGGGTCCGAAATAGCGGTGGAGTAGTTTCTCGCTCAAGCCTTTGTGACGCACGGGGGTCCACACCCACACTTGGTCCCCTGGTTCGTAGTGGGCCTCCCTGTGCCGAAGGTTATAGTGTCGAGCGTCGGTGGCATGCTGCTCCTTGATGTGCAAGCGGGCCAGCTGACGGGCTTGCTCGGCCTGTTCTGCGAAATGGGCGGCGTCGGGTTCGACCGCTTCTTCCCCGCACGGGAGCATCGCATCCAACATCGTGCAGGCCTCTCTGCCATATACGAGACGGAACGGCGTAAACTTCGTGGTTTCCTGCGGCGCCGTATTGTAGGCGAAGGTGACATACGGCAGGATCTCGTCCCACATTTTATGCTCAACGTCGATGTACATTGAGATCATGTCGGCCAAAGTTTTGTTTAGTCGTTCCGTTAATCCATTTGTCTGAGGGTGATACGCTGTTGTTGTGCGATGCTCGGTATGGCTGAGAGTTAAGGTGTCCCGCAGTAGCCGAGCTGTAAACGCCTTTCCTCGGTCAGTAATGATGGTAGACGGTGCACCGTGTCTGAGCACAATGTCGTTCATAAAGAATCGAGCAACTTCGCCGGCAGTACCTCGGGCAAGGGCCTTCGTTTCAGCGTAGCGTGTTAAGTAGTCTGTGGCGACTAGGATCCACTTGTGTCCGTTCGAGGATAAAGGAAATGGGCCTAAAAGGTCCATGCCCACTTGCTCGAAGGGTGTGAGGGGTGGTTCAATAGATTGTAACATACCGGATGGCTTGAGCGTGGGTTTTTTTCGCCGCTGGCATTGTCGACAAGTCTGTACGTAACGTCTAACGCTCGGAGAAAGATGTGGCCAGTAGTAGTTCTGCCGGACTCGGTTTAGGGTGCGTGTAAAGCCAAGATGCCCTGAAGTTGGTTCGTCGTGGCAGGCCAGGAGGATTTCGTGCCTTAGATCAGCCGGTATAACTAGCAGGTATGTTTTCGCACTCGACGTAGAATTCTTCTTATAAAGCACCCCATTGCGGAGGCAATACGACGAAAACCCCCGAGCAAGGTACCGGGGTATTGTAGGATGCCCACCTTCAAGATGGTCAATAATCAGTCGCAGCTCGTCGTCGGCACGCTGTTTGGAGGCGAGCTCGGACGTAGTGACTGCTCCGAGGAAGCTATCGTCGTCGGTGGCATCTGACGAAGGAGGGCCGACGGGCGCGCGGGACAGGCTATCGGCATCGGTGTGCTTTCGGCCAGACTTATAAATAACATCGAAATCGAACTCCTGTAGGCGCAATGCCCAACGTGCTAAGCGGCCACAAGGATCCTTTAAGTTTTTCAGCCAACACAACGAGTGATGGTCAGTGATGACGCGAAACGGTCGGCCATAAAGGTACGGGCGGAACTTGGCAGCGGCCCATACTACCGCCAAACATTCTTTTTCAGTGGTGGAATAGTTACACTCAGCACGGGAAAGTGCACGGCTGGCGTAGGCAATTACTTTCTCGACCCCGTCTTGGTGCTGAACTAGAACGGCACCAAGGCCGACGTTGCTCGCATCCGTGTGTAATTCTGTGTCGGCATCATCGTCGAAATGTGCCAGGATCGGGGGTGACTGGAGCCGGCGTCGTAACTCGTCGAAAGCCATCTGCTGCTCGGCGCCCCAGGAAAATGATGCGTCATCTCGAGTCAGGAGAGTCAGAGGGCTGGCCATCTGTGCAAAGTTTTTGATAAAGCGACGATAATAGGAGCACAGCCCCAAAAACCGTCGGACTGCTTTTTTGTGGGCGGGGACGGGAAAGGCAGCAACGGCAGCAAGTTTCTCAGGGTCAGCTCGGATGCCATCAGCACTCACGATGTGCCCAAGAAACTTCAATTCGGTGAACCCGAAGTGGCACTTTTGAGGCTTGAGAGAAAGGTTGGCAGACCGGACAGCTTCGAGAACAGTTCTCAGGCGGCGTAGGTGTTCTGTGAACGTCGGCGAAAAAATAATTACGTCGTCGAGATAAACAAGGCATGTCTGCCACTTAAGACCTGTGAGCACAGTGTCCATCATCCGCTGGAAGGTGGCAGGAGCACAGCAGAGCCCGAATGGGAGGACGCGGAATTCATAGAGCCCATCTGGTGTTACGAAGGCAGTTTTTTCACGGTCCCTCTCATCAACTTCAATTTGCCAATAACCACTCCTGAGGTCAACGGAGGAGAAGTACTTGGCTCGGCGAAGTCGGTCGAGAGAGTCATCAATCCGTGGCAGCGGATAGACGTCCTTCTTTGTCATACTGTTCAGTTTCCGATAGTCAACGCAGAAACGAAGTGTTCCGTCTTTCTTTTTAACGAGGACTACAGGCGAGGACCATGGGCTGCTTGAAGGTTGAATGACGCCATCGGCGAGCATCTCCTTGACTTGCTGCTGGATAGCGTCTCTCTCCCGAGGAGACACACGATAGGGCTGCTGATGGATGGGTCGAGTGCCTTCATGCGTGATAATCCGGTGTTTAATGACCGACGTTTGCTGCACCTTAGATGAAGACGTGAAGCACACACGAAACTCCAGCAATAGATCTTGAAGTTGCCTCTTTTCAACGGAGGAAAGGCTAGAATTGATGTCGACAGCGTGTACGGCATCATCCGGTTCAGTGCTAGGCGTAGCTTCCTCTGAAGCAAAACATTCGGCGACTTCGTGCAGATGGTCGACGTAAGCAATGACAGTGCCACGGAACAGATGTCGATGTTCATTGGAGAAATTGGTGACAAGTACCTCCGTCTCTCTTCCACGAAGGAAACAAAGACCTCTTGCCACAGAAACTCCCAAGGCGAGTGAGAGGGAGACATTAGGCTCAACAACCCGGAGGCCGTGATGTGGCTCGTCACAAGTAACTCTGGCGAGGATGCTGGCGCGTGGTGGCACCGTGAGGCTATCATCGGCGACTCGCAGCGTGGAGTGGGACCCGCGGTACTCATGCTTTTCAGTGGCCAGTTTGGCGGAAAACGTCACCAAGCGGTTCGGTAGATCTTTAGTGGCACCGTGCTCACGAAGGAAGTCGATGCCAAGAATAACATCACGAGAGCATTCGCGTAGAACGAGAAAAGTCCCAATAAATGTGCAGCCTCGCACCGTAACCCGGGCTGTACACATACCCAGTGGTGCAACCACATGTCCGCCTGCGGTACGTATGTCTGGTCCGTTCCATGGCGTCATCACCTTTTTCAGTGTCCTTGTAAGCCGCCCGCTAAGGATAGAATAATCGGCTCCCGTATCAACTAAAGCGCTGACCTCCTTCGTGTCGACGATAATAGGGATGTCCAGGGAGACCCGGCCAAGACCAGGGCCTGTTGACGACGGTTCGGAGTGAAGTGAGCGGTGTGGTGGCGGAAGCTGGACGGCGGTTGGGTGGTCGGCGTCGGGACAATTCAATGTCGACGGCAGGTCGGAGTGCGACTGGTGGAGGTGCGATCGATGATCCCTTCTCCTGCGGACGACCCTACGCGGCCGCCTCTCGTGACCACTCCGGTTCATCGTACCAGCCGACGGCTCCGAGGCTTGTCCCCCGAGGCCTTCCCTCTTGACGAAGAGACTCTGGCTGTGGCAACGACACCGCCCACCCGTACCATGACTGTCCCTTCCACCCCTTCGTCCTGTCTCATCCTTCAGACCCCACGTACCCCGCACCTCCACCAGTGTCACGACTGAAGTCAGAGGGAGCCGTGAAAGTACACGTAGCCAAGGACCCGAGAATGAGGTCGGCTTGTCGTTTCGAACACAGAGTCACAGCGTCCAGCACCAGCGCGCCGCTTGTGCCAACCACCGCTTCGTCGTCGTCGGCCCCAAAAACGGCTGTCACGCGGCGCTAGGCACGTGGCAATATAGTAGGGCCTTGGGTGGGGCTAGACTAGCAACACGAATGAACTTGTAGGCCCGGCCACTGGAAATTACTGCCTTTATTTCTTTGTTAACCAAGTGATTGAAGAAAGGGTAGTTCACACCATTCTGAGCTTGGACTTCATGCTTAGTCATGTAACATGGTTAGGTTGTAACCATTTAGGTGCTTAGGCCCTAACCAGTTAAGTAGCAGAAAGTAGTTGTTTCTTTTAGTTCATTTTTGGTCCTTCTAGTTTTAGTCTGAGTATATATTATGCTCTAAATATATGCTCTGCTACAAATATCTTCAAGCATGTATCCTGGTCTTCCATGTCGAACTACACGACTGATATGTATTCTGGTGCTAGTTGAAGATAACATCTTTGACACTGAATGGCTCTGTGCGCCTTGCTGAAAGTGAGGGTAGGGCCACTTTATATGTTTGTCATAGCTGTTCAAAGATCAGGACACAGAAGAGCAGTGCAACTGTCATGGAGAAAACGAGTTTATCATTCCCTGGTTTGTAATAAAAATATTTCATGTATAATTTCTGACTGTGCGTTCTCATGAGAAAACAACACAGTTCCTGCTTACTGCAAGCTGATCGCAGCAATGACGGAGTTTCAGCAGGACAACACTGCTTTAAGAATTAAACATTGATAGATAATACTCATGTGTCAACACCAAGCGAAAGTGTGGAGTATGACTTCAGTGACAGTAGAAACACTCTGTTCCAGCCAAAGGCTACACTGATTATGTTGTCTATATGTGGTAAGTAGTTTTACCTTACATATAAGCTGCACGTAAGAGAAACTAATAATGTGTACTTATGCTTTATGGTACATAGCTTCCGCATCTCATGTTCTTTCATTACTTGATGCTCATTTATAGTTTCACACAACTCGAACAATACCGCACTTGCTGCTGTTGCTTACATAGCTTTAAAAGATGTAAACTGGAAAAGTGAGAATGGTCCAGAAAGCAATACGTTTCAAGAGAACTATATGTCGGCACAGACACAGTCATGTACAGTTACTTTTTAGACACTATTTACTATTTAGACATTGATGCAATAGTGCTTTGTTAACACAAGTGTGCAAGTTTACTGAAAGCAGTTTGTGACACCTTTCAGACCTAACTTGTTGTCAAGACTGTGTGGCTTATTTAGCGCTTAGCAGGATATTGCAGCGGAATGTGCGGCTGGGTGTAAATGTTGAAAATGATTTGCTGTAGAGAGAACAAGCAACCTGATATCAGGTGCAGAAGACACACGGCAATTATTGCTTGTGCCATATTATGTGCCTTTAACCTTGTATTTAGCAGTGCGAAAAGAGAGCATTCGAAAAGCGACAAATGGAAGCGTTGGACATCTAGTATCAAAGAAAAACAAGATTTGAGGGGAAGCCTCAGTTCACAAGCAAACATTTCAACAAGAGGACTTCTTTTCGACCAGGTGAAGACCTATCCGGCTTTCTTGTAAACTGAGGCTCATGCTCAACCCTTGTTTGGTTTTCTTTGATACTGTGTGTAAATCTTCACCCTATTCTGGTGAGTGCTTATGCACACTTGCTATATATACTCTTCTGCACTGCATATGCAGAAAGACGTTCAAGAAGTTGTGGAATTAAGTAAATACTAGCTCCTGTCGAGAAAGCCATCTCCTTTAATAGTGTGTCATCAAACAAAAAAAAAATCTAATGAATGCGTTGGCTTGTTCGTACAGCTGATAAAGCTCCTCTTGACAGCTGTTTTATAAAACAGCCTTAAACCAGCCGCAAATCGTTTTTTGCAAATAATTTCCAGGTGTCCAAGAAAGCACACTCTACATATATGCAAGGAAAGTTGTGTGCATCAGTTTTGTATGGCCAATCTGAATTCACTTTCACTTATTCACGGGGGTTATTTATGCTACAGTTTTTGAGGTGATGTGTGGATATATCTACGAAATCATTCATTTGTTTTATTGATATCCTTTTCTTAATGTGCAATGTTTACTTCACTTTTACTTCAGCATATATCACATGTATGAAATATCCTAGAACTAAACTTGATTCTGGCAAGACGTATGAAAGGCCATCAGGAACTTGAGTTCAAAAGATGAGCTCATCTAAGTTGCATTTTGAGCCCAGATAAGCTGTTGATTTCAATGTCTTTTTGAGTTAACTCAACATCCCCTTCATTGTTTGATTACTATAGTAATTAAGCTAATTCTGGATCTGATGTGTGTATGTATATGCATGTATATTTAACTACATTCACTGCTCCTTTTGTAATCAGCGAGGTGTGATACGCAAGCGGGCACTTGACCAAATGAGCGCCCTAAAGTGGGCTTTGTGCATGGCGAATACCCGTTTATTTGAGAATACATAAAAAAAAATAGGTGCCGCGGCTCGATCGGTTCACCGCGCGTAGTAGTCACAGACCTGTCGCCGACAAAACTATACCGATTCGGGGATCTTATTCAAGTGTGATAAGCTGCAACGCGGAAAGTGAGCGGCCGCATACAGGCGAACGATCACGCAACGGGCCCAATTCTCGGAAGGTGCGCCGTCCAAGATCGAGCACAGTGTCACGCGCTGCGTGGCCTGCAGATCTCGAGACGCCTGCTTGACGCGGCGAAGAATTCAGCCGATCGTCATCGACTGCTCCCTTACGCGCATTTGGTGATGACTTGTTTAGCACAACGAGGTTAAAGAACGCCATGATCAAGCTATCACAAGTAACAGTTGGTCATACGTGCGCTGATATCGACTTATGTATGCGACGCGAGAAGTTGAGCTGCGTAGTACGTATTGTTATAATAATAATAATAATAATAATAATAATAATAATAATAATAATAATAATAATAATAATAATAATAATAATAATAATAATAATAATAATAATAATAATAATAATAATAATAATAATAATAATAATAATTTATTTTTCCATTACTACAAGGAAAGGAGCAGCCGCTAAAAAGCTGCTTCGAAGAGCAGCTTGACGGGGCGGCTGCCCCTGCATATGACGGCATTTCACAGCAGAGAAAGTCACGCCCACACAGTGAATAAACAGTCAATGGAGAAATAATTAGACCACAAAAAAGCACTATAGGTAAATCGCACTATAAAAGGTAAAAAGCACTATAGGTTTACTGGTACTTACATGGCGGAAGTAGAATGGTGGCGAAGGCTGGGCCCAAAAGCGGTTCAGCGGTACCACAGCATAGCCACAGGTCGGGGGGGCAACCACTCAGATTAAGAAATTGTAATACTACAAATTAAAAAGTATCAATCACCACAAAAAGAATAGACATTTTGATAACTTCGCTCGTGAATGAGGTAAGGTATTTTATAAATACATTTTTAATTTTTTTTTTTAAATGCAACACTCTTATCGTTTTACTCCCTTGACGTTGCATCGGTCAGGAGGCGCTGCAGAGGTAACCAAGGCAACGGAGATAACGAAGCTGACGAAGCACGAAACGGTTTCTTATCGCTGTCTGCTGCTCGTCTGCTGTGGTGCGGGCCTTGGTGCACCCGGGAAAGCGTAATTTAGTTCGCAAGTCTGAAAATGTCCCTTTTGCGAAGATTTCGACGTCTTTGCTGGTCGCTGCTCTGTTGCCGTTTGGTGAGATTTAATATCCTCCTGCAGCCGTGTTTTTTGGTTTCGTCCCCTTCGTCGTGCGGGCAGTGCGAAGTTTCTTTGCTGCATTGTATTGCGCTTAGCGTTTTGTCGCAAGATGAGCCCGCGCAAAGTGAGGAAGCGATGCTCTGTGGCACATTGCAACAGCGTGGACTCAACCGTCGGTGTCTTATTACACCGCTTCCCGGCTGACTTTCACACAGGCTCAATGTATGCTCTAATGCTCCTGTGTCAAGCACGTTGTTGAGGCTAAAGCTGTCTGGACTGGTGCCACCTTGAAATTGCCTTGAAAACTGCTGGATACGTTCTGCCGAAGAATTTAAATGTGAAGAGTGATCCCAGTGCTCTATGTTCCACGTATGTTTTGATGCACCTGCTAATTCATGACATTTTTATTTCAATTGCAGCTGTCATAGCTTTGTTTTCTGTACATGCATGTTTCTTATCTGGGGATGTTTTGTGGCAGGCACTTCAAGCCTTTTCTATGCTTCGGCTGTGATCATAGAAATGATTAGCCCGCTTAAACAGGACTACTGTTTGGGCTGTCTGCGACATGCATTTTTATTGTTGTGTTTGTTGCTGTATTTTATTAATTGATGCAATAAACCATGAATATGAAAACCATAATTGTTCACTTGGTGCACTCTGTTGCGAACTGGGCACGACTGCCCCGTTGCACCAGTGTTTCTGGACAACACCTTACTGTGCTGAGGGACAAAGTAAATGGCCAAAGTACTTGCATGACTTGCAGCAGTATTTGTATTATGAATTTGCATGCGTGGTCTCTATTTGGAAGTGTTGCTGCCTTTCTATGCCGCCACCTTTGCCAACCACTTTCATTGTGCAGGAGCAAGTGCTTATAAACAAGGACGTAAACAACAGAAACTCGAATTCTTTTAGATGGCAAAGGTTGGCGCGCGCTGAAAGGCAACAACCTTCAAAAGATGCAAGCTCGTCAATGCAACGCGGCGGCTTTTTAAAAGAAAAAAAAAAATCTTGTTTATAATTCGCGCCAATGTGAACGGATGCGTGACGTCATTTGATGTCATGGCCCCCCAATTTTCATTGGTCGCTGGAGCCCATGAGCCGCCATGTTTTGTACGTATGGGTGTCTATGGAGCCTTCGCTACCATAGTACATATACCTTGGTACTTATCCATAGGTGTTCCGTGCCTGTAGAAGGCAGTTGATACCAGGAAAGAAATCGTACAACAAAAACTGACGAGGCTAATATAAATTGTCGACGGCACTTTCAGTGCGTTCCGCGGAAATTGGAATTGCGTCGATTCTCTGGCGCTGATCGCTAGAGCACGAAGGAAATTATGAAACTATGTACCACTGTGCTGACACGCACTGCGGAACGCTGCTGAATCTGTTTACCGTTGGTTTTTTTTTTTTTTTAACCTTTTTCGCGGTGCTACGAGCTCTGTGCTAGCGGGTTTCCATAGCGGGAGAGAGGGGCGTCTGCTACTGAACCTCTTTGGCGCATTGTATGGTTTCGCCGCCAGGTGCCGCATGGATTGCTGGAATTGCGATTTCTCGTAACGTGCGCCGTCCATGATCGAGCGCAGTGTCACGCACTGCGTGGGCTGCAGATCTCGAGACGCCTGCTTGACGGGGCGATGAATTCAGGCGATCGTCGTAGACTGCTCCATTACGCGCATTTGGTGATGACATTCTTAGCAGAACGAGCTTAAAAAGCGCTGTGATCAAGCTGTATGTGTGCGACGCGAGAAGTTGAGCTGCGTAGTACATATTGTTTACTGGTACTTATCCGTAAGTGTTCCGTGCCTGTAGAAGGCAGTTGATACTAGGAAATAATTCGTACAACAAAAACTGACGAGGCTATATATATATATATATCGTCGACGGCACTTTCAGTGCGTTCCGCGGAAATTGGAAATGCATCAATTCTCTGGCGCCGATCGCTAGAGCACGAAGGAAATACATGAAACGATGTGCCACTGCGCTGACACGCACTGCGAAACGCTGCTGAATCAGTTCTGCGTTGGTTTTATTTCCTTTTTCGCAGTGCTACGAGCGCTGTGCTAGTGGGTTTCCATAGCGGGAGCGAGGGGCGTCTGCTACAGGACCTCTTTGGCGCGTTGCATGGTTTCGCCGCCAGGTGCCGCATAGATTGCTGAAATCGCGAATAATCTCCTATAAAGGAGGATATGGTGATGATGGTGAGGTTTTCGGCCCCACGACGCCGACGGAACTGATCTGTGGACGGTCTGATCTGTTTTGGTCGGTTCGGAGGCCGAGCGAGATCTTGACACCTGATACTCGAGCGAACGGCCTGAACAGCTGCGCTTGTCTGTAGCTTAACCGAGTTAGAAAAAGGAAAACGGGAATCTACACTTTATATGTTCCCCCTTGTCATCAGCGACGAACTTGCCTAGAAATGTTAGTCGGCGCCGAATCGCCGGCTCGTTCAGCGACGAGTAGGCCTAGCTCGAGTACGCGCGCTCGGGTCTAGAGTTTCGGTGATTACGGAGCGCGTATTCACAAGCTTTAGTGGTCGGATGTGGTCATCGAGTGCAGTTCTGGCAGTAGCGACCCCAAATCGACGACTGCTTACATCACAAAGCGAGTGCGCATTGAGCGGGAAGCGTCGATATATGTGACCCTGTCTAGCGAGCGCAGCTGGCAGCTGTCGGCGCCGCGTGCGTGTATACCTGGCGAAGGCAGGGGACGTAGCATGCACGGCGCTTCTTGCAGCGCAGTTGTAGTTTGTGAACAAAGAAAGGTGCAACTGATGCGAAAAGAAGTGAATAGTTTTGGTATTGCTAGCTCAGCTTACATTTTATGCCGTGCGAACAAGTAGCATACATCAAGGCATTGCCAAAGCTATGTAAACAAACACTTTGGGGGTGTAGTCGTAATCCGCGAATCGGCGTATTCCTGCGGGAATTTAGGGTTAACACATTGAATGCTAAATGGTGTATGCTTATGCCGAAGCACTCACGAGTCATTTGCTGGAGAAGTCCTAGAAAAAAGGAAGGTGATGCTCGTGAGTCCATCGCAATCGCGCGCGCGGATGTTGGGGAGGCGAGACGGAGATGGCGGCGACTGGGAAGCTCTTGTTCGGTGCAAGCATGCAGTGAAAATCAATCGAACCGCTTTGGGCTTTGGGCTTGAAGCGGTGGCGGCGGCACATTATTTCGTGCGCGGCCGTTGTCAGACTGAACATACTTTTGTAAAAATGCTTTACGAGCAGAAAATAATTAAATCTGACTAACACGCGCATATAACAGCAAATCACGAGGTAGCGATTCGTTCAAAAGTTTTGGCTGCTCCTCTAATGTCGCAAGGTATACGCTCTCGCGTCAAGGTATGCTTGTTTGAGATTTACGCTTAGTTTTTGGACCCAAAGAGCGACGGCAATAGCTTAACAATCACGAACATAGCGATATCCCCTCCCCACTTTCGCAGCACATGTACACGGCCGAAGGAAACATTGGACAAGTGCCTTTTTATATGCGAGAGCGCTTGTTGCTAAAACAGGCTCTCATAACGTAAGAATAATACGCTTCTGATTGCATGCCTAAATTATACAGCATAATGCCGTCGATTTCGGCCTCCTCGATTTCGGCCGGCACCGCGAATAGTAGACAACATGCGGACGCCAGCGGCCAATGGTTGCCAGACCAGAAAGCTGATTCCGATATCATTAATAAAAATTATTTTTAAAGCTATCTAATGCTTGGAATGAGTTCAAATTTTGAGGATTTATAATTAAAAGTGTGATGAGAGAAATAGAAATACAATAATAAGTTTATGCTCAGTTGTTAGCTGTCATGACCCCGTTAATCCTATGGGAACAATGGCGGAGCCCAGCGCTCCTGTGGTGTTAACAAAATATAGTAATCTTTTTTCTGAAGTAACTTTCCGTCGGCAGTTTAAAGTAAGAAACAATGTTATTCATCTAATCTCAATAAATAAATGCACTGTTTTTAGATGTTTCAGGGCAAAAATCCTTGCTTGAATATGCAAGCTTAGTGTTAAGTCGTTCTGTAAACTGTTCACATGATTGTGGTGATCTTAGTGCCGCGGTATGAACAGACATATATATTATGGTGAGGCTACCCAAAATAATATAGAATAATATGCCTCTGCCCGTGCCACTAGGCATAACGGGCTTAAACCAATAGTCAGAAAAATGAATAGGGATTGCTCCAATAAAAGAATTCCGCATTAAAGAAAAAAAAAAAGAAAAAAAAATTCTACTATCCAGCCCAGCCGCCGCCACGGGAACGGGCCAGCTCATAGCGGATTTATTTCGTTAAGATGATTTCACTGGGGTTGTCGCGCGCTCTACAGGTTTCTTGCTGGTAACATTTTGTTTAGGTGTTTTTCCGGGTCGGAGAAGGGTCAGTCGAAGCGGCTGTGCATGTGTCGGGTGGAGGGGGCATCTCAACGCTTACTCTCGCAGTTCTTTTAATAAGAAAGCGATCAAGACAATGTGGCCACCACTCGCACTTGGGCCGGTAGTTGCGCCTTGGCGTGACTGGCCATTAAATATGGCCTTACTACATGACTGGATGCGGCAGCTTCTTTCGAAGTAGCGATCATCGACATCGTAAAGACTCCAGCGATAACGCTGCACATTTGACGCGCTGTGTGAGAGCCATAGTTGGTATCCAGGAAGAGCGTCGGGCTGTGAACGCTGCGGGTTTAAACGGGAGGCCAGAGCCTCAAACGTGCGGCGAGCCAGAAACGAGAAGGATGCTCGCGGAATCTTTCATGGCAAGGCGTTACGCGAGGCGTTGCGTTACCAACATATTTCTCACAATAGAAAGCTCTCGTTGTATATCTACCAAAACAAACAGAATTGGTATATTTCTGAGCGGCAGGCTCGCAGCAGCACTCCGCGGGCTTGATGGAAATGAGCAGGCAGATGCTGAAGCAAAGTAAGCCCACTGCAGTGGCCTCCAAACAGTTGTGCCTTTTTCAAGAGCGGATATTTGTCTGCTTTCGAACTGTGTGAGGAGTACGACGGCAGCTTACTGGGAAGCAGTGTGCCAGACATCCTAAGCACCTGTCTTAGGAGTCTATATCGGGCACAGCCATTTTCTGTTCCGCGTGCAATTCCACGCCATCACGTATGCTTGATTGCGTTTAAACTTGAATTTCACGCGCAAATACATGGATTTAATTATACAGGCGGACTCCCCGGAATGTTAAACTGGGGGTATTATGGAGACCGTGGAACATATATTAGTGGTATGCCCAGCGTATGCGCGCTAACGGATAATGCTAGCTACTTGTTTGAAGCGTTTGGACAATAGGCCTCTCTCTCGGAGGATTAACTACTGGGCGCTTAGCCGGAAAAGTAGAAAAATCCACAGCAAAGCTGACTCTTTTCCGTTTCTTGATCGACACGTGACTGGCGTCGCATTTGTGAGACAAGTTACTGTGCCTGTGTATTTATTTAAAAGTTCCGACAGCACTGTTGTGTCTATACCCTGCAGAAATGCGAAAGCCTGCGCGTTGCTGCTGCACAGGGTGCATCACGTTTGTTCTCATTATCATTATCCACTAAATGCGCTATCATTATCATAGTTACTGTCATCATTGTCATTATAACTAATTGCAGCGTCATTGTAATCACTGCTATCATCCTCACGGTAGACAAACAGAAGTATGATATTGTTACGCCAATTACTCTGCGCCGCGCGGCGTTGCGCATGTGAAAAGAGAAGGACGAGGTGAAAGCGCGAGGACTAGTTTTGGGACAAGCCTTAGTCTGACTTTTCACCATCGCGGGCGTGGCGCAGTTGGTTAAAGCGCTCGGCTGGGGATTTGAGGGATAGAGGCTTGATTCCTGGGGGAAACAGGAGTTTTGGTTTTTGTGATGACGTCATTTGATTTACAGCTATAATGTGACCAGACGGACGCCGACAGCATGAGCAATTAAAGGCCTTTGATGTTAATACCTCTCTTCTTCCCATCATCATTGTCCATCAGGACCCGTCTTATTCTCCTTTTTTTCCCCGGGTGCCGAGTATTAGGCCAGTCAGTCAACGTTCTGGCCAACTTCTCTGCCTTTTCATTTAATATAAACATATCTACGTAACTAGCCATAAAAGAGCAACACAGTAAAATATAGCGTGCGTCATAGCAGCACTCAAATACAGGTCCGAGACTAGCTAGCACGGGGAAAAAACCACAAGGACAGAAACGCACAAGGAAAGAGTAGCACAATGACAAAACAGTACAGCGCAGTACGGTTTAATTATTGTCGCATACCCGGTATCGTAGTGAAGACTGATGAGGACGTATTAACCATGACACTTGAGCCATTAGGTGACACCTAAATGTGATGTTCCGGTCACGTACTTTGGACATCCTTTCATAAACAGTTAGAAAAACGAAAAGTCATTTGAAGAACAGCGTGTCCAAGTAGTGTGAGGTACAAACAAAACGTAACCTAGCGTAGCAACGCCGCCTCTTTATTGGCTGTATTTTACACTTTGCGGATATGACTAAGATAGTTCACCCTTGCCGAAAGCTGCATCGTGCTGCAGTGAGCTGTTCTGCCGTCATTCTTTCGCGGTCGCTGTGTTTTACCCTGTGCTTTTCGGTCACCGTGTTGCTTGTTACGTGACAAGGATTAAATAGTAAGATGAATTGTGATTATAAGGTTGCTACATTATTCAAATGAAGATATGACATGTCAGGCTATAAACTATTCTCAGACTACTATTGACTTCCATACGGCCCATACACGAGAGCAATGATTTTGTACAGTCTGCAACATTATTACGTTATCACCAAGGTAACAAAATGACAGATACATTGATGGTTGTTTCTCAATCATTTATTGTGCGGCAGCAAGTTTGTTTTCGATGATCTAGATGGCATGGGATCTCATGTAGCCATCTACATTTCTTTTAGATGAGGTTTTTGAGCAGAAGCGGATTGTCCTAGCCTTGAGCTTAGAACAGTGGACACTTCCGCACCACATGCCAGAGGCATGATTGCGATTTCCCTACGCGGCGAGACTTCAAAAGGGGGTTGCAATGTTCTCGTGCGTTGAATTCTTATTACACCCTTCCATATGAATGAGCGGCTCGAGTTGGCAGCTCCTTTCTACTGGACCGTGCCATCAGATCTCCCCACATGCCACAACACGCCGACCAGTGTGGAACGAGAGAAAGAAGATGGATATACGGCATTAGAGAGACACTGAACAAGGTCGGTTTGGTTTATTGGTTTGCGGGGTTTAACGTCCCAAAGTGACTCAGGCTATGAGAGACGCCGTAGTGGAGGACTTCGGAAATTTCGACCACCTGGGGTTCTTTGACGTGCACTGGCATCGCACAGCACACGGGCGCCTTGCTTTTTGTATCTATCGAAAAGCGGTCGCCGCAGCCAGGATTCGATCCCGCATCCTTGGGAAAAGAGGTCGAGCAACCTAACCACTCCTCCGTTCGCAAGTCGAAGACAATTCCACTTATCGGAACGTTGGCTCGAATTGCAAAATATTGGTATCAGCACATTCAGCCATCAAAGCAAGCAGGCGATTCCGTTGTTCGATTGTAGAAGGAAAAAATTGACGGGTTCAACGCTTCTGAACCGAGTGTGGAGCGAAAGCTTTGACTGCGAGCGACAGAGCGTTGCATCGAACACAACCAGCGTTCTCTTGAACGCATCAAAGTTCACCGGCGTTGTAGGAGGTGGCGGTAAAGGCGTTTATTGTATCTAAATATGGGGGACACCAAATATGGGGGGGGGGGGGTGTTAGTGTTAGCTACCAGCCAACATATAAAGCTCCACTATAGGCCCCTATAGGCCACGTGCCTTAGTGGCCTATAGGGGCAACGTGAACGCCAGGGTCCTGGCAGGCTGATTCTGACATACTGTCTCATGTGAAACGAGAGACCCAAGTTGGCAGCTCCTGCCACGGTGCCACGGTACCGCGCCGATGGCTTGAAAACCTACTGTAGTGTAGCTTTCGCTACAAAAGAACTTAGGAATTCCTTAGTCCTGACAGAACATGATCTATCACATTTGTGTGGTTCAATACTCATGAGCGTTGCGGTGCGGAAAAGAAGTATAATTTACATGACAAGCCTATTTTGTCGCGGTGTATCAGGTACAAAAACTTAAACCGGGTCATTTACCTACGCCCAGAGCAGCTTCAAATTGTGCTACGTTAGCATATTAGTTGCAAATGAACGCTTGCGATAATCTGATGATATGAACCTAGCAGTATGCCGCTGAATGCTCGCCAGCGTCTCGATATTTTTTACTTCTTATACGGATCCCATGCCACAGAGACGTACTACATACATTAAGACAAATCAAACTATAGTGCGACATATTTTGAGAATTACGCTTCTAATTTCGTAAGTAGCATAACCTCCTGAACAATTTCGTGTATATTTCGTTAGGTTCAGTATTCCACTTAAGATTTGCAGTGTTGTTTAGAGCTAAGTATTTAAAGGGACGTCACTTAGTTTATGCACTGATCACAATTTCGTACGCAGTGTAAAGGGTGTTTCTTTGTTGTGATAGTCATTGATGCAGTCTTCGAGAAGTTATGACAACGTCACATTAAAAATTCCTTCTGCTGAAAAGAAATTGAGGTTGAGATCGGACTCGATCATCGAAACCATTGTTTGCGAGGGGGACAAGCTATTCCTAGGCCATCGAGATACTTTTTAATGGACTAGCCGCGTTAACACAGTGTTTAGGGCGCTCGACTGCTAAACCCAAGAAATGAAGTTTACGAGAGCGAGAACCCAAAAAAGTGGGTTAAATCCCGGTAGCGGCGGTTGCTTTTCTATGGAATACAGTAGCACGGTGCCCGTATATTGTGCGATATCGATGCACGTTAGTGAACTCCAAGTGTTTTTTGCGCTCTCCACTATTGCGTCCACCAACGCCAATACGTAGTTTTGAGATGTTAAACCATCGAGTCAGAACGAAACCAAACCTAAGCAAAGCAACTTTTTGATGCAGGAGCGCACATAACTGCAATATTTTAGCCTTCCTTTGTCCTTCCGTCTGCCCACAGAGAGAAGTGTCTAGCCCACCATGGCCGTCACGTGCAGACAGAAGGAATTTGAAATTTATTGGAAATAACAGATTGTATGAAATAGGCGTGGTCGCAGCATTCACGCCCGATCGAGCGACTGCCGCTGAAACGAATACGCCCCGCTTCCCCTTCTGGCAATGCTAAGCATTCGCCTGAAATGCTATATAGAGAGGACACTTTCACATCTAATGATAAGTTTGCACTTAATGCGATAACAAAAATATCAGCGGTGTTTAAACTTGCGCGAAATTTGCGCGCAGCGAAACATGAGGTCGGAAGTGAAAAATCGTACAAAATGGCAATGGGGGCGGGGGGGGGGGGGGGGTACAAAGAGCAACTTTAAAGCCCACGAATATACAAATTCTCACACAACGTTCAAAAGCAGACACCTGGCAACGTTGCACTTTGAGGCATTTTCCAGCATCCGCGTCCCACCCGACTGCAAAGAAATGGGCAGCAGAAGCACGGATGACGGCAAACAGCTGCGCGTGGTTGGCGGTACAACTGTAAATTATTGGTGCTGGAATGCGTTTTATAACTGGTGCGGTTTAAAATGAATTCAAGGAAGTTTTCGATGCTGGCAGCTTGGGAATATTGAGACCAACGATCTCGAGGCAGTGCCTGTACAAGCGCACCCGAGGCGGAGCGTTGTTTTTGAAACACTGCACGCATGCAGGAACAATCGGTGCAAGTCACAGTAGCAAGGCATAAACAGGCTTCGGGACGTCTGGTGCGGCACAGCATTTCAGGCACACCTAGACACGACTGCATCGCTGCTACCACATGAGTGTGCTTACAAGGGACCTAATCAAGACAACATAAAGGCTTTTCTGAGTTACAACCTTCGTCATGCGACCCATTTTATGTGGATGCGATCAAAACACTTAACAGCATGCACGCGTTCCTCAAATGGGCGAACCGAGGTGTAGCATGATTAGACCGAACATTTCTTTTTTTTTTCTGTTGGATGTGTAATTTAATACGGTGAAATAATGTTCTATATACAGTCGTCAGCACGCCTGTCTAGAGCGCCAAACACCGCGCTGCCACAAAGGTTCAAATTGAAGCAGGTGCTTGGCTGTACAGACCAAGATGGTGTTGGATCGAAGGCGCGTAGGCATACTATTTGTCCTGACAACTGCAGTTGCACTGGTTGTAGAGTAGGAGAGCCAAAGTTTCAGTTTGTGTTCTCCACTGCACACCGCCCCGGCGCTCTAGACAAGCGTGCTGATGACTGTACATATGATGTATATACAATGCCCTCAGTAAGCGGTATTAAATTTGCCCCTAAAATTGAAACCTTCAAGGCATACTGAAACCTTCAATCACTTGAAGAGTGGCAAGGATCAGCATACCATCAAGAGGAGTGCTACTCCGGTACAAAACCCGTCTTATTATATATTTCTTGAAGGTGAGCAATCATTTAGCTGAATTGTAGTTTTGTAGAAACAAATTCACGATGTCGGCCCTTCATGCGAGTCTTGCATGGGATGTGTAGTGTAGTGAGAAGACAAGTGTTTTTCAGACATAAAAATGCAGTAAGGTTCAGTGTACTATGAGATAAGTCAAATGAATTTGCTTCTTCAGCATCTGCTGCAGAAAATTTTGATGCAATTTTGCACCGTTACAGTCAACGAAGGAACACTCAACTGTTTCCAGTACATCACACAGGCGTCACAAGACGAAATACATATATATAGCCGCGTCTTTACAGACAAGCTCTAAGTGTGCAGGTGGTGAAAGAGTCCGTGTGTGGCGAAAGAGACATTTCATGAACTCGTACTAGGGTACGACGTCCGTAATCTAAAATATATGTAAAGCGGTACACTGATGGGGATAAAAGATCGAGATTAAGCGTTCATGCAAGACTTTCGAGGTAAAGAAAATAAATATTCAGTTGAAAGACAGACTGCCACAAATCGTACGTAAAAATATACCTTCTGCATAAATCTCCATAAACAGAGACATCCAAAAAATAAAAAAAGCAATCACTGTTGGCTAGGTAATCACTCAATTTGTCTGCAAGGACACATGAACTATCAAATTTTAAATGTCTCAGAAAAACGCCAGCTCAGAAACAATCTGCCCCACATAAAGGCGCACTAAAACAAGGCCACCAGCGCCGACTGGTCGTAAAAATTGATCACTTCTCATGGGCTGAAATGACGGACCTCAAACAGAAATGTGCTCTTTGCAAGCGATAAATATGAAACCGAACACAATGAATGATCTCCAGAAAATGATAGAATGTTGCTGCCAGAATTATGTTAAAGACGATATCTTCGCCTAATATTGATAGACCATGTTTTACGAAAGCCTGAGCAAGCTGTTGTAGAGTCCATGTGCGGCCTTTCCGATAGCTCGTGCAGTGCCGCGCCTAATGGGACGACAGGGTACATGCTTCCTGATTTTTAATAATACCTCGCGAACATCGACTGCCCGGTGCTGCTGCGTCGAAATAGAAAGAAGAGGAGAAAGGTTTGCGAGGGCAAGAGCGTGTTTGCAATTCCTGTGGCTGTGTAACCTGGTAGGCTTGTTCTGATTAATGCGAAGCAACCCCTGCCAGTGATCGGCTATTATGCATCGGAGCCCCAACAAGCTACGGCTGATTGTATTACCTGCTATAAGAAGTGCGGGTGATACCGGAAAGAGCGCACAGTTTTGGCAAACAGCCTATAGCAACTGCAAAAAAAAAAAAAAAAAAAAAGCAATTGCCATAGCTACTTATGAAAAACCAATTTTGGAGAACTCTCGGTATCACCTCGTTCAAATAATTACGACACTTTAGCGACTAAAGTGGTGAAAGGCGAAAGCGTGAGTGACGCATTCTGCTACGCCTTTGTTGCGAAT
Organism: Amblyomma maculatum; assembly: GCF_055883805.1. Lineage (NCBI taxonomy): Eukaryota > Metazoa > Arthropoda > Arachnida > Ixodida > Ixodidae > Amblyomma > Amblyomma maculatum. Next base: position 24,711,413 of record NC_139344.1, read on the forward strand.
GTGGCGGTGAATGATGCTTCAAATAAAAATCGTGACTACTGTTTCACATTTTTCCCTTTATGGCATGGTGCATGTATACGCGGAGAAATGTGACAGATACTGCGCCTTTTCTATCCTGTAAATAAATTTCAAACGCCGCTGATGCCTGCGTACTAACGCCTCCTAGTCATCTGGGTCTGCTTCTTGTGTGGTGCGGCGTTCGAAGAAGCGGCAAATGAAAGGGCGCACGGACGCCTGGATCGGACGCCCGCGGGGGTCAGATTCGTATATGCATGAATCGCCTTGTGAAGTCATGACCTATCGTGACTGTCCATCGCGCGCCCCTTGTCGAACGCAACCAGCATTTCATTGAACGCAATAATGTTCACCGGCGTTCTGTACTTCGTCGACATGAAAAAAAAAGGCGCAGTATCTGTCACTCGCGGAATCTCGCTATCGTTCTCACTGTAGACAAGGGGAATTATGAAGAGAATTTTGTGCATTGGCCAATACCAAATGAGCCAAGTGTGGATGGTTACATGCGAGAGTAGTTCTTCCAAGCATAAGTTAGTTAACAAAGCAGAGCTCCCTGTGAAAGGACTTAGGTGCATGGTGTTCGACCCGGATACAAAGAATGTCAAGCTTAAGCTCCTTTGGCTTCCCCGCTATATGGAGCACCGGAGGATTATTGAAGCTTTAGATTCTTATGGAACGATTCAGTCTGTAGAGCCTGAAAAGTGGCGGTGCCCAGGGATGGAGCATATGAAAACGGCGAACCGTGAAACCTATCTCACGCTGAAGAACGGAGTGTCAGCAAGCACAATTCCTCACACTCTTAATGTTTATGGGGTGCAGGCATAAGTGCTTATCCCAGGGAGACCTCCACTATGTATTTGATGCAGCGGGTTGGACATGTACGGCGCTAGTGCTGGACGCCTCGATGCACCCAGTGCAGGCGCTTTCACCATATTGTGGAGAACTGTGTCTTGGGTTATGCTGACAAGCAGCGTCAAGGCCAGTGGTAACACGAAGATGACATGGCGTCAGAATAATCATAGATTTGTCAGATGTTGTCGATGTGACCGATGAGCTAAGTTATGAACCCCAAATTGATGGGGACCATGAAGCCTGCTGCACCTCATATCAACACGAAATAATCTGCAGCGACTGGCCATTGAGAATCAGCGTCTCCAAGTCAAAACCGTCGGACCCGGGCCCACCTGTGACTGCCACTCATAGTGCTGTGCTTGATGCACAGAAACCATCTGTCACTGAAGGACGTTTGGATATGCCTCCTGTGGAGCCAGGGGAGACGATACTGCCAGTGGATGCTCGCCTATCTTTCTTCGTCGTTGGAGGGTAACAGTGAGCCGTGTGCGGTGCCGATCTCTGGCGCGTACGGTTCTCTGTCGGCTGTCAGTGTGGCAGCGAGCGATGTGCTCCTTCAGGTTCGTGGGCCGAAGCCTTGTGTGTCTCAGTGGAGGACATGGACAACACAGCACTTTTGAAGCGTCCAGCAGATGATGAGGTGTGTATCGATGGTGCTGGATGGAGAAGGCACACTGTGTATAGAGAACACGGGAAGGGTGATTTTAAAGAGGAGGGTGATGTCTGCCTGAAAGGCCGTCAATTTGCAGGCGGACCACCCGATTACAGAGAATGGTGTTTAATATGACGCCAGTCATATTAAACACGAGCATGGCGTCTACCGGTATTCACAAAACGTACCTGTGCGGCGGCAAACGCAGGCTTAGATGGGTAGGGAACTCTCAGTGTTTGCTAGGGCACAGGTTTGTAACAAATTTTTGTTTGCAAAGCTTCCGTATGTCTTTGAAGTCCTGCATTGTGCGAGGAGGAAGGTACAAGTAATACACATAATATTTGTAACATTTGTGGGGCGCTCTCATTGGGAGCCCATGCGGCGTGACAACTTGTTCCTTCTCTTCGAGTTTGGTGGAGTGGGCCTTGTTTACTTGTTTGTGCATCAACTTGTTTCCCGTTTTTTCATTTTAAAATCGTCAAACCACCCGTTTCTGGTAGCTGTGCTGATTAGGCGTCTATGGTCCTCATTTGCCTTGCTTATTCGCACCGACTGGGCAGGCTCGAGATTTCTGCCTCTTGATAAAAACTCTGTCGTGCCTTATGATCTATTTGTGTTAATGGGGCTGTTCAGCCTTTGGAAAAGCCGTATGATGGACAGGCATGCAGAGCCTCCAAGATTATCCAAATCTGTGTTTCGGGAGCACTGTGCTTTAGTGAGGAGTGTATATGCTGCACGCGAAGAACCTCCGAACTGGATGCCGTACCTAGATGCATGTGTGTGCCTCCCAGAGTTTTGATGCTTTGATGATGGTGCATTGTCGGGCTAGGGATATGGCGGGCTCGTATTAAGCAGCCTGGTAATTTCAGACATGAACAAGTTTAAGTAAGTGGAGGTTTTCCTTTTTTTTTTTTACGGAAGCTGTCCCATGCAATAAAAAAAAAAGGTTCACGATTCAAGGGATGGCGCAGTGGTAAAACGCTGGTCTGGGGATCCAAGGAACGGAGGTTCGACTTGCCCCGGTGGGAGGGAAGTTTTATTAATTTATTTTTAAGTATAGATTCAATGGCAAACGCGTGACACTTTTGCTGACGAGAACGATAAGCCATTAAAGGCTTTCGCCTTAATAAATACAAATTAGGCATTACTCTTTAGCTTACACCGAAGACCAGCCATACAACTACAGAGAAAATCTACTCGGCGTTTTGAGAAGCTGCGCAGATAAGGAAAAATTTGTCCTAATGCAGGGTTAGAACCTAGGACCATCACTTATTCAGTGAAGTCGCTTCACCAACTCATTTGAGTGAGCGAATTGACCAAGAAATATACGGTAGAGTGGTGCTCCAAACTTTAGAGGAGTCCAGCAATGTGGGGTAGGTTTATAAGATGGAAGTAATTAGCTAAAACCATTTAAATCAACCTTCTGGAGACGGTACCCGATAACGCAACCGGAACCTAGAGCCGTCCTTGAAACGTTATGAGTTTGCATGAATAAAGAGCCATAAACACACAGCAGATAGAACAAACGCATTGCCATCAAGATTCAGAGATAACATTTAATTCGCGGGGACTGCCTCGAGCGAAGTTCAACAGCCAAACGCACTACACTCTCTGAGCAACATCACCGATGCGAATGCTTATTCGCTGTCGCCATTTCCGCTCGGCTTCGCTTCTGAGTTGCTGCATCAAAAAATCGACGCTCGCGCGATATCATGAAAAACCTCGAGAGCCGTACTTCGGTATCACACACGTATGTATATGCAACATCAGCCTATTCAGGTGGCACAGACGCCCGTAATCCGAACCTTAGATCACTGCTCTTTGAATGGTTTATCGGTGCCCCAGAAACCGAGCCAAACTGGTCAGTAAAGTGACAACTACATCCAAATTTGATTTGTCCGCATAGAATATCGCTAAATAATCTGCCCATGAAAATATACTCATATCGTTACGCAAGATATGAAATGTGAAAAGGAACTACTCTACAGAATACTTATACGCAGCTGCTCTATACAAAATGCTAAAGGAGCGAATATACTGTAGATATTTGCTTGTCTGAGGAAATGATGAACATTTTGAAAGACGACTCGCAAAACTCAAGCGGATAGAGAAGGTACTGTCGTAAAGGCATAACACTTTGCAGGCTATAGAACTAACACTGACGCGTTATAAAAGCGAGAAAAGAAAACTGCGACAACCAAATCAATCGCATTCTCAAGGTCAGATTCAGAATTTGCAAGTAGCTCCTGAGATTTGCTGGATAACTGCAGAACTGCTTAAACACTGTGGAGTTTAGTTTGAATGGAACGACCTTTCGAGCCACAGGTCTGGAGAGGTCCAATGACAGTCGACATCGCGAAGTATAGTTGATTCTATAGTGCTTTCGCAAACGATTTAGAGACCACATTAATAGCATAATCGTTCAATAGCCTTCTACATAAGGCGATTTTTCTTTGTCATTGCTTCTGGGAAATAATAGAATGTGACCTTCAGCAAACGATTGTGGCAGAACTATGATATGAAGACACTTCGGGAAAACCTGAAGTGGAAAAGGGCACAGGACAGACTTCACGCTGTCATGCCCCAAAAAGGCCATCAGGTCCAGAAGTTTTTAGAAGTGGCAGCTTATCAATGGCACCCACACTTACAGTGTGCCATTAATAAAAACGTTCTGAAAATAAATGTAGTAATTATCGAGCACTGATTCTCTGTAAGAAGATTTACCAGGGAGACAAAACGTGCTGCATGTAAACGCATGAGCCTAGAGAAGAAAGACTGAAAAGCTATATTTACACGAGCTTTGAAATCCTTCTCGTCTATAAGCGCGCCATCGAGTTTGCAAAGAACCCGTCTAGGTTTCAGTATAGGGCGGGTGCAGCCCACTAGCGCCCCCTCCCTATCCTCCCCAACTCCCCCTTTCGGTAGTCACAATAACCATGCTGCAGTCTAAAAAAAGCTGGCGTAACAGGCAAAATATATAACGAGGGAGGAGTGCTGCTGATACATAGTTCCTCTCTAGACAGGAATGGCATTGCCTCTCATACTCATGTAAAAGCCAGACGTTGGCCCTGATTACCTGATATTTGCGAGGCCGCCCACCTCACTAATGGAAGGTAACACTTCTGAAAGTTTATCTCTGTTTTCACTAGGTTCGGCCCGATCATTACGTTTACATGCGCAGCTGAAATCTTCTATGACTACAGCATTGCTTCCACAATTCAAAAGAAGATAAAGATTTTGTCAAACAAAGCCTTACGCCTTGCCCGTTAACTAAATACGCACCACCCACCATTCATCCGATACCCAACATATGAAACATTCCTCTATATCTGCTCGGTAGGCAAGACCAGACTGGGGAGTGCTGTTTTTCAGGAATCGGACTGCCGCCAGAAAGACCCACAAAAATGCAACACGTAGACATTGTAATAATTTATAACAGGTTGCAGGATTCTTTCAGCCGTCCCATGGCTCTCTATCTTAGGCTCCAGTACGGCGACCAAATCAAGCCTACTGCCCCAAAAGAGACGACGCAACTGTACGTGTACGAAGCTAGCACACGTCCGGCGTTTCGAAGTTCTATTGCTGGACGGCCGCCATGACGGAGGACTGGCGATTAAATTACACATCCATAAGGTCCGGCAAAGACCCAGATCGCGGGACCCCCCCTCCCGCCAGCACAATGCCTCTTAATATCGAGCGGCGTGATGCTTTTTTGCTTTTGCCTTTTGGATGCTTAACGGCGAGGCATATGCCAGAAAAGAACCTCCTCCATCTCCTCAGAGGACACAGAACTAGGCAGTGAGTACCTATTTGGAACCACGAGTGACAGAATGGCCTAGCATTGAACACTTGCCTAGCTGTGGAACATAGCTTTGGCCCACTGGCTGTCTCATGGCGCATGAGGTCATACCACCAGTCGCTTTGTCAGGACAACAAGGAGATGTCTAGGTAGCAACAGCCCCATCCGTCTTGAGTCCACGTTGTTGCCTGGCACAATCGTGCTTGAAAGAACCTTCCTCTGCAGAGGTATTTATGGTGGACTCGATGTCAGCGGGCAGCTGCTGCTCCTTCTGAGCCGAATGAGACACAGAAAGCGAATACGCAGGAGCCTGACCGTCGGTAACTGTGTAACCTTGATGCATGCGACAGGTTGCAAATTCTTGCTGCCAGATTTCGCCAGATTTCGGAAAGTTGTTCAAATCAAAATAACATCGATTGTTGTAATGTAATAAGTTTTGTTTGGTGTTTCTGGTATCTGCTGTTTTGGGAAACAAAAGTGGCGAAAATAACAATAAGAGGAAGTGATCGCCCAAAGTTTCCGATGAAAATATGTGATAAGAAATCACAAACATTTAGTGACCTAATAATAATATCTTCACCACTGCTTCTTCAAGCTGCTCTGACCTATGCACTCTAAGCCTTTAGACGCGGTCAACCTTTTGATACGGCATTCCCTCAGCATGAAATCATCTGGAAAATTAGGGCAACGTGATGCATTCTCTAGAAGCGAGCTATAGGTACATTACAGTCCTTAGATAATCAGTGAGTTTTGAACGGTGCAAATGATCGATATATCTCCAGAAGCCCCCGAGAGGAAACCACAGGGAAAAGGAAAGGCCTTGCATTTAATATTACGCAGTCATACTAGCCGCTGTAGTATTCTCTTTTTGCCTGCATTTTGTTTATGCTCCACAACGGGGTATTTTCGCGCGGTCTTGACCTACAATAAACTCACACCTTTTTCCGCTTTTGCAACCGGCTGAAAGCTGTTTCCTAAACCCGTGTCAGGGTACTGATGAAGAGCGAACAGCGCAGGGGGCGTCGGCAGGCAAACAAACAATAAGGAGCGAAGTCTTGCTTCAACCCGTCCGCATTTTTTCGGCACCGTTCATCATACCTGCAACGATAGGAGGCTCCGAAAAGCATCAATAACAGCGCTTGTTTGCCTGAAGACAAATTCCCGCTTTCAAGACTCCGAAGATTCACCTACGTCATTCTCCCTGACCTCATGGCGTGCATTAAACTTCTTAAAATATCCCGCGTATAAAGCGATCTGAGATCAAATCTAACGGCGAAATAACGAAAGCAAGGACTGGCAGGCCCCTTGGAGGTTCCTCCAAAACATTCCATATCTGGCACGGGCGCCGTTCGCGTCTCTTTTCTCGGTTCGTCGATCTGTGTTTATTTCTTTTTTGTTTCCTCCCTATTTCATTTTATTGCTGTGAAAAGAAGACACTTCACTCGCGGCCGTATCAAATTTCCTGTATGCTGCTTTTGCCTTCAGTCCAGCTTGACGGAAGTTGTCAAAAACTCAATTTTTCACTTTTCTACGCCTTTCTCACCGGCGCTATTGGTTTTCTTGTATACTATCCAATTTTTCGGGATCCTCCCCATTGGCGCGCGCACACAGGTCTTCTGCGGCTTTTTACAGTGTATTCTGCGTTCTCAATTTCTGAGCCACTTATTCGTCGCTGCTGCTCGCCTATTTATCCGGTCCTCCACTCGTATTTTTTCCCCTGCCATGTGGAATATTGGTTCTTGGCTCTCCCTCTCCGCGTCGCGCACGACACTGGCAGATCCCGTTGACAAGGAGGCCGCAGACCTTAGATTCAATCTCCAACGGGACGTGATCGGCCATCGACAGAGCCTGAAATGCGCCGTGCGCAAGGAAGATGCGGCGTTCGTCGGAAGCTACTCCACCGTGCCACCGTGCCCGCGTGACGCGCGGGGCCTGCCAGGGGATCCGCCTGAGTTGCGAATGGATTGTTCGACGGTTCGCTGTCGCCGACTAGCAATGCACGATGCAAAGGAAGATGAAGAAGTGACGATTGCGCCTCGAGCCGGGATTGGCGTCGTCAGAACCTTGCCCAGAGTACAACACCCTCTCATCACAAAGACGTGCGGCCAAACAAGTCGACAGACGGCTTCCGCACCAAGCCGAGGAACGGTTTCGCGCTGCACTGCTTTGCATGACTTTCCTTTGCGGTATTAGTGGCATAGAGAGGAAGAGAAGCCAGAGAAAGAGGTGCGTTTGCCTAAGGTGCTACGGGAATCTGCTGCTCATCGAGAAAATGATTGCAAATCGAGCCCTCTTTCGCGCGTTTGAGGCGAAATGCGAGGTATTGTTTGAGCAATGAAAATAGCGTTTTGCTGCGTTCTTCCCTGTATTTTATATGGCCTCTCCTTGCCCTTTTGTGCAGGTAGATGCTGATTATTTGACAATTTTTTCAAGTCCTCCAAGCTAAAGACTGTTTTCGTGCCGTCACACTACCCCGCGAATACAGAAACAGATTGAGAGCAAAAAATTGTAGGCTCAGCGGATTTGCAAAACTTTACACGTGTGCTTTAAGAAAGCAGTAAAAAAAAAAAAAAAAAAAACACTTGGGCATAAGGCTTGGCAAGGAAGAAGCGAACAATTGTGGAAGGCGCTCCCCAAGATAAACGGTACTGCTGAAACGTGGCGGCTAAAAAAAATGTGTATATCTGGCGCTGCTCACCTGTCGTCATCTTGAAGCCCAAATTTTTGGAGACCGATGTTTGACGCTGCTCTTCTTGCCCGCAACACACCGAATGTTTAGTTTAGTTTCTCTTTAAGTGGACATCAAGCCTGCCGGGCTGTTGCCTCTGATGGCATAGGGGTGCAGGAGAAAAGGGCAGGCTTCAATGCTGCTGGGACCATCCCTATCGTAGGTACTTTTGCATCGAGAGCATGCCGCCTTTTCGTTATTCGGTCGCAATCGCTCTTTGTGTTTTTAATCTATATTACGATGTTTGGAATGTATCTTATTGCCTTTAGCTCTATATACTGCACAGAGTGGCTGTAAATGTCAGCATGCATTTATATCATCCTTGGTTGGAGTTATTTGGAGTTAAGAGGTTGGAAGTTCTAGTTCAGAAGCCAGAAGTCGGCAGCGCTCATTCCTCACTGCTAGTTTCAGACGCCATTGTCCTATGGTTAAGTAAAATCGTGGGTGCTTTTCAAATGCTCTCAGTGAATAGCCTAAGGCCTCACAGATAGTGTGGGGTATAGAGAGCCAGAAGAGCGTTTTGATTTCGTGCGTAGGAGAATGAAAAAGTGAGTCCTTTAAGTTTTCTTTCTTTTGATTTCGGCGTGTAGATTGGAGCCCTCCTTACCGTCGTACGGGTCACGTCACGAAGTTTATTTTCAGTTCGGAATTTAAACACCTACGCTGCCATAAATTTGCTTCTGTGATATTGCCATGCCAGGCTTCTAAAATGTCGATTCACTGACCGTCTGGGTGGAAGGGGCTAGAAGGTATTGTTCAAACTTCGCAATTCGCCTTGGTAAACTGTGCTTGCATGTGTCTATACTTCGCTTATGCTCTCCTTTTTTGTTCCGCTCAGTTTGGCTGAAGCGACTACAGCTAGTCGTTTTCTCCTCTTTTTCGGCTCCCCTTACCGTTGAGCCGTTTATTGCTCTCAACTGCCCCGAATAAACTCTGTTATTTCCACCAGAGGTGCTCGCGTCTATACTTGCACTATGACCGCAATGTTGTGGCACTCTAACACATCGTAAGCCGCATCTCGTAAGCAAGCTCTTTCGACTTCTTTGGACACAAATAAGGAGGGGTAAGCAAAAAGAATTGCTCATGCTCCCCTTGAACGCTGGAAATGCTATGTGGTATTCTGTGTTCATTTTTATTACGAAAAGCAACTACCGATGGCCACGAACCAGGCTGCAGAGGCGAATTCGACATTTATTTCAACCTCCTTGGCTTCTGCAAGTTCACTATTATCTGGAACCAAAATCTCCACGCCTGGGAGCTTTTCATTTCCTATCCAGTGAAATGCTGCCGCCACGGCAGGAGTCCAGCCGAAGAACACAGCAGTAAATCGCCCAACATGTCTTCCCAGGTCACATTTGATAGAAAGGCACTACATGGACGAAATCTAAAGCGTGAGCAGAGAATTGAGCCAGAGAGTGCCGGTAGTTTTGAAATATCAAATTAGGTGCAACAATTTATCGGCTATACCACCGGTATATTGCTCGAAGAGTCTAGTTTCCACACTCCACTGGTCCGTGCAGCAACTAAGTTTACCTAGCTAGGTGTTCTCTGCACGTAATTCATAACAAGACATTTGGGTGCAATTTACCTAAACATTGTTGAAAGTGATTTTTGTGCACATTGTATAACTACAGAGCAACAATCTGTCTATTCACATGTCCTGTCAAGGCAGGAGTGATACAAACTATAGTCGACGACGAAGCGGAGGCAATCAGTGGCTAGTTGACGTAGACGATGAAGTGGTTGCTAGTTGGCGTAGACGACGAAGTTGGTTGCCTGAAACCGCGCTCAGACCGCTGCTCGGACTTCGGCAGTCTTCTAGGCTCAGGGCGTTGCCTGGACGTTCGGCGCTTTGGCGCAATACCCGTTACAGTCTGGGTGGAGGTGCTGGGTATCGATCCCAGTACCTCTCGCTATTCATTATGGAAAACGCACTCCACTGTATTTTGTGGTACTGTCGATTCAGGGTATATCAAACCGCTACAATTCTACAATTGTACATGTAAAAAATGCCAGCGGAAGAGCTTTTCTGTAATCAAGAGCTGTGAATACTGTGCACCCAAGCTAGCGGCACGCCTACTGCGGCAACGTGCTGCCTGCCGGCATACCGCCAGTACACACCTCGCTGCGGGTGCGGCGACTCACAAGACGATCTCGCCTGCACCCCCGCGCCGAGCGTCACCTCATGCCAGGAGCCGAAAAGGAGAGGATACTGGGCGCATCTTCACGTGCTGTTCCCTTGGCGCGATCGCGTTCGACTAATGTGTGGCAGCGAAAACCGGAATATCGCGAGCAGCTTCGTTTGTGCTGCTCGCGTCACGCGGGACAAGTGGCTTTGGAGTTTCGTTAAAGCTACAGTGGGCGGTGCTTTGGAAAAAGGCATCGCAAATTATAAGAGGCCAGATTCTGGTGCAGGTACCAGTAAGCACAATAATAACTCAGTTCAAATTATGATACGTTGGATTCCCGCGTCGTTTTCAGCAAGCAAGCAAGCCACGCGGGAACCACTCTAGCCTTCAGTCAGCTAGGTTGGCTTCACCGTATGACACCGAGTGCATTGAAATCTGACTTCTCCAGATGACAGCGATGCCATGATATAAAAGAAAAGAAGCAAGCTAGACCGAAGACCGCTTTCAAGCGGACCCGACGTTCACTTCGCCAACAGTTTTACAGCCTTAGCGCAGCCAGCAGGTACCAAGGGCCGCGCAGCCGACCCGGCTCGATGTCCGAAAAGGGATCGTCAGAAAGCTGTTAGAACTCCCTTTGCAGAGGCACGGCACGCAGTTCTTTATGTCGAATGTCCTCTGAACAGCAGCTCAGCAAACGTGAACAAAAGTGCTGTACTTTTTCAATGAATCTCAGAGGGATATTCTGAGAACTGCATATAAGCAATAATTCTATATATTCAGGATAGAATGTTTCTTGATCAGTAGTTTTTTTTTTATCAATAAATCATTCATTTATTTCAATAAAATATATAAATTGATTATAATGTTGGGCCAATAGCCGAAGCTAGTTTAGGCCCGTACATACATACATACATATACACAGCAGTGGAGACACGCTAAAGGGCATGGTAACAAATGTTTTCAGGTCAATGAGCACACAAAGTCGTTGTGAGCAGAGGACCAACTTATGAAGCAAAAGTTTTGCTGCGCATCGGAAGTTTAGAAAATTTCTATCAATATGTTCATGGAATCCCGCAGAATTTCGTGTTTTCTTCGATTATTTTCAAAATCTTGGTTTTCAACGGCAGTTTTATCTGCCCGGTATGACCGCAGGAAAAACTGCAGATGAAAATTTTGGCATATATTGTAAACTTGGACCATTTCCATCAACACGTGCATAGCAGTATCCTACATCGCACGGTTGCCTCGTAATGAAAAGGTGTCCCAGAAAGCTGAACTTGAGCACATTCTTACCGACATAAGACGAGTATGCCCATGCAGAAATGGGAAAGAGCTCTTTTGCGTGCGTGCGCGTAATGAAATGCCTGATCACGGCGTGTCTCACACTTTCTTGCTGTTCTATGCCCGGCCGGCATTCTATGCTGGTACAGCTATCAGGTGCGCAAAGAGGGGTGCTTTTTGAGTGCTGTATATTCTGGCGACAGAGGCAACGTCGATACGAACATTGTCAATCGGCATGATTTCATACTGCTTCCTCAGTGGAGAAAGGGTAGCGGCGAACACAAGCGAAGGTGAAGAGGTGACCACAAGAAAACCCACAGCTACGAGTCTGTTTTCTGTTCGTGACTGAGATGTTAAAAGACTGCTGTGATAAGAGCGGAGAACCGACAGTAAATAAACAGTCAGTTCTGAATGTTTCCATTTTAGACTTAGCTGTAATGTGCTGTAGGAAGCATAAATTTGCGCCCTCTATTGGGTCTCACTATTCAGCAGGGTAAACCACCCATAGCAACCTATTTCTCTTTCTCGCATTTGAGCGGCCGTTTCTTCATGCGCATTGCACATTTCGAACGCCGACCAAGCGATAAAAGAAAGATACGGGACGTCCTAAAGACTATGAAAAAGGCATGCAAGCAAGGCAATATCATACAAAATTCTATTAACCAGCGGACACAAATAGAATGCAAGAACTGTAACAACCGGGCCCCCGCGGCGAACTTTGTAATGACAGCTGTAATGGCCTTTCGGGGCTGCTCAAGTTAGAGATGCCTTATTTCGTGCTACCTAAGCGGAGCGAGCCCATTATATAAACAGAGTGGCCTTTGACACGGGTTCATTACTTTCATTCACTTTGAAACCCGCTGCTATTAGGATTTTAGAAAGTTGTAGCCTCTCTTGTAATGGAACATCGTATAGTGTGTCAACGACGCAGACATTGTAATTTGCGTTGCTAAATCTGACGCAACTTAATGACTTCCACGACATCACCCTTTAACATTCGCTGCTTTAGTACTCTTGAAATGACGTCATCGTATCTGCTAGTGCAGATAGTATCAAATTGTTACGCAATGATAACATTTTTTCTCAAATGAACTGAGCGCATTGGCAGCCTTCTGGTAACTATATACGCTCTTAGCTCCCGTGCGTCTATCCTGAACCGTCCGTCCCATTAAACGTTTCTGTTTGTGTCACTGATTTCTTTGTACTCGTATTTAAGGGGCAATACTTTATAGTTTTTGAATTGCCTTTATTTCCATAAACGTACAATTTATGGGGGATTTAAGGAAAAAAGTTGCGCACGGCAACTTGCCGGGCTTTAAACCCAGTTTGAGGGCAGCGACAGCGGACACAGGCACTGGTTCAGGAAAAAAAAAAGAACAATACATAAAAAGATCAGAAAAAAGTTAGGAACATGTTGGCTTAGGCATTATGCCAGCAAACAAAAATGCAATCTAAGAAGATATTACAAAGACCAAAGTAAAGCCACACAATCCAGAGTGTACACTTGAGCAACAAAAACACTGAAAGAAATATTAACAAAGTAGACACTGCGAGGAAAAAAAAAGACATACTTCAGCCATTGACAAAGGCTGATATCAAAAGGAAATACCCATATAAACGCGAGATAGGGCGAGAAGTGACATCAATGTTTTTACGTGGTAAGCGATGGTGTAACATTTGAAGAGCATAGTTAGTGCGAGGATGCGGCACATACCAGTTCTCTGGAGACCGTGTAATATATTCTGTTCTGTTTCTAATTAACTGCGTTAAGGACCTGATGAAACACTAGTTTTATTTTACGTCTTTACGATAGGCTAGGAGCAGAAAGAAATCTAACAGAGAGTGCAGTGTGAGCAATTTCAACTGTTTGAAGAGAGGTGCGGTATGAGCGTCTGCTGGAACGTTACAGATACTACGTGTTACCTTTTTTTTTTTTTCTTTTCTTTTGAAGCAAGAATAACCGATTTATGTTTTTAGCAGACGTCGTACTCCACACTAGACAGCAGTAGTGTACGTGACTCAGGAAAAGAGCGTTGTATAGAAGACATTTGGCCTTACGTGGCAGTGGTCTTAAACTGAACAGTACACCAGCGACTTGCGCAAGTTTTCCTGCAAGAACGTCTGTGTAATGAGTCCATGACATATGGCTGTCAAAACACACACCTAGCGTTTTCGCAGACCGGACAAGCTCAATTTTTGAGAGACCTATAACAATGTCGGACTCTAAATTCACACCTTTGTTTTTTTGGTTGAAATAAAATGGCTTTAGTTTTGTCAGTATTAATTTTTAAGCCATTAACCTGTGACCATCTCTGTACATCAAGCGATAGAGACTTTATATGAAACGAAAAGAAAACACAAGTTATAAGTAAAATATTAGACAAAAATGCAGTAAACTGGGCAGTAGAAAACAGTGAACACATACGGGCACTAACCAAAAGAAAGAAAAATATTTTTCTAGCCCACTTGAAAACTAATTATATCAAGAATGCACGATGGCAAGCGCATTGCAATTCCTTACAGTTCGAGGCTAAAAAACAAAACATGCAAGGAGCTTGGGTAATTAAATATAATTTTGATGCACTGCTTGTAACTGCGTTGGGTTGTCTAATTTGCTCTCTCAGGCAAGTAAACAAAGTCGCATTTCTATTTTAGAAGTGTTTAGTGCAATGCAAAACGACTGATTTTGACATTCCTTTCTTTCCGTATTTCGCTTTATCACTATCATACAAAAATTTTTTCACTTTAATATTTCAATACAAATGTGCGCTGAATTCAATAAACTTTCAAACTATTTTTCCGTCTGTGAATGCCACACTGTAGAAACATATCCTAGTTGAGAGCTCAGTGTAGAATCGCAGGCTAAAGGTTAGCGGCCAACGTGAAGTCGTTTTTAAACTTTGTACGTATTGCAAATTTTCACAACCCGGCTGAACAAGTATGAAGAATGTGCTGACCATGCGAACTGGCTTGGGACAGTAATGCTAAGCTATTCTTATGTCTCAACTTCTAAATTAGCTGTAGTCAGAGGCGTATAGACAGGTGCTCTGGGATTCCGTCCATTATCCTGTAGTAATTCACTGAGTCTCAGTTATTTTGAGCCAGCGCGAGTAAAAGATAAAATATTGGCGGCAGGCGAAGGGAACCTATTGCATATATCTGGCAACCAGTTTTCGATTGATTAATTGGTTACTTTAGCTCATTTACCTAAATTACTGAATATTGACTTTAGGCAGTAAATGAACCAAAAACGTCTGCGAAAAAAAAAAAAAAAACACTACTAGCGTTTTCGTGCCCCCCCTGATTGTGCTGCTAGCAACTGTGGGTTAGGCGAACGAAACCAACCGCGGCGTAATTGGAAGGCCCTGCTGCAGTGGTAAGTCGATATGTTGGCGATGGTTTCTTTTCCGCAATCAAGCAGTCGTCGCACTTAGCGGTCCAAGTTTCAGCGAGCACGCCTCGCTTTGAAGTCACGATAAAGACGACCAATCTGGAAGGATACAAATGAGAGATGTGTTATTTGCCCGTTGCATGCCAAAGAAAATATATATAGTTGCGTTTTGTGGTTTGGCTGCCGCGATCGAAGGAACCGTCTCCAACTCGGAGATCTGCCGTTGTAACGGGGTTGTCGAGTCGCAGCCGATTTCGCTCCCTCAAACCGTGGTTGACAGCAAAATGATCGTGACGCGCGGATACGCTTTTTCACGTGGTTTCTTTTGTATTTGGCGCATTTCCAGACCTGGAACAACAAAAGGAAGCACGTGATGGTTTCCTTACTTCAAGACATTGAAAGGGTGCTTCTGAACGCGATCTCAGCTTTGCAAACTCTGTTTATTGTCTAAAATCATTAGTTAACAATTTAGGTAACGAAACTTAATTACTAAATAATTACTTCGGAAGCCAAAAATTATTCATGGTTGGCAAGATGGCTGTCAGCACTATGCGACTGGTTTCTTCCGCCCACCTTTAACGCTTCATCCTTTGGACCATGACTCATGTTAGCTAAGACACCCGTTATGATTGCATTACTTATTGACAATGCCATGGCGTAAAAACGTGATTTCCGTTTGGCCAGCTTCTTTCTTCCTTCGCTTCTATCCGCCGCATGCATACGCTGAATTGGTGCAGCCACAAATACTCTATCTTCAGCGACATACTTGCATAGTCACCTTCTCCGCTTGTGGGAATCTACCAGTGTAGAGACGCAGGATTTTGAATTTCGTTCAAGTCCAACCTGACACGTGGAGTTTCTGGACGCGTCTGTACGCAATCAAGCGCAGTTTCCAATTGAAGGCAAGCCCACCCCCGCGATTAGCCATGTCACGGGTAGCACAGCTGCAAACTGCCCCATACCAACTGTCAGTGCATGTTCTGACCCCGCATGTCACATGGTTATATGACGTCACATACCCCGTCGACGAATCAGCGCTAGGCCAATTCGCGTGGTGTCATCAGGTAGACGCCATGCCTGAAGTCCTTCAATAATTTTAAAGTATGGAATGACTATGATCCAGCCGACGACGCCAGCTATTGGCTCATCCGTGACACGTGACTCTATGCCGACATGAAAGCTCCCGCGCACCGGGCGGCGAGCGCGCGTAGACAAAGCGGATGGCTATCGCAGTTTCGCCTGCTCTGCTTACGCGCCGCGACCTTTTCGTTTTCGTCGAATTCATTTCATTTTTCGCTCTTCAGCTCTGAGTGATATCAGAACATACACAGCGCTTTGATAATCTCGTTCCGAAGGGCCGAAATGCCTTGTTGTGCGGTTGGGGGCCGAAACCGTACGAAGGACGGCAAGATGCTATTCTGCATCACTCGCGGGAAACAGAACCTGACCAGAAGAAGTGTGGCTGCATAGAATCGGACGGCAAGACTGACTCTTCGCTAACTGCACGACTATGCGAGGTAAGTAGCAGTAGTATGTGGTATTTCATTATTTATTCAAAAGGAAGGAAAAAGATGTTTGCCAGCCCTGGTATCTGATATCTGATATCTGAAGCACTTGAACTGGGGCGACGGAAATAAAGGGATAGTGAGGAAGCGGTAGACGAAGTCAATTAGGTGAGCAATAGGGAGAAAGGACAGGGTAGGCAAGAAAAACAAAAATTCGAGGACATTTTGGCGACTAAAGCGATGAAAGGCGAAAGCCTGAGTGCTACATTGCGCTACGCGATTTTACCGTGTGCGCGGCAAAAAATTAGTATTTAATTAGTTAATTACGCAGCTGTCAGCGATTAGGAATAAATGATAATCAGTCATTCATTAGTAATTATTCAATTAGACATTGATTAATTGGCCATTGGTTAGTAAGTGGTTATTGACAGCCTAATGGCCGGTTAAGGCGACATTATCATCAATATCTTATTTACGCAATTGTAATTAATCAGTAATTACTATAAGTTGCCTTTAATCAGTTGTCATTTAATCAGTTATTATTAGTTAGTCATAATTGGTTATTGCTTATTGCTTGCCATATGCCCGTGTAAGGCGGCATTAATTATTAAATGTCACTAATTAGTAATTATCAATTGATTTGTCATAGATTAAAATTACCCAATTAGTTACTAGTTATCAATTAAAAATAAATAGGTAATTATCAATAAGTAAATAATTAGCAATTAAGCATTGATTAATATATGACTATAAGGCACGCATTCGCGCATACTGTAGTCTGGGTGCGCGGCATTAATTAGAAATTAATTAGCTCAGTAAGCAACTGTCCTGTTTAGTAATTAGTATTAGTGGTCAATAATTAAGACATTATTATTTATTTATTGCGCAACTATCATTAATGAGTAATTAGTGTTTAACTAGTCAATAATTAGTAATTAATCATTGATTTGTATATGGCCATATAAGGCCCACCATTCGCGCGTACTGTGGTGGTGCTATGTGACTGCATTAGGCAGTGCCCCTCCCCTCTCCCCCAAATGCCTCTGTGCTAATTTTGGAACGTCTGGTACAAAGGCTCATGTGCAAAACACATGGTCTTTTCTGTACTGCTGTAACAGTGTGGAAGTTATATGTTCTTACAGTTTTTGTACTTTTTTAAATGTCCTAGTGTTCAGTGGCAGCATTATTTCATTTTTTTTTTGCTCACTTGGAAGAATCTCCTAACTTTTATTTTATACAAAATTTTACTCCGTTTATACAAAATCACTCCGTTTTTAAAAACAAACAATGCATAGCCACTGCTACTGTCCATCAAACAAAAAATATATTTATATATCGAAGCATATTACACATAGCTGTGAGATCTGCTCACAAGTTTCTTACGCTCGGATATGAAGCAAAATGTTTCAGTAAGTGGCGATGTTTCTTTACACGACACAGAACTACAAGCTTACATAAGAGAAGCGTCAGATGGAATAAACAAATTTGCAGCAAAAAAAAAGTGCAGTCATAACTGACCAATGCGCCGGCGGTAAGATCTAATTATTCAGAAGCTTTCGCATTGAGCACTGCACGGAGGCGCAAATGCAGGCTGAAAATGCATATGACACATCAATACTCGTGATAATTCAAACTTACGTGGCGACATCGCACAGTCCATGCCACCACCAGCTTGCACCAGCTCGCAGCAAATAAGCACAATAGACACGCTAGCTATCGCATATTAACTACGCGTCCCACTCAGCGGCAAGAGCACTGCTGACGCATTCGCTTCCCCACACGCACACACGACTCGTTTACTTTCCGTGAGGAGCGCACTTTCAGTACTTTCAGCGCGCGTAATGCCGCAAGTATTCCGGTTCGGGCAACTGTCAGCCTTTTTTTTTTTTTTTTTTTGCGCGAACTATACAACCAAAGTGAACGCTATACGTATCCTGCATCATTACAAGAAAAAACCAACAATAAGCCACAGCGCAAACGCAATTAACCGCAAGCAAACACTGAGACTCAGGTAGCACGAAACGCCATGGGAAACGTGTCTCGCGTCGTCTTCGGCTCCGACTTCTTGTCCACTGTCAAGGGCGTCGACTCTTATGAAAATCCAGTAAATGAACACTCTACTCTCATTTTATTTATGGGCGACTAGGTTTTATGCAATAGCTTTTATTGCCTCGCATGTGGAGATATGTTTTCAACTAACGAATGCCGCGATTTAACACGGGTGTCTTCTGCTCCTGGATCCTTCTAGGGGGCGCGCGCGGCAGTTTTCGCTACCTTAAAAATTATAAAGTGACCTTAACCCTACCGAAAAGAAAGCGCTCGCTCGTCACGTGGTGCTAACACCATGTTTAACAACCTGCCGATCAAACAATGTTCGGCCATGACGCATGGTCTCATCAGGTCGCAGCATGACGACGTCATCCAAAGTCACCTAGAAACTTGAAGGGCTGCGCGTTCCCTCCGTGATGTCATCAGTATCGACGTAGCCGTCGTTCCCTTGGGACCCTGCCGTGCGAGCTGCGAGCTGGACGAGCGTAATGTGCTATCGGTGCGGGTGCGCAGTAAAAGTTATGTGCCTTGTAATTAAATACCCTGTCGTAACAAAAAAATGTGGTAGGGTAACGTTGGATTGCGAATATTTTTGAGCCTTATGAAGGAAGCATCAGAAATATATTGCGATAAGTTGTACGCACCACATGAACGGTTAGAGCTTCAGGTCGGAATGGTGGTGAAAAAAAGGAACAGCGCACAAAAGACTTCGCTTGAGCAGTTAGAAATTATTTACATACTCACAAATGCCAGCAATTTGTGTACGTGTACAATGCATCAGGCAATTCTGCCATAAAGTTTTCGGCTGGACCTGCGCATTTGCTGACCTCATGCCGATTCTCGAACTGTCAATTTTTATTTGTACACGCATGGTCTTTAAAACTGTCTTTCCAGCAGCGCGCAAGACGTTGCCGAGCACAGCGACAGGATGATGGCCATTCCTGCAAATATCGACATCCTTGTTACCTGCAAAGCAGGTGTTTGGTCAGAGAAACAAGCACGTTTCTTTAATTAAGTATGACATTAAATCTGGTGGAATTTTCTTTCGTTGTTTTTCAAATATTGGCTGTGCGTGTAAACCAGCGTTCACTATAACAGGCTGTGGGAACCTCACAGTGCCTCTGGTTAGGTTTGCGCGGTGTCCAGTATGCTCCATGGGTTTCGACCTCATCCTCGCCGTCATTCTTTGTTATCCGGTATACGGACGAAGTAACGAACAGACGCAAACGGCAGCTCAGGTTAGACTGTTTATATCCAACAGAGTGCGTGAGCCTGTGTGCTCGAGAAAAGGGAGAGCAAAATGCTGATGATGATAGCTGAGGCCATAGGAAAAACTAAACTGAAACTTGCGCGGGACACAACTGTTTGTTACAATTTTTTATTATTTTTTTTTTTTGAAATTACAGTTCTTTGATCAAACTATCAGAGCAGGCTTTGCACTGTAGCTTCCTCACGGCTGCATGGTTACAAAAACCTGCTATATATATATATATACATATATATATATATATATATATAGTTAAAGGAGCGGACAGTCTACGAGTGCAAGGCAAACTTTCGTTTTTTGTTTCGTTTGTACTGTTGACATTTATAGGAATTTTGTTTTATTTTGTTATTGGAATAAAAAGCAATAAATGCAAAGCGGAAGGTAAAACAACGCGCCGATGGTGGGAGTCGAACCCACGACCTCCCAATGTCGCGTTCAGTGCTCTTCCAAATAAGCTACATCCGCTTGCTTGGGTATATATGTGCACTGACCGGTTTAAACATGCATGGATGGATGGATGGAATATAGGAGCGTCTACTTTGGTGGTAGCAGTAGCTATCATTCTCATTTTTCGACCTATATCTAAATTATTGATTAAGATTGGTTAACTAAACCATCATTCTATTTATTAAATTTTTGTTTCAACATTACTAACATTATGTCACTTATCTGCTTTTAAGCCACCAATCTTCCAGTCGTCTTTTGCTAGTTTCCACCGCCGGTTTATTCACCCGGCCACTGGTATCTCTAAACCCCAGAGCTTCAAGAACAGTGACTGCGCCGGCATCAACTTCCGGATGCATACCATTACATTTGAGTATAATATGATCAATTGTTTCACTGGAGTTACCACATACAGCACATGTCTCATCTCCATTGTTTAATTTCTTTTTGTAGCTGCGTGTTCTAAGGCACCCTGATCTAGCTTCAAAAACTAGGGCACTGCCTCTTGAGTTATCAAAGAAATCTTCCTTCATGATCTGCATTTTCCACTTTCGGTACAATTCCACACTCTGTTTCTTTTCCATCGAAGTTATCCAATTTTTCCCTTCTGTGTTTTTCACCTGTTGCTTAATGCTCTTTATTTCTCCGTCCTTGTGACTAGCGTACTTACTAGTTAGTTTCCTAGTTCTTTTCCTCCATTGTGAGTCAACACTTTTTAAGTACAGGTATTTAAATACTTTAGCTGCCCATCTGTTGCTGTCCAATTTCCTCAGGCGTTACTCATCTAATATTTTACTCTGAGCTTCCCGTACTTCGAAAGATGCCCAGCCCATATCTCCCTGTACCGCCTCATTTGTGGTTTTGCCGTGGGCACATAGTGTTAATCGTCCAACGGATCTCTGAATTATTTGTAATGTCGACTCTACCTCTGATTTTAGGCACAAAACCGCATTTCTGAAAGTACGTCCGGGCACCATAATTCCTTTCCAAATACCCCTCAGAACCTCATACCTGTTGTATCCCCACAATGCCCTATGCTTCATTATCCCGGCATTCCTTCGCCCTTAGGCCTTAAGTGATTGCTCATGCTTTCCAATGTATGCAAATCCTTCGTTTGCCCATACCCCCAGATATTTATATTCTGCTACTCTGGGTATTTCATGGCCTTGTATTTTAAGACCCTGATCAGTTGAGCCGCTGAAAATCACCAGACCCGACTTTACTGCGCTGAAACTGAAGCCTAGAGCGTCCCCTTCGTCTCCGCAATACTTAACTAGAGTTTGCAGTTCTTCCAGACTCTCAGTTAGCAGCACAATATCGTCTGCATACATGAAACCGGGGAGGTGTGAGCGTGCTCCAGCGCCATCCTCGTCCCTAGCGGCGGATGTGAAACATCCTGTTATACCGCGAGAGTCACGTAGCACGTTATCATTAGGTAGGGCGGCAGCTGGGGTACAGCCCTCTTACACTACCTTTGCGACCTGCAGACTACCAGAACCGAGACCCTCGCAAGCTATTAAGCAGATAATTGAAAGAGAAATGAGGGGCTCGTTAATAAAGCATTAAAAGGAGCGAACAGTCTACGAGTGCAAGGCAAACTTTCGTGTTTTTTTTTGTTTATACTGTTGACATTTACAACAATTTAGTCTTATGGTGATTATTGGAATAAACAGCATTAAATGCAACGCGGAAGGAAAGACAACGCGCCGATGGTGGGAGTCGAACCCACGACCTCCGAATGTCGCGTTCAGTGCTCTTCCAACTAAGCTACATCGACTTTTTTTTTTCTTTATTGCCGACTTTGACATTTGAAAGTGAAATTAGAAATGCAATGCATAAAACGCGTAAGCCAGGCTTCGGCAAACACGGATTAAAATTCTCTCGGCGACACCAAAACATCAAGCAAGGTAATTCATTCTGTTGGATCAGGGAGTGCTCGGTAACACTCTCTTAGTGAAACGACACTTTCAACAAAATGCTCGCGAACAGGACGCACGACAAGACCAGCATGTTCAAGTTGCATCCTCATTTTCCATATTGAGTGCAGGCCCAGAAGCATAATCAAGTTATATGGTATATCCTGTGATGTTTCTACCGGCAAGAACCTTATTCCATATGGATCGAGTGGTAACTGTTTCTTAAGCGTGCGCAGTAAAACATCCCAGTGAAATATTGGGTCCCAGCAGTCAAGAAAAACATGCTCTATTTTTCAGGTTTTTAGCACAAAAAACAATTGGTAGTCCAGGGCATGAAAATGTCTTTGCTATGAAGCCATGTCTTAACGGGTAGCGTGTTAGTGTGCAATTTAAAGAAAAAAGTTTTGACTGAAGATATTACCAGCATTTTTTTAACTCTTTTAAGGACGTCTTGTCCGGGGCCTCCACGGTGCTATAAGGTGCTGCAGACACGGGAATGCTTCGGCGCAAATACGTTACGCATTTTCAATTTCTCTTCCTATAGCATGTACCGCCTTGAGAAGAATAACATTCAGCCAATCTTAAAATTACAGAAAAGGTTTTTCCGAGATAACTGCAGAATCTTCATTGGAGAAATGCGTAAGCCTAAGCGTTGCTGTGTTGTCTGCGAAATGTGTCAGTGGGATTCCGCGAGTGACAGATACTGCGCCTTTCTTGTAAACCTCTCATAGAACGCCGGTGAACTTTGATGTGTTCAAGTAAACGCTGGTCGCGTTCGACAAAGGGCGCGCGATGTACCGCGCGCAGTAGCAACGCTCAGGCATTCGCATTTCTGCAATGAGGCACGTGATCAGAAGCTGAATACCGAAACCGAAAATTGGCTGGTGGCATGACCGGAAGCTGCAAACCGAAACCGGAAGTTGGCTGGCGACCATTTTAGGTCCCAACTATACACTTACTTGGCTCTAAGTAATTACCTAATTAACCCACAAAAACCATTCTGTCACTTGCCCACCTTTCCTTGACGCTCTATCCGTTGAAACTATTATTTTTCGCTATACCAACTTGTTCCTCTTTTACAGCTCGGTCAAGGTCACGCCCATGTGCTTAGGCAGTAATAATCATTATATCGCAACATATTCGAAACTTTCTCACCCCTGGATACCATTATTCGATGACTTGAAGGTACCACCTCGTTGGAACTTGCACAGTCATGTGCGCCGGATGGCTGACGTGGGCAAGGAACTATTGCACACATATGGCCTGCCGCTGCAACGGAGCCGTGCAGCGACGGACGCAGTTCAGTTTGATCATTCAAACAACTGTTGAGAGCAGAACAATCGTGGGGCGCGAATGCGCTGGTCACGTGAATTTTTTTGCAGGCTTTTTTTGTAGAATGCAAAAAAGATGCACGTGAGTCTTTCTTCATAGCAAATAATGGAATGAGATAGGGTTTCTGAAGGTGCACTCCAACATTGCAAATTCCATTCATTGTTAGCATATTATTTTGAAATATTAACTAAAAAGAAATATTAACTAATGCAAAAAAATAATTAATAATATTATGTTCTTAACAATAAATAAACGATAATGTTTTGAAGGTAATGATGCTTTTACGCAATACTTTGGCATTTGCTGACGTCATTTGATATAAAGTGCTGATGATATACTGTTGAGGCATTCTATGAATAAGCGGAGGGCAGGGTATTTCTAGAATTACACTGAAATGCTATGTTCTGCTTAAAGCTTAGATGCTTCACGGGAACTAGGACATATCTGTAAAAAGTTCACGTCCAAATATGCTGCGCAAACACAATCTGCTTTGAGCAGTTTAAGGGTAGGTGATAAATGCTGAATTTGAGGTCCTGTTAAGGACGATAGGCTTCGAAATGATGCCCATGTTTACGCTTGACAAGGCGACTTAAGCTCCCACAAACCAGCGGAAGAAAAGTAAACTATGATGACCTTACGACCACTACCAACATTTGGTAAGCTTGCTTTGACTGAACAACTGAAATATCGTAAAAAAGAACACATTACATAGAATATCGCCATAGGCTGCATAATGCCCCAGTTTGAGAATTCTCGTAAACGTGGTTGTACGGCACGATGGGTTATTGTGAACCCGGGCAGCTGAGAAGGCATTTCTAGAGAGGAAACAGAGGATGCTGCAATGACAGCATTGATACAATCTCAACATCTGGTATTGATGAAAATATCGCGAATAAAGTGGTGGGCCTTGCAAATTTGTTTACAGTTGTATATCTCGGGACTCTACTTCTTTTTTTTTTTTTCCTTCGCACACTCCATGGATACAGCGGCAGATTGTGATGATTCGTCTGTGCATAAATTATGTCATCTCCTTGTCAACCTCATCGAAAAAGTCAACATCCTTTTACCGATTGTGTGAAGAAATATATATTTAGCATAATTAAAAGATGCCAAGGATTTGAACGTAAATAGAGACAAATGTCTATATTCCTTGAAAACCTTTGGAAAACCCCTCATAAAAAGTACCAATATTTTTGTACAAATTTCTTTGAGATACTTAAAGGTCTGCTTAAGTACAAGCTGCCTCGTTTATATTACCTGTTGTTGTTCACGAAAATGGTGAACGCTTACATGCTTTAATCTATAGTCCTTCACGGACTGCAGTTATCAGTTGCTAGCAATTAAAAGAGATTATTTATGTTTCATATAAAACTTCTAAAAAGACGATAGCTAGGTATCAGCTCCTAAACAAAGTTTCATGTATTGTTTTGTCTTTTTTTGGGCAGTTACGAATGGCACACGATTTCTTGCAGATATTTTTTTCCTGGCATAAACAAATACATTTAACTGAAGCCTACAGAGGACGCGATACAACTACTTACAGAAATTAAAATTAATTATCTTCAATTTGCCATTATGTGCGGAGTTTTGCTAATATCAAAAAAAAAGAGAGAGAAATGCTTCTTATAATGATCGCTTGAAAAATATTTCTTGGTGATCATGGCTCGTTACAAAAATATTTATCAACAAGCGCCGTGCGCTGCTGTATACTAGGCGAATACGATAACAAAACAAACTAACTTTTCCATACCATGTAATAGCGTAGAAGTCGGGTAAGAGAACAAATCTGGCGTCTGCCGGCGCAGCGTCATCTAGAATTTTCAAGGTTTGCGCACTTTCCTTCTTCCCCGCTGTGACATCAGCGCCTACTTTGACCCTCGACCACCGGCACTCACGTCTCCGCCTCAACACGCGGTGCTGCGTTTTATTGCTTTGGCATTTGTGAGTTCCCAGTGGAAAATTCTCTGTGATCTTAAATCTGAATTTGTGCGTAGCCGACGCCTGGTGTGAAAGCGATGTGTCGTTGCTGCATTTCGAACTGCAAAGGCAACTGTGACAACGCACCAAAATTGCGTGTGTTTTCCTTCACTAATGACGTCTCTACACGCACTCAGCGAGGTCCTAAGGTATGTTATTGGTGCATACCGAAGCAATCGTTGAAAAGTAAAATTTGCAACCATATAGTGCAGGAATTCTGACAAGGGCAGTATAAATATTTTTGGTGCTGAGAAATTTGTGCTACCTTGTGGCTATCAGTAATGATTTTTTCTGTCATATACAAAGCATTGTTTTGGAGAAATCGAATGCATTCAATCTCTTCTAATACTTCAGCGGTGGCTTGGCGTTCATGCCAAATGTATTTAAATATACCGATACCTACTATCAAACTCCGTACTGACCACGGATTTACAGATTATTTCCTTTCGTCTTGGTCAACCTTTTTGACTGAATTTATTAAGCGTAATGTTTTCCGAATGAGTGCTTAGCATATTATGCCATGGAATTGCAGTATTGACGTAATGAAGTTAAATGTCAGTGATATGGGTACGTATGTTGCAATACACATAGTAGCACTAAAGTTTCCAAACTGCAAAAATTTCAGGCTGACAGCTTATAGGCCATGTTTGGTTGGTTTCCTGGACCAGCTTATATGTTTCCATACAAACGTGTTTGAGTCTGAAACAAGGATTAGACTTCTTAACTCATTGGTACAGAGATACAAGAATTCTGCAACCCGTCTGTGTAGCAGTGGACGCAGAAAGGCTTGCTGAAGTATACAGAATTAAATAGAACAGATAATAATTTCAAAAGTAAGAAACTCTCTCTCTCTCTCTCTCTCTCTATATATATATATATATATATATATATATATATATATATATATATATATATATATATATATATATATATATATATATATATATATATATGCATGCTATAATCACCATAAGATAAAATTCTTGTAAATGTCAACAGTATAAACGGGAAAAAAAACGAAAGTTTGTCTTGCACTCGTAGACTGTTCGCTTCGCTCCTTTCAAGTATAACAGGATGTTTCACATCCGCCGCTAGGGAGAGGATGGCGCTGGTGCACGCTCACATGTTTAAACCGGTTAGGGCATATATATACCCAAGCAAGCGGAAGGGAGGACAGCCGTCGATGTAGCTTAGTTGCAAGGATGTCCGCTGTCACCCTTGCTGTTCGCTGTTTACCTCGAGCCACTCTGTTTGGCCATTGCAAATAGCCAACTTATAACAGGCTATAGACTGCAGGCGACCCATGTTAAAATCTTGGCTTACGCCGATGATATCGCCATTTTTTGCTCCGACAGAGACAGTATTCAGCATGCCACAACTGTTGTACAACAATTTTGTGAGTGCACCAGGGCCCAGATAAACTGGGAAAAGAGTCATTGCTTTTGGCATGGAGACTGGGAAGCCACGTCGGACAATTCTTGTCGGCTCAATTGGTCATCTGTTCCAAAACGTTATCTTGGTGAACCGCTCTATGCCTATCGCGACCCAGAGCCATATTGGGCTAACCAAGCGTTGTTTGCGAAAGAAAAGGCTGACGCGTGGCAAGGAAGGCAATTGTCGATGTTTTCCCGAGCCACAATTTGCAATCTCTTCCTTGTATCTAAGATCTGGTATATAATGAATGGGTTGGGTGCCATGAGGATCAGTGTACAAAAACTTCATTGTGTTTTTGCTGTGTTCATTTGGGCTTCGACATTGGAAAGAACAAGTCGAACCAATCTTTTCCTTCCTGCCAAGAAGGGAGGACTAGGCCTTGTGCATTTATTTATGCGCCAGGTTGTATCGCGCTTTATTTATCTACGCGACCAAAACAATCCATTTCTCCGGACAGTGATTCAAGTCAGGCTCAGCAGACTCCTTCCAGGGTTCGTGGTGTCGTCATGTCAAAATATGTGCGGTGCCGTGACTGGATATCTGCGTGAAGTTATGCTTGCTTATAGGTTGTTAAATGTGCGTTTCTCTCATGAGTATCTGTGCAATGTCACCAAGAAGAAACTCTATAGAGACCTCACTGACATCATGGTTCCCCAGCCATTGTACCGTTTGCCATACCGTGGAGGCCCCGGACAAGACGTCCTTAAAAGAGTTAAAAAAATGCTGGTAATATCTTCAGTCAAAACTTTTTTCTTTAAATTGCACACTAACACGCTACCCGTTAAGACATGGCTTCATAGCAAAGACATTTTCATGCCCTGGACTACCAATTGTTTTTTGTGCTAAAAACCTGAAAAATAGAGCATGTTTTTCTTGACTGCTGGGACCCAATATTTCACTGGGATATTTTACAGCGCACGCTTAAGAAACAGTTACCACTCGATCCATATAGAATAAGGTTCTTGCCGGTAGAAACATCACAGGATATACCATATAACTTGATTATGCTTCTGGGCCTGCACTCAATATGGAAAATGAGGATGCAACTTGAACATACTGATCTTGTCGTGCGTCCTGTTCGCGAGCATTTTGTTGAAAGTGTTGTTTCACTAAGAGAGTGTTACCGAGCACTCCCTGATCCAACAGAATGAATTACCTTGCTTGATGTTTTGGTGTCGCTGAGAGAATTTTAATCCGTGTTTGCCGAAGCCTGGCTTACGCGTTTTATGCATTGCATTTCTAATTTCACTTTCAAATGTCAAAGTCGGCAATAAAGAAAAAAAAAAGTCGATGTAGCTTAGTTGGAAGAGCACTGAACGCGACATTCGGAGGTCGTGGGTTCGACTCCCACCATCGGCGCGTTGTCTTTCCTTCCGCGTTGCATGCTGTTTATTCCAATAATCACCATAAGACTAAGTTGTTGTAAATGTCAACAGTATAAACAAAAAAAAAACACGAAAGTTTGCCTTGCACTCGTAGACTGTTCGCTCCTTTTAATGCTTTATTAACGAGCCCCTCATTTCTCTTTCAATTATCTGCTTAATAGCTTGCGAGGGTCTCGGTTCTGGTAGTCTGCAGGTCGCAAAGGTAGTGTAAGAGGGCTGTACCCCAGCTGCCGCCCTACCTAATGATAACGTGCTACGTGACTCTCGCGGTATAACAGGATGTTTCACATCCGCCGCTAGGGACGAGGATGGCGCTGGAGCACGCTCACACCTCCCCGGTTTGATGTATGCAGACGATATTGTGCTGCTAACTGAGAGTCTGGAAGAATTGCAAACTCTAGTTAAGTATTGCGGAGACGAAGGGGACGCTCTAGGCTTCAGTTTCAGCGCAGTAAAGTCGGGTCTGATGATTTTCAGCGGCTCAACTGATCAGGGTCTTAAAATACAAGGCCATGAAATACCCAGAGTAGCAGAATATAAATATCTGGGGGTATGGGCAAACGAAGGATTGGCATACATTGGAAAGCATGAGCAATCACTTAAGGCCTAAGGGCGAAGGAATGCCGCGATAATGAAGCATAGGGCATTGTGGGGATACAACAGGTATGAGGTGAGGTCTCTATAGAGTTTCTTCTTGGTGACATTGCACAGATACTCATGAGAGAAACGCACATTTAACAACCTATAAGCAAGCATAACTTCACGCCGATATCCAGTCTCGGCACCGCACATATTTTGACATGACGACACCACGAACCCTGGAAGGAGTCTGCTGAGCCTGACTTGAATCACTGTCCGGAGAAATGGATTGTTTTGGTTGCGTAGATAAATAAAGCGCGATACAACCTGGCTCATAAATAAATGCACAAGGCCTAGTCCTCCCTTCTTGGCAGGAAGGAAAAGATTGGTTCGACTTGTTCTTTCCAATGTCGAAGCCCAAATGAACACAGCAAAAACACGATGAAGTTTTTGTACACTGATCCTCATGGTACCCAACCCATTCATTATATACCAGATCTTAGATACAAGGAAGAGATTGCAAATTGTGGCTCGGGAAAACATCGACAATTGCCTTCCTTGCCACGCGTCAGCCTTTTCTTTCGCAAACAACGCTTGGTTAGCCCAATATGGCTCTGGGTCGCGAT
Organism: Amblyomma maculatum; assembly: GCF_055883805.1. NCBI lineage: Eukaryota > Metazoa > Arthropoda > Arachnida > Ixodida > Ixodidae > Amblyomma > Amblyomma maculatum. The sequence goes on from NC_139344.1 coordinate 24,740,774, forward strand.
AGGCATCAAGCGGTTCACCAAGATAACGTTTTGGAACAGATGACCAATTGAGCCGACAAGAATTGTCCGACGTGGCTTCCCAGTCTCCATGCCAAAAGCCATGACTCTTTTCCCAGTTTATCTGGGCCCCGGTGCACTCACAAAATTGTTGTACAACAGTTGTGGCATGCTGAATACTGTCTCTGTCGGAGCAAAAAATGGCGATATCATCGGCGTAAGCCAAGATTTTAACATGGGTCGCCTGCAGTCTATAGCCTGTTATAAGTTGGCTATTTGCAATGGCCAAACAGAGTGGCTCGAGGTAAACAGCGAACAGCAAGGGTGACAGCGGACATCCTTGCAACTAAGCTACATCGACGGCTGTCCCCCCTTCCGCTTGCTTGGGTATATATGTGCACTAACCGGTTTAAACATGTGAGCGTGCACCAGCGCCATCCTCTCTCTAGCGGCGGATGTGAAACATCCTGTTATACTTGAAAGGAGCGAAGCGAACAGTCTACGAGTGCAAGACAAACTTTCGTTTTTTTTCCCGTTTATACTGTTGACATTTACAAGAATTTTATCTTATGGTGATTATAGCATGCATATATATATATATATATATATATATATATATATATATATATATATATATATATATATATATATATATCTATATATATATATATATATATATATATATATATATATATATATATATATATATATATATATATATATATATATATATAGAGAGAGAGAGAGAGAGAGAGAGAGAGTTTCTTACTTTTGAAATTATTATCTGTTCTATTTAATTCTGTATACTTCAGCAAGCCTTTCTGCGTCCACTGCTACACAGACGGGTTGCAGAATTCTTGTATCTCTGTACCAAGGAGTTAAGAAGTCTAATCCTTGTTTCAGACTCAAACACGTTTGTATGGAAACATATAAGCTGGTCCAGGGAACCAACCAAACATGGCCTATAAGCTGCCAACCTGAAATTTTTGCAGTTTGGAAACTTTAGTGCTACTATGTGTATTGCAACATACGTACCCATATCACTGACATTTAACTTCATTACGTCAATACTGCAATTCCATGGCATAATATGCTAAGCACACATTCGAAAAACATTACGCTTAATAAATTCAGTCAAAAAGGTTGACCAAGACGAAAGGAAATAATCAGTAAATCCGTGGTCAGTACGGAGTTTGATAGTAGGTATCGGTATATTTAAATACATTTGGCATGAACGCCAAGCCACCGCTGAAGTATTAGAAGAGATTGAATGCATTCGATTTCTCCAAAACAATGCTTTGTATATGACAGAAAAAATCATTACTGATAGCCACAAGGTAGCACAAATTTCTCAGCACCAAAAATATTTATACTGCCCTTGTCAGAATTCCTGCACTATATGGTTGCAAATTTTACTTTTCAACGATTGCTTCGATATGCACCAATAACATACCTTAGGACCTCGCTGAGTGCGTGTAGAGACGTCATTAGTGAAGGAAAACACAAGCAATTTTGGTGCGTTGTCACAGTTGCCTTTGCAGTTCGAAATGCAGCAACGACACATCGCTTTCACACCAGGCGTCGGCTACGCACAAATTCAGATTTAAGATCACAGAGAATTTTCCACTGGGAACTCACAAATGCCAAAGCAATAAAACGCAGCACCGCGTGTTGAGGCGGAGACGTGAGTGCCGGTGGTCGAGGGTCAAAGTAGGCGCTGATGTCACAGCGGGGAAGAAGGAAAGTGCGCAAACCTTGAAAATTCTAGATGACGCTGCGCCGGCAGACGCCAGATTTGTTCTCTTACCCGACTTCTACGCTATTGCATGGTATGGAAAAGTTAGTTTGTTTTGTTATCATAATGACTTGTATTCGCCTAGTATACAGCAGCGCACGGCGCTTGTTGATAAATATTTTTGTAACGAGCCATGATCACCAAGAAATATTTTTCAAGCGATGATTATAAGAAGCATTTCTCACTCTTTTTTTTTTGATATTAGCAAAACTCCGCACATAATGGCAAATTGAAGATAATTAATTTTAATTTCTGTAAGTAGTTGTATCGCGTCCTGTGTAGACTTCAGTTAAATGTATTTGTTTAGGCCAGGAAAAAAATATCTGCAAGAAATCGTGTGCCATTCGTAACGGCCCAAAAAAAAGACAAAACAATACATGAAACTTTGTTTAGGAGCTGATACCTAGCTATCGTCTTTTTAGAAGTTTTATATGAAACATAAATAATCTCTTTTAATTGCTAGCAACTGATAACTGCAGTCCGTGAAGGACTATAGATTAAAGCATGTAAGCGTTCACCATTTTCGTGAACTACAACAGGTAATATAAACGAGGCAGCTTGTACTTAAGCAGACCTTTAAGTATCTCAAAGAAATTTGTACAAAAATATTGTTACTTTTTATGAGGGGTTTTCCAAAGGTTTTCAAGGAATATAGACATTTGTCTCTATTTACGTTCAAATCCTTGGCATCTTTTAATTATGCTAAATATATATTTCTTCACACAATCGGTAAAAGGATGTTGACTTTTTCGATGAGGTTGACAAGGAGATGACATAATTTATGCACAGACGAATAATCACAATCTGCCGCTGTATCCATGGAGTGCGCGAAGGAAAAAAAAAAGAAGTAGAGTCCCGAGATATACAACTGTAAACAAATTTGCAAGGCCCACCACTTTATTCGCGATATTTTCATCAATACCAGATGTTGAGATTGTATCAATGCTGTCATTGCAGCATCCTCTGTTTCCTCTCTAGAAATGCCTTCTCAGCTGCCCGGGTTCACAATAACCCATCGTGCCGTACAACCACGTTTACGAGAATTCTCAAACTGGGGCATTATGCAGCCTATGGCGATATTCTATGTAATGTGTTCTTTTTTACGATATTTCAGTTGTTCAGTCAAAGCAAGCTTACCAAATGTTGGTAGTGGTCGTAAGGTCATCATAGTTTACTTTTCTTCCGCTGGTTTGTGGGAGCTTAAGTCGCCTTGTCAAGCGTAAACATGGGCATCATTTCGAAGCCTATCGTCCTTAACAGGACCTCAAATTCAGCATTTATCACCTACCCTTAAACTGCTCAAAGCAGATTGTGTTTGCGCAGCATATTTGGACGTGAACTTTTTACAGATATGTCCTAGTTCCCGTGAAGCATCTAAGCTTTAAGCAGAACTTAGCATTTCAGTGTAATTCTAGAAATACCCTGCCCTCCGCTTATTCATAGAATGCCTCAACAGTATATCATCAGCACTTTATATCAAATGACGTCAGCAAATGCCAAAGTATTGCGTAAAAGCATCATTACCTTCAAAACATTATCGTTTATTTATTGTTAAGAACATAATATTATTAATTATTTTTTTGCATTAGTTGATATTTCTTTTTAGTTAATATTTCAAAATAATATGCTAACAATGAATGGAATTTGCAATGTTGGAGTGCACCTTCAGGAACCCTAGCTCATTCCATTATTTGCTATGAAGAAAGACTCACGTGCATCTTTTTTGCATTCTACAAAAAAAGCCTGCAAAAAAATTCACGTGACCAGCGCATTCGCGCCCCACGATTGTTCTGCTCTCAACAGTTGTTTGAATGATCAAACTGAACTGCGTCCGTCGCTGCACGGCTCCGTTGCAGCGGCAGGCCATATGTGTGCAATAGTTCCTTGCCCACGTCAGCCATCCGGCGCACATGACTGTGCAAGTTCCAACGAGGTGGTACCTTCAAGTCATCGAATAATGGTATGCAGGGGTGAGAAAGTTTCGAATATGTTGCGATATAATGATTATTACTGCCTAAGCACATGGGCGTGACCTTGACCGAGCTGTAAAAGAGGAACAAGTTGGTATAGCGAAAAAGAATAGTTTCAACGGATAGAGCGTCAAGGAAAGGTGGGCAAGTGACAGAATGGTTTTTATGGGTTAATTAGGTAATTACTTAGAGCCAAGTAAGTGTATAGTTGGGACCTAAAATGGTCGCCAGCCAACTTCCGGTTTCGGTTTGCAGCTTCCGGTCATGCCACCAGCCAATTTTCGGTTTCGGTATTCAGCTTCTGATCACGTGCCTCATTGCAGAAATGCGAATGCCTGAGCGTTGCTACTGCGCGCGGTACATCGCGCGCCCTTTGTCGAACGCGACCAGCGTTTACTTGAACACATCAAAGTTCACCGGCGTTCTATGAGAGGTTTACAAGAAAGGCGCAGTATCTGTCACTCGCGGAATCCCACTGACACATTTCGCAGACAACACAGCAACGCTTAGGCTTACGCATTTCTCCAATGAAGATTCTGCAGTTATCTCGGAAAAACCTTTTCTGTAATTTTAAGATTGGCTGAATGTTATTCTTCTCAAGGCGGTACATGCTATAGGAAGAGAAATTGAAAATGCGTAACGTATTTGCGCCGAAGTATTCCAGTGTCTGCAGCACCTTATAGCACCGGGGAACCATACTCGCTCCGCTGCTAATAAATAATTTTGCAAGTGCTGGCGCTTATCAAAGATTGTTTCAAGGTTTTAAAACAAGATGGTTCTTCTAGTATGGTGTTGTCAGTGCCAATGATTACATAGTCAACATCTTCTTGTTTATTGCGGAATCTTCATTTGTATAGCATATTTCGTTTTCTTAAGATAAGAAAGTTTGTTAGATGATAGCCATTTAGACATGCTTGTCAAACCTAAGTTTGCTTTAAACTCTGGTTCATCGATGTTAATTCTTGTAATTCTATTAGCTGTGTCGTCTGTATACAAATTAGCCTATCTCCAAAGTCAAGGGCGCGCGGAGGGTCAGAAACATATTGAAACAAAATCAGGGGCCCCAAAACAGACCCATTTGGCGCGCCGGAATGTACACGTTGTGGTAACGATGAGGCGCTATTTATTACCACTATCTGATCACGGTCATTAAAGTAACTAAAAACCACTAAAAATTTATTCTTTGCAACCGTAGTGCTTTAGTCTGCTTAGAAAAGCTAAATACTCAAGATATTTTAGCATATCCACATTGAAGCTTCAACTTCAACTTCCTTCCCTCGCTTGCCAAACCTCACGCCTCTGCCTTTATCACAAGTTTTCATAGTTTACCTCGTGACAGCCAGCTCATCCAACCGGTACGTCGAACATCCCGCACAGGCCATTCTTACAGCGTCATCCCGCATCGTGCACGCACTACTACACTCTAGAAGTCTTTTTTCGTGGACGCAGCTCGCGACTGGAATGACCTTCCCAGCAGCCTTGCCCTAATCTCCGACACTGCTCACTTCAAGACTGCCATCGAAGACGCCTCATCATCTTTGGGATCACATCACAGAAACCATTCTTAACCGCCGTTCAAATGCCCACCCCTATTGTAATGTCCCATCTGGAGGCCCTTGAGGTTCTAACGAAAAAGCATTTGACTCAGTTGAAACCGCGGCGGTGATGCAGGCATTGCGAAATCAGGGGGTAGACGAGCCGTACGTGAAAGTGCTGGAAGATATATATAGTGGCTGCACAGCAACCATAGTTCTGCATAAAGAAAGTAACAACATTCCCATAAAGAAAGGTGTTAGGCAAGGAGACACAATCTCCCCAGTACTATTCACAGCTTGCTTAGAGGAAGTATTCAGAGAGTTGGAATGGGAGCAGTTAGGGATAAGGGTAATGGAGAATACCTAAGTAATGTGCGATTTGCTGATGACATTGCCTTGCTAAGCAACTCGGGGGATGAACTGTAAATAATGATTGGTGACCTAGACAGGAAAAGTAGAAAGGTAGGCTTGAAAATCAATATGCAGAAGACTAAGGTAATGTTCAACAGCCTCAAGAAGGAACAGCAGTTTACATTAGGTAGCGAAGTACTGGAAGTAGTAGGCGAATATGTCTACTTAGGACAGGTAGTAACCACAGATCCGGACCATGAAAAGGAAATAAGAAGAAGAATAAGATTGGGATAGAGCGCATTTGGCAAACACTCACAGATTATGACTAGCAGCTTACCGGTATCGCTAAAGAGGAAAGTATATAACAGTTGCATCTTACCTGTACTCACCTAGTGGGCTGAAACGTGGAGGCTAACCAAGAGAGTTCTACTTAAGTTGAGGACAACCCAGAGGGCTATGGAACGAAAAATGGGAGGGGTAACATTAAGAGATAGGAAGCGTGCAGAGTGGGTCAGAGAAATAACTCAGGTTACCGACATACTAGTGGAAATTAAGAAGAGGAAATGGGCACGGGCAGGACATGTAGTGCGAAGAGAGGATAACCGATGGTCGCTTAGGGTAACAAACTGGATTCCAAGGGAAGGAAAGCGTAGCAGGGGACGGCAGAAAGTTTGGTGGGCTGATGAGGTTAAGAAGTTCGCAGGGGTCAAGTGGATGCAGCTAGCACAGAACCGGGTTAAGTGGAGAAATGTGGAAGAGGCCTTCGCCCTGCAGTGGGTATAGTCAGGCTGATGATGATGATGACGATGTTTTCCTCATATGTTCAGCATATAACGCGTAGATGGGAGAAGTGAAACGGGAGGAAACAGATATCAGAGGACCCGCAGATAATTTCACAAGCTAGTGGCCGGCTTTGTAGGCCGCCTGGAGCAAAGCTTCATAATTAAATCTGCGGACTTCCACGCCCTCGAGCTCTGCATAACGAACACCTCTTATTAACGATTAGGTTAAGAAGTTCGCCGGGGTCAAGTGGATGCCGCTAGCACAGAACCGGGTTAAGTGGAGAAATATGGGAGATGCCTTCGCCCTGCAGGGGGTATAGTCAGGCTAATGATGATGATGATGTAGATGTTCTAATAAATAAATAATAAATAAATAATTGGCCATATCTAAAGAATTTCAAAAATCGAGAATGACTGCAGTGACAACGTTGTTCTTATTGTTTAAAGCAGAGTTAATGATTTCGGCTAATGATTAGACTGCTAATGAAGTTTAATGGTGCGGTCGAAAACTGTGTCGCTGTGGGCAAATTCAAAGGCATTTTTCTTGAAACGTACTAGTTCTATTCGCAAGGATTTTGTTTAAAATGACATTAATGGTACTGATCATAGATATAGGTCGATAACTACTAGAAGAGTTCCAGCGGTCTCTGTCCGTTTATATTCGAACGACTTCAGCTATTATTAGCGACTTTGGGCAAGTTTGCAATGACTGGTTGAGAGCGGGCCGTAATATAGGACCCAGAACCTCTCTGTTTTCAAGGGATTGCATTCAAGGCTCCGTTTACCGGGCGTCACGGTTGGCGGCGTTGGGAGCGAAACATGACAGGCATACATGGCTCTGGCAGAGGGTGCCGGTTGCGGACACGGCCGGGCAAGGATTGGTCGTAGGGTTGTGCAACATCGCGCGACCACTTGGCAGGGCTTATTTGACAGGAGCTGCCAACACGGGTTCAGATGAAAGACTAAGGGGAATCGAATCTTCTAGGGCCCTTGAATTCGAGTCAGACACGCTGCCCCCAGGGCCACGCAGGCACATCCGTACGGCTTGGTTACGTGGGCCTTTATATCCACGTCGGGCGGTCTTTCACAACGTAGTACGGAGCTGGCGACTGCATGCTAATAAATACGTACGCGTGAGACAACCGATGCGCGAACTAAGGGATTAGTGACATGCGAGTAGTAACGTGCATGTACAGGGTCGTGCACCCTTATAGTGAACACGCAATGAGGCGGTCGGCCTCTTCGAAGTGCTGCTGCGTGCGACACGGCCGAACATCACACCAAAATGGCGCAAGTATAGACAGACGTGGAGATGCATGGACTGCCGCTTGGCTTCAAAGCGCAGTCGTTTCGGACGCACTGACGCTATGAAGAGAGCGGCCACGTGTCCGCGTGTTCGTCCTAAAAGTGGATGGCCCTGTACGTGAACGACGATCCGTAAGAGCAGCCGGCCAACGGGAGTAAATAGCCCCGACGCCTCATGTTCTTTAAGGCGGAGCTCAAGTCTCCCCCCTCCCCACTTTTATTTCGACACACGTGCTGTTAGTCGCCCATACCAGCGACTATAGCCATAGTTGCCAATGTAGAGTGTATTTCATTAAGCTGAATGCCATCCAGGAAAAAGTATTAATGTGAGGACTCGGTTAGAAAAATATGTACATTTATATGTTCATTTATCATAGAAGCCTTCTGAAACTTGCCCCTATGAGTGTCATTTTTGTTGAAAAATTGAGTGTCAAAGTCATCGTCATCGATTGACTGGATGCTCGATCTCAGTACAGTGTTGAACTCTCGTATCTTTGCCATGTTTTAATTTTGGTTCAAGGAATGTTTTGATCGTGACATGTGTGGGGGGGATTACGTGAAATGGGTTGGTTGCACACCTCCGCAGTAATCTCCGATATCCGCTAAAACATGATCACTGATTTGATTCTGGGGTTTAACGTCCCAAAGCGACTCAGGCTATTAGAGTCGCCGTAGTGGAGGACTCCGGAAATTTCGACCATCCGGGGTTCTTAACGTGCACTGACATTGCACAGCACACGGGCGCCTAGCTTTTCGCCTCCATCGAAAAGCGGCCGCCGATGCCGGGATACGATCCCGCGTCCTTGGCCACAGCAGTCAAACGCCCTTACCACTGCGCCCCCCCCCCCCCCCCCCGGCGGGGCGTGATCAATAATCATTGGGGATGTACTTGTTATTCTTGTTAAAGTAGTCATGAGATTTTGAAAATTAAAGGAATCTAACGGATGCCTTTGGTCATGATGGTTAGCATTACGCGTATTTGCGTTAACGTCACCGCTAATTATAACCGGCTGTTTGTGTTCTGTCACTAGGGTGAATAATGCTAATGACAGTTTTTGAAGAAAAGCTACTGCTGGGTTCGGAGGCTGTTCACAACATCTACAAAGACAGAGTTGTCGGGTCTGAAAGGCTGTGCTGCCAGAGACGTTTGGCAATGATTAGTAGGTGATACTGTTGTGAACAGAAGTGCTACACCATCACCTTGTGAAAGTGAATCGAGCGGATGTGAAATTGTTAAAAACATCAAACAGTGATCGGTCGGGAGAGCGCGCTGAGCAATTACGGACACCAGACAGTAAAGGTAACCCCACCTTGCACTGCAGAGACTACCAGGAGGGACAATGCAAACCTAATCTATCTAGCTGTGCAAAATCAAAAGGAAGAACCGGGATAAAGTCAGGTGCGAGATCACTGAAGCCAAACGGCATTTTGATTCTGTAATAGCTCACTAGGTGGCGCAGTTAAAAAACGAGGTTGCCTCTTTGGAAGGCATGAATTTGTTTCGTCATCGTCTGTATGCATCTGCCCGTGACATGGCTCGGCTATGGCTCGGCTCGGCTCAGGCAGAACATAATAGAGAAGGGCGATTAATCTCGTATCAAGACATTACAGAACACTACAGGCAATGCCGGAGGCGTTTTCCCCCACCAAACACGGCGTTAAATAGAGGTCAGGCAATGGCGTGGAGACGCCTGCAGACTGGAGTATACCCAAACCCAGTACTAAATAAACATATCCGATCGGACTGCGAGGACGATAAATGTAAAAAGTGTTGGGCGAGAGGAACCCTCGACCATATAATTTGGGAGTGCGCTTACTCCCCAGGCAGGGTGCAAAACGTTAGCAGTAGGGAAGCCTGGGAAACCTTATTGCGAAGCTCGGACCCTGAGCTCCAACTCACCGCCGTCCAACTGGCAGCAGAGGCCGCCGGCGAAACCAAACCGGCCAGCATCTAATGCGACCATCCCGTGCGGCTGGGCCGCTAAGTCCCCTCCCCCTTAAAGGGGGGTGAGACAGAGCGGTCCAGGCGGTGTGGTCCTTCTCTGTTGGACAATAAAAGTTTTCAACAACAACAACAACATCTGCCGAAAATATCTGTGTGGTAGCGTTTGAGCAGGCATGTGCTTGGTTGATGCTCTTCGTTTTCCTTGTTTAACTCTGTGCATCCAATATAACGTCAGTTGGTATAGTACAGCGCTCATGTTGCGTCCTGTTATTCTGTCCTGCTATGTACGCGAATTTCAGTTATGCTGGACAATAATCAATTATCCCAACTTCATGCGCTGGCGGCACATAAAGAGCCAGGCGACAGCGCCGTGTGAATTGTCGTCGTTACAGAATGCACGCCGGCCAAAACTAGTGACACACAAGTCTCATGGCGCCATCCGTTGGTATGACATGCACCGCTCGATGGCGCGACAAGAAAATTCAGCGAGAGATACTCAGCGCGTCGTCTAATGTGGGAACTCTGTAATAAACTGATTTATTGCTTATATCTAATCTCTATTAGGGGAGATGCAGAAATGTTTTATGCCTGCAAATGCGCGGGGTGCATAGCGCACCCCCTAGTGTCGCCAAACTTGCACCATCACAGGCGCAAGAAGCATGCGCAATGGACGCCCTTAATCACGCCATTTTTCGTATATACGTATGTTGCTGATGAATACACGCAAAGTAGTATTGTTCTTTGTGAAATCCATGTCTCTGTTTTAAAGTCGCTACACCCAAGGATCAGTTAATAAACAATTTTCACAAAATCATCGGCACATTTAGGATGTGTGACCTTAGAATTGTCTACTTTCCTTACCAGGATTCTTCCGTTAGAGATCGAGACCAATTCCTATCCCTTTTCCCGCCTCAGTTAGATAATCTCACCTAGAGAGATGTTATTTTCAGGCCATAGATTGTCGTTTGCTAAAAGTGATTCGCGTTCCTCTAAACGAAGCATCGTTGTGTTCAACCGTCTTTTTTTTTTTCAATTTTTTGATGGCGAAAAGAACTAGTTCCTCTCACTCCTTGACGTCACCTCAGCAACAGATGTGGCAATCCAGATCCTGTAGTTGGATCTCGATGGGTCGCGTTTGTATTACAATCAGATAACTCGGCATTCAGGAACTTAGCAACCTTCTTCATTGCGTGTGTCACCTATATGCTCATTCCATGTCTGGCACGCCTGTCAGTTCAATTTTGGTCTCGTACATCATCCCATCAACTCAAAAGTTATTTCTTCAAGTCTCCCAGGCCATTCCATAGCCTCTGACTTGCCCTCCAACTAGCCACACTTCATTCCATCACCCCAGTTTGCTCTTAGTATAAATTCTGGGTTTTATTATTTCTTGCTTTTAGCAAAATCGTTTTAATATGATTATCAGCATTCTAAACACAGTCACAGCCTACCTCAGGCCGTTAGGCTGTAGGTTCCTTGCGTTCACTACATAAAGGGTTTGCACTGAGTTAAAATAGTGTTCAAACTTAGGGCTGCGTTCATCTGTTTTTGTGTTCATATCATCATTACTTCCGAATAACTAAAATACTTGTCCGAGTAATTCCAAGCAGAGGAATCGTCAGCCGGATTTACCCGCTCTATCTTTCTTCGCTTTCAGGTTTCAGTTAACACTGCGCTGGCAGGAGCGCATACAGGCCTGTTAATTTAATGTTTATTTGTACTCCTTTCCCTGTGTGCGATCCTTGACCGTGAAAATGAAGTAACTACTTAAAGAATTCACCAAATGCTATACACTTGAATGAATGCATTGAAAAGGAAGACGCCTCATTATGCATAATTTTCTATCTTTACATGTAAATGACTGCGCGCTCTCAACGTGTCCCTAGACGTCAACAAATCTGCCTTTTGAAGTGCGATCATGAACTTTACATGAGAGGTCGTTTCGAGCCATCATTCTTCATATTCAGAGCAAACGGAGCCATTATTAACGATACGCTCGTTCTCATAGAAGTGTACTCGGGGCTGTCGAGCCTCCAGATATGCATATTATTCCGGCATTTCTTCTCATAGAGCGCCTGCACTTCCAAGTGCCTCATGAGTTTCGGATAACTTTCATTCGTCTGCGCGTTGACTAGTGTCGACAATTTGGAAAGCGTTATTTCACTTTGAAAACAAACAACACAACCCTGAGTAGTGCTACTAGCATATGTCTGCTTCCGGGATGAAGGCCGATAGATTGCGGTCAACTCATGCGCAGAGGTTTCGCTCTGACGAAAGATATGTATGAAACAATTTCTAGCGCTCCTCGTCACTGAGATTGGAGGAGCGTTTGTGTTCCGAAATTTGTTTCCTTACAGGTCCGTGCCATTGCATGCGCTATGCTTGGAATAATCCCCCCCCCCCCCCCCTTCTGACAGCAGTGCTTTTGCTCCAGCGAGGCGAATAACGTTTTACCCTCATATTCTGGCCAGAGTTGTCTGCCGTCATGAGGATGGCGAAGAGCTGGTGTTAAAGTCGTGTGTGAAAGGATTAACAAAAACAACTAATCGAGAAGGTGCCATGGCCACCCATTGATATCAGCAAACGTAGACCTAGTTTTTTTTTATTTGCGTTCCTGTAGACCTAGGTTTTGTTTTATTATTTGCGTTCCTCAACGAGAGCCAAAATAAACCGCGGCCGCATATTTCTCATTTTATCGTGATTTAAATGTAACTCTTGGGGCCAGGTCTCGCACCTGTTAGCACCAAGCAGTATAGCGCACTACATAACTTCTTAGGCATATTCGGCTGGGAACAGAGTAACGAAGAGAGCAACTGTCTATAAAAAAAAAAAAAAAACAAAAAAAAAACGGTTATCTGGGATGCAGCCGAAGGAAAAGAGTGCGTTCTCTTCTTCCAGCATTATTCCCGCTTTGAGATAGCAACCTTATCTCGAGGACGCTAGTACCTCTTTGGTTTGCGATTCACGAATTGGCCACCTTGGAGAATGGCGCGCATGCTGAGTGCCAAGTGAAACAAGTGGCCTCATTCACTCGTGCGAGCACGAGCGCGAATTCCGATGCTTCGCAAGCTGCTGCTAAGGCTTTCTGCTGAGCCTTCAGCACACCATTCTTGATACAGTTGTAGTCTGCATGGCGAAGACATACCTCGTTCTCAGATGTCGAAGGCAAGCTCATTGCGAGTACTCTACCCAGAATCGGGCGCCGTGCCTTTGCAACATTCTTGCTGCACCAATCATACGTTTGAGACGCGTTTTTTTTTTTTTTTTCGTTTCATTCTTCGCAGCTGATATGAACAACTGCCCTCTAAATTGTCTCCAAAAGGAAGCAACGAAGAGAACCGTTTGCTGGCTAGCTGGAATAGGGTATGCAGTTCGGGGGAACACGTGCAGAGTCCATTCATAAATTAATGCCTCCATGCTTAGACAACTAAATAATTGATTTTTTTTTTCATGATCAGTTTAAATTCAAAACTTTTCTGGGAACCTGCACATGAGTTAAGATGCCACCATTTCCATTTCAGTTTTGCGCGCATGCTGACAAGCGCCCACCCGTGCACACACGATAAAAATGGGTACACTTCGCAAGTTGCTTAACTGACTGCTTATCGTATGCTTTCTTTGCATTTTACTGCGCTTGCGCTTTTCAGGCGACTTTACTGCGTCGAGAAAAGAGGAAAATTCTTGAAAGAAAAGAGACCGCTTTGTCTTCGAAGGTGGCCCGAAGGCCCGCTTAGATGGTTTTGCTGCTGACTGCACGTTTTTGCGTGCGGCAAGCTCAGTGAAATTGGAAAGAAAGCTGCAGCCTTGCTGTCGCTTGTTGACGAACTGCACTACGTCGTGGTTTTTCTGCTGCCCTTCGCATTGGATTCACTCTTCCTAATGCTCTGAATTCCAGTCTCGCGGAACAGGGCGCGATTTGGCATTGTGAAAGCGCATTGCAATGCGCAAATCGGGAGTTAAGAGCGACTATACTTTTATCTTAAATGTGTATGTGAAAATTACAGAAAGCAATGTATACTAAAGAAATATTTGGCGAACTAACCTTTTTTGTGAGGGGCCCAGTACACACCCCTCGCTCTCAAGGTTGCGATAGGAAGGGCATGCTGAACGACTATGTTAAATAGCTTGATGATAAATTTCAAGCTAACACCCAACCAATGTCAGTTCTACGTACGTCGCATTAGAGATTGTTTTTTTATTTGCTTTGAAAATAGTTTGCATGGCCTATGCATTAAAACTATGAATACCTTTCCTCTTTTAATTGGTCACTTTTTACCGATCCCCAGAGCCGTGCAACAACGCCAGCAATTTGATTAGCGCAGGTGGTTTCGCTTCAACGAGAATGCCCTAAAGAGTCTGGTCCTTTTTTTTTTTTTTTAGACTATAATTCTTAGCCTATCTGGTACTTCACCTCTTTCTCAAAACTCTTGCCAACTATTCTGCAGCAACTATATTACTTATCCGGTTCCTTTGGAACGTCGATCTGCTCGAAGAAACACATGCCAACATTGGCCCTGATCCTTGTGCTGACTCATCATGTAACTTGTATTGTCCTTTGGCCTGCTGCCGCCTCTTTACTTTCTTTCGAAGGTCACGGCACCACCGGTTTCAAGATCAGAGAAATATATCTCCAATAAAAAAGTATTTCTTTTGTAGCCCTGCTTCTCTTTCCCTCTTTTCGCCCCTACTTTTCTTGTTCGGAAGCAATAGCGTATGTAATCCCTGCCAGTGATGTTCGCGCTGTCCTGACGAAGACAAATCCCCTTGTCGAAACGTTGGCTTGTGATTGGAACTCAGGCTCCCCCTCAACCTTCGTTCGGTTCTCTTTCATATCCTTGGAGAGTATGCAATCTTGCGACAATGTACGCTATATACTAAAGATATCGGAATTAAGCGGAAGATAACTCATAGCGTTAGCAAAAGAATGAGCGTTAGCAACGCAATCATGCATATTTTGTTCACCCATTTTTTCATTCGCTTCAGGTGTATCGAACAAAGAACTTTTTTTTTGTCAATCAAAAAAAAAAAAAAAAAAAGAAACACTCCTCTCATATCAGTGTCAGCGTGCTGCATGACATGCAGTTGCTCGTGGTAAATCAAATGTCACGTGCTAAGGTAAGCAGCAAAACAGACTCATAACAAAGCTCTGGCTCAGTACAGGCGCTACAAATCAGTTCCTTTGGCATCTCTGTACGAAAGCGCTCTGTTCGTACGCAATGTTTTCTTGTTTCTCTTCGTAATTTGGTATAGGCGTAAAAACAACTGAACTGTTACAAAATTTTCAACTTTTGTCATGCTAATTTTTCAGGGCTGCCTATGATCTTTCAAGATGCTTTTGGTGCCCAGTGCATGAAAACAATCTTCCTTGAGACATTGCGTCACCAGGTTAGCTTCGAATCGCAATGAATAAGTAGGATAAAAGAAACAATTGTTTTTAGTTTCGTTGCTTATATAGACACATTTGTTTTTTTCAAAAGTCCAAGCTGATAAGAATAGTATCAGTGATCTTAGAATTTATTTTTCCCTTTGACGATTTTAATGTTTATTTCGTAATCGTATTGCTCCGTAAGAAACGTCAGACTATGCTTTAGCGGGCATGGCAACTCAACGAGTTCAGGTCTGTTCTGTTTTTTTTTTTTTTTTGTATTTTATCTTGGTCAGATGATTAGCAGTGGTGCACGAAAGAGTCGCTATCAAATTATTATAAGCAAGATTCTGTCAGCCCCCATTAGTTTAATCTATCTTTTTTTCTTATCGTTTGATCAAAATATGAGTCGTGTTGCTGCTTCTTATTTAGTCCTATATAATTTCTTTTTCCTTCCTCTTCGTGCTAGCGACCGCTGTCAAATGAATCTTTTCATTAGGAAAAAGAAAACGAAGGCAACCTCGAATCAATGATAGTTAACGCAGTGCGAAATATATTGAAAACTCAAAAAGGAATAAATTTTTGGCGGTGTGATTGCATCCGACGTTTGTTCTTCATTTTCAGGCGATCTTCCTCCTTGGAAGAGCTTTTTTTCCTAGATGGTACGTCAACGCTAAGGCAAGCGAGAGAACAACATTGCCCTGCAGTTTCAGATGATCAGCTTCTTGCGGTGACTCATTACGCCTGCCTGATTTAGGAAAGCTGGTTTTCCAGAGGAATATTGGAACAAGAGTCTAGCCTTCACTAGTCAGTTCCTGGCCTGTGACACCTTGAAGGATACCTGCCGCTGGGCTAGAGATAAGGAGATGCGCGACGGTACCTGGTCCCTTGTTTGCTCTTTGGAAAGAGCAAAATAAACAAAGAAATGGGGAGACACTTCGACCGAAGTAATCTCACGAACGTGCCCGTGCGAAATCCGCGAAATCAGGCCGCTCCTCCGGCGATGGCCGGAATGCGCCTCCCGGAGTCTTGCGATTGCGGAGGCGGCGGTGCATGCCTTTGCCGGTCGCGCCGTTCCTTTGCCGGGCGCCGTCTTCAAATTGAGATTCAAGAAGATGGCGCACGCGCCAGAGAGTGAGGCGGGGAGGGCGAAGGAGGCACCCTCGGCAGGCGCCCTGCCGTTTTTCGCCAACGATTGCCATTCTTTCTCCCTTGGACGCAATGACCCGTTTCCGTTTCCGCCAACCGGCCGTTTTGAACCGACCGCTGTTCCACGGCGCCATGCAAACGCCTCGCATTCTATTGTGGGCCCTTTTCTTTCTGCGTAGCGCTTGTTCGCGCGCGAGAGCCCGGGAGGTGCCTTTCTCTTCCCTCCGCATCCTCCGCTTGGGGCTCGGGTCCCCGTTTTCATCGCTCAACCCCCCCCCCCCCCCCCCCCCCCCCCCACCAAGACTCGCGCTCCAGATTTTTCCTCGCGAACTTTTTCCGCCAAGTCCCGTGCTTCACTCCGTGTGCGCCGGCATCGGTTCCCATCAGCGGGATGTACGAGTTTCGTGCAATTTGCATCAGGCCACTTTCCCGCGGAGCACGTCGCGCTAGCTCTAACTTGTTGCTGCCGAAAACTAGAAGGTTACGGCCAGAAGTGAGCAGCTGGGAACCGCAATGCGACTTCGCCTTCGGCGTGCAGGCGTTGGTTGCCTGAGAACAATAATGGAGAGTTATAGGGTAGAGAGAATCCAGACCCTGCACGCAGTACCGGCTAGTACTGACGTGAGCACGTGCAGTTGTCCTTGTTACTGTGCGAATGCACAATGTTAGAGAGCTCGAAGGGACGCCGCGCGCGTTTGTACCACAGCACACGAGGGAGAAAATGGCATTGCGATTATAAAGCGGAAAACGTGAGCATAAGTGCGAGCTCTCGTGTACTTTTTTTACGCGTACTTTTTAGTGGAACGAGCAAAATTAAACCCCTTTTTGCGCGCATACTATAGCGTGCACAAAATAATTGACTTCAATTCACTGCATCGGCTATGTCTCTCACCGCTGAAAGAATAAAATAACAGAGAATGCCAAAATATTGTTACTTCTCGCTAAGGCCCAGGCATTGAAAAAATGTTGATTGAAAAGGAAAGGCAAACATTCATCCATTGGCCTACAAACGTCGCGGAAACGATGGGAGGGGAACGCGGGACAGATACTTCAACTACAACTCCCGATTTTCATGCAGTGAACGAATAGCCAAGTTAGCAGGAATAAGGCTACCAGTGTTGTAAACCAGTGTTTACCAGTGTTGTACGATGGTAGTCAAAATTTATCTATTTTCGCTTTTCCCTTTCTAACTGTGTTTTTTTTTTCCTTTTTTGAAAAAATTATGAAGCAATGCGTGAAAAGAAAACTTGAATTTCGGATTTTTTCTTGGAGACGGGGTCGACATTTCAGTTTTCTCTCAAATACTGCGGAAGGGTCGTATTGAAATGGTTACCCGCCACTGGCGTCCGTTAGTTTCATAGGATTTTAGGATTCAAAACAGAAAAGCGCCATGAGACGGCTGTCCTGCTCAAATGGTCCTGCGAGCATGCCTTGACTTGTTTTTTCTTTTCTTCTTTTCTTGGTCTTTTTTCTTCTTCCAGGCGGCACGGGTTAAGCTTGTGTGGCGAATCCCCTGAGTTCCGCCATATTTCCGTATAATTATGGTGTACAGCTGGCGTGGCGGGAACTTTATTTTTTAAGTTCCTGTTCCCTTCCACCGGGGCCGCGCAACAATATTTCTATGGTTACCACTTTGCTTTTCAATAATCGCTGTCAACAAAGAGGGCGCACCAGTGACTGTCTTCGCTTTTTTTAGGAAAAAAAAAGAATCCAACAATTTTCCACGCTTCCATATTGCCCACGGCGAACACGCAGAGAAAAATTGGAAGCTGATCTCCCCATTCATTGATAAAAAGTCCCCAAAGGAACTAATCGGCCAATGACGCAAATCAAAAAGCTGCCAAAAGGTGAACTTCTCTTGGAACTCTTTCTAGAACCACAAGTATGGTAAAGTGTTAGAAATAACATGTTTTGGAGAATGCGGGTTTGATCCCGGCTCCGGCTGCCGCATTTCGATGACTGTAGGATGTCAGTGGACTTTAAAGAACCCCAGAAAATCTAGATTTCCGGAGCCCTCTACTTATAGGCAACCTGCAATGAAGTTCGCTGTGTCGATCGCCGCGCCGTAACACATATCCTAGCGAGAAGAGCAAATAATTCCGAGGCAGCTTTTAGGGCGTTTTCATGCCACCTGCATGAGTTTACAGGAATTATATTGTACGCTCTGTCGAAGCCTTGCGTGGCGTGTGTCAGATAACTGGGCTATCCAGAGCGCCTGGGCAAGGACGTTATCTGTCACACGCGTATCTATAATGCTGCTGAACATGTTCGGTCGTTTATCGCGAACCAAGCGGCTAACAGCAGCATTTTTGAGTCACGCTGCGGTACAATTGCAGCGCTACCTGTGCAGAGCATGTTCCCTATGGCGTCCTTCATAGCCTGAGCCGCTTTTGGAAGTTAAACCTTATAAACCGTACCAAACCTATTTCTGTAAGGCGGAAAGTTTGATAAGGTGCTTTTCATTAGCCATTATTCAGCACAGCGCAAAAGAGGGCACACAAAGAAAGAGGCTATACAACACAGCGCTCACTATCAGCAAAAACATTTGTTCAGAAAGTACTGCTTTATTAGGCGAGATAAAACATAGCTTACGGAATAAAACCTAGATAAAACATAGCTTACATAGCTGTGCCGAAAGTTGAGCTATGTCAACCAGAAAAACCGCGTGAACCGACATTATTTTGACAGGCGCACGTACCCTGCCCTCTTCCTTATTTAACCAAAAATGAAGCACGGCAAAATGCCTTCTTATCATCAATGCGCGTAATACAAGACTGACTACCCGCATTTATGCATAGCACAACGCTTTACCTCGTCTTTGGTCACGGAAAGGAGGGGCACACACTTTCTTTTTTTTTTTTTCAAAAGTGGTTTCTCTTTACAAGCTTACATCTGGCGTGTCCGCTTTAACTTTAGGCGCTGTACATTACGTACTATCTACGTTTATTCTTACCTGTGAAAGCAGTACTTTTTGAAGAAATGTTTCAGTTGACAGTCAGAGCTATGTTGTCAGGCCTCTTTCTTTGTGTGTTGCCTTTTGAGCAGTGCTTCAAAATTAAGAGAAAGAATAGAACGCATAACAGGCCTGTTTTTCTTTCGAAGATGTCACACCACAAACGACGTAACCACACGGAGAAAAATTCGATACAGACAGTGCGGTCAATAGACAGAAGTAGCGCTATATCCTTTGTGCCATTTCAATTACAATGGTCATCTCAGTTTTGTGATGTGGCGGAAATATCTGCCTTATTCGGTTTGTCATTTTGTCTCGATGCGATACGGAGTTTTTCCGTGGCTGACACTGCTTATGTGATGTTTCTTTTTGTCTTGTTTTTGTATACAGTCACTCCTGCGATGTCACTTGAAGCTGTGGGCAAAAATAAATAAAAAATAGATGTCGACCTTTTCTATGCACTTGATCTTTTCCGCTCCCATGATGTCAATTAAGCACCGATCATCCTTATCAGCCAGCCACAAAGAGGAACCGAACGTGGAACGCGTCTCGTGTTAAACTCACTCGAGCTAAGATTGTAATTTCGCTGTCATCGCTTATCAAAAGACGACCAAAGCAGTACAGAATGCTCCAACGAGGCAAAACGTCATGTTGTGGGCACGGTAGTGAAGCAAAAAGCTATCATCAAGGCGAAATCATTACTCATAATCTAAACAGCAAACCTGCACAAATTAACTGGCACCGATATAGCATTGGACTGTTGCCACTGATGACAGGCCCACTAAATAGAGACACTGCGTCCAGTGTTTTTAAAAATCTGGGACATCATGTGAATAGTTCACCAATACCGATGTCATAGCAGCGATAAACTTGCAGAACATCGGGGAACCGGACGGGCTCGGTTAAGGTATCGTCCAACAGTGTGGTCGGACAGTGCGAATGCTGATTTATGTAGCCCCTACATGGTACCCGCTTAGAAAATATGCGTCTGCGGGCGAAATCAACAGCGACCGAGCATAATGTGATTGCCTTTATAACCAAGCCACACTTGTGCCTACACGCGCCAGTGATAGCAACCCTATTGATGCCAGTCGAAGGCGTCCATAATTTGCTTTATTCATGTCATTGTTCCTTCACCGGCAAATTGCAGAAACTGTCGAAATGCATAAAAATATTTGCTTCGTGAAAAAGAATGTCTGCGCTTACTAATCCGCGCGGTCCTAGTCTTTTTTCTTTCGTGCTTTGGTTTACAGGCTTTAACGTCCGAAAGTGACTCAGGATATAAGGGACGCCGCGTAGCGGAGGGCTCCAGAAATTTCGGCCACCTGGGGTTTTCTAACGTGCACTGACATCGCAAAAGTACACGTGCGCACCTTGCTTTTCGCTTCTATCGAAAAGCAGCCGCTTCATTCAGAATAGAAACCACGGGGCTTGGGTTCAGCAGTCTAACACCCTAACCGCTTATACCCACCGCCAAAGGGCTTCGTTTTCTTGTGCACAGCATCATCGCAAATCAGCAATTAGCTAAACATGTACAAAGTAGGCGCAACAAAGTAGTCTTCAAAGTTTTCGTGAGGTAATTTTTATGTTCTCGCGTTCATTCGGTGTTGATAAGTTTATCCTTTTTAAATAATGTTCTTCGGCGGAGTGCATTCTATTTATTCTGGGAGGCGCATAGAGGCGATGGCTGAACATTTTATTTTTGTTCAGTAACACTGTTCTTGACATGCGTAAATGTCATTCAGGAATGACAACCTTCTAAAATACAATCAATCTTTTAACGTCTAAAAGTTTTAATTCCGGCATACGCTTCAAGCAGAAATTGTATAGAAATCATTACTGATTCAATCATTAAGTTTATTGACAAAGGGTTATAGGCGGCAGCTGTGTTAATTCATTTTACAAACGCATTTCATGCACTCAATTACTGCACACACTATTCAAAGCTAAAATCCCTGAGACTATGGTTTGGTTTGATGGGGTTTATGGGGTTTAACGTCCCAAAGCGACTCAGGCTATGAGAGACGCCCCTAAGACTACGTGGGCATACTTACGCTCTACAGCGTAAAATTCTAATCAGACATTTAGTCTGATCAGACGTAAATCGTTTTATTTCAATCAATTACCAATAATCAAGTTCCGCGAGGGTGCAGTTTTACCTTTATTTTGTTTCTGTTTACATTTGAAATTTGCCTGCTAGGCTTCAAATTCAAACTGCATTTTGCAGAAAATGACACTTTCCTTCCACCAATAGCTTCAAGGGACAGAACACTGGCCAAATATGTCATGAGATTATGGTGGAGATGAAAAGATCTTGCCTCATATAGTACAGAGCGAGCACTACATTATAAAGGAAAAGAGGCTTTACAATTTTAATTTGCCATTGAAAATCGCATAAAAACAACAGAGGCGCTATCTAGCGGAGAAACCCTAGTACTTTTAGTGTAGCCCCCACGTGACTACATGTCAGCAAAATATCGCCGATTTTCGTAACTAAACCTTCTTTTTTCTTCTAGGAGTGCTTGCCATAATTTATTATATTTTGCGCTCTCTCCAGTGTGTCCTTAAATAAAAACCACCCCTGCTTTCGACTGCGAGAGGTATGCTTTCAGGTTTTGCCACTAGATGGCGCCATAGTGTTTGCAAATTCGTGAATGAAGCAATGACAGTGGACGCTAAAACTTTCGTCGACGAGGGCGTGCGTTATTGTGCCGTAACAGCATTAAGTGTGAAACTGAAAAGGAAATTACTCTAAGCAAAAAATGTTTGATTACGGTCTGGCGAATGAAAGTTATACTTGTTTTCGGCACGCCTTTTTTTTTTTTTTTGACCACCAGTCGTCATCGCGGTCGCTGCTCATGGTTTCCAGCATCGGACTACATAAAAACAGGTGCACGCATTGATCGAAAAATTCCCGGTAAAAATTTTCTACAGCGTTTGTAACAAAATTGTTGTGGAATCGAACATTTCAGACATCAATCTTTCCACTGCGGCAAAAAAAAAAATCGAGACCTAATTCCAGTGTTCCGTCCCTTTAAGTGATTTGGCTAAGAAAATAACGATGACCTAAGAACTTTAGTCTGCTGGCACGAAAAGAAATATTGCATTAAACCAACCTAAAGCTAACACTGCGGTATTTCATTTGCTGAGCAAGTGATTTGGTGTCGTTTCTCGAGCGTACCTAAAAAACCGCATCGCCTCGCATGCGATTCTGCTGTTTTGTAGCGAAGTGTTTTATTCTTCATTCGTGCTCAAACCGCTAGCACGCGGCGCTATTGTTTTGTTCGTGGCGCGAGACGCCCCCAGCTTAATCTTGAATGATCGCGTCCGCACGCAGTTGCTTCTATATTGTTCGGGATTTAAGTAGTTGATTTTAGCATCTGTTGTAGCACGAACAAACACTCCTAATTTGGTTCCACATACGCGGTAAAAAGATTTGTTTTGGAAGCAAAACTTGGAACCTAATATAAAGGTGTACCTATTTTCCATCTCAAAAGCTGGTTGAAGCACTGCGAAAGCAACAGTCGTTTTCGTGCAATGAAAGCTGTAGGAGCACAGCGAATAGTTCCTGAAATGTTTGCGCAGTTTCGGCTTATTTTTCAAAAAATTATTGCACGCATTGACAATGAATTTCTGTCATTTTCTTTGGAGCTAACAATGACCGCTTCATTCACTCGTTCATTTAGCAGAAAAATTTCGCGCTGAAACAGCACTGTGGTGCCCTGCTGAGGCGTGGTGCGTCTCTATTACCAAAAACGGCTTCCGCCTAGTCAGCTGTCTATGATGCAGAGTAGCTGCCCTTCTTCGGTACAGAATCACCAGCTCCGGGATGACGGCCGCGGAGGAATGCATTTATGCGGCGTGCGTCTTTCTCATTGCCACTGGTTCCACAGGTTCCACAGAGTTCCGAACCACTTATGTGATGCAGTACCGAAAGTTTCTTGCCAGCTTTAAACTGAGCTCAACCGAGAGCAGCAGGCATCTCTGTTCTTCGAAGAGTACCGAGAGTGCTCTTCGCTGTACACGGCTCGCGCTGATGCCATCGAAAGGAACGCGGGGATACGCGGATGCCATGCTGATGACTGACTGACCCACCGGCGTGTCGTGGCAGGGCCCGAGGTCGTGGCTCTGCCAGCTTACGTTGTTTTCCGCTTGTGCATAAGCGCTTTAGTTTCAACGTGGTTTTCGGCGCCGTTGTGGCTGCTCCCCCAACCGCAGCTATCTCAAAAGAAGAAAAAAGAGGCCCATGAACTCGAGGTTTTTCTCTTTGCCGAAAGTTATAGCCAATCACTGCGAGCAGACAAAGAATGAGTGAAAAGTGTCGCAGCTTGTGGTTATCACGCATAAAGCGAGCTCATTTAAACCATGAAAGCCCGGTCGTCAGTGCCGTGCATTTCATAACAGGCGAGCCAACTGCATGTATCCTTGCTCAGAATGAAGCCAACACGATTACGTTGAACGCTTAAGGGACTATACTTTGTATTCTTTGGAGAACCGTGCGATCTATTTGAGGAGTCAAATCCACATTGTGGCCCATCCTTCAATACTGGCCATGACAACACGCATGCTCGTTCCACTCTTGCCCACAAGGAATGTGTTGCAACGATCAATGCCACAGGTATTTATTTACCAGTCGCTCACTGAAAATGTGGCAGCCATCATCGATTGCTGCGAAATCATGATAGAAAGACCGTCATCGTTTTTGCCAACAAGCGAATCATGGTCTCAGGCAGCAAGATAGATAGATAGATGGATTCATTGAAAGGAAAGGCAGAGAGGTTGGCCGGAATGATTAAAATCGGGCCTGCTACTCTACGCTGGGGAAGGGGAGAAGAAAAAGGATCATGATGGGTGACGATGTGGGAGAAGGAATATGAAAATATATACAAGCACGGCAACTTGCTCTACAAGCGCGATCAACTCCGGTGGCACACACAGCTGAAATCCTAATTAGGATTGCTCCCCGTGGTGTTTCTTCTATATATAAAATCTGGTAAAGTAGAGGTTGGGATAAGATATCATTGAACACTGTGTTTTTTTTTTTTTTGTATTTGATGTCTGGCGAGGCAGTATTGGCAGAAAGAGGTTTTAACATCAGTGGAAGCATTACCTTTTACTGTTCTAGTCTCCATGTTCACCCATACACCAAAGAAAAAGGACCACTTCCGGCAGAAGGCATGCGAAGCACAAGAAAGCCTGCCTGCATGCGAATACACGTGAAAGGAGTATTCAGACTCATAAGAAAGATTTTATTTTCTTAAATCTGCCGTACCTATTGACAACGTTGTATGCGGCCAGGAGATGAAGTCACAACACATGACAAGATAGTAAATTTGTGTTGTGTACAGTCAAATTTAAGTGCTTGAATAGTTTCAATTTAAGTGCTGAAGGACGTCACCGGAGGGCATGTTTAAAATTCAGTGAATGGATGATTCCAAAATGCTATTCGCAAATATTTTAATGAAGAAAGCTCAGAATATAGTATCGATATTCCATGTCACTTCTCTCAACACCTGATTATAACAATGTGGATACAATCCAGATGGATTGCAGCAGCCTCAAGTTGTACTTCCTCCAAAATTTGAACGTGAGGCAGCAGTCTTGCTAACAGGTTGGTTACACTTTAGGCCATTTACTCTCTGAAAAAACTAGCGTGTAGTTTTTACTGCTGGCTTGGGTGCCACACATGAAAAGTGAAACCACTTGTAGAGGCTGGATGGGTTGTCGCAAGCAATCATCTTTCCAGTTTCTGGTCTATGCTAAGAACAGTAGACAAATCTAAAAGACTTCACCACTGGACTAACATGCTGTCTTGTGAGGCAGCCGCTGAACAGATAGAGGAGGATTCTTCCAGCTGCCAGAATTTCGTTACAAAATTCCTGACCTTTCCACACTGTATCCACCTGGAACAGACTAGGTGTCCACATAACTAAATCGCACCACTGCACGTCACGTAGAGACATTTCTCTCTACACCTGGTAAAAATATTCACGCTGTCTATGCCAAAAGCCGTAGACAACTCTAAAAGACGGATGACGGATTTTACGAAAGAGCCTGCAGTGACCACCTCTATAACGTCATTTATTTTCCCTGAGAGAAAATGGGGACTTAAATACAGCAACAGCCTTTCCGCATCAAGCCTAACAAATAAGAACGTCTGGTATTGTTCCAACAAATGAATAACTTGTACTCAGGCATAGCCTCCTATATTTTCCATGCCCGGGCACTCGCTCCGGAGTGGCCGCTCAAGATTGTTATCTAAACTCCTGGCTACTAGCGCCACTTCGCGAGGCACGCTGGACACCAGGTGTTTGCCGCAATCAAGCGCTATCTGCAAGGCCCCTTTTCATGCGCTGCGTTTGCACTTACGGAGCGATCTGCGGTTTCCATTTTTGCCATGGGATGCGCCTGTCTCATCGCGGCAAAGCGCCTCATTCATTCATTCATTCATTCATTCATTCATTCATTCATTCATTCATTCATTCATTCATTCATTCATTCATTCATTCATTCATTCATTCATTCATTCATTCATGTGAGCACCTAATCTTGTCGAGCTAGACGCGGTTTGGTGCTCGCAACCCGGCCACCCACCCATCCACTCGGGCTGCCTAAAGCTTGGTGAACGAGCCGGATCGAATGCGCCGTGAGGCGAAATAAGTTGGCTTTCTACGCTCAGCACGGCCGCTAGGAGAGGCACCAACACTGGAGGATCTTTCGCATGAGCGTAAGCCCTCGCGTCTCACGTTTGGCGATTTCTGTAAGTCTGTCGGCGGCTCCAAATTCAAGATGACGGATGTATCATCTGATTATCAAGGGCTTGAGTTTTAACCTTTAAGGAAAACATCATCCTCTATCGTCAATCGAACTCCTACCCCATACCACTTACCACTCCGATCACCAGACTAGCGCAATAACTAACTACGCCAATCCTGGTAAGTGATAAACATATCTTAGTCATCCTTTTCTAGCGACGCTCTGTTTAACCTCGAAGAAAACAAAAAATCCAACGGGAATCAACTTCTAGCCCTCCGATCACCAGACGAACGCCGTAACCAACTGCCCCACACCGGGATCGTGAGAAGCATACCTTAATTTTTGCTTAGCGTTCCTGCCATCTCCATGGAAACGTAGGGGCGCAAAGGTCCGATACTGCGCCTTTTTTTTTCTAATAAACTGATTTACAATTTATAGGCAAAAATATGAAAACATGACTTGACCTGGTTAAATGTAGGTGTCCACCATTCCGTGATGTGCACCCAAAAGTATAAGATGCCTTCTTTTCCCCAAAACTAAACTTAAATACAAATTATTACAAAAAAATTCGAGGAGTCAGTCAAGAAACCAGAGCGGGTCGAGAGGGAGGTCTGAGTCCTTCCCGTGGCTACCAAACCTGCAAAAAGAGCACAAGCAACAGGAGACTGGATCCAGGACTGTGAAGACCTCCGGAGGCACTGTAGCACCTCAGCGATTACCAAGTCTCCGAGCTGAAAGGTGGAGTGGGTGGACAAGGCCTCCCAAGATAAACGCGATGAAGAAATGTTTCAGATTACGGAAAAATGTCGTCTGCTTAAAGAACTGCTAGCGGCATGAGCAGGCAAATTGAGGTGCTTAAACGCTTAAGCCTAATACGGGACCTCTGAACCAGTCGCAAGTGCCACAAAATCCAATTGTTGGAGGATGAGAGGAGCATGAAAGCGACCCCTGCACCGGCTACGAACAAGACGAAGAAAGTGGAGATGCCTATAATATATAAGAACATAGAGACGTGATAGACCTGACAATAGCAAAATTGGAGGCAAAAATTTAGGCCGAATCTAGACAGGAAGATGAATGGCGCAATTCATTGAAGGAACGCATGTTTGGGATGCTTAAAAACCTCACAAAACGGTTGCATCAGCGAGATAATAATCCCACAGAACGACTGCATCACAGGGATAATAAACTTACTGATTAACTTAAGGAAGAATTTACGAAGAGGGACCGGGTAGCTGAACAGAGGGATCAAGCATGTTCGCAGCTCCGCAACAAGTGCGATCGATCAGCTAATTGGCAATCATTGCTCACAGACATAGTAAAAACACGGCTTAGCAATGGAACTGTACAGACATCACGCACAAGCGTGCGGTCCTGCAGAAATGTTTTAGGTACGAGGATCGACCGGAGCTGATAGCACTACAGGAGCGCAACAGAAAGGCAAAATTTGTTGGGTATAAATCCTACTTGACCGAGGATGAGAGTCCGCAGATAGCCACCCTAGCCAGGCGAAACGTAACGGTGGTGTAGCATGACACCGAGAATGCACAAATCGACCACGTTGTTGTTTTTTTTTTGTTCTTTTTTGTTTTTTTTTTCTATTCTTGTTTCTATTACACGTCTAAAGTTCTCCCAAACAAAGGAAATGTGACTTCGGGGACGTTTTTGTGAAGACGCGACGTAAGGTAAGGAACAACTGGCTGCTGATAGAAGAGAGTTAATGCGCACCGTATGGCATGGGGCTATAGACAGACTTCTATTAAGGACAGAAAATTGTAGGACGACATACAAACTCATAATCTGGATCCAATAATCGACCCGATACGGCCCACACGGGAGGAAATTGGTGTCACGAATGGCACAGCACCCAACCTAACCTTGACGGGGAGCGGCCCCAGGGTCACGTGTTGTAATACAAACGAGAGTCTGGGTGGCGATCTCAAGATCATAGAAATGGTGGTAGAAAGAAGATCAAAAACGAAGGTCGAAAATGGAAGGTAGACGCCGTAAATTTGGAAGCTTTTAGGGCACTCAGGGACGACCTGGCTCCCTTATTTGACATAGCGAAGTGGAGAGATGGGGTGGTACAGACAGCTAAAGAGGCCACCAAAGCGATGGAAACCTAAGGTAACAAAGAAGTGGTAGATAGGAGACTAATAAATATCTGAAGGAAAAAGAAAGAGGTGGAGGATAGACTTCGACATATGAGATGGAACTGGAATATCAGGAAACAAATAGCGACTTCAAACATAGGATTGAAGAGCGCACAATCGCGCTCACCCAGCAAAACGTACTGAATATCTGCGATCAAATTAAAATGAATATTAGTACAGCGTCACGTGGCGACTTCACCATCTCTTAAAGTCCAGATAACTTAAAAATGAGAGTCCAAACATTAGCTGGAAAGGATTTGCCGGCCAAAGATGGAACTCTTAAAAGAATTACGGAACAGGTGCATTAATCCCGTTGGACCGGAACCCATCCCGGACTTGGGAGGGAGAGATAATTCGAAACTAGTCGCCCGGGATCTCCCTTGCTGAAGTCAGAGCGGCGATTAATCGACTGCGGGCTAAGTGGGCAGGAGGGTCGGACATAGTGAGCAACAAGAAGCTGCGTAATTAACACGACATGTCCATCACCAATTTAGCAACATAGATGCAAGAGTACTGGGAGAATGGCATGATAGCGTAGGAATGGAAAATCTCAAACCTAATTTTCAATTGCCAATTCAGGGATGAAAGTAAGCTTCGAAAACCTCTAGGCAATATCACTGACCTCCTGCGTGGGTAAGCTTCTGGAGCAGGTCGTTCAGACGCGCCTCAATAAGTATATTGTCACCATCAAAAAGCCAGACGGTTAGAAGGTGGGTTTATTCACAGTGACGCGGCACTGGGACGTGGCAAGGCTGGAGAGAGCTCGAGAGAGGAAGACAAAGAATGCCGGGGTCACTAGCGTGGCTAAGGCCAGCTAAAGCGTCGGTAATCCACTCTGACCGCATGACGGCGCCACAAAAATGATTAGGAATGCGGCATCAGTACCCCTCTTTGAAAGGCGCCGTCCTCGGGGCTAACCTTGGCGATCCGAGCAACAAGGAACATTGGTGGTGTCGGGTGGCTGGGGCGAACGAGCGGCTAACGCGCGTGGTAGGGCTTGATTTGTGCAACGTGCACCACTTCGGACGTTGGCGGTCGAGTGGAACGGACAGTTCCCTGGAAAATAACTTCATAGTTCACTTCGCTGAGTTGGCAGACTACCTCATACGGGCCAAAGTATCGCCGAAGCAGCTTTTCAGACCGCCCTCTTACACGGATTGGGCTCCACACCCAAACTCGTTCTCTGGGCTCAAATCTCGCATTTCTGTGGCGTAGGTTATACCGGTGAGCGTCTTTTTCTTGCTGGCGCTGGATACGCTGTCGAGCAAGTTGGCGGGTGGCCTCGGCATGCAGAACGAATTCATCAGCATCCATTACTGCGGGATTGACACTATCAGGAAGCAGCATTGCTACCAGCATAGTCATATGGCTTCGCGGCCTTGCACAAAACGAAACGGAGTGAAGTGCGTCGTTTCTTGCGGTGCAGTATTATACGCGAAGGTGACATAGGGATGTATTGCGTCCCATTTTCGATGATCCTCGTCGACTTGCATTGAAATCATATGGGCGATTGTCTTAATTAGCCGTTCGGTGAGCCCATTTGTTGGCGGGTGATCAGCGGTTGTTCTTTGGTGGCTTGTGCCACTGAGTCGCATAACCTCCGGCGTAAGCGCCGAAGTTAAAGCCGTTCCCCTGTCAGCTATAATGACTGCGGGTGCACCGTGACGAAGTACAATGCTCTGCATAAAAAAGGTCGCAATTTCAGCAGCGGTTCCAGGGGGAAGAGCGTTTGTTTCACAGTATCGGCTGAGATAGTCGATGGCGACAACAATGTACCGATTACCAAGCTAGGACTCCGGTAACAGGCCGAGTAAATCCATGCTGACTTGTTGGAACGGGACTTGTGGCGGATCAATAGGTTGTAGCAGTCCGGCCAGCTTAGTCGGCGGCGTCTTTCGACGTGGCACTCCCGGCAAGTTTTGACGTAGCGCTTGACCACCACAGTAAGAATAGGCCAATAATACTTCTGGCGTATGCGTGGCAACGTTCGTAAAAAACCCAGGTGACCAGAAGAATGGTCGTCGTGGGACGCCTGCAGGACTTCGTCGCGAATAGTCTTAGGTACGATGAGAAGGTAATTAGACATTATGGTATCGCAGCGCTTTCAGACAAGGACCAACTAGCCCAGCAGTATACCCTACATAAGGTAATTAGCTTTCGTCGACCCGTAGCTCTTCTTGTACAGGATCCCGTCTCGTAAACAAAACGATGACAACTCCAGCGAGAAGATTCGGGAAGGAGTCGGATTATTCCCTTCTAGATACTCAATGAGATGCCGTAGTTCAAGGTCGTCTCTTTGTTGTTGAGCCAAAGTGTCCGCGGAGATAGCGCCAAGAAAAAAAGAGAATCGTCGTTGAACTCAGTGCTATTATGCTGAAAAGGCGCGCCGGACAAACAGTCTGCATCACTGTGCTTCTTGCCTGATTTATAGACGATGGTAACATCAAATTCTTGAAGTCGGAGGCTCCAGCGTGCTAGCCGCCCTGAAGAATCTTTGAGGCTCGCCAACCAACAGAGTGAGTGGTGACCGCTCACTACTCAGAAAGGCCGGTCATACAAGTAGGGGTGAAATTTTGTCACTGCCCACACATTAGCAAAACATTCCTTTTCGGCAGTGGAGTAGTTGCCCTCGGACCGGGATAAGATGCAGCTTGCGTATGCACTTACGCATTCCACACCATCCCGCCATTGTACAAGGACCGCTCTAAGGCCGGCATTACTTGCGTCTGTGCGCAGTTCTATGTCAGCTTGCTCGTCGAAGTGACCAAGCATAAGCGCTCTTTGTAGATGAGTTCATAGTTTCTCAAAGGACCGCTGTTGCTCTTGACCCAAGCAGAAAAGTTCGTTCTCTTTTGTGAGGCGAGTTAGAGGCTCAGCTATCCGCGAGACGTTCTTCACAAAATACCGATAGTAGACACAAAGACGCAGAAAACGACGCACGTTTCGCTTGTCGGTTGGAATGGGGAAAGCAGCTACGGCGGCTGACTGTCTTGTTGGAGCCTGGACTACCACCCTTGGCACTCACAATGTGGCCCAGAAACTTCAGCTCTTGGATAGCGAAATGGCACATTTCTGGCTTAAGGGACAGACCAGCTTGACGAACGGCTTCGAAAAAGGCGCAGGCGCCTCAGGTGTTCCTCGAAAGAGTCGGAAAAAATAGCAACGTCATCCAGGTACACCATATGACTGCCATTTTAGGTCAGAAAGCACAGTGTCCGTCATCAACGGGAAGGTTGCAGAAGCCGAGCATAGGCTGAAAGGGAGTACCCTGAATTCGTACAAACCGTTCGAGGTAATAAAGGCAGTCTTCTCCTGGTCGCGTTCGTCTACCTCTATCTGCCAATAACCACTGCGTAAATCAAGCGATGAGAAATATTTGGCGCGGCGCAGACGGTGTAGGGAGTCATCAATGCGCGGTAGAGGATAAACGTTTTTTTTTTTTGGTAACCTTCTTTAAACGGCGGTAATCAACGCAGAACCGTAAAGTCCCGTCCTTCTTCGCCACTAGGACCACAAGCGACGCCCATGGGCTCGTCGACGGCTGAATCACGTCGTCCTGGAGCATTTCCTGAACTTGCCAGCGAATTGCATCCCGCTCCTTTGGAGAGACCGATAAGACGACTGACGCAATGGTCTCTGGTTGTCGTCGACTATAATTCGATGCTTTCTAAGCAGTGTCTTTCGAACCCTGGAGGTAGTTGGAAAACAATCCCGGAAAGAGTCGATAATGATCTCGAGGCAGCATTTTCGATTAGGCATGGAGGTCCGGGTTGACGTAAAAACCGGAGTAGTCGACGTTTCTAATGAGTGTATGATTTCGGACAACGCGTGCTGCCCTGCGCATTCCAGGAGTTTTTCAAAATACGCAATCGTTGTTTTGCTCGCTAAGCATTGCGGTTCGCAACCGGAGTTCGTCACCAAAAGCTGGGTTCGCCTGTCCTTCAGTTTAGTGAGTCCTCGAGCTATATAGACTTGTCGACCCAGAAGCAGCGACATGTTGACTTCGGCGATGCCACCATTTCCAGGGCTGCTGTCACACTCTACAGTCACAAACGTGCTGGATAGTAGTGCTCGATCTCCTGCGGTCGATCGCCGTAGCGCGGTCGATGTGCGTCGGGAGAAAAACACCTGAGACCCATCTGGCGGTAGGGGCAGTTGCGCCGAACGTAGCCGAGTTCCCCGCAGCGGTAGCACAATGGCCGGCTGTTTCGCGTTCGCCACACCTGTGCCTTGCGGATGGCGGGCCTGAATTCCTGCTGTGAGACGGGCACAGCTGGGACTCGGTACTGCACAGGACGTTAAGTAGCAACAGGAGGAATGGTTTGTGGCACAGGCGCATGTTTTCGTAGTACCTCGCTGTAAGTCATTATGTGGGGCTCCGGTTACGGGGCTACTGGAGGGGGCTGCACTACTCGCCGGATTTCATCCCGGACCACGTCCGCTACTGCAGAGATGCCTGCCTGGGGAGCTTCGAAGCGTAGTTCCTGGAGCTCTTCACGCACAATGTTCCGCACGAACTCTCGAAGTTCCTCAGCGGGCAGCGACGTAGGCGGCCAGTGATGGTTTGCGACAGAAGAAAGTCGGCCGTATTGCGCGCTCCACTCTTGCAAGGAGCGCTCCATATCCGTTGCCTCTTTCGTAAATTCCGCCACAGTTGCTGGAGGTTTACGGACAAGTCCGGCATCTCACTTCAGCACTCGTTCTCTTTCATCTGCGTTTCGGAGACCTGGCTTTCCACTTCTGATGGCAATCTATTTGGTTTTACATCTTATCTTCCAGAGTATTGTCATCGCTTGTCTAGCAGCCACGGAGGCACTGCAATTTTTATTTCCCCTGAAATTTCTTACCAGCGTAGATGTGATCTCGCTCTGAATGTACCGCAATGTGAATCTGTTTGATAGAAGCTAACCATTCTCTCTTTTCCCCTGACTCACGAAAGTTGGTACTCGGCTGCATTTACCGCTCACCGTCTTCATCAATCCAAGAGTTTTTGCTAGCATTAGACACCCCATTAAATAAGCTATCTTTCGAAAACAAAAATGTTTTAATTCTCGGTGACATTAACATTAATATTTTAGATACAGATAACCCTAATGTTGTTTCCTATACCGATTGCTTCAGTGGGTTTGGCTACGAATCTATCATCAATGCTCCAACGAGGTGTACTTCCAGTGGATCCTCTTCTTTAATCGACCATGCCCTGACAAATATATCACCCTCTCCCCTCTCAGGGGTCATCGAACTTGACATTACGGATCATTTTCCTATTTTCGTTACACACAGTAAACCATTCCGTCCTCCACGGTCAATTTTCTACACTTCCAGATTCAACAACGAAGATTTTGTTAACGCTATCAGTAACACAGACTGGTCTCCGCGCCTCTTGTCCAGCAATCCGGAGGGAGCAATGGAGTGTCTTTGTCACCTTCTTTCCAATTGCATATCTGAGAAACAATACCTAAATGTAAAAAGAATTACAAATTTCCCCATAATCCATGGCTTACAAATAGTTTATTAAGTAGCATGCGTCGAAAAGAAAATCTGTACAGAAAAACGAAGAAACAGCCTTTTAAAGCTTCCTTGAAAGCCCGCTACAAAACATACTCCATTGTTCTGGACAACTTACTTAAACACGCGAAAAGATCTTACTATGAACACGAACTGTGTAAAAACGTTAACGACACTAAAAAGCAATGGAGACTCCTGAGCGAATTCCTCAATTTGCCCTGCGCTAACAATGCCCCTACTGAAATTAATTTCAATGGTACTGTCTACACTGAGCCATTTGACATCGCGAATGCTTTCAGTGACTTATTTTCTGAGCCACATAACCGACTTCCACTTCCGCCGGAGCTAGATTTGAAACGCACTAATCAATCTTTCTTTCTTTCTTTTTCCTGTCACCCCTTGTGAAATCGAGTTGATTATTAATAGCCTCAAGGACACTAGTCCTGGACATGATAACATATCCTCACGGCACCTAAAACTTGTTGCTAATCTAGTTTCTATACCCCTTTGTCGTATTATTAATCTCATCTTAAAGAATGGCGTTTTTCCTGCTTGCCTTAAGACAGCGAAAGTCATACCGGTCTTCAAAAAAGGTGACAGACAAACAATATCTAACCATCGTCCAATATCTATTTTATCCTCTCTTAGTAAGGTAATTTAAAAATTAATAGTCAGCCGCTTAGGCAATTATCTAAATAAATTTAATATTATTACCCCCTGTCAGTTTGGTTTTAGGTCCGGCAGTTCAACTAACTTGTCTCTTATCTCTTTGACTGAATTTATTAAGCAAGGCATTGACAATGGCCAATTTGTCGGTTCTGTGTTTTTAGATTTCACAAAAGCTTTTGATACGATTAACCATTTGATTTTGCTACAGAAACTAGAATGTTATGGCATAGTAGGCCCTGTATCTCTCCTTCTGAAAAGCTACTTACAAGATCGTAAACAAATAATAAATATTAATGGAACTACCTCTATAGATAAAACTATTAAAAAAGGTGTTCCTCAGGGATCTATTTTAGGACCTTTACTGTTCATATTATATATTAATGACCTTCCTACTTCTATTAGTCCAACTCATTGTGTTTTATACACGGACGATACTACCGTGTCATTATCCATCAGGTTCATTGATGATCTTACTGTTGATTTGAATACCGTTTTGAGTAACATAACAAAATGGTGTCTTAATAACCACCTGGTTATTAACCCCACTAAAACAAAGTTTTTAATCTTCAAAAGTAGCCAGAAAATCCTTCCTCGCACTCCTACGTTAACCCTCTGTTCTTACACTATCCCAACTTGTGATAACAATAGCTTTCTGGGCGTTATTCTTGATACTGCACTTAAATTCTCAGCCCCATCACTCATCTGAAAAAAATATCTATGTTTGGCATCCGAGCTCTCATTAAAGCACGCCCATATTTTCCTTGTTACATTCTCTTATCTCTGTATTATGCTTTCATTCACAGTCGCCCCACTTACGGGATTGTCGTTTGGGGAAATACTTACAACTGCCATTTATCGTCTGCAGAGCATATACAAAATCAGGCCATCCGCATTATCCCCTGCAGCACTTTTTCTACTAGCGCTCGTCCCTTATTACATGAACATCATATCTTATCAGTCCGCCAGCTCTTTCAGTATCACCTTGTAATCGCGTTCTTTAAGCTATTGAATGGCAGCTTGCATTTCCAGTTTGTTAATCCGTTACTACTTTCGAACCATAACTCTACAAGATTTGCAGCGAATAACAATTTACTACTCCCGAAAGTTTGTACTAATTATGGAAAAATGACGACATCTTTTGCAGACATTTCATTTTGGAACTCATTGCCTTTAGCACTGAAAACTTATATATCCTTGCCCCCATTTAAGAATAACTTGAAGGAATATTTGTTGAATTGCTGATGTTTTATATTTTTTTATTTATGACACCTCTGTTAGTGCCTTTGTTTTTTTTGTAAAACTGCTGATTCGCCTAATTCCTGTGTTAGTGCCTTTGTTTTTGTGTAAAAATACCGATTTGCCATGTTTTGTATGTTATAACCTTTCGCTAACTTTGCTGTTATTATATATTTTGTTGTAGTGATCTATCGAGGGTCCCGGTGCAGTCTTATGACTATGGGACCCTCGTCTGTATTTTTATACATTTTGTAAATATGCTCAATCTAATAAACTTTCACTTTCACTTTCAAAACAACTGCTCCTTTACATCCCGCATTAGGTGGCGCACCTTCTTGGCCATAGGCATAGCTGAATCAGCCCGATTGAAGAGTCGCGTCATGTATTCAATTAACATGGCAGCACTTTCATTTGGTTGCTGCGATCTTGAGTGCAGGGCGAACTCGGCTCTCTCCTTCCTCTCGTCTGTGCGAAATGTCGCCAACAACTCTCGGCGAAAAGCTCCCCAGGTGGTAAAAGAAGCTTCGTGATTCTCGTACCACGTTTTGGCCGAATCCTGCAATGCGAAGTAGACGTTTTGTAGCTTGCGCTCACCGTCCCAATGGTTGAAGCCCGCCACACGATCGAAACTGGCCGACCAGAATTCAATGTCCTCGAGCCTATCACCATGGAATGAAGGCGGTGACCGAGGTGTGTGTAGGACAAACGGCGGCACCGCTCCAGCCTGCTGAATAGGATGGCTACCCTAGGTAGACGTCATCGTTATTGGGGTATTCTTACGCCGCTGAACTCAGGCTGTAGGCCTCCCAGACGACGACTCGCCTTGTGGGCACGTGTTGTGTCCACGAACTCGGAACTGGCTTCAAAGGTGCCTTCGAAGTCAGCGTACATGGGACAATACCCCGCGGCTCCACCAAATGTCACCGTCAAACAGCCAGAAGGTTAGAAGGTGGGTTATTCAGAGTGACGCGGCACTGGGACGTGGCAAGGCTGGAGGGAGCTCGAGAGAGAAAGACGAATAATGGGGCCGGGGTCACTAGCGTGGATAAGGCCAGCTAAAGTGTCGGTAATCCAGTCTGTTCGCATGACGGTCCCACAAGAATGATTAGGAATGCGGCAATATAGAGGATAATGCGCTGATCAGTTTCGGTAACCATGATTGGTTTCAGACCAAAGCTGTCGGCATGCGACGTGATTCTGCAGCTCAAGTGTGACATTATAGACAAACAAACCCGAGAAGTGAAAGTTATCATGGGGTTGGATGTGGCAAAGGCATTTGACAACGTGAGGTACGAGTCGACCTCGCAGAATCTGAACTTCCTTAATCTCGGCAAGAGAATGTACAATATTATCACCGATCCTCTTTAATACTGCGATGTTAAGACCCTCAAAAAAGTTGGCAAAAACTGAGAATGAAAACTACATCATACACGCGGATGCCTTAACATTATGAATAAACAAGGGGAGTAAGGGGAAAATTGAAAGTTGTTTCCAAAACGCACCGACATCACTGAAGAGTACCTCAAGGCCAAAGGACTTAAAAGAGCTCGGCCGAAAAGTCGGAGTCATCATCAAAAAGTCATCATGGCTCCTGGAAAATGATGTCTTCACCAAAAGCGTGAGGCTGACATCTACCTCTATGTCAACAGCAGATAGATCGCCGCGGCCGACAGTATCCGCGTCCTTGGGCTAAGAACTCAGCCGAACCTGAAGAATCATGAAAAGCTTGTTAGGTTAGACGCCAGTTTAACCAGACGAATGCAAACAGGTCCGCTGGGAGGAAGAAGGCGAACTTCTTGATAATTGCGCGAGCATTCTTAATCTATTGGATAGTGTAAGTGGCGCCGTATTTCAATTTCACCAGAGGGCAACGGAACAAGCTCGAAAATATTATTAGGAGAAATGTCAGGTCGCGCTCAGACATTCCCTGAACACGTCCACTGACAAACGTTTTAAGCTATGGATCTACAGTGGTGGCCCATTGGATCCTGAAATAAGAAGTGCAATCGAAGTGCTTCTTATGCTATTTTTCTTTTTGGCAAATATGTGTTTTCAGCAGCAACAACAGCAACTTCTCTTAACTTGAAAAAACACAGAATCGCCGTCTCAATATGCCAGTTCGTTGAGTCCTGTATATTATGTGCGTTGCTTTAACTTGAGTGCTTTTATGTACCAATTTTCTCTATTTCACCTTAATTTCAGAATGAATTTTTTAAATATTCTTCATACGTGTGGTAATTGTTTTCTACTGTATGATTCATCTGGTACGCATATAACTCTTCCATTATGCAGCCTGCAGGCAAATTGTGCCAAGTGCATTTACACTAGCATTTGTAATAAAGGCGCAATCGCCGATTGAAATCCATGTTCCCTCTGTAAGCGTGGGAAGTGTGCGGAGAGGTTTCGTGCTGACGTCAAGGACGGCGAAGTTTCAAATTTCCGCTGCCTGCACGCGGACGCTGTCGTGTCTCATCAGATGATGCCAAGCAGCGCGCCCAGACTTTGCCTCCAGTAGCGTTCTTCCTTCAAAACATCGAATTAGAATGCTTACTTACTCTTCGGCGGCGAGCGGAAAGACGATACAGACGAAGCAAGTCCTTAGCTGATCTGAGAGCGGCTAGACGTATGCAATAAAAAATCAAGCGAAGATTGAATAGACTGGCATACCAGCTCTGGGAATCTTTCTGCCAGCAATTGGATCCCCGAAAGCCCATTTCCCTCATCTGGCGGACAGTGCGAGGCCTTCGTACGTCTCCACAGCAAAGAAAGCCATTCTGTGCTTCGGCTGTATATCAAGATCGTGAACACATTGAGGTAGCAACTGACTTCTGTAGGAAAATTGCGGGTGCAACGAGCACCTCGATTTCTCAGCGTGTTCCTACTGCATCACGGGAATAAGCAATGGGTGTCATGTTTTCTCGCGAGGAACTCGACTCTGCTCTTGCTAGATGTAGGCGTTCGTCTTCACCAGGGCCAGATGGAATCGCATACGCTGCGCTGTCACATCTTGGCGACGACGTGTGAGCAGAGCTCCTCAAACATTATACCCATTTTGGCTCGATGGCCAATCATCATCGTCATCATCATCATCAGCCTTATTATACCCACTGCAGGGCAAAGGCCTCTCCCATATTTCTCCACTTAACCCGGTCGATGGCCAATAGCTTAGCTAATAGCCAGCGCTAGCTATTAGCTAAGCTAGCGATGGCCAATAGCTTTGGCCTTGTTGCGTGGGAAAGGTCAT
Source organism: Amblyomma maculatum (assembly GCF_055883805.1). NCBI lineage: Eukaryota > Metazoa > Arthropoda > Arachnida > Ixodida > Ixodidae > Amblyomma > Amblyomma maculatum. Next base: position 24,779,487 of record NC_139344.1, read on the forward strand.
GGAAATAATGTTTTTGACGCGCCTTGTGTGGTACCTCGAGAACTATACAATATACCCCAGAGCAATGGCCGGATTTCAGTGGGGTCGCTCCTCTATTGACAGCGTCGTTGGCCTCATGTCCACGGTTGAGCAACAAAAACGAATGAAACATCTATCCGTGGCACTCTTGATGTCAAAGATGCCTACGACAACATGGCCCATGAAGCCATCTTTGATGCGCTGGAAACTGTGGGAATCGGTGACCACATGTTTGAATGAATAGAGAGTTATCTGACAAGATCATTTCTTATTCAGTGTGAAGGTGGCTCAACTCCAGCGTATTATGCCCCCCGTAGTGGGCCCCAGGGTGGTGTGCTCAGTCCTAATTTGTTTAATCTAACACTAATCAGCCTTCCAGAGAACCTCCCTTCCACCGTCCATATATTAATGTACGCCGATATGACATCTGCATTTGCGCCCCCTCTGCGACGCGTCTCCAGGTGCGTGTATGACTTCAACGGGCAGCAACAATAACTTTGTCTTATATTCAGAAGCAAAGTCTCAGCGTTTCACCGGAAAAATGTGCGCTAGTGGCATTTAGACGCAAATGCGGTATGCATCGACGGCCACAACATTTCTTGCTACAAAACTCATCGTTTCTGAGGAATTCTGATAGACCGCAATCTATCATGAATCCCGAATTGCACTCTACTGAAAAAAAGCTAACACCCATCGCACACTTCGCTTTCTTGGCGGAAAATCATAGGGCCCGTCGGTACAGTCAATACAGCAGTTGTACAGTGAACTAGTTTTAGGATTCCTGCGGTACAGAGCGCCCATACTTTCAAACAAATGCAAGACTAATTTGCATGCCCTCCAGGCAGTACAAGGTCAGGCCCTTCACACATGCCTGGGCCTCCTTCGGAGCGCATCAGCACTGGGAAGAATTGCACTCGCCAGAGACCGCCAGCTTTCAACGTATATTGCTCTAGACACTTTGCGAATGCACATACGACATATTTCAAGGGTTCCACAACATCATCTTGCGTAGATACCTCTGCTCACTGACCACATTTTCCATTTGCAAAAATCATAGCAACGCACCAGTCTTCCATCCCAAAACAGTTCACTCCGGCAGCCCAACCTCCGTCGTCCCTGTGGTGTCTGCAGCTCTAATGTGTGCACTTTGCTACTCCGGAGATATCGAAGAAATCTAACTCATCAACGCCAGCTCTTCAGTAACTGACACTGTTCATGCTGCAGAATGGCTATTGGGACCGCATTCGCGTCTATACAGATGGTTCGGTAACCTCTACCAGTTCTGCATGCACCGTCTGTTGTTCCTGCGAGACAAGCAAACGTTTACCATCTAATTCCGCATAAGACTACCTCTAGTGGAGCAGAACTGGCCTCAATTCGTGCTGCTGTGAAGTATATTTCTGAACAAACGCCTCAAAAATGGGCTGTGTTCCATGATTCTAAACCGGACTTCAATGTGTTCAATCGGTCTTGAGCCATGGCGACCATGAGCAACTTGTCGCGGAGATTCGACGTCTGCCCCACTAAACATCAGAGGTGGGCTATCTTATGAGGTTCAGACCTCATGAGGTCGACCTCAACTTCACGGAATGAGATGAGGTTGAGGTGAGGTCGACGACAGCTCGAAATGTTTGAGTGAGGTCATGAAATTGGCCTCAACCTCACTCGTGAGTTTGAGGTTAAGTGAGGTCGTCATTGTGAGGTCGAAATTGTGAGGTCCAGGCGTTTTGATGTTGCCGCGGCTTACTTCGAAGAGCGGCCCTTCTGTCGCGGAGTTCCAGCGTACTGCCGCGGTGTGCCCGCCCACTCTTGGTGTTCGGTTACCCCCCGTTCGGACGACCGGATGCCGTAACCCCTGTCCAGCTTTCGGTATTCCACCATAATGTCCGCAACCCGAGGACGCCTCTCATTGGTCTTCTTGGAATGAGTCATTGTTTTTCTTTTTCTTTTTTTTTTTTTTTTTTTTACGGTACGAACTCTCCGTGCCCCCTGCCCGCCACCCCCTCTTCTTCTAACTTGTTTGTGCCGATGCTTGCCGCTGGCTCAAACCCCAAGGAGCGCGCAAAGCACATAATTCACGGTGGCCCGCGGTGCTTTTGTCGGATGCCGCAAACAGACAAGCAAACAAACTAAAAAGCGAAGAAAATTATCTTTGCGCAAACGGTGCGGAGCAGTACTGTTTGTTGTGTGCATGCCCGTTTACAAGCGCTGACGTCATTGCTGCTGCCTTACATTCCATGAAGGATTCCGCTGTACATTACACGGAAGCTTAACAGAAACTGGTGCAGCGAAATTGTTAGAGAACGTGATAGTGACGGATAAAAAAAAGGAAAACGTAAAGAAACCAGAAAAACCGGCACAAGACCGTCCGAGCATTTTATCAAGGTCCTCCCTTTCGAATTGTACGCTATCGCTCTATATTCCGGCGCTGTAAATTTATATTCTTATATTCGCTGGAATAGCCTCTCTTTAGCCTTGTGCTCCTGGTTCCTTCTCATAGATTTACATGTGACCCCGAACAACTGCAACGCAGAATCATTGCAGCATGAGATTAAGGTGCTAGCGTTCCTTACATAACCAATATAGCAGTAAAACATACAACAGTATGAGACGGACGGCACAGTTTGTATTAAGACACAGCTGGTATACCGGAAAGAAGCATTCGCATGTTAATGATTTGCCTAGATAAAAGCGACCAAAAAATTGTATGGGGATTGTATACAGTAAAGTCCAAGGAAAAAAAAAAAAGAAAAACGTTTTTACTCCGCTAAGGCCATTTGTTGCTCTCCCAAACTCTAGTGAAACCAAGCCATGCAGGTGAGGAATGAGGATGGTAAGAGATTCTTAACTCCATAATATCAGATCTGTTTTGAAATCTCCTATTTAGGCGCAGAAAAAGTAAAGGGAAAAGCGTTCTCATGCATGTTTTTATGATCTAAAAAGTATTGAGATGGTTTCTGGCTCGACATTTTTGTGTCTAAACGGATGAATTGGTGTGGCAAGGCTTGAGCGTGTTTTTTTTTTGTGCTGCCGTCTGCCCGAGACCGACAAATCAATCGGATGAAAATGTTTGTGGTCAAATGTCGGAGTAATATACTCAGACATTTGTTCTTTTCTATAAAAATCAATTGAGATATACGTGAATGAAACCGATTACATGCTAGCACTGAGGAATGCAACACTAATTCGATGCCTCAAGCCTTCTATACGCTCTGGGAAGCGCTGTTCTCTTCCGTTTTTAGTGTGCGACATTTGTTAGTACTTTCGTCAACATGGTATTTCTTTATATATTTTTTCTTGTATGTCATTTACGTTCGTGCAATGCCCAACAAAGAACAGGCTTCTTCCCTCATATTTGGCTCTTTCTTTGGCATCTTTCCAGAGGTCTTTAGCAGAACCCTCCTTTCCATTTACCGGCGCGGTCATTTATTTTTTCTTTTCTTTTTTTTTTTTGCAATTATTGCAAAGCGCGATATAGCCTCTGAAAACGGAGCTGACGCACATAAGGCACTGCCTTAAGTGTGTATTGGCGACAGTTCGGCATTCACCGCATTAGCAAAACGATGCCTAGAGACGGACGGCAAAGGGAGGAGCGCGCGTGCAGCAGGGAGCGCGGTCCCTTCGGGCTGCTTGCTCCTCCTTCTGTTGTTCTTGTCTTTATTTTACGCTTATGTGTTGTAACTATACGACCCTAACGGGGAAATTGTTTCTCTGGGTACACTGGATACACGTGTGGTTCATGCGGCGAAGCAGCTTCGCAGACACCACCGTGCAATCTATTAGTTCAGTCTTTAAAGGAAAACAAGTGAACACCACAAAAAGCTCTTCTCAGACTTGTTAACGAAATGGTATCCAGTATTCTGTTCAGACGTACAAGAATTTATATCGTTTTTTTTTTTTTTGACGCGGGTGGGAGTTGGACATTTTGCTCCGGCGAAGTTTGACGGGCGAGCCGATGTTCGCGACAGCAAAGTGGTTCACATTTAGCCCTCTTTTCTAGCAGTTCCGACCCAAGTAATTCTTTAATGTAATCGTGGTGTTCGAAGAAGCGATTTCGCCAATTCTTGCAATACGCCACGGGATCACATAGTTATAGACAAACACCTAGGGATTGGCCGGTTGGGACCACATAGCATCAATAGCATTTCTCTTCAAAATTTTCTGAAGGTATTCCTATTTTTTCCTAATCTAATGTATTCGGTCGCAAGATAATGTACAGTTTATTAAAAAAAGAAGCTTGGAAAATTTTGAGTTTTTTCTTTCGAATTAAGAAAAATAGCATATCGTCATTGTTGTCACCATCACTAGGGTCAACAGCCTTTGTCTTTTCAGTATATAGTAAGAACTGGTTTGTTTATTCCTAATACGAACCTTATTCACGTGGATCGGATGAGATAAACTGTTTGTATTGCATTATGGGCCTATATATGTAGTAATGTGGTGCCCATGTAGGCCTAGAATGAAACCGACCAAAAATGAGTAGGCGGGGAGGGGGAGAGGATTGCCACTTTAGTGCAGAGTTGGACATATAGTCTCCGGAGTTTTTCTGGTTTTATCCGGGATATTAATTGTTTTATAAAATAAGAGTAAAATACAGCCTTCATACGACAAAAATCTGGCTGGCCTATATATCCCAGGATTATCGAGAAATGCATATTTGCTTTAAGTTGCGGTTTATTTTATTGATTCGTTTCTTTTTTGTTCTTTTTTTTTTTCTTTCAAGGCGGAGCGCCCGACCTCAAGCCCACATTTTGAGCTTGAGGTGAGGTCGAATGAGGTCGCCAACGGTCACCTGACAGTGAGGTGAGGTCGCCAAATATTTTTTGAGTTTGAGAGGAGGTCGAGGTTTTTGAGATCAAATGCTCACCTCTGCCAGACATTACAAGAGGGTCACGAAATAATCTACCAGTCAATACCAGGCTATAGTGGAATTGTTTGTTGTCAACAACTTAGTTGGTGATGCTAATCAATCGGCTCACGATATAATCAATATTGTCGAGATGCCATTGACAAGAGCCGACGCAGCAAGGCACCTTTCACTGATCGCCCGAATCAAGACTACACAATCATGGTCTACGCCTGGAGGCTGGACCTCGTACCACTTTGACCAATTACCTCAACTGGAGGTACCATTCGGCCTCCCCCGCTGTGATGCTACAATGTTGTGTCGCCTGTGGTTAAGAGTGGCGTTTAGAAGCGCTTATTCTCATCACATCGGAATGGCAACGTGTGAGCAGTGTGGGCACTATTTCTTTCCTTTTTCTCTCCTTGTTCCCTTCTCCACATAGAGGGTAGCTTACTGGCCTCCCTGACTTTCTATTCTATTTTCTCTCTCTCTCTCTCTCTCTCTGGTGAAGATGACGACCCCGAAAGCACATCGCCCGAGACTGGCATTTAATACGCGGGATCTTAGGCTGCAGCGAGGGCGATGGCTGGTGTTTTGAAGGTCTTCAGTGAGTGTCTTTCTTTTTCCTATAATCGTCGTTTCTCCATCCAGTACTTATGCAATGCACATGAATTTGGTAGCTATGCTCTTAGCACCTCAACTGTTCCGCTCTTTCTATTTTAGCCTTCAGCTGCACGAAGTCATAACGCGAGTGGAACAATGCTGATTTCCACTTGCATTAGAACGAAGCGTCGCCTGTCAAAACCTTACTCCCAAAGAACACATTTTTATCTCGTTGGTTAACTGCCATCTGCAGCACAAAAAAAAAAAAAAATAAACAAACGTGCAACACTTCATCGACTTCATAGATATAATTTTGTTTCTAGGTTTGCTCGAAATGGACATTGAACAGAAAGCGCATTTACAATTGACAGTCTCCGATATCCTATGGCCTCTCAAAATCATCACGAACCCTACTATATGGTCTTCTGCTTAGCCTGAACAGTACGGAAGATGCGTCGGTTGGAGCGGAATGCTGAGCCTGTTTGTTGTTTCTCTCAAAATGGAATTTATCAGTTGACGATGAGCTGAATGAATGTTTCAATGACAATGACTTTCAGCCACACTGATATCTTATGTGGCTGTGCTATTTGTCCCTTTTATATCATTTTTAAATAGTGTTGGGGTTAAAATGTGTTCTCAATGTTACGTCTGCACAGCGCAGACGACACCTTCGTGCTTTGTAAGTAGTCTCTGCATTGCCTGTTCGTGTAGCGAAAATTCGAGACGCATGTTCACAAAAAAATGCTCATTGCAGCTGTGCTTCTTGACTCATTCGCGTGGTACTGTTACCAGGGTATAGAGTATACAGTCCCCTAACACCTCTGAATATGTCGGGCTTCTGTGTTACATGACTGTGTTGCTTCTCTCGCGGGCTATTTCGCTTTTTATTCACCTTGGACATAACGATACCATTAAAAATGACATTTCGAGAAAATTACGCGCTACGTTATAAACAGACACGCAAAGAAGCAGGAAAGCTAACGTACACAGGGCAACAAAAAAAAAAAAAAAGGAGAAGTCAGATAAGAAAAAGCTGCGGTGGTGTAATCTTGTTGCTAGCGATGCTTATCAGTTCGTGCAGCACTGTATCTAATCCCGCTCTCTAAAATCGGATGTTATGCTTATTTATTGATCGTTAAAATAACCTGGTGAAGCCCCGTGACCATGTGACCTCATCACTGGCTACACTAACAATTGCGCCGCTGTTTTTTCGTGATGAGGTTTCTAGGGCTTTTTCATTAACACGTTCACTGCGTAGCCCCTTATCATAGTTTTGATCTCTGTGCGTTGTGGCCCCCCGGTGGGTCACCCCACGTTTTCCGCGGGTGCGGCGTGACACACCGGTGGGGCACACTTATGAGGCTGTTTTTTCCGCCTGCTGAAAGATGGCTGTACTGGCATTTTCAGTCGCAGTTTGCGCGGGCTACTTCAATCATGTATGCTAGCGCAGAAAATCATCAAGTGGTTCACTTGGCCCGTGCATTTCCAGGAAGTTGCTTCCTCTGGGGCCGCATTTTATAAGAATCTATTGCCCCTTTTCCACTCTGTTTCGCGTGACGCAATTTAGCCTGGCAGACGATCGACCAACCACAGAAATGAAAAGCAGCAGATACCTGCGTTGACGATAGCCTTCGCCATTCGTTGGGCGCTGTGGTTCAATATTGGCTGAAAGGTGCGTCCAATAGCGAGGTCCGGTCGCCAATGAGCCAATAGTCAGGTCGCTTGCCACGAACGTTTGAATAGCACGGCTACGTCATTGAACAAAAATGACCTGATGTAAAGAACCAAATAGATCATGGATCCTTGTAACATACGGCACCTGGAGAATTTATCGAGTCATTTATTACCGCGACTCTGCTCGCTTCATCCTCGATGAACGTGACTGAAGCAAGTTCTCAAGGATGTCTTTGAAAAACGGCGCCCTTTCTTTCGACAAAATTTCTGCTTTATGTAATTAGATCGCGGCCAAGAGTTTCGGTCGTTCTGGTCCGACTCTCGCGCCCTCGATTCTTCTTTCTTTTACTGGGCATGCACGAGTTTCCACAATAAAGAGTTTGCGTTTTAAAGCCGTTGCCTGCTACGTTTACTACGCACCGACCAGCTCCTCTTTGTGGGCAACGCCACGTGACCCTGCGTTTCAGCATTCACTAAGCACCAAGACACAAGAATTAGACCTCAAACTCTACATTTTATTGAAATATTTCCAAAATAATTTTCCGAAGAAAAAAAAACAGTTCAAGTCACAGCCTTTGCAACTAAACGTCTTACGTGCCACCAGCTCACGATGTCTAAAACGCAGTCTATGTTCAGGAGTTCTACTCGTGCAGAAGATTGAATCATGGCAAACACATAAATGGCCTTCCCTCGCGATTTGCGCAGAATGTAACAACTTTCTTCGCCATTACCCTTGCCTGCTCTGGGCTTCTGCGAGCTCTCAGCGATGCGTAGCATCCAGTACATCTCCTTCGGACAGGCCGTGCAGGTCCATCGGCCTGTTCCAGCGTATGGGTGCGCTTTGTTCCGCGTGTCCTTTCGGTCTCAATCTCAGCTGTGGAGAAAAGTGCGCGTGCCAAGTCCTTGCGGAATTCGATGATTGGTGATGTTTTACCGTCCACCATTGAACGGACAACCCATGCGTTCACAACTGCAGTTCCCAGGATGAGCTCCACCGCAGCTTTCCTATACCACTTGAGCCCTTTCCGTAGGCAGGAGTAGTAGGACGTCATTTGGTCACTGTAGTCAACGCCCTTTTTCGCCGCGTTGTAGTCGAGGACTGTGCGCGGTTTCATGATCGGCTCACCCTTTCTCGTTTTTTTTTTCCGGTATCAACAAGGCTGGCGTCATGCTCAGCAACCGTTGTCATCATGAGAACGGGCCGTTTATCCCACCACTTCAGCACCTTTACGCCGTTGTGGGATTCCAGACCAAAGACTTCCCCTTTTTTTACTCTAGCTTCTGTAACTTCTATCAGAAGGCCCTTTTGGTTCGACCGGAGAGTGCCACATAAAAATGTATCATCCTTCAACAGGCGTGACGCAAGCGGCATGCTCGCGTAGAAGTTGTCTACGAAAAGTGTGCGACCACAGCCGGTGAAGCCAGCCATCAAATTTACTACTACTTCTTCGGCATGCCCCATGCCCGCTATGGCGTCAGATTTTCCGGCATATATTTGCACTTTCAATGTATAGCCTTCCTTCGTGCAGGCCTTGTATATGTTGACTCTATACTTGTGGGCTTTACCTGGATGTATTGCCTGAAGGCGAGGCGCCCACGCCACGGAATCATCGTTTCGTCAATGACAATCTCTTTGCCTGGCTCCAACACTGAGCAGAAATTGCGATTCATTTTATCCATCAAGGGTCGAATACGATAGAGACGATCCTGCTGTGCGCCCGGTTCCTCGTTATCTGCGAAATGTTATATCTGTTATATCTCTACCGCCATCTGTGATATGATAGTGGAAACTCATTTTCATGCATTTGTGGAAACATATCGTCGCCGCACTGCAAGAAACGCCTCGTTGTTTGCGCCAGCACGGCTGGACTGCGTTGCGTGACCCACCGGTGGGCCACGACGCAGTGAGCGTGTTAATTAAGAACAAAATATTCTCTATTTATCACGTCCGCAGCATATGACAGCTGTGCAAATGCGCCGAACAACTCGGCGTCTTCTGTGAATTCGGGGGTAGACAATGAGCAAATGCGTGGCAGCGTCATGTTGATGGCGCCAAGAATAGTAAAAACGTTTTCGATCCCCTCCAAGCCCTCTCGAGCATTCTAGAACCCTCTTAGCCTTCGAGCCACCTCACAACCTAACGTAATAACCCGACAACCATGCGGTAATAAACCGAGTGATACAGTCTTTTTAATCATCTCAAGGATGAAAGAACATATTGAAAGGTGTGCCGCTCAATCTGCTAGCGTCTTTTTTCTTTTTTCAGACAAGAAACCACGCGCTATGTATAAAGAATTCCCACATCTGTAGCCGCCACGAGCAAGGCTGCCGGCCACAGCGATGAAAAATTAATGCTACGCGTAGAATGCGACGCTGAGCTACAGGTCAAGATTTGTTCATGTTACCGTAAGTACTACGGTAGACGAAGCTGCGGTACAGAGATATGGTTATGCTGATCGTGAAAGCGCAAAAAGAATAAGAAACGCAGTAACAATAGTCTGTCTTTTGCGGTTGTCCCTGTGTTTTCTTTCTTTTTTTTGCGATTTCACGATTAACACCGCTAGCTAACTCGCCCAAATGAAGTCATTACAGAGATCTGGGCGTGTCAATGTGATTTTGTGAACTAACCTGAGCTCGTGGAAGGTCACAGCGGGCTCAAGCGCAGTCGAACGAAACCGGCCGACGGCGTCTCTTGCTCGAGATGTATGCAAATATTTATTGTAGTAGGCATATAGGACAGACCCAGCTGCTCTTGTACCACCGGATGTCGATGATATTACCTCGGATACTGAGCAACGGACCTTAGGCTTCTTTAGGGTATCGGACCAGTGCCTATGTCGGCAGATAATTATTTTATGCTAAAGGGCATGCTGCATGTCGCAAAAAAAAAAGGAAAGCAAAACAATAACGCAGAAAAGTCCGCGTCCGCGCAGTCGTTTCAAGAGATGCTGCAGTCTTCCGACAACCACTGATGACATACATCCTCTTCGTTTACGGCAGCGCATATATATATATATATATATATTGCCTACACGACAAGAAAACTTGCTGCAAGGAGGAAAGGAGGTGTATTAGACGGGGGAGTTGAACATAAATCTTGATGGTGTTTCGTTTGCGTGGCGACAGAACTATTCGATCACAGAAGCGGGTTTTGAGGAAGTGAAACGTTCTAGCCCCTTTCGACGTGACAAATGTCTTTTTCCTCGCGTGTGAGGCGGCCAGAGTTCCGCTTTCCTTGCTCCTATAGAGCATTTCTGTTGTTCGCGCGGAACGGAGCGAACAAACTGCACGGGCAATTCGACAATTCACGACAAATGGTTCCACCATCTGTCACCGCTGAAGAAGGGAGAAGAAAAAAATCCTCGAGCGTAGAAGCTCACTGTTAGACATTGTTACAAAGAACCAAATTACTTTGCATCGGCTTTCACCAAGAGCACACACACACACAAAAAAGAGAAGGGACTGTTGCTTCAAGCTTTTAGTAAAAGTACAAAGGCTCAGTTGCATTTTTCGTGTAAGCCAGGAGCCGTTCCCACAACTGGCGGTATACTTCTTGACAGCGCACAGGGCACAACAATTGGTGAAAAAGGAAAGAAAAAAACGGTATAATTTATTCTCTACCGTCCGAAGTACCCCTTTCATTTTCATTCAACCCACGCTCTTGCATCGGATGAGCTAAGCTGGCCGGCATTGGTTTTATCACGGCTTCGCGACGCTGAGAAAAAGACAAGAGCGCTCCAAACCATCGCCCAGACGAAGCGAGCGCGACACTTCGCGGTTTCTGGCGTGCTTTGTTTCGCCGCCACGGTGTGCCGCCTCGTGTCGGCCCCTCCCTCTGAAGCGCCCCCCCCCCCCCCCGCCTTCCCCAATTTTACCCGCAATCCTTTCCCTCATCCCAATAATCCCTCTCCTTCGCTGTCCTTCCCTTTCTCCTTCCACCGACGTGGGACGGCGGGTCTCAGCGAGGCGCTCTTCACTGCTTTGCACGGCTGTTGCGCAGTCGAGCAGCTCTTTTCCCGTGCGCTTCCTAGCTCCTCGTCGCGCGCGCGCGCGCGCTCGGAGGCAACTTGGCCGCAGCGGCAAAGTAAGAGCGCGCATGATCCCCAAGTGGGCCCTTTTTCGGTCTGCGAAGGTTGGCGCTCGGTAGCGCCTATATTCGTGACTGCCGTGCTTTATTTTGCCAGACTAGAAGCCGTCGTGCTTTTTCTTGGAGGGCTCGCGTGTTGTCGGACGGCGTCTTCAAACACTCGGATGCTGTCCCGTTGTGTGAAGCCCCGCAGCAGTGGCGGTCATCTGCTCTGGACCTAGTCTGCACACAAAACTATTTCTTGTGGCCAATCGACTCTCAGCTCAGCGATGCCAGGAACTGCGTGTGCGTCGAAACTTTTGGCGAAGCGCCGGTGGAACGCACGTGTTGTATCTTTTCTGGCCCTGCTCTCAAGTCTCACGACATCGGCAGAAGTTTTCGGTAAGCTTTGCCCGTCTTTCTCTCGGGCTCTAATTTGCTTGAACTGTGGAGTAAGTCTCGTTTGTGCAACGGGAAGGCCTGCTGACTGAAGCTGTCAAACTTTAACGGTATTGTACATAAGTGTGAGAAGTAATGCACTCCAGAGGAAATGACAGAGTTTTAGTTGGCAGCCTTACGCTTTGCACAAGCTTTGTTCGATTCTCGCTGCGTCGAAAACCGTTCACGTGTTACTATCTCTTTTTGCACACTGACCACCCTGCTGTTCATTAAGAAAAACTGTTCCTCTTCTCGAAGTGTTCCCACGAATGTGTGAGCACTTCAAGAGTGGTAACACACAGCATTTTTATTTCCTGCTGTACATTGTCGGTGAAAGAACAGTGTGTACTGGAGCATAGGAAGTTTTGATGACTGAAACAGAATCAAGAAGCAAACGGGATGCAGTTTTTTTTCTAAGGAAATGCACAAGAAGAAGGAAAACCAAAGAAGAAAAAAATATTGCCGCTGCTGATTTCGTAATGCCCATTTGTATAACATGCACTGAACAAAAGGAATCTGCGAAAAAGTAGTAGTTCCTCAAAAAGTGACTAGTTCCTCATTCGCGGAAATATGTCCACTTTAAAAGATGACAAACCGGCAGAAATGCAAAGCTCGCTTTGTTGGGAGGATTACCTCGTGATTTTCGCAGCGCCTTTTGGATTCAATGCATATTCGCAGGCTCAAACAATTCCCACGCCAAATCATTATCTCCTTTTAAACAAAAAATCTGAATGGAAAAGTGCTTTTCTTTGAGGGGATAATTAAGTGGTTCTTTCGCGTACTTCATATTACGATCGTCGTTAAAAAACATTATGGGTGACGGTGCTGTTTTAATGTGACTAAAATTTTCTTGTCGTACCTTTTTTCTGGTCGCAATACAATTTAAAAACATTGCAGTTTCGTTGTATTGGTATTTTCCCCGCATTACAACGCAGCATGCAGCCTCAAGTACGGTCGGGAAATTAATGATGTCGTGAAAGACGTAAAATGGCGCAGCGCCGCGGCGGCACGCGCGTACAACGAGGAAATAAATGGCTCTTGAGTATGATCGAGACACACGGCGTGGTCGCGGACTCCCCTGAACCGGGGATTCTTTCCGCGATAGTGGTGCAATAAAACAAGAACGTAAAATATAATGGAGTACGCATTGCGATGCATTAACATTCTACATGTCCTGTGCACGAAGTGACGGGCCTGCGGTATAAAGACAAGTGTGTCACCGCCTGCCTGGCTAGACTGCAGTTGCTTGTGTGTGATGTTCATAAGTTTTACACGCAAATGTTAAGACCATAAGTTGCGCATAATGCACCGTGTCTCTGTTTTCTCAAAACCCCTCCTATAGGGCCATTTTACATGCGTGCCGACAATGTATATATGACCTGGCCGTACCTTATCAATTTTCCTCCAAGGTCAACGAGCGAAGCAAAAAATAATGTCTCGACTGATACTTGCACGCGTTCTTCTTTACTGTAAGATAAGGATGTTTTGTCTCAACGAACTCGCCCGCCATGTTTGGCTAATCGGTCTGGGGTGAGACTCGAACTTTTGAATTAAGGAACGTATTCAGCATAAAAGGGAACGCCAACATAATAGTGCACAGCGTCAAAATTGCGTTGCAGTAAATTTTCAAGAGGGTGGTAGGTCAGGGTAATCCTGCCTATGACTGAGTGGCTCGTTGGATGAAATCATTGTGTGCCGCAATTTCGTGGCCGCGAATGACAGGCGGCAGACTAACACTGGGCGTGTGAAGCCCCGGCCCCATCGACCCAGCTCGTTTCCTCAATACGCAGCCTCATGATTCGGCACGCCATCTGCACGCCGGGCTTACGGAATCGGACACCAGCATGAAGGCGTCTGTGAGCCAAAAAACAGAAACGACAAAGAAAGAAGAGCTGCGGTGACAAGGACTTTTCGGAGGGTGCTCGTGAATTGTGCCATTGCGTCAAGTTGGCCGAACACCTGCCACGTTGTAGGGGAACGAACTGGGGACGAGGGAGGTGTGCGCCGCAGTCGTACTTCTTCGTGAGGGCTCGTTCTGTCTTCAGGCGGACTCCGGTCTACAGATAGGGAGGCCTGCTGGCGTGTTGCTGCTTGGCAACCACGCAGCATGCAGTACTGCCTGCGAAGAGGTGCTCGGAAGGCTTCTGCAGAGCGATGACGCGAATTTTCCGCTGAAAGGAGCGCTCTGCCGTCAACGGAGGAGATAAATCCAAAGTAGCACCTTCGCTTTCCTTAAAACACACGCCGGGGTTTCGGTGTAGCGTAACTGAAGTACAAAGCCCTTCGACGATCTTCTTGACGTGAGTCTATGAAAAAGTGGACACCTTTAAATTTAGCGGTCTGCGGAAAAATGGTGACGTTACAGGAAGTTACTATAAAAAAAAAAAATCACGATGCCAAACCTATTGCGTCGCTGTGTTCAAAGGAAGGCCTGAAGACTCCCTCTTCGTTGTTAATACATGGCCTTTTGGGGAATCCTAACCTTTATTACCGCAAGCAGTTCTAATCTACCGTTTATCTTACCACCTCCCTTCACACATAAGCACCGAAAAGTGGCAAGGCACGAACGCTTTGCAGTAGTGGCAGCCATGCATATCATAGCGAAGGTATCAGAACGACAAGATATTTAAAGTTTGAAAATTGATGCGCTGCTAATCAGTATCACAGTTACATCCCTGCAGCTGCCTATGAATGAGTAGTAAGACTTCAGGTTTATAAAGATGAAGCTGTTCGAGCATTATGCTTAGCGGCGGCTGAATTGCTAAACCAAGCTAGCCTAATGCGCGAAACAGGCAGTAAGACCAAATGCGTCTCCCTCTCCCAGTAGATAGTACTTCAGTGAGAGAGATGGAGAGAAAAAAATGAAAGCAGGGCCAAATTTTCCAATTTTTCATGTCTATAAGTACAGTCTTGGTCAAAAGTCCTGAAGCCAAAGTATTTAGGAATTTTCGTCTCAGCCGCAATATGAAATCGTCACGGCACTATTAGAAGCTAAGGGCTGTGAAATTCTATGAGACAGTTTCTCTCTGTGATAACAAATCATTTCCTGGCATTTTAAATGCCCTTTAATCTTGAATGATGGTGTGACGGCTTCATTTTTCGGTTAAGACAAAAATCATTTGGCTTCAGGGCTTTTGACCAAGGCTACACCTTCCTCTTCTCTATAGGAAGGACTGTTAGCATAGATTTGTATGGCTACTTCCCTTGCAAAAAACCCATGGGCGTAAAAAAAAAACATATGTCAGGGATGTAGTTTCTGAAGGAATTGCTGCTTAATACAGGTTATATAATAGCTGCATTTGTAGTTAAGGTCGATTATACTGACACCCGTTTTCAAGGTGAATACCCGTGGTGGGATATACACATACTTCAATTCTAGAGAGATGTAGGTACGGCATGCTTTACTCCTCCAGCAAATACCACCTCATAAGGTTGTGTCAAGAATTTCTCTTCGCCGCTGCAGAAATTCTACTCAGGTTGTTTCAGGTGAAGAAAGTCATGAATACACTTTGTGAAAGAACCAAAATAGCTGTTATGGTGGGACTCTCAGAAAGCAAACAAGTTTGGTTTCGTAAAGAATATCATTGTCAAGAGACCTTATGGAAGCTTTTCTAGCTAGTGTATGAGGCGGGAAGCATGGTTCGCAGGTTACCACATTTCCTTCCACTATAGTGAGGCCTCGTTATGTGATACTTAAAAGCTGTATAGATCAGTGCACGACCGATTATGCGGAGGAGAAAACATCCTGTCCAAGTAAGACTTTTTCAGGGGCTTCTGAGCATTGCGCACGTCTGAAGAAAATATAGATGATTTTAATGCGTTTCTTTTGCTTTCTTTCCCGATTACTGCATGCATATCAGCCAAATCGGCAAAAGGATCAGAAACTGTCCTGCAGCGGCGACATTGGAGTGTGCGCTCCGTATAAGGGTATAAAATAAAAGAACTATATTTTCTGTGAAAAAAAAGATACCGTAAGCGGTATTGCCAATTCACTCAATCAATGCAAACTATTATTCATTTTTCTTTAGAACAGGAGTGTGTAAATGGAACATTGCAGACAAAGTAAAAGCCACAATATAATGTTGTAGAGCATACGCGAGAACCTCAGATGACGAAATTTTTATAAATACAGGTGTATATTTTATGACGCTCTTTTCCCCAAAACCCGCTAACCACTGTAAGAAAATACGATTGCGCCCAACAGGGCGCCCTGCTAGGGACTGCAATTGTGTGCTAGTAGGATATATGCGCAGTAAGTGAAGCACACGTCATTACCGTGAGCAATTCAGACTTGCTTTTCTTGTCCAAGATGCAGAATGCACCGCGTGGTTGTGCCGTAGTTTAGACGGGATTTGCGTCCACCGGGAATCAGGAGGCATAACTGCTTTTATTTACTGCATAGTATTTTAGCGTCTCTTCAAAATGTCTTTTGGCAGGGATGACCACACATTGTTTTCGCGGGCTAAAAAAGTACAGCGATTCTATATCCACTCTATGCTTATTATATTTTGGCTAATGTTGGTGGCGGTGCCATACCAGTGTTGTCACTGTGACATCAGGGTTGGTACCATGGTTGACGAAAATGGAATAGAGCATGGTGAAACGAGCTGTAATATTCTATAAGCTAGTTTCTATTTGGTCTTGAACCTTCTTTTTAATTAAAAAAAAAAAATGTGCCATCAATAGCGGTGGGTAGAATGGAATATAAGGAATCGAATAATGTTAGAAAGGGATCAAAAAATAGAAATACCTACACAGTACAGGCATTCGTTGCTGCGACCAACCACCGAGTATGCTACTTTGATTTCATTTTCCCAATGCCTAAAACCTACATTTAAATTCCTCGCGCATGTTCATGAATTGCGTGGGACGACTCGCGGATTTCTGTTCGATTGCTCATTTTGCTGCTTCTATATTCTCTCTGCCGTTTCTTATGCGTATCCTCTGCGCGCTTGTCTGTAGACTCGAACCCATGGGACAAACTGGTCTCTGTACTCATTCTCCTGGGACAGCTGTTGCTGTCGTTGAAGTGCGCGCCTGATTCGAACCTATAACTGCTAGGTCTTTCTCGAGAAACAGGCTACAAAGCCGTGACTATTGTAACGCCTTCACTCTTCTGAAGCAGAAAGATGAACTCGCTAGAGAAATCACGAAGGCTTTAGAAACCATCAAAATGCGGGATGCATGGGTAAGCCCGCTCTCCGCCTCCCATTTCGATTGTGGCTAGCGCGACTCGTTTTATTTTTATTTTTTCCCTTCTGTAGTTTAAGTTGCGATCGTGATGCCAACAGGGCAAGATATTAAATACCATTTCGTTTTCAAATGAAATACTGCCTTTATAAAGCCCAGTACTGGCTTTTAGATTTTTTGTGCGTTGTCAATTCGCAGCGCATTGAGATACTTGGGCCCTAGGTCCTTCTATACGTCAAAGTTTGTCATTTTTTCTGGCCGATACAGTAGCTTTTTTTATTCAGATCATCATGATACCAAAATTTGTGGCAGCGAAAAACGCTTGCGATTTGTCAAGTTGCCAGGCCGACGGAGATTTGCAGAACTGTTGCGCAACTTTTCTCTCTTTCTTTCTTTCTTTCTTTCTTTCTTTCTTTCTTTCTTTCTTTCTTTCTTTCTTTCTTTCTTTCTTTCTTTCTTTCTTTCTTTCTTTCTTTCTTTCTTTCTTTCTTTCTTTCTTTCTTTCTTTCTTTCTTTATTTATTTATTTATTTATTTATTTATTTATTGTTGCTTGAACACATGCCTGAGAGAGGGTTGGGGCTAAAGGCTCGATATCGCTAGCTGACGGGGCTGTAGGCCCCTCCTACATGATTAACAAGAAAAAAATGCAAAAGTTTGGCAGGCAGGTACACGACGATACCCTTGATCAGGACATCCAATCAAAAATAAAATAGGAACATATGCCAGCGACAGATGCAGAAACGATGCACGAAGATACCATACAAAAGCAACAAAATGACTTATCAAGAAATTGGGCAATAAATGTAAAGGGAACACATATCAGAGAATTAAATACAGAAGAGCACAACACATATGCACCATAAGACACTATGTTAGAACGATAATTTCTTCGTCTAAGAAACGAAGTAATTGGTCATATGAAGAAAACAAAAAGAGCAATTAGCTGTATATTACATCCAAAAGAAAATAGCAATACGCTATTGATATATATTGCATATATTCGAGGCACAATTAATATGGACGTTTCGCTCGGAGTCCGGCCTACGTCTGCAATATATGTGTGCCGAAGAAGTGTCTACTCGCTTCAACTCTTTCGGGCGAAAGTGATGGAAACTACGATAGAATTTTATTCCGAGGGAGGTAGGTGAGAACACAATCCTATGAAACTTTGTCAGGATTTTTTTTTTTTTTTATTGCGAAAAAGGGTTTGTAGTAATTTATGGGGATATCGCTTCCGTGGACCATTTGGATAATCGGGAAGGATACTGAATGACGACCGTAATTTGTTCTGAGTCTTGGCTTTTATGTTTTGCGCTGTCTGATGCAGTTGGTTTGGTTTCGTTTGTAGGGTTTAGCGTCCCAAATCGACTCAGACTATGAGAGACGCCATAGTGGAGGACTCCGAAAATTTCGACCACCTGGGGTTGTTTAACGTACACTAACATCGCACAGCACATGGGCGCCTTGCTTTTCGCCTGTAAAGAAAAGCTGCCGCCGAGGCTGGGATCGGATCCCGCATTCTTTGCAACTTCTGTCTGATTGTGTACACGCTTAGACTGCCAGTGGGCGTATCATGCAAATGACTCATTGGTTGTAGCAGCTTAAAGTAGGGTTCTTTGTTTACTTTCTGTACATTCTACTTGATGAAAAGTGGGTAATTGTTAGTGTCTGGTTTACCTTACGAATATGTTTGCATTTTTTGCATAACCTTCGCAATACCTTCGTTAGTACGGCAATTAAGTTTTCGTAATTGAATCGCTCTTACTGTAGCATATTCTCCAATACGACAGAGGACAATAATAATAACAACAACAACAATAATAATAATAATAATAATAATAATAATAATAATAATAATAATAATAATAATAATAATAATAATAATAATAATAATAATAATAATAATAATAATAATAATAATAATAATAATAATAATAATAATAATAATAATAATAGTAATAATAATAATAATAATAATAATAATAATAATAATAATAATAATAATAATAATAATAATAATAATAATAATAATAATAATAATAATAATAATAATAAGAGCATAATCTTGCTTCACCCAAGGTGGTCTTAAGTATTGGATTCTGCAAAGAAAACTACTAACTCTATCATGCCATTTCCTTATTTGGTTGATCTTCAAGCAACAGAAAATAGCAAATGATTACCTGTACGGATCCGATCGCAAATTGATAGTGGTCGTTTCATTAATCAAGCAGCGGCTGGCGACTGCCTTTTCGCCACGGCGTCCGGGGGTCGGAAATCTTTGGCCGTATAGAACTAGGCCCGAATTACGTTGGCCCTGAATGGAGTCTACTTTGCCGCTCTTGCGGCTGGTTCAGGCACTAATTTGGGCTGCTGAAGACGGGAACTAATCGTCTTTGCCGCTAACGGGTGGGGAACATTAGAGGCTGCAGCATCCTACGCAGCAATTTTGTGTTAAAAAAAAAAAAGGAGCAAGAATCTTTTTTTTTTAATTATCCCTTTTTGCCCGTAACAAATTTCTTTGCGTGACATGCGCCCGTAGCCAGCTTCATGCCGGAGGCGGATGAAAGGAAGACGAAGTATGAAAAAGTGCTCGTAATGCTCATTCATTCCTGGCGGAGTATATGGGCGACAGCAGGGGGTTGTTAACGAATGCGTAATTAGTTACCTCACTATTTGGGCGTTCTCAAGGCGGACGCCAAGCGCTTCCGTGTTTACAGCTGTAGACCGATGAACGATTATGAATGCCAAGAGTGTTAAACTTGCTTCTGGGCAGCGACAAAACTTATTGGTCCGTACACATGAAGTACATGACTTAACCACGCCAAACCACCTTTAACGCACCATCCCATCACATTTAACTCCTCATGCTCGCTGTTTCAGGAGATAATTCCACCTTTTTTATTGAAATTCAGTCGTCTACCGCTGAATGTGTACACAGGAAGTGCCGATTATTATCTAAAGCAGCCACCTAAACTAAAGTAATTGCAGCAGCCTTCATAACACTGCTTTCATAAGCATACTGGCTTTTCGTACAAGTAAGGGCCGACTGTGAGCTGTCTATTTTTGTTCTTAATTCTGCGCCGGATGTGAGGTAACAACTGTATTTGGTAGCTTCTGTGAAAACAAGCTCAAAAATCGGCTGCTATTACTGCAATGAAAATAGTTGTACAGCAAGCGAGAGAAAGCATTGTCTAGGTTTGGGCAGCGGCTCAGTCCAGCCACGAGAACACGAGCCAAAAACGAGGCAATTCGCTTATTCTCTCTTCTTGCCGGGGGTTCCTCTTGAGTATTGGTTATGTTCCAGGGGCTGCTGGGAGCATTCAAAGGATAACAGTCGCCACGTCATTTCAGGTTAGGTCGTCTAATAGTGAACAAGCTGTTCTGCTTTAGAGCCAACGCTACGTTTCTTTCTTTCTTTTTTTTTTTTTTTAATATAGCTCATAGCACACGTAGTAGTTTGAAGTGGGCGCACACGGGGCCCTGCCTTAGTCCGTGTCTGTTGGCTGTTTTAACCAATTATATTCAGTTGCTCTGCTGTTGTGATGGCACTTTTTTTGTTTCTGTGCCTGAAAGACGCACTACAGTCAAACTGAACGAACAGTCGAACTTCGAAGAATTCTGCGTAGAACCTTAACCAGCAGCCTTGCAAATGGCCTTCCTACAAATTCAATTCTTTGTTCTAAAAGAAAGGAGGGGGGAGGGTATTCAAGCCGGAACAGCCATCGAAGCCAAGGCACGGTGAACAAAAGAAAGAAGTACTGCTTTCACTAAATTTACCACCAGGGAAACATCTGAAGAATGGGAGCTGCATTACTGAAATTTAAATATTAAAAGAAAACTGTTTTGCACGTTGTGTCATGCGTATTGTAAAGTGAGAAAATTTTGTAAAAGTGGGAGAAAGCATTAGCGTTCTCAGAAAATTAATGCGCGACTCTGTCACCGCGGATGTTTTTTTCCGCAATTACAAGGTTTGCAACAGGTCACAGTTGGCGTGAGGCCACCTGGAAATACTTGTGAGCAGCGCAAATATCAAGGTTCTTCGACACGTCGAATATTATTTCAGTTTCCGCTACGATAAACAACGACCTACGTACACTCCCATTTTCTTTTTCTTTTTTTAATTGGAAACTGGGTGGTACAAAGAAGGCAACTGAGCTGCCGTAAGGTCGCCCCCTGATCTATTAAGATACACTGGAATTAACTGATATGCTTGCCCGAAGCTGCTGAAGCGCTTACTCGAAGCATCATAATAATTTCCACGTGCTTACTAAAAGCGAAGTTCACAAAATGCATCACGCCTCCTTATATGTATTAGTGCAATGCTAGTTGAGGCATACCGCGTTTGCCCTTACAACTCTCCTCAAATTTAGACAGACCCTCGTGCCTGCATGCTTCTTGGCGGCGCAATAAACAGGAAAAAAAAAAAGCTAACGAAAACCTCAGTAGGATCAAAATATAGATTGCAGTAATACGGAAAGTTGAGCTAGATGGTACATGGATTGCAAATTACGAGCGCTGCGACGGAGAACAACAACGAGAGAGTAATGACCCGCCTGTCCTTGTCATTACTCTCTCGTTGTTGTTCTCCGTCGCAGCGCTCGTAATTTGCAAAATATAGAGTTGTAGAATAGCGCTATCGGTGATTCTCTACCAGCGCACACGAGGTGACTGGCTCCTACCTGGCAGGCGTGCCGGCGTGCCTCTTGAAGGAAACCGTCGCCAAAAGTCTGCTGCCCAGCGTGTGGCGCCATCTGGCTCCCTCAGTACGACCTGCTCATGTGGAAGTGCCGCCCTTTGTGAAGTTCCATAAATGAGGATCACGCTGTGCTACAACTCTCTAATTGGTAGATTCGGCGGCAATAGGCTGACGTGAATAATTTTTCCATGGAATATCTTTATTACCCGTCATCCGTGGCCGCATAATTACACCGCAGTCTACTTTCCATGAAATTATAGCCCATTTTTTCTCCCAAACTTATATTGGTTATTATTTTTTCAATGCAAGCCCAACCTTTTGCATACTGACTGGCTTGGACTACACTATGTTACTTATATGTTTCATGGTAAAGTGCTCTTGCCTTGTCTCTGCATCGCGCAGATGATCAGAATCATTACACTAATTTTTTTGCCGCCTTTTTTGCTATTCCTTTAAGCAGATATGCCGGGTGCATGCTTTATGTTTGTGCGTATGACAACGTGTAAATCAGTGCGATGACGCGTCTAGTATTGAATTTTCGGGGGCATTGTGTTATGTGCGCCATTTTTCGCTCTTCCCAAACGCGCCCTTAGATACGTCCTTTTTTGCTGTTTCCAAAGGAGGCTCGTTGTTTTGTGAAGCTGTTGGAAGAAGGCTTCTAATTCAGTCCCCATTTATCATCATGTATGGCGTGATAGTGCAATATGCACTATCATTATCGTACCAACGCCACTAAGACTCTACATCACTACCCGTAAAGAGATACTCTTTTTAAGCGCCCCCTTAACGTTTTATAGTATTTTTTTCTCTGAGAGAGAAATGTTGCGGGCCTCGCGAAAGCGTCGTTCCAAGCTCCGTTGTTTTCCCGTGTCGGCAGTACGCAGGAAATTTAAGACATCACATGGTGTTATCAAATGCAAAATTTGTTAGAAATTTACATTATTATCGGATTTCGCCTTTCCTACAATCTCTCGATAGGAGGCGCAGCCCCCACTCGAGGATAGGTAATTCCCAAAACTCTGATAGTTATTCGTAAAATGTTTATGCTCGATAAGCAAACATGATAGTTGAAGCCGAGCAGACAGCACCTTTTAAAATGAATTCCGCCCGAAATTCTTCTATTGTGGCTCTTGTTCAATGTAAGCGGCGTCATCAGCATGTGTGTTGTAACGCGGAAGACATAAAGGGTCTCGTTATGAGCGCGCTCCGCAAGCAGTGAGTGCGTGTATGTTGCCGGGATTAAATATCACTGCCTTTCCCGTAATCGAGAGTACACGTAAGCGTGAAATGGGTTTATTACCGGCGCTCTTCTGTCGCTCTGCTCCATTGCTCAGCTAAAGCGGCTCTGACAGGGACGTAATTTGTAACGCGCTGACGGGGATGATATCAGCCTAGACGGACAGCGATGAACGCGGGCTTATTGCCCCCACGCAACCGCAGTGGGCCGTTGGAGACGCGGGTTGCATGCATAGTGCCCTGCTGGCATCGTTGTGCGACAGGAACAGTGGCGAACGCGCAGGGCTCATATGTGGTGAGGGCAGCGACGCTCACTAAAAGGGGACGCCGCGATAAGGATGTCTTATTTCTGCTTCAGCGTATCTGCTTTTTGAAGGCGTGTTTGAGCTGGTCCGTCATGAAGCGAACTAGTCCTGCGTCTTTTCGTTTTAGCACCACGAAAGCAGCGCAGAGTGAAGAAAGACGGTTGCTGAGGCATGCACTCCTCCAGCGGAAGAGGAGCGCGGAGTCCACACACACTCGAGCAGTGGAGTGTGTGGACAGCAGGGGCTGATTTACAAAAGTCCGCTGGTTCTCCATCTGTTCGGCGCCATGATCTCTGGGAGGGAGCGCTTATATAGAGCTTTAAATAAGAACATTTCACGCTTAAAAACACTTAAACGCCGGATCGCACGAGCAAGCAGGTGGTGTAACAAGTAAGCATGAAGATCTAAAGGAATCCGCGGTCTTTCGGAGCGTGCCCTCCTTTCCATCCTTGTCAAACACGCACAACACGTACAGCTGCTTCACTTAAGAGCAAAAAGCTAGCTACAAGTGTTTTGCGTGTATGCTGCCCAGAGGAATTAAGGGAATAGGAGGGCAATCAGACATTCAGGACGTTTTCTCAGGAAAACATTTTGAAGGTTATTGTTTCACTTTAGCTTAACCTAACGAAAACTATCAATATAACCGCAGATGTTCCTTCGGCGGGCTTCTATTAATTCTATTGCTTTACCAAGGCAACTTGACTTAATTGTGAGCACAGTGGAAACTACAGAAACAGAAGTATCGTACATCTCAGAAGCTTGCTTAGGTAATTCCTACGGATATGTTTATTAAAGTACCTTAGAGTATTCCGCAGTTGCCTTACAACTATCCAAAAACGTGCCCCAATGGTGTTCTATGAGAAGTCTTAATTACAAATCGAGAGCGCAGAATAAACTGCAGGAGCAAACTTTGGCGAGCACCTGAAGCTAGGACGAATTCTGTCAATGTGTGAATAGAAGTACCTTACTGCATCCAATATGCCTCAAAATTATGTACCAGAATGCAGTCCATTTTTTTCGATGGCAAATTTAACTACTCGCTTCGAGCGCAAGGAAAACTTTAAAGGCACATTCTTTCCGTACATTGGAAGTTTAGACCATTGCCATTATCCTTTGCATAACAGGGCACTACGTTGTTCCATTGTTTTCTTATACAACAAAAAGGTGTCACAGAATCCTTGAGCTGTGTCGTACATAAGGTAATAAAATTAATGCAACAAAATACAGTGTTTATTAGAGGAGAAACTCTGTTACTAAATATTTGTCTCCTAAATTTTCAGTTTTTTTTTTTTTTTTTTTTTAAGCTATTGGCCCAGCATGCGCGAACGAAAGCAGCGGCACCACTTCCTACAGGTATAAACAGAGACGTCTTATATTTTCGAGGCGAATTATTATCAGAAATGGCCGAACATGCAGTTGCATTTTTTTTTTTTGTCGTCTTAAGCATCGCCGAAATTGTTCGCAGACAAGAACGCGATTAACACCATGAACATGCAAGCGCAGTGCCACAGATAGCAAAGGCGCAATGGGTCCGGAAGATTTGCATGCTATCTGTAATCATAACTATACGGATAAGCAGACATAAGACCGTGTTCTTCATGCGCGTTTTTTCTCATTGCATTGTCGTCAGTATGAAATATTTTCAACTCCCAGAGCTTTCTACTCTAAGTACCTATCAGAAAAATGCTGAATTCCCTCAGCCACCTAATGCGGCCAGGAATGGAATCGTGGCCCTTGGAGCCGATGCATTATCCAGGATGTGCTCTCATATATGCTTAACATGAATCATTATGCTCCACTACTACGTCTTCTCGTTCTTTTCTATATTACAGTATTGTCCAGTGAACGCTACGCCAGATGTGCTTGTCGTCGGCGTACTCTTCTCCTTACAGTCAACGTTCGCTAGAAAATGGCTGTCATCAAGATACCTTGTTTTCACTGCTGTGACTTAAGAGCTAAGCTTGTTTTGCACAGCTTGCGCGCCCGAGTGATGTTATTACTGTTCAGAGAATTTCCACCTCTCTTTTTCCCTAAGCCGTGCAGTTAGCCTGTAGTGCAATTTAACAAGAAAAAAAAATCAGGGAATCGCATTATCTGTTAAGAACTTCATTCTCAAACTGGTGAATGTTAAACCTAAGCGAACATTTTACCCGTTGCGGAATCAGGTTACGTGACTGAAGAAGTGCTTTAATATTCTAAGTGAACAAGCCTATTTTCATTCCCGTACAGAACAGCTTTCGAGGACATGCAATTCAGAGCACAGGGTTCTCAGATATGCTCCGCAACAAACACTGTAAGCACCTAGAGGGTTTTCACAAGTGAAAACCATCATTCTTGCACCTCGGTGTGCCAGCGGAGCGAATGATGCAACAGGAAAATAACTGTAGATGACATTTCATTTCTCTCGTGCGAATGAACACACCTACATAGCATCGCGAATGACCCGGTAATAGAAACGCTTACCCACATTAATATATTTTTTTTTTTACCAACAAAAACATCTCGTCATTCATTTCGCGTTTCTCTTCGGTTATTGCTTAGGCAAATAACGTCATCTGTGATGAGCACCTGAAAACTTCCTATTGGCCTTTTATCAAGCACAGACGTAAGGCGCGAAAAAAAAAAAAAGAATAAACATAGCCGGCAGAGCTCTTCCCTTTTAAGTGTCTTCCTTATCTTTTTTCAAATGGGACAATCATCTATAATCTTCCGCAGCGTTCCGTAAGATCCTATGCATTTCAGCGGCTGGTATAGCACTAACTACTGCTCGTCGTTCTAAGCCGATGAGCGGCTGTTACTACCCCGAATGGCTCCCAACACTGGCAACTTCGTCAACTTCGTCACGTCTGGTACGTACTCCTTAGACATCTCTTCAGTTAGGAATACAGCCAAGTCAGATGACGCGATATTTGGGGCCGTATTCCGGAAGCTTTCATTTTTTCATTTCGGATTCATTTGGTCTTGTGGCGTTGGTTAGATGAGGAAACCGCAGCATTCAAGCGTCCGTGGTTCCTTGGCTCCCTAGCGACCGCCCCTCAGCATGTAATGTATGACGCGGACAGTAGTTAGCCGGTGTACGTGGCAAGTGGCGATGACTATAGCCGACGGCGAGATCCGTTATATTTTGATTTCTAAGAGCGACCGGCGGCTGCTGCTGTGTAATGCTACTTTAATGCTGACATCTGGGGAAATGAAATATAAAAAGCAAGCTTAATTATATCATACGGCCCCTCAGCATTGGCTGCATGATGCAGCCAATGCATAGAGGCGGCTACTCCCCACTGATGCTTAATGCTACGGCTTCGTGACTCAACAACAGCGAGAAATCCGAGATGATCAAATGGATCCGGAATGAAAAAGAGCTGCATATGAAAAATGGCCCCCGGGCTGTGAGGTGGTTGAGGCAAGACAGCCACCTTGGTGTTCTACGGTAGGGTTCAGAGAATAGGCCATGCAACAGGGTTGCCCCATTTAGGAGGGAGAGGGCCGACGAAATCAAAGACTGATGTGGTATTGATGAACACGACATTTCGAATATTTGAAAGTCACAACTTTCGCCTAATGCATATGTAGGCTGCGGGCCAGAGATTAAAACCTGATGACCGCATGAATGTATAACGCCGACGAAGCTATGAACGACATCAGGGGTGAGGACGACATTCCCGCTCACTTTCCAGGATTTCCGAGCTTCAGGGGTATCGTGAAAATCCCTTTCCTGTGAAGCTCGAAAGCTAATCCTGTGGCCCGCGGGGGTTCAACTAAGCTGTAGATGAGTGAATCGAGAAGATTAGAAGATTTGAGAACAAACTTTCATCGAACAGTCCAATTCTTTATTCACCCCATTTTACGTCCCAACTTTATAAACACGACTCCATGCTAACGTTGTCCTTAAGCAGCGACCACTTTGGGTGCCGCCTGTCGAATCAATCGCATTGTTTCTTATGTTTGTCGATGTTGCCGCTTGGGCTGCTAGGCATGTCTCGGCCCCAATTCCCGATTGAGCGACGCAACACTCTTCTCCCAAGCAAAATTTATGCATTCAGCATGATCCCACTAAGATTCAGAACGCGTTGTTTCTAATTTTTGGCAACCTAAAGTCAAGACATAATAATGGTGTTTCGACATATAAGCGCCGCTATTCAAAGCCATATTAGTAAGCAGTAGTTTGATTTCACCCCGCCGGGGTTGCGCAGTGATTAGGGCGCCCCACTACAGTGCCCAAGGATGCGGGATCGAATCCCGACCTCGGCGGCCGCTTTTCGCTGCAGGTGAAAGGCTAAGCGCCCGTCTGCTGTGCGATGTCAGTGCACGTTAAAGAACCCCGAGTGGCCGAAATTTTCGTAGCCCTCCATCATGGCGTCTCTCATTGTCCGAGACGCTTTGGGACGTTAAACACCAAATCCAAACCTATTTTAACTTCGAGAAAAATTTCCCATAATTTCTTTCTGGACGAACTACGATTTCCATGCTGCATAGGAACTCGGCGACCCGGTACAGGAGATCCGACTTCTCGGTGACGCAATTGCGGAAGCCTTCGGGAAGCACGCGAAGCTACGGGCGTCCATACGTATGCGTAGCTGTAATTGGTAAGAGCTCGAGAGAGTATCACAATACACTCTTGCTAGAAACGTCGCTAGTAGCTAGACTATGAGTTTGCTGTTATGTTCCGTGATATGACTGCGACGTGACGTGATGTGACATGTCTGTGATGTGACTGTACTAGCTTCACCCGTCCCTCTCTCACAACTTCTATATCCACTCACCCCTTTCCCCCAGTGCAGGGTAGCAAACCGGTTTCTTTTACGGATTAGCCTCCCTGCCTTTCCTCCTCATCTTCCTCCTCCTCCTACTATCGTCGTGAAATATGGTAGTGGACGAAACATTCAGTTATCCGTGACGTCATTACTGGAATGAAACACCATCAGCTTTCAGTGTTTTTTACAGCATCGCAGTCATTGGCGTCACAAGGTTTGATGGGATATAAAATAAAACGAGGCTTGTTCCTTTAGTTTTTTTTTTTTTCGATTTCGATAAATCAAGGTTCTTTCGCTGTGAAAATGATAGCATTAGTGGTATACTTTTTTCCTCAACCCAGTTTATATAAAGCGTACGATAAAATCGACATGTTAAACCATAGAGACGGGTTTGTTGCAGTATACTTGCCTGATTAGTCAAATTCAAGGAGTAGTGAGCGAACAGATTTATCCGGTATTGTTAGAACGATTAGGGTTCCGTATGTCGGCACCCGAGAGTCAGAGCTCTGAATATCCATTTAAATGAAACGATGATCCGAAGAATTCTTTAATCTAATGCAGTGGCGACGTTGAAACTACCTGAATTAAAAGGTATTAGCATAAGCTTCACGCGTTGTCTGAAGAAAAAGACTAGTAGTACCGACAAAAATTACAGCAGCTGTAAAAGTGCAAAAAACGGGCTAGACGTTCAATGACAGCCTGCTGGACACCATGCCCCGGCGCTGTCAAGCAGTGGCCGACAGAAATGGATTGCGTGCGAAGTCCTGACGTCGTTACGTTTTTGGGATCGGGGATCCCATTACGGAATAAAAACGCTTAATATAGCTGAAACCTTCAGGCAGTGCAGAAAGCAGATCGTGGTTAAATATTATGTGGGAATAATTTGTGATTAGAAGTGTGAAAATTTTTGTTTGTGAGAAAAACCTGAGCAAAAGTAAGCAAGTCAGATAATATAGTTTTTTTTAGTCACTACTTTATGGTGTATAAACTTCTGGGGTCTTCGGATGTCCAGGGAAAATAGTAAGCCCAAGCTAAAAATGTTTCGTATCTCGCTTTTCGTTTTTGCACATACTAGTACGAGCGTAGAACATTTAGATGTTTTGTTTCACCTAGAAATGCCTTCCCACTTTCAGCAGGTAGCATTTGTTCTGCAATCAACACTTCAATCGAGAAATCATAAGCTTAACTGCTGTACTGCTTGCTTGAAACTAACAGCGTGCTGCCTACTATTGTGCCGAAGGAGTATGGCCTGTAACTCACGTCACCCGTTTCATGATCGAGAGCTGCCTGCTCCCTTGGCGGTAGTGGTGAAACCGAGTCAGCGTCGAAGAGATGAATAAAGGCGTCTTTATACACTATGTACACGGCATATTTACAGAAAATCAGCACGAGGGCCGAGTACTACCAGCTGCCGCGGCGCAAAGACGACTCGCTGCTAGGGGGCCGCATCGTCTGGAATTCCGAGCGTGATGAAACACGTTGCCCGCCGATGATTCTTGGCAATGCGCCGCTGCATTGCGAAGCAGCACCGAGGCTTGCGAAGGGGGTGTTAGCAGGAGAAGCTTGACGTTCGGTTGAGTGCAATCCGGACGGCTTGCCCGGGAACAACAGCAACCCCGCCATCAGACAATGCGCCGGAAAAACGAGCTGCTTTCACTTGGCTCGGATGCCGGGTGCGCTCCTTTGCTAGGTACTCCTAAATCCACGTCCAGTGTTCAGGCGCCAGGTAGCTCCACGTGCTTCGGGTTCCACTCGCCAAGCCAGGATCTCTGCTCGCAGCAATGTCGCCAAGGTATCCCGACCAGCTTCGCTCGGGTCTCTCCAATGCCCTTGCGTCTCGCCACTGGTCATGGTTGGTCGTTTTACAACGTGCCAAACCGACCGACAGCAGGCAACACCCGAAACGAGCAAGTACCCACTGTCGCTCCTGAAACACCAGACAAAGAGATTGTTCAAAATAAATCATCTACATTCCTTTCCTCTTTTTGATTTCCGCTACAACAAGAGACAAGTCTACGATGCAGCATGCAAGGTTCAAACAACTCTGCCATAATAACGACAACAGAAATAATCAAACAACAATAATGAAAATAGCAGATCTCTTGAAATCACTTGGGACTTGAGCACACTAACTGAGGGAGCAAATAGGTGAATAAATCTTGCCCCGATGTACTAATTCAGATCTGCTTGCCAATTAACCATATCCAACCGTACAAAACACGTGGGAACTCATCGAAGGCGGCTATGCCGTGACTGCAGGACTTGATGCGTCGGAGTCTTCATTTATTTCCCTTCGAACTAGATCTTCTTTACTCAAGCGGATTTTACCTCTGTCTCTTCCACTGAAGCTCCGACTGTCGTTTCCCTGAGCAACATATCTTTCCGCTTTGTGTGTGAATTAACGAGAACGAGTTACTCGCTTTGCTGAACAACCTGTTCCTTTCCTTACGATTTGCGCACCAGTCGTGCTTTTTCACAGCACGGGCGCATTTCTGCCGTTGACATTGTCGCTTCTTTTCCTTTCGCATTCGTTTTTTTCTTCTCCATTTTCCGCTCTTTTCTGCGGCAGAATTTTGGTTTTCGCTTTCCTGTTTTTCTTGGCAGCTGATGTCATTGCTTTGCTTTAGGCCACGGTATCAATCCTCTGACAACATCGTCAGGATTGTCACTAGACGTATCTTTGAGCGTGTCTGGGCTGCATTGCCTAGCTTGCTCACGTTTACCGTCTTCCGCAGTGTCACTAAGCGCGCCTTTGTGCTGACATTTCCTGGCGGCAATTACAGGGACAACGTCCCTGAGTCTTTTCTCTAAGCTGTAAACCAGCGCGTTGGTTTCTACAGGCACTAAGGAAACAATGTTCTCGATTGAAATGAGCGGTGTGGTGCAGCTCTCTATATTTTCTTTTTTCAACTGCAGCCAGCCCTGACGGTAACCGGAGGTGGTAGTGGTGACAAACATTTATTTACTCTTTGTACAAGGAGGTGTTTGGACCGAGGCCCTATTGGCCCAGGCCTTCACAAATATAGGTGGAGCGCTATTCCGGAGCCCAAAGGGCGTCTAACGCCGCTTGCGCCCTGGTGACCAAGGTCCGCTGGGACTGTAGGTCATGGCAGCTGAGCAGCGCCGCCTCCCAGGCCTCCCTAGAAGGGTGGATAACGAAGGACTGGGAACGGTGGAGATTGGATGGACAGGCCCAGACCATATGGAAAACGGCCGAGCAGGTCGCTCCACACAGGCAGCAGCCCCCATTAAAGTCTGTATTGAAGTGCTTCAAGACTGCCGGGCACAGCATTGTGTTTGTAAAAATTTTGAGAAGGAGCCTTTCGTCCGCTCTCC
The DNA here is from genome assembly GCF_055883805.1 of Amblyomma maculatum. Taxonomy (NCBI): domain Eukaryota; kingdom Metazoa; phylum Arthropoda; class Arachnida; order Ixodida; family Ixodidae; genus Amblyomma; species Amblyomma maculatum. Next base: position 24,810,651 of record NC_139344.1, read on the forward strand.
GGTGACCTTTATAAATTTCCGGATAGCGGCGGTGGCTGTCCTTATAATATGTGGTAATTTCTTTGAATGTAATAACACATTGCGTGGGCTCGGAGTAGACTTCCCGAGCAAACTTGAGTGCCCGGGGAGAGAGCGCGCGGGCCGCCTGATTGGCTAACTCATTGCCCAGGCCGGAGTCCCTGAGGGCCGAGAGCTAGATGGGATTACAATTTTGAGGGTTGCTGGACCAACAGCAATTTTGTAGAATGCGCTTGGCTAGAGGAGGTATCCAACCCAGCTCATAATTCCGACAGGCCCCCTTGGAGTCGGAATTGATGTGTTTTACTTGTGGGGGGGAGAGGGCGAGCGCAATTGCGGTTTCCTCCGCGTAAGTTGTGTTGTGGGCCTGGAACGTTAGTCCTGTCACTGTGTTGATGTTGTGGACCAGTGCCGCGGTGAACCACCTCTCACGGTAGGGACCGGCAATGCCCACGTAGTATACATGTTCTTGTCTGCCCTAATGCCGCTCCAGTGCTTCCGCACGCGCCTGGCGACGGCCATTATGATCAGAGTTTGTCATGTTGCGGTGAATGGGTCTGACCCTGAGGGTGCGTCTCCAGGGTTCTGGCGCTCGTACCCGTTCCTCAAAGGTGGTGGTGCATTGGATGTGTAGTCGGTTAAGAGTGCGGCGACCGGATGGCGTTTGTGATAGGCGCGTATATTGTCTGAAAAGATGGGCCTCTCGGAGTTCCCGATAGGTGTTGACCATCCCAAGGTCCAACAAACGCTGGTTGGATGTGGCGATGGGGAGGTCAAGAGGCCTTTTGATAACGTTGCCATGTATGACCTCGAGTTGGTCCTCGTCATGTTTGCGTATATGAAGGTAGGGGGTTGAGTAGAGAATTAGTGTAGCACCGCCGGCGCTGTCTAAGTGCAGCGCCGCACTTACAGCAGCGTACGCCTCACTCCCAGTCATGTCCAAACAAGGCTCGCTCAAACCAGTTCCCGAGCTAAGCATTTCCTGTGCCAGCCTTCCACTCAAGTTACCCTGATCCTACAGTGTGCCTCATCGCTTCAGCACTGATCAGCGCACGACCGAGCTCCTTCGTCAGCTGGAGCGATTTGGATCGCGTGAGGGCTATTTATGCCACATCATCGTTGTTACTTTCATGGATGTAACTCGGCATGCCAGGACACGAAAGACCCCGACAGTGGCTCATCTCTAACTGCTCACTGTCGACTTCGCACGTGCGGCCGCGTACTCATCATGGGGCTACCTTCGCTGATCGGAACTCGTGGGCTGCGCAATTTCCATGAATGGCCCTTCGTGTTTCTGCGTGTCATAATCTGTCACAACACTGATCTTAGAAATCCCAATTTTGCCATCTTCTAGACTGACTACCTCTGCGCCATGCTCTACGCAAGTTCCTGCTTTTGTCTCGAGAGGCGGTCCAGTTACTGCCATACGCCCAGTCTCATTCACTGGAAGCGAAACACTTACAGCTACGTGTAGAGGTGGGCAAGATGGCTCACTGGTTCACTTACATCTGTAGAGGTCAGTGGGTCGCTCAGGAGGGGCCGGCCCTTTTATATATATATATATATATATATATATATATATATATATATATATATATATATATATGTGTGTGTGTGAAATGAATCACCAAGAGTTTAAAAATATAACGGTTGATTTATTTTGACGTTTCGACCGGGGTACAGTCTTTTTCAAGAATGAAGTAAAGGAGGTTTCACGCGTCTTCTTAAAACCGTTCACAGAGATGATGAAAAGGGGGAAGGAAACGGGTGTGGCAGAGATGTTACATACCGCGGCGACAGCAAACACCATACACACGCACACCAGGAGAGGGGGAAGAGGGGAAACGCCCGGCGTAGCGCGTTTCCCCTTACAAAAAAAACGGGGGGGGGGGGGGGGGGGGGCAAAAAAGTGGAAAGGTAAAGATAAAAAGGAAATGGAGGGAGTGGGGGAGGTTCAGCATTCTACAAAGAAGGAAGCACGAATCTGCCATTTGTGAGCGACCATGGAGCGACCGCGTCGCCGCCGGCCCCTCACCGCGGTGTGGTCCGTGGCAGCGTGAAGACAAAAGAACAAAGGGTAAAAGCATCCAAAGTGGCTCCAGACACCGCCACATGTGACGCACGAAACAGGGGTGGTACACAGATTAAAACCACATGGTTAGGCTCGTTATACAAAGAAATGTCAGGGAAAAAACTCGGATAAGTGAGCATATGCCACTGTTACAGCAACTGAACTTTTACTAGCAGAGGGCACGCTAGAAAAGCTTGGAAGAGGAGAAGTGCAAAGCAAGCTCTAAAGGATTGTAAATTGTCACATAAAAAATAATAACAAAGACTTGGATAATAATAGACAAGATACATTTAAAGCACAAATGTCACTCAGTGGAACAGTATTTGGACACATTACAATGTTAAACAGATCAATCCCAAATCCAGTGCCACACATTAGTATAGTGGTTGACAACAAAAACATAGCGGAAAGCCCCCATAGCTGAGAAAATTATTTCAAACAGCCATCTTATTGTGGTAGATGCATGAACAACAGCACCATGCGTACATAAAGGCGAGTCACGAAGCGAGATATAAACATGACATTTTGTCTGTTACCCTCAAAATCCGGAAATGTTTAAAACAATTGTGTCCGTTATTGTAGGGATGTTAGACCTGCCTGAAAGGGCTCAAATATGGGGGCAGGACAGCTTTCCTACTGATTCGTTGATACCGCCTGCGACGGCGCTGAATTTGTGGATTAAGTACGATTCACAACTTTCGCGGTCATAGTGTGTTTTGAACCCTGATTGGAGTACAGTAGCTGTGAAGTTATCGAACTGATCTCCAAATATATTTATATGCTTTGAAAGAGGGAGATTTGGCTGTGCTCGTGCATGTGACCTGTGGTTGTTAATTCGAATTCTGAATGGTGTCGCTGTTTGTCCTACATACTGATTCCTCTGCATCACCCGTTTCCTTCCCCCTTTTCATCTTCTTTGTGAACGGTTTTAAGAAGATGCGTGTAACCTCCTGTACATCATTTTTGAAAAAGACCAGACCCCGGTCGAAACGTCGAAATAAATCTGCCGTTATGTTTTTAAACTCTTGGCGGTTCATTTTACATTTATTATTCAGTTGTCATCAGCTCTTTCCGATATATATATATATATATATATATATATATATATATATATATATATATATATATATTAATAGTTATAAAAAGTAAAATCAATTTTTGCCCTTATATGACACAGCAAGCGGTGGCACTTAGCATCAGTTTCTGCCTGCGGTTGTGATTGCAGTTGCGGTTTCTGCCTGTTGAGACGACTGAGGAAGGTGTTACGAGAGGACTCGAAACATTCGGACCACTTCACTATGCTTGTCTCCTCTCCGGAGCATAACTCCGCTCCGGACACTAAAAAACATCGCGTATCAAGCGCGCGTGGCGTACCACAAATTAGCCTGGATCCTTTGACGCCCGGCCTTTCCCTGCAGGTAACCGTGGGATCATATATATTCATATAAATTTCTAACTGCGTCCGTGCTTGGGCAGGAAAAGAAAATGCGGACATAGCCAGCTTAGTGATAACTACAACAAGCAGTGAGAGACAGTTGTTATTCAGTACATACAGACATTATCACATAACCTAAAAAAGATAGCGCGACTTTTTGAGATGTGAGTATCCTCCGCTTTTTGCACGCTGTCAATACATAGCCCCGTCAGTAACGTCGTGAAGGAGCCAACTCATGGATGCAACACGACGTGTAAAAATATATTTGTTGAATGCACTGAGAGACTAGTAAGTGAGATTCTTTTGTTGCGGGGAAAAGTGTAAATGGATAAACAGGACGGTGCCTGAATGATAGATAAAGAGGTTATAATAATGATCTAGCTGTACGTTTTGCCTTTAATGCCGTGACGGACACGTGGGCGCCATTTTCTCTTTAGGCTTTCTTATAGTATTATTACTTCTCCAGAATTATTGAATAGCGTTCGGTTACATTCGTTCCGACAAAAAATCCCTAGAGGACAAACACTGGCTCGTATTTTCTCTTTTGTTTTTATTTTCACTGTGCTTCGGCACGCTGGCTTCTCAGCGCCTTGTTCACGCGGCGTTAGTAACGAGGCATTGGATGGCAGAACCGGCAACTGTCGTGTTTCTGCCGGTGCGATGCTCCTCTATGTTTGGCGCGAACGGCAGTTGTGCGACGAGCGCGATGGGCATATGGTCATTATTTCCCTCTTCTTACCTCCCACTAACTTCTTTCACTTCTCTTCCGATCAGATGTATAATAGTGGTAGCCAGTGCTCTCTGTGTCCCCTTCCATCTTCGTCCTCGTCCTACGCGCTATTTCATCAAAAGAGTAAACTGCACGTTAGATTCCTTTTTGAGACACGACACACTTCATCTTCAAATGGTGTTGTTGCACCAACGAAGAATGCACGACCGATGAGTGCCGTGAGCCATCGTTCGAACAGCAGCATGGCTATGAACGGCGCCATTCTTTACTAATTAAGACTTCTTTACTCCCTCATTCAGTGGCATCGGGTGTCACACTATATTACGCATACAGAGCCCGGCTCGCTCCGGAGCGACCCATCCCTAGCTACGTGGGTCACCGTGCAGTTCACATCGCCTGACGGCGCCTCTGTGGCTTCCTCGTAGATGGAACCGGCGCCAACTGTTTCAGCTGCCAGTGGCTCGACCAAAGTAACTCTATACTTTCCTAAAATTCGAGGCTCGTTCGTCTCGCTCCTGCGGTCGCATTGGTCGGTCACTTCCGCCAAGTTGCGTTTTTCTCCGGGGTGCAAGTTCGATTTGCTCTGAAACTTCCACACTGTCTAGCCATTCGGTTACAGTGGTTTCAACTGATACGCCAAATCCAAGAACATTTTGGTACAGTTTTTCTCGCGCTGATACCTGTCTGCAAGCTCCTTCAGTGACAGGCTATATCATCTTATTAATGATTCTTTCAGTTGACCGTAGTTTTTCGCCTAACAAGCGCTTGATTTCTTCAGACGCTTTAGCAGAGAGAAGTGCTACCAATCTCTGTGCCCAACTATCTCGCTCAAAGCGCTTCCTTTTACAGACATGTTCGAAACTCTGTCATGTCCTCGGCGATGACAAACGGCTGCAAACCACCTCGCGGTTTCGAACCAATATCTTTAATGGCTATTTAAGCTTTATGTCCTTCAACGCTCATTTGAAGTATTAAAGCTTGAGCTGCATAAGCTTCTTTAAGCAGGCAAACCGCTTTTCTCTTTCATCACGCTCTTGGTGTTTTATACTTTCGGCTTCTTCGCGTTCTTCGCTCCTCGCGTTCTTTGCGTTCTAGTCTCTCACGCTCCTCGCGCTGTTCGAGTAGCCCTCCGGCTTCCTCCATTTTTCTCTCTCGAATATCATCCCAAGTCTCATTGGCTTCCTCAGCCATCACTTACTTCGCCCGCATGATCTCAACAATTTCATTTTTTCTTTTCGTTGAGCCCAAATCTATGCTCAACTCATCACAAATTTGGAGAAGTTATCTGACCTTGTAACTCTCCACCTTTCACACCGGCAGTGCGCTGGCTTATATAGCCTGGAAAATCCGTTGGCACTCAAAGTATCCCATCCGGAGGCAGCAAGTGACGGCGACCCGAGAGGTCCTATCAGCGAGCGCGCTGATCGCTTGCTTCAAATCTGCCGCGGCGCGAAGGCGACTCGCCGCTAGGGGACTGTCGGTGCATACGCCGCTGGCCTTGCGGAGCAGCTAAAGAGTTTGCGAAGAGGATGTTAGCAGGAGAAGCTTGACGTTCGGTTGAGCGCAATCCGGGTGGCTTGCCCGGTCACAACACTATCTTGAGGCAGATTGCACAGAAGGCGGATGTAATATAACTAACTTAATCGTATTCTACTTAAGCTTAACATTTTTGGTCCATCCCCACTTTATACCCGTCCAACACTTTAGCGTTGTTATAGCTAGGACTGGTGCGCTGCGGAGGTAATGCAGAGAGGTAAATCAAAATGCTAATTGCTTAGGCAAAATTCAAGTCCCAAACCAATTGAAGCTTTGATAGATGCCGCAACGGAGGGCTCCAGATGATTTCTACCATTTCAGGTTTTTTAACGTGCACTGACATCGCACAATAGACGGGCGCCTTGCGTTTCGCTTCCATGTGTCCGGGATCAATTCCGTGGCACGGATCCAAACCGAGTCTACCTGCTGACTAGTAGAGCACTCTAACCTCTCAGTCACCGGAGTGGGACTAAATCGAAAGGAAATGGTCACTGCAACGCTGGTCTGAATATTCGTGATGAGAATTGGTCATGTGGTATAAATAATAACAGTGCAAAGGCGAAAAGGCGTGCGCGATTTTCAGCTGGAAATCTTCAAAAATCACGTTGCACTGCTATTTAAATGCTCTTGTGGCCATTGTTGATACACAGGTACTAAGCTTTTGTTGTGTGCAATACACAACCTGCGTAAGTTATGCGGCTGCCCCAATACTCCGGTTGTCAGACAGGTTACTTGACAGATGACAATTAATTATAGATGAAAGTAGATTGGGTTGTTTAGCTATTTGCTCGAAACCGTTTTCTGAGCACGTAAGAGAAACACCAAAAACACTTACGCCACCGTTTTTGAACATTTCTCGCCGCAACGTCTTCAAATTTGCAAATCAGTGTGCGGCTACGTAAACAAATAGAATTAGTTAATGGCATGTCTTTTTCAGTGCGCTCAGTTCAGCTTACAATGATGAATAGCTCCACAACTTTTTAATGATCCCTAAATGTTAACGCGGTAAAAGCTAGTAGAGTCAAGAGAGCTTTAGAGAGCGCCTTCTAAGGGGAGAAAAGTAAGGAACACTGAGGCCTTGATTGCAGTTGCAAGAAGCAGAAAAAATTTTAATGAGCCTTTCCTCTAATGCTCCCAAGACGGCCGTGTAATCAAATGCTGCACAAGCCATGGGAAAGACGCCAGCCTACACATGTCGCAACAACTGGGATTGGTGGCGCTCTCCCGCATAAATTAAACTCACTTATACTGCAGCCATTCGCAGCGCTGCTCATCAAGCATCGCTCGCGCGCCAGTATTCTTCCAGCAGAATGTGTTAATCGACCTAGAATCTTTTTTTCTACATTACTTTTTTCACAGGTGATTCTAGACTAAATGTATCAAACAAGAATCGACCTCGGCGTTCTGCCCTCACGCCTTGCCAAAAGCTTTACGGCTAAAAGCTCACAGCTGGCTACAAGCTGCATGCATGGTGCACTGCAAGATAAATCCTACGGTGCAATAAATGATACGGAGCGTTAACTCACCGTAAATATCCGGCACGCGTTATGCCTGCAGGTATGGACTTTAGAAATTTCACTGGTGTGCACGAAAGGCTGGAAAGGCTTGCTAAAATAGTTCGCGGTATTAATGGCAAACAAAAAGAAAACAGCGAAAAAAACCTTTCAATCTCTTTGAACCTTCCTGCTATTGAAACAAACGTCTACCTCAAGCTAGCGAGCTGGAAAAGTGCACATACCTTGCACTATTTCTATCACTCAAGTGCTCTTCAGGCTACTGCTCTTCACTACAGTGGTGGATTTTTCTTTTTCTTTGATCTCATATGTAGTCACGCGTTTCCTCTTGTCGAAGGCTGGGACTGCTTTTCTAACCAGCCTTGTCAGGCTGCTAAGGAAAAATGGCAAATATAATCATAAGAAGTGAAAGATCGAACTGAACTCAACTGCCATGTTTGGGGTATCAGTGATAAGTCACATGAAATGAATTCGGAGCCCTGGAATTCTTTTGTACAAGATATGCGGAGCTGATTGAACGGTCATGAAAGCTTAGAGATGTCAACCTCCTCTGGATTCTTGGCACTCTCGTGACGCAAACCGAAGGCAGGACAAAATTGTTACGCAAAAGAAATAACAAAATTGTTGCCCGGAAAGACCCTCGATACCCTGGGACATTTTTTACAAACACGTACATGTTTGGTGGCCCATACGATGGCTAATATCATACGAAGGGGAAATTTAGGCATTTATGAAATAATGTGCACTGGAATTCGGTATCTTCCTTGAAGATATGTGCACGAAATTTAGGAGGTATTCAATGTTTAAATTAATGCAAGCATTCAGGTACCTGGTCCGTCTGAAATCTCATGAATCTATTTTAACCGTAGTGACGAACTTTAATATGAACTTGAGAGGCCCAGCGAAATAGATTCACTAGTGCATCTGCCAAGGTTATATATCGGCTGTGAATACGAAATATAAAAAAGCGGAAAGTGACACGGCGATCAGCACCGGGCACACCTCATTTCCGTTATTTTAATTTCTTCTTTTTTTTTTCAGACTACTTCAACTCTGGGGGCGGGGGGGGGGGGGGGGGGACGCATAAGAAAGGGATAAAAAAAAAACGCTTCAAAACAAATTGCCGCCTAATCAATAATTGCGTTTCTTGGGCAATTATAAATAAATAAGTGCCCTCCATTTTTCTGACTTCATAAGGACGAAAACAAGGAATTTACAGGGAAAATGGAAGAAGCCATTTCGTTGCAGCTTTAAGAAACTTTTAAATTGCTTTTCAGGCCTTCCAAATGGAAAGAGGAGTACCTGTCCGCTGTTTCTGAGAGCTAACTTCCTTGAAAGTGGCTGAAACCATGGTTGCTTAGGTCGACGTCTCCACACAATAGTTCATACCTACGCTGAACGTAAACACGATGTTTCACGCAAAACGAGCAAACGTTTAAAGAAATATGGGGCACCGCAGACACGTGAAAACAGCCACATACCGTTTACCGCCACGCGGCGCAACTAAGAGCGCTTTTTATAATAACATGCAATTTTGTTCAGGCCCATGCAATATCGTGTAATCGCCCAATTGTAAAGGGGGCTCCGAAAAAGCCGACTCAGTTCTTTTTTTCTTTTTATAGCAAGGTCTCTTCCTCGTTGCCTATTTCCTGACATTTAATCCTTTCCTTACCGCACCTAATGACCATCCTTAGGTCCCTAGTGAAAGATGCGAAAGGCAATTTTAAACCCTTTCGCACCGTTATTCAGAACTATGTGTGGTCTGAATTGAGGATAGGAAAGTTTAGTTTTATTTGATCTCAGTTCTCACTTTTTCGACGTGGCGGCAATTTTTAAACTGCTTAAAAAACAGCCGTGCGCGGAAGTTAAGAATGTCCCGCAATATTTTTTTTTTTTCCTAGTTCATGGCCTTTTCATAGATGGCGAAAAAAAAAAAAAGCACCATGATGGGGAGTACGCTGCTAGAGAAATCTGCATCGCCAGCTTGAGTTGCGTCGCGCAAAGGAAAACAGCATCATTGATTTTATGTGTTCGCGAAGCGCCGCATATCCTAAAGTCTTGGCTAACGTCATGCGAAACGCAGTAGAGAAGCATATGTAAAATAAAAGAATTAACGAGTCGTGTGTTGCTTTAAAACAAGCTCGGCCATATCCCGAGGAAGCATGCTGCAAGTCTCATTCCTTGTAGGAGCTGTTATTTTTCTTTGTTATTTGCAGCACCATTGTTTTCTATGCTTTCGGCCATACGAACGACGTAATCCCTGTAAAAGCCGGGAAGTGCGTGGCTGTCTCGTGCAGGCAAGGACCAATGAGTGGACATGACGCGTCGGTGAAGGATACGAGTCATATTCGAGCACCGGATGTGTCGATAGGGTTGTATCAAATGTGCATGCAACTAGCACTCGTTCGAAGAGGGAAAAAAAAAAAAGTTGCTCTGCACCATTAAACAGAAAATTGTTATTTGTGGCCCAAAGCTCGAAGTATTTTCAGAAAAAAAAAAAGGGAAAAAAAATATGGTTCGGTCTGCTGTCTGTATGGGGGAAGTGCCTGACAAGATCTGACCAAGCCCGTGAATGACGGATAAGTTTTTAACTTCTAGAACCCGCATACGTGCGCGGATAATTACTTGCGCGCATGCAAGCGTGGGTTTAGAGCGAGTACACTGACGTTATTAACTTCTCTTCTTGCTGCGCTGAACCAGGGCAGCGTGCATAGTTACGCTAGTAAAGTGAAGAAGCGCGCCTCGCCGCCCAAGCTGACAAGTCGGAGACAGTACCGACAGTGCTGAGCCGCTCGAGCAACGCAAGAAGAAGCGAAACAAGAGCGACGAGCTTTGGCTCAAAAACGCTGCGTGACGTCGAGAATTCCATCTCGAAAGAAGCCCAAGAAAAACCGCGACAAGAAAGGCGGCGATGTCTCGGTGAAACGCAGGGACAGGAGAGCTTGCGATATTGATCTCGATCTCGGGAATCGCTCAAGCGTGTCGACGCAGCTATTCTCCGGCCGAAGAAGCGTATCGGAAAAACTTGACCCGACAGCGGGCGCAGCAAAAAATCGAAAAACGCTGGCAGCGGTGCCTGGAAGGAGTTGAATAGTCTCTGACCGGTGTTTCAGCTGCCGATGCAAAGAGCGGGCGCGCCCGGTTAGAGAAAGGGTCTTAGATGCTCTTTGCGCCTTTAGCGGGCCACGTCTCGAGCCGAGGGTGACCAATATAGTTTCGCGCTGTTTCGATAGCCTGCGTTTCGAGAATCACCGCAAATGGCTCTGGACACTCACGGATGCCCTGCAAATCGGCCCTGAAGCGCATGTGGCAATCTTCATTCCGTTCCTTTTTAATATTTTAATTTCAAATTTAGGCCATCGTTAATATTACTTGATTCAGCGAGAGCGCGCCTCACTGTCCAAAGCAAGGAAGTGGCGCTCGGCAGCCGTCTTGGTCATATCCTTGCTAGCTGTAATGCGCAAGCTAAGAACGTATGCAGTCGGAAATCGATCCGGTTTGTGTTATAACACATGTGACACGCCTTCTTCCTTCAGTTTCAGTAAACTGTGTTGCAATGTCGTGTTTTACCAAACTAGTGGACTACTGCAAAGAGCTGAGCCCTACGAAGTTAGCTTATTGTATTTACAACTGCACATAAAGTTGCCTGAACGTTTTTTTCGCTGCTAAGACTAATAAACCTAGTGTCTCTTTCGGAGCAGTCATTTGTGAGAACTGCTCTTAGCACCGATGTTACAGCCGTTTTCTGTTGAGAAAGCTTAAGTTCATCAATGTGGAATATGCCTTCCCGACTCAGAAGTCTCAAGAAGTGTCAGTTTCCACAGAATGACCCCCGGCCTGGGTAAGGTTTTATCACAAATGCCGAGAATTTAAAAATTAAATAAATTTCCTAGCCCAATTCTGCGAAAACCTTTCTGGTATGGTTGTAGCTGTCAACACTCGATGGCACCCGCAAAGACTTCGAATGCACTTCGACTACGTCTTGGTACAAGACCGTGCGAACTCGGAAACTCTCGTTACTTTGTAGCAACGAGGTCCGAATATCGCCGGTCTTGTCTGGAACAATCACGCAAATGCATTATAAAAAGAACATCGATGACTTTAGGAACATTATCAGCGGAAACGCTCCCCCATAAAGTGTGATACTTTCCCATTTTTGCACCTAGGCAGTCGACCAAATTTATTTTAATGCAATAACATTAAATGCTCCGTTAACCAGAAAATACAGCGTTGTCGGCATTGTGATCGAAAAATCAAGATCATGGCGCTGGCATGTGGTAGCTGCCAGCTGGCATGACTGCGCATTGATGGGACGTAGGGTTGACCTGACACTACATTTGGCAGGAGCTGCCAAATCGGGCCTCTCCTTTGATATATGAGAGGGTAATATCAGAACCAACCTGACAGGAGCCTTGAATTCTGAGTTAGATACGTTGACACTAGGCCACGCATGCAGGTGCGTTCATACGGCTTGTTTAAAGCAGGGTTTCATATGTCTTGAGGTAGCCTGCGCTATCGCGTCATGCCTTTAAAGGCGAAGCATCAGTGCCCCCCTTAATTGCTATTCTGTCCCTCAAACTAAACTTTTAGTCGTAGTAGGCAAGTCTTTTGAGAATTCAGGTGAACGTTTCGTTATTCAGCAGATATGTACTTCGACAAGATTTAAATATCTAGAATTTTGCTTTAGAATATACTTTTGCCACAGCTGACTAGTTCTTCCTTCTGCGCTGTGACATTAGTATATTGTCCTGCCTGGCGTTTGTGCTGTCTGATATTTTTTTACCTCTTGTTGATAGCCTATTAGACCAAGCTTTTATGTGAGGTCTGGTGCCGAAAATTTTAGTTGCGCGAACGATTTTATAATTTTTATATGTACTTTTAAAAGTGTGTAATGAATCTGCCTTTGAACACCCAATTCGACAGTACGCAGGTGTAATGAGATTGGTAAAGGCCTGTTTTTTAATCTAAAAAACACACTCGTTGGCGTATTTTACGCGCGAAAAAAAGAGCTCTTGCCTTATGGCTCGTATCACCACTCCAAGACTGTAATAAGGGCCATGTAGTCCCTCTGCTTAGAATCGGAGTTTCTTAAATCGTGTCTGCAAGAAATGCTTCATAGTTTGGTACTCAGGCACGCAGGCTATCGACCTCAGGCTTCACAAGCACGGTTCTCGGAACATTCACTGAAACACTAATAAAGAAATTAGAATCCTGACAAGAGATGGCTGCAATTTGAACCACGAAGGCTAAATCTGAGGTTATGCCTTATTTTCGTACGGTCTTGCGTAACCTGAAAACACGTCACTAGCAGGCACAATCTGCATTTCTTTTTTTTTTTTTTCTCAGCGCCACACGAGTTGGCTAAGCGATGCCCCCATTCTGCAGTGAGGGTGAGCGCGGATGAAAAAACAACAACAACAAAAAGCGGTTTCTTGTATGCCTCGGATTACATGGCCCCTCTGCCCGAGGGAAAATGCTATATCGGGTGTAGACGGCGCGGTGTCTTAATGACAGTTTAAGGGAGCATTGTATCAACTTAATCCAACGAGGTAAGCTAGCGAGCATAGTTTCGCATATAATTGTTGGCAAGGGCGTGCCTCGGCTTTAAAGAAGCCAAAATTGTGGACACGAATCTTTCCCCATACAAGAAAGAAAAGGAGTCTGTGCTCGAACGAGAGCGTTTTTCTGAACAGCTACGTTCTTTCTTTTTTTTTTTTTTTTTGGGGGGGGGGGAGGGGGGGGCTGGTAAATGTGTTTTTGTTCATGACCGGTTTTTTGGTCATGTGTTGCTACTTTACGCTCCTTGATTGCTGTTGATAGTCATCTTGGTTACTCGCTGTGGCAAGCGGTGAAGAAAAATAAGAGAAGCGCTATAACATTCTTTCAAAGAAGGCTGCTGCAGCCCTGTGCGCACTTGCGATGTGAATGCCTCTATATGTGCAGCCTTCCAGCAAAAACAAACCACTTGTTAACAAAGTTATTCGGGCTGAATCTAGGTTTGCTGTGTGGATAACCTTTTTGCGCCGTACCTTCTGAAAGAATGTGTCACAGTGGAGACCGCTGCCGCGTCATAACGACGCCATCGCTACCCAGGCGGCTAAATCGTGCGTATGCTGAGGCCGCTATAAATTCAGGTTGGCTCATGCGAATGAGCCAGTTTTAACCGGGCTGAGAAATGGCTCCCGTTAAGGAACCAACCATGAACAGCCGTCCACGAAGGAAATGACCCAATAAATATAGACGTCGAGAAGAGTTGCAGAAGGTTCTGTAAACAAAAGTCGCAATACTGCGCGTTTTCTTAGCAGGCCCAAAATTTTGAGATAAAGGTAACTTGCTTTAAATTTATTGTAGCCCTGGGACTGCGTTGGGGTCTACGGCGGACACCAGGTAAGAGGCAGAGTGCTTCAATTACTTGGTACGTAGCGGCTGGCTTGTTTGCGTCCGTCTCTCTTGTTCTATTTGTGTTGCTACTGCGCTGTACTCCTCAGAATGCTTCAATTAGCTATCTAATTAAGTAAATAAGTTAATTATGTTTTAAATTTTTATATTAAGAACTATGTTGTATTTTCAGAATTGGAGCTCTCTATCTCTCTAATTACATAACAAATAAAAAAAAAGTTTCTTAAAGAAACTGTAGCGCGCGATACAAGACACACAGGTGCCAGACTGACAGGTGGCTTCACACCGCACCAGCGCGCGTGACGTAATCGCTGCACGTAGAGATTTTGTCACTCTGCTGTTATTACCTGAAAGCCACACGGGCGCGCGGCGGTTAGTTGTCAATGTCGCTTCAACCACGGCCTCGATCGGCACCCAATGCGCGCAGTCATTGCGCTTGCAGTCCGGTCTCAAAGCGTGCAGCGGCCGAAACGATCTCCGCCAGACGCGCCCACTGGCGACGTGTTACTGTGTGAAGCTCCCTGTAAGTGCGACATTTGAGGGCCTTATAACGCGCGCTACAATTCTTTTTAAGAATTTTTTTTTCGCGGCTACGTCATTCGGAGGACGAGCTCCAATTCTGCAAATTCATAGCCCCTAAAATGGCAATGAAAAAGGTTGTGTTAAAATATTTCGGTAATTAGTGAACTAATTGAAGCCTTCTGTACCTTATATGATATACGCCGTAGCTCCCAATAAAGCCTCAGAGCTACAATTAACCTAAAATCAGCTACCTTTTATTTTTTAGATTTCGTACCTTTCAAAAAAAAAAAAAAACAATCCTGGTATAATACGAGGTGAGAGAACGACAATACAAAAGTGTCTGTTAATTATCACAAAATAGAAAATGTGATGTTTTATCTAGCTCTGCAGGATGCCTTTCTCGCTGCTGCTGTGAGTACGCGCTGAATGAAACCCATGCCTAAGCGCCATACAGCTCCAAAGCTTATATGTCTGCGACCTCCACGAAAAAGAATTCCGTCAAAAAAAGAGTGAGTAAGGTATAATTTTAAGCAGAAGAACATCAAATCGCAGTTTTGAAGCGCTAGCTCATTAGGGTGCGCAGTGAGGTTTCATACTGCTGATGTACACCGCATTGTCCAAGTGAATCCGGCAGCTGCAGACAAGCCAAGGAACGCACCGCTCTCTCTATTGATATAAACGCTGTCCCAAGTAGGAACTTACCACGCAAGAGTCATCTGCTAGCTTCAAGAAGTGCCTGCTGGGAAAGAGAAAAGGAAAGGAAGGAAGGCAGGAAGGGAATAAGGACAGGAGAAGGAAAGAGAGGAGGGAGAAATGATCTGCAGAGCTCCAGCCTTGAGCAGGGACAGCGATGAGGGGCCGAGTCTGCCCGGAGGAAACAAAGTGCAGGCCGGTCACAAAGATTCTCCCCGAAGATTGCGTTCTACCCATCTGTTGTCCTTCCGAGAGGTTTCTGTGGTCGCAGTATTGAGGGCCTTGGCTGTTTTCTGCGGCGCCCAACTTTCCCGTCGAGCACATTTCCTCTTTCTAGAGTTTCCTGCGTAACTTTAGCTGCGATGATTAGCGTCCCAGTTTCCGGGTGATTTTAGAAACGAGGTCGCTTTTCGTTTATGTCTAGAGCTTTACGAAGGACATTCGATGTTTACCACACACAGTACAACAGAAACTTTTGATTTCTTTTATAAAGAGAATTTATCGAATGCGCCCACCACAAATCTACGTGCACAGGACTACGCGACGTGTGCAGTTCAATGATACCGCCGCCGATGGACAAATAAAAAGGCATGATTGAGTACAGCCTTCGCGAGATCTGAAATTCTCGCATTTAATGAACGTATATTACATCTATACTTCTGTGATTGAGCTGTTGCGTGCTGCTGTTCGACCTCTACGCAACAACCCTAGCTACCAGGTGGCATACAAGCAGAGCAGGGCGGGCTTCGGGTATGCAAATGACGGGTTTGCTCAAATATCCTCTTAAGCGGCGTTATTCGACTCGTGTATGCGTGCATTCGCAAGTGTAGAGGCATATGCGTTTATGTCCACCCCCTTCTGTATGGCTTAAACGGTGCTTATCTCGCCCGTACCTTCTTGAGAGAGGAAGCAGAGCTCTTCTTTTTCCTTCCTGCTTTTATGCACGCGAAGTGCGCCGCAAAGCAGCGACTCTTCCCGGGAAAGCATCAACCGCCCGCCCAAAACAAAACGCGTGTAAAGGGTGCAGGCGGCGAGCGCGACTCCGACGAAGACAGGCGGCTGGTACAAATCTGGAGATTAGCATGCATAATTGCCCAATTCATAATTAACGAACTCAAACTTTTGTCCCCTCGCGCGTAAGGAACTTAGGGGAACCTGCCGTACTTTGCTGACTTCTCTGTGGGCGTGAGGTTTGTGCCTATCTTGATAGTCACTTTTGCATTTCACTCTGCCCGTAACCTAAGCAAATAACGGCACTGATTTTCCCTCGCCTCAACAAAGCTGCAAGAATTGATAAATAACTGAAAAAAAATTATAATTGGCATTCTGGAAACCAGCGCGAAATGCAGGCTTGTGTCCGTGGCGCTTTAACTGTAATTAAAAAAAAAAAAACAAAAAAAACTGCAAGAGCTGCCCGCAACTCTCTCTGAAGTCTTACGTGTGTGCTCAGTAAATTTTAGGGAAGCTCACCGCCGTCTTCACTGTGAGCTCGCACTAATTTTCGTCGCTCGCACTCTCGTTACGGAGGTACCTGCACAGGTTGAAAAGCACTTAGTCGCACGTTCTGCGTTTATATTATATAATGCATGCAGCATCTTTGCAACTCACTTAGCTAAAGCGCGCCTCTCTCTCATGGGATCGCAAAATACTTCAGAGTTAAACAAGTGATGTTGAGAAGTAAGCGCTTAATGCGCCATAAGTGCTATGCGAAGTACTGAAGGTTAAACAACGTTGAACGTGAGATCAGCTGTGAACGCAAGATAAGGAAAAGAAAACACATCGGGAAAACACGTTCTCTCGGTGTTAGTTATCGCTGCAAAGACACATGTGGCCTTGCGAATCCATCTTGAACATGATGAGTAGACAGCTATATAACTCAAATATTCCCCAAAAGTAACGGTGAGGGGAAATTTTTGTGATACTAATTGGTATGTGGGATTGAACGTGCCGAAGACGTACCTGGGCTACGAGGGACATCGTAGTAGAGGGTATCAGATCAATTTACTCCTCCTGCAGTGCTTTCGCGTGCGCTGGCGCTGAAAAATACAGTCCGCCTTTTCTGCTTTTTATCTACATCGAAACACGGCCGCTGCCGTCGAGGTTTCGGATAAGCAGCCAAACGTCGATGCCACCAGGGGCGGGAGAGCGAACATGTTATCGTGACCACTACTATTTCGCCTTAAAAGTAACGACCGAACATTATTTGCATTACCTGCAGTAGCGCTTTCCTTCTCGTGAGGAAAAACAGCTACGCTACGTGTTTTCATTATCGTTTTTCATCATTCACGTCGTTTGATGTAGTCACGCCGCGCCCGACCAGTGCGTTCCTAATTCTTTCTGCGGTTCGAAGGAAAGGTTGCTGAATGGAGAAAATCAGTGCGCTTTTTAACAACGGAATTAAGCCGATGCTATAAACTGGGAACACACCTTTGTTTCCTGCTGTTTCCAAGCGACGGCAAGCAAAGCATCATCCACCTTATATTACATATACGTTTTATGATTTCCCCGTTCACTTTGGGTCCAGAATAAGCAATTCTCAGAATCGAATTTGTTGGAGCACAAGCTGTTTTATACCCCTTTGAAGAAAACCGCATTTCCTTTGTTGTATGTACATATTGAGTTAGGCATTCTACGCTACTGCTAAAAGTTAAACACAAAAAATTCGAGACTGTGTGCCAAGTGAGATAAAGTTTTCAGGAGATAGCAGAAAAGAAAGTTCTTTAATATACGCAGGGGCAGCTTGGGTACAAAATTTATCTGAGAAAGATTTTAGAGAAGACTATTTTGAGACCACGTTTACTGAAATTTGGAATCAATACTTTGATCTGTACCGATTATGGTCGGTCTCTAGTGCGTTGTATTCATAAACGAAACAAGCATGTTTACACTGCTGTGGACTTGTTGTTGTCGAATAGAACTAAAATTCTTTGTTTTTGAGACTGAAGAAATCGCTATTTCTCCACTAGCTTGAAATAAATAAAAATTTATTAAAGTGCTGCAGTTCACTAGAGAACGATATATTCAAGCACTGATTACACAGGATGATTACCTAACGTCTGGTACATATCAATTAAAATAGTAATTATTTATTACAGTGGACTTGAAAACCCCCAGAAAGCTGTACAGCAGTTCTTCGTAGTGAAACACAGCAGATATTCCTTACCCTAATCACTGATATTCTAGCCGTATTTTGGAAAGTCATTTTTTTCGTGATGCGAGAGATTGTTATTACAATGGCAGAAATTCGTGCCGTAACAACTGGGCTGTGCTATAAAAATTTCCGTCTTCGCGACAGTTCAACATAGAAACGTGGTGAATTTTGGGACCGACGATGTGACCCTTATCGATTGGGTCTTGAGCATGCTAATAATCTATATCTGGAGGGAACAAGTGAGCAGTATAGAAACTTTACCACTTAATTTTCTGCAACAAAGTAATATGTAGCCTGAGCATCTGCTCGGTCGCACATCCGATAATATATCGCGTGTGACCGGTGCGGCATGGAGCTGTATTATTGTTGAAAGTATGCCTTTTTACTGCCGCCGCTGTGAGTGCAATGTCTTGGCAGCACGGTGTCTGACCTTTCGTCTTCACTTCAGGTCAGCGCGCAGTAACTGCGCACGTGCGGAGGGGCAAAAAAAAAAAAAAATAGAACACACTTGTCAGAGACAAATGCACTCGCTTTCATCTATTTCACCATCGCTCTTTCAGCTTTCGCCATATACCAAAGTGCATGCACAGGATTGTCTTCTCTTGCACGGAACACACGGGGACGCGTGGCCACGCTCCACTGCGCGCTATAGTGCGTACAGCGTGGTCGCGCAGCGAAGCCAAAGCGAAGTGGCGCAAGCGTGCGGAATCTGGGGCCGTATTCTATAAAAAAGCCATGCATTGTACGTTTTCAATTTTGAATTGATCTGTTCATTTCGCATTGGTGAATATAGTTTTGTGAAGACAAGCCGCGACTTTCAAGTGCCCGTGGCAAGCGCACTGACCATTGACTCATCGGGGCTTGGACCCCTGGATGACGAAGCCAGTTTTTGCCAGTGCGCATACATGGATCCTAGCAGATGGCACTCGCCATCTTGTGACTTCTGTGTCTGGCCACTGGCTGCTTTAGTCCGATGCTGCCGTTATGCTGGCGTGCATCGAAATGAAATGGAAAACCGGTCCTTATGGAATGCGGCCACTGGGGACGGTGATCCACGCCGTCGGCTGCAGCACTCCAGCACAGCGCTCGGGCGGTACAGCAGACGACGCGTGGCACCAGCCCTGCGATCATCTGTGTTTGAGCCGCTTCTCTCCTAGATGCACAGACGCGCCAGATGCATTGGCGCGCCGCGACCGGTACTCGACCTGAGTGGACGACCCTGTACATGGTTATATAAGTAGGGACTGAGCCGCATTATTTGAAAGTGCAATTAAAAGAAGGCCAAAAGTATAGGGTCACCCTGGCAACTAGATTGAAGAAAATATTTACGCAAGTATACAAGAGTAAACTATTTGCCTCATGGCCATTAATGGGTTTAATTTATTCATTTTTTTTGTCATTAGAAAGGGTACCTCATTTTTCTTTGCATTATTATTATTATCTTATTTTGCCTCTAATGTTCTAATTTGGGCCTGTAAGTCCAGCAGCCCTGTCTAGCCCATGAAGTAATACACATGTAGAGACGCCTATGTACAACGTGGATTCAGGTTAGAATGAAGGAAACAAGATGGGCACACAAAGTCAAAATAAACCAAACACTGTGAGCACTTCCTGGATTATGCACATTCGCAGCGTGGGTCACATTCGTTTAGTTGGCAGTGGCACATGTGGCCTGTTTGTTCTGAGGCAGCGCGTCAGGTTCCGTGAAGCCTTTCGTCAGTTTCGCTGCTGCTTCGCAAAAGACATCAAAATTGTGGGTGTTACAACAGGGGGTAAATACGGTTTCCCCGCTTGCGGCTGACTGACCAAACCGCGACCCTACCTCGTGATCGCGCGCCACCGAGGGCAAGCCGTACTCTAGGCTATGCTCTAGGAACAACAAGGAACACGTGCTGACAAGAATCAGGCATTTATTTCTAGGTATAGTCCGACTCACCAGCATGGTTACAGGCGCATGCTCACCCACATTACGCTATAGGATATATCTCTCAGGCCGGATGGGACGGGCAGGCGGGAAAATTGCTACCAGGCCTCCCCTACGCCGCCAAGCGCGGAGCCCGGGGCGGGTGCGTCCACAGGCGTCAAGTTCCCGATGCCGAAGAACGTCTTCTACCGCGGGGACGGAATGACGAAGCCTACGTTGGCACTCGCGATGCGTGACGCTGGAGCAGCCTTTCAATACTTAATGCTGACTACAGACGCTTACTCCATCTCGTGGTAGCTAGATTAACTACCGCGGCGGCCTTGAAGGGAAAGAAGACTTTAAATGGGACGATAGGAGATCGTTCCCCACAATGTAGCTGAATACTTTCAAGTTTCTGCTATCGGCGATTTATATGTGAACTGAAGATTTTGTAGATACATTAAACGCTTAAGTCGCTCTACATTTGTAGCATTTAATACGGTTCTTTTAAAGGGGACTATACTACAGACGGAGCTATATTTATTGGCCTCTCCGTCATGATTTGGGGGGTCGTTGTCACGGACGCTTCGTCAATGGTGCAACAAACCCCTCATATTCAAAAGGGTGTAACGGCACTGGGTGTATTTTATGGAAATTTAAGGCTTTCAATTTTGTGCAAGCCCAAACGCCCAATGACGCTTCAAGTTACATTCATATTTGTATGCATCACGTGAAACCTGAATAGCGCAATTGAATCTCGGCGAAATATTTATTTAAAGACACTGAAGCAGTTGGTTTTAACTCGGAGGGGTGATTGAGCTGGTAGCAAAGTCCGTTTTAATTTTCCATCTAGGAAGTGAATCTGCATTTTTTGTGGCCGCTTTTCGTTTATCTTTGTCGGGTTTCTTTTAATATTGCTACGAAGCGGCAAGCCGATGAAAACAGGAGAACAGAGGACAGAGAGATGTTCGATGCCAATGAGATGAAGTTTAATTAAATGTTGCCGGGCCTAGCGCGATTGCTCCTGTCAGCGCCACTGCCCGCTTTATGGTACATTTCTTGTCTTTAAAGGTCAACTCCGGTGGTTTTTCTATCATTTTGTGTTTTTGGTTGAATTACATTCCTCGGCACGTCCCGAATCCAACACAAAAAACCGTTTTTCGAAATTCCAATTAGAAGTATTTCTAAAAAGGAAAAACAGCAAATCGAAACCGAAACTGCTTTCACGGCCAGAAACGACGTCCCACTTGCCGAAATGGTGACGTCACACTCATTATTATAAAAACACACGTACGCGCGTTGGATGGTGAAAATAACGTATGGAAATCATGAAGCATTGCATAAAATGTCTGAGGTAGTTCAATATAAGCTTCACAATTTCATAATCATGCGGGAAGTGGACAGTAACGCCGGTATATTGTTTGTGACGTCAGAAACTCAGTGTTGCCGACAGAAATAGTCTCAACTTAAGCCATGAAAACAGCATATTTTAAAGTCTTGTTGCGTGCGAACCGATTATTGTACGGCGCCCAAATTTTGTAGAATGCGTCAGGACGGAGGGGAGAATCTACAGTAAAATTTTTATTTGAATATTCGAATGTCAAAAAACCTCCGGAGTTGCCCTTTAAAGGGCAACTCCGGAGGTTTTTTTACATTCGAATATTCCAATAAAAATTTTAGTGTAGATTCTACTCACCGTCCTGACGCATTCTGCAAAATTTGGGCACCGTACAATAATCCGTTCACGCGCAACACGACTTTAAAATATGCTGTTTTCATGGCTGAAATTGAGACTATTTCTGCCGGCAACACTGAGTTTCTGACGTCACAAACAATATACCGGCGTTACTGTCCACTTCCCGCATGATTATGAAATTGTGAAGCTTATATTGAACTACCTCAGACATTTTATGCAATGCTTCATGATTTCCATACGTTATTTTCACCATCCAACGCGCGTACGTGTGTTTTTATAATAATGAGTGTGACGTCACCATTTCGGCAAGTGGGACGTCGTTTCTGGCCGTGAAAGCAGTTTCGGTTTCGATTTGCTGTTTTTCCTTTTTAGAAATACTTCTAATTGGAATTTCGAAAAACGGTTTTTTGTGTTGGAGTCAGGACGTGCCGAGGAGTGTAATTCAATCAAAAACACAAAATGATGAAAAAACCACCGGAGTTGACCTTTAAGTGTAGTGACCTTTGTGTAACCTAACCGCGTTTCGATAGCTGATGCTACGCTCAGATCGTTTCCCTATCACGAGCCTCTATATTAGAGATTCCCATGGTAGCTTAATAAAGGGCGATGGCCATAATGGAATTTGAGATTTTATTGCTCTTTTTATATCGCAGTATATCTAAATGGCTAACAAGCGGTAACGAAAGTGATGAGGTGACGCGCATCGATCTTATCTTGCATAGGGCGTCCGCTTTTTCACCTTGCTAACACGCATCGGTATGGCTCACGAGCCTATACTTTGGTCATTAACGAATAATGCAAGATGATGCGTGTGCAATATTTCAACAAATATTTTAGCATGTCTACCTATCACTTCTGAAATCATATGCTCTGCAAACTTCATGTCATAAGGAAGCCTGAACCATTTCTTTCAAAGGCATCTGATAAACCACGGGTCAAGCTACAGCTCCCGTGTTTCGCAGCACACAGAACCCTCTTGGGTATGTTTGTTTTTCTTTTCATTTTAACTAATTTTTCCCTCCGCTACCGTTTAACTACTTTCCGGTATGAGATATGACTGTTAAAACAGAAGCTTGGGCATGTTGGTAATATGACTGTGTTTGGAATGCTGAAGGTGTACCAGGTGCCTCAGGGAAGCCGGTAACTATTTTTTAAATATAGAGATTTTGAAGTGGAGAGAAGTTTTTGTAGCATAGTAATGCAAGCGTTGGAGACGTCAAAAAACAGGCGAATCATGTTACCAGTAAGGGGGTACTAAATTCTAAATACTGACATTTAATCATTATAAATAGGCATCCGATTCCAATCAAATATTTGTAGCTGTTGTTAGTAATAACCATATCCGCTTTTTTTTTTTTAGAATTTTTAAAATGCGATTCTGCTTGTCGCTACGAGGTAACAAATTTTGGGTCGTCACAGCGCGTGAAACCGAAAGCGCGCAGCCGCTGCGTTCATAGAGCCTCATCCAGAAGCGATCGTCACTCAAGGGGCGCTCACGTGACTTGCTATGCTGGACCACCTTAGTTCAAGCTGGGACGCGCTGCCCAGCCGTCTTCTGCCACCTTGCTCTCTGAGTGAAGCCGGTGAAGTTTAGCCACTGGTAGCGGTCTCTGGCAAACGTGTTTCTTGACTGGAATGCTCGGTTGGCAGCATGTCGTAGATGAACTGTTTGCTTTCTTGCGATGTTAGCTTATATGTTTATTTACGAGCTTTATCCTCTCCTTCCGACGTATCGAAAACATGAACTGACACTATCAACCTTTCTGCTAGAAAAGCACCGGCAGGTCGAGGGTTTGTCGCCTGTGCAAATGTAAAATAAAGCTACGTGCGCTCGTTTCGACCTTTCGTTTTTCCGTGCAAGTAATTTTCAGGCAAAAATGCCAGTTAAACAGTTGTTTTCCCTCCCGCTGTCGTTTAAACTGTAGTAAATTGTTCAGAAGTCTCTATTTTTTTATCTCACGTGTAGTTCCTTTTTTTCAGGGTCGTAAAATTTATTGTTTGATAACGTTTTCTGCTCAAAAACATTTTACTGCCCGGACTGCTCTTTGCTGCTGTCGCTCTTCTTTCTTGTTTATTCTTTTTAACTGCTTAGTTTTTTCACGTGCTTTCAAATCTGTTTTCACACTATCCACTACGATTGCTCATCGGGTATGGATTCCACCACAACATTATAAATATGTTTTGAAATGAAGCGGACTAAATGTTTTATTGCGAAAGCAATACTACTCTAGGTTTCGAGCCTTCAGCGTGGCGCGGCGGTAGCCACGTATTACCCATGTGACGCTGTGACGTCACACTCCACGTGACACTAGGGTGAGAGCTGGGCTACCAACTCAAGCGGTCGGCAGGAGCTGCCAACTTGGGTCTGTCGTTTCACATGGGACGGTTATGTCAGAATAAGCCTGCCAGGACCCTGGCATTCACGTTACCCCTATAGGCCACTAAGGCACGTTTATGCGCTTTGGTTAAAGCGGGGCTTTATATATGGGTTGAGGAAGAAGAAAATGGGAAGAAAAAGAACGCTCGGTCACCCGCAGCTAATGCTTTCGCTCAATACTTGCTTCAGCAGCGTTGAACTCTTGTAATTTTTTAAACTGAAATTCACAAGGTAAAAAATCGTTCGCCTAGAACAAAACGGTAGTCAGCAAAAGACGCATAAAGACTTCTATATAGAAAAAAGACGTCGCCTTTAGAAGGCTGACGTACAATAACATTTGTATAGTAGCATTGTGTCTACGACGGAAATGACGCTCAAGGGGTGTAAATAATTCTGAGTGTTTAAAACCAGTGTCCAACACATTTTTTTTTCGAGATGTTTGCCGTCAGGAATAGCGAAAAAGGAGGGAGAAGTAGAATAAAGTTAAAGGAATGACTGTAAACTGGTCGCCCTTAGAAACTCGCAGAAGCTCTCGATAAAATGATTATCTAGTGTCCACTTGCGGTAGTCACATTCAAGGTCCCACCACAGGAAACGCGTGTCTCTGACACATCTGAACATTGATCGCTCTCCAACACATTTTACATTGCTGTCAAAGGAATGAAATCTATCGTTTAATAGAAATTACCGCGTGTAAAAAAAAAATGTATGTCTTAGACGCCAGTTACGCTCAATGTACAACACAACAAAAGGACTGCATCACCTGCTCGAAAATCTGTCTTTCCATAGCGATACTGAGCAAGAAACAATATTTCATTGTGCGGACAGATATCACAGGCATATCTTATGGAATGCTTGTCACGGCCTCTTTAATTCTGCGCGTAAAGTCAACAAGGCTGTAGAGCCGCGTATCCCTCAAGGTACCCCCAAAGGCCAAGCAGTCGCTCCATTGGGCCCAATCCCCTGCCTGGGAAAGTTCTCGTCCGAAAAATCCACAACATGAGAAAATAACTGTGGTGGGGCACCGCAAAGCTGAAGCCGTCTTAATTTCAGCACAGCACGTTAAGCGGGAGTTTTGAAGCGAAATCTATAACCATATAAGTTAGAACGCACTGTGTAGCCTCCGCTGGCAAGGTTAACGTCAGTAAAGTATAGGCCTACAATGTAGCCCTGAGATATCACACCCCAAACATTTGCAGGCCACTGAAACTGGTGACGCCAATCTCATACCCAGAGTAGGTTGACGGCCGACCAATAATTGGTGTTATACAGATTTACCGTGGAGAATTCCAAAAAGTGCGCTTCATCGATCCATATCAAATTGTCTAAAAATTCGGGGATTTCGCATTTACTCAGGCACCTGTGTCATAAATCAAACAGGCCGTGGAAAACAAGACCCCACCCCAACACTGGTATTACTATGCCACAAAAAGTTTCGATTCACTCAAAACACTCTATTTCCAAAACCTAGCGACCGGTTTTCTTGAAAAACATGTGGTATTGGTAATAACAAAGATATTCATCCGGCTAGTGCACGCACGAAGTACATTATCAGCATCTTTGTTTTTGGCGGGAGTTATGCATTTATCGAAAATACTTCTACGAAGTGTAATTATAGCCAAAAGGCAATAAAATAAGGTGGGTCGCAGCTCGCAGCACAAACTACCTAGGCGGGAAGAAAATGCTAAATTCCTACTCAAATTTCTCATAGACTCATGAAAAGTGGCCATTTCTAAATCAAACTGTTCACGCACGTTGCTAAGTAATAAAATGCCTATAATCAGTTCCCATAACTCGAACTACACCTATTTTTAATGTTTTGCTCGCGCTTATAATCCATCCTGGTTTTAAAATGAGAGAACTTAACAAAATAACGTTTTATTATGTGAAATGTTAATTTTAAATTAGAAATCAGACTCAGACTTTTATTGATGCAAATACGTTTTTAACGCCGATCTCTGAGATATTGCACAGTGTTGGACACAAGGAGAACTAACCGCCTGTTGCGAGTGGCGGATCTTGCATATTTTCACATGGACTCAGATTTCGCGTTTCTCATCACACGTGGCGGTTTATTTATGAAAATAGGCAAATATATATATTTTTTTTTCTGCGCAGTCCCAATGTGGTCGCTGTGGTCGAGTCATTTGGCTGCCTCCAAGGACAAGCAAGGACACTGGCGGCTTTTTCTGAATTCTCCTAACGCAGAGAACTCAACGCGCAGGCAGCAACGAATCCGCGTGAAATGATTGTAGCCTCTGGAACCTACACTATATATAATACGCATATAGTGACAGCCACGGTGTAGTTACTTATGTGTAAAGCTATTCTTCGGAATGGTTCTCACAATTCATCACTGAAGAGCATCCTGTGTCTTCCGTAAAAGGGTGCCCAATGTTTTTATTTTTGCTGCAGTGAAGTCTTGTAAAAGAAACAGGAACGTTAGGAACGTTAGTGAAAAAGTCACGTTGCAGGAAGGATACATTCTTATTTTTTGGCCATCATTTCGCCAAGCCTTCAGACCCCTTCTTTGGATGTCGATGATATTTGCCTATATCCCTCTGAGAACCCAGGATGGGAGGTGGGACGTATTCTATGCGTGACTGGACATTCAGGGAAAAACTTCGATCTGTTTAATCTGTAAGTAAGCTATTCTCTCTGCGCTTTTGTATGAAATAAGTATTTTTCCGAAAAACTAGCCAATTTTTCGTACCAAAACGAAGGAGCATTACTTTGCAACAGGGAATAGCGCAATTAAAACAGTTCCGAGCAAGGTTCTCAATGAACCCCGTACAAAGCTGCAAGAGAAAACATAGCGCTTGCGTTGCTCTATCAAGCGCCACACTCGTCTCATTGCGCAACACGAGTCGGTGCAAAATATCGGTTTCGCATATGACCTCGCGCGCGCGGTTGCTTTTCGGAAGTGCAAACAGAAATAATAGACCAAGGCTTTGCGCTCGCTTAATTACGCACTCACATCAGCACGGCTTTTTGTTCTGAAAATTTCCGTCTGCATGTCTTTCAGGCATGTTGTTACCGCATCGATCATCATGGAATATGAGTGCGCGATAAATAATGGTAGCACATCCCGACGGTCGTCCACGAAGCGTGACCAATGCGGGGCGTCCGAGAGGACGGCGCATGGAAATTGTGTCCGCTGCCGCGTTGCCCCCTTTCGAGTATAGGGTTGCAAGCGGCCGTTGTGACCAAGAGACGCCGCACACGAGGAGGGCACTCAGCAAAATGAAAAAGCCGCCGTAGTACGCGCTTGTGAACCCGAACAAGAGTCTTCTTTCAGTGTGGCTGCTTAGTTTCGTAATCGCCGCAGCACGTGTCTTGGGTTGTCTCCGGTCGTCGAACGAAAGAAAAAATACCGGGGGGGGGGGGGGGGCAGTATGGAAAGAAGAACAATATGCACAGAAATCGTTCTGGCAGAGCACTGTCAGGATTGTTTTACGGGCTTATACTAATGCATATCTTTGATTAAATATACGTTGTGCGTAATTACATACAGTATACGTTATCTATATTTTGATAATGGGCAGCTCTTTGCCTTCACTAAGCCAGCAGTGCATGAGCTGCACTCCAGCATGAATATAATGTCTGGCCAGGCCAGTTCGCTTTCCTGAAATTCCCCCACAGGTCGGTGTTATGTAAACGCTACGGGATGTAGCAAGCAAGTTTTCCGCAGATATTTGCTTGAAAAGGGTATAGTCGAAAAGCTGATGGATTCAAGAGGACCATTCTACACTAACAATGACATGCGAAAGGCTATCACAGTCACTAGGTCATCGACAAAAGATTGAGCTGGCAAAACCTCTTCAGACCAGCGGGGTTGCGACTCGTGGGTTTGACAGAAGCAGCAGAAGTAGAGGAATAGGCCTGTTGCAGCCATGATTACGGTGCTTCAAATCACGACACGGGACAAGATAAGAATTACGCTTTCATGTGACGTTAAGCATTCACGTAAAGTAGCAAGCATTGTACAGGGTCGTCCACTCTTAGTGCGAACAAGCATGCTCTCTTCAGAGCGTCATCGTGTCCGATTCGATCGCGCATTGAAGCAAAGTCACCGACTATGCGAAGCCCTGCCTTCGTGTTACTTTGAGCCTTCGCAGCTTTGCTTCGATGTGCTGCCGCCTTGGGCATAATGTCGCTTTGAAGGAAGCATGCTTGTTCGCACCAAGTGTGGACGACCCCGTACAGTACGTAATACGGGCGAGGCCATATTACGTAGAATATTACGTAACGGTTAAGTATTTAGGACATCAGAATGTGTTTCCCCAAATTGACAATGGAGACTGGCTCGCGCTCTGAAGCATCGCGAGGCTATGCGTAGCAGCTCACTGCTGTAACGCTAGCGAAGAGTTTAAAAGCTCTGGTCGGTCCCCGCTGTTCAATATAAGCATAGTTGCGCAGTAGCCGCGACATTGCGTAAGCCAGAAAGGAGCACGGCTTACATCATGCGAGCCTTTTAGTGCTGTTAAAAACAGTTACGAAACTCCTAAATTGCTAAAGACTAGCGAAAAAATATCAATTACAATAATGCACGGCGTCAAATGAAACCGCGAAACGACGAGATTGCAGGAAAGCTCGCTTAATACTAAATGCGCTTGTGTCTAAGGTACGCTGGCGTAGTACACACGGAACACCAGGTTTCTGAAACTCCCGCAAGCCACGCCTGCTTACCAGTGGAGCAGAGCTTCCGGGAGCCGAATGTTTGGAGCATGCAGCTCAGTCGCAGAAATTTAAAACTCAGCGACAAAACGCCCGTGCATTAGCAAAACTGTTACATAAATTACTCCTGTGTGAACAGGTAGTAAACGTGGGAGCTGTTAACGTCTTTCTCCCTTGCCCTGATGCGAAGGTGTTGCAAGCACAGAAAGAAAAAGGCAACAATGCAAACTCTTTACATTAGCACGGAAATAGAAATACTCTTGCTGCTACTGAGCGACCGTCGGCAGTATTACTTCAGTATCAAACCTAAAGCTCACAGCAAAGCTTACAGAGTCTCATCTCATCATTCTCTGTACAAAAATGATGACTCGTCTGCAGCTATTACAGTGTGACAAGCACAAGAATAAAATATCACACTATTTTAGTCCCTTGAAATTTACAGTTTTGTCGGGGCGTCATCATCATCTGTTATGCAGAAAATTATGAAACTTATTCAGCTACTGGGTGCCAGAAGAGCAAAAGTTTTATATTACTCACTTTTGCTTCTTTTACGCGCACGTTCATGTCGCTTACGCTCGTATGTCATTTTTGAAAGAAATAGGAGAAAATAAAATTTAAGGACGGTGCCTCACGTTGCCACTCCATCGGGGTTAAGATAGCAGTTCTGTCACCAGATTAGGTTTTACATTTGATAGACTAGGCGGCAGGCGCACCATAATCTCTAATTATTAATTTTCTTAAAAAGTTTTAACTTCCTTACAACGGAAAGATTCATGAGAGTTTGGATACAACGATATGTTCGCTCTACTTTTGAGATAAAGTAATGAGTGTATTTACGTTCCCGGTGTATGCGCGAAAACTACTTAAAGAAATCGGAAACTACGTTATTATACATGGAGATTTTATTCTGAACAACTACGGAACCAGTGCACGGCGAGCTTGAGAATTGCAAATTTCAAAAAATGGCTCATTCCAGGCCATGTTGCGGACGCAATACTTGGTTCTCTAATCGACGGCGGAAGTGGACGCGAAAGCAAAAAGCAACAAGGGACTGGCCCGATTAAGCTGATACCACGCGGACGCTCACTTGTGAACGCTTCGTGAAACCATTGAGAGTGTCGCGTCGCATGTTGAAGCATTGAAGCAGCATTGACGTGAGAACAGTTACCTGAGATAATGCGCTTTATAGGAGAGGCAAAGGGAAGGGGGGGGGGGGGGGGGATGGCCGAAGATACGGTTGAGAGAAACATGGTTTCTGTTAAATAAAGAAAGCGCAAGAATTGAAATGGTTGGCATCCATCGAGTGGCAAATGCCAGACGTCGGGTTCCGTCTCTCGTCTGTTTTCCACCTCGATAGCTCAGCAGTTACGACTTTCATAAATTGTCCTGCTTTCAATGACGCGAGAGGCGTAAGCCATTTTTCACTTATTCTCATGACTAAACCTTATGTGGAAAAAACTAATTATTCCTAGTGGGATTACCCATAATACAGATATAGCTATGGCTAATAAAAACCTAATGTTTCCTTACCGCATCATGGCAGATTTATAAATACAATGCTTTCCGCTGCTCACATCCCTATTCAGCGCGCAAAGGCTGTGCTACTTTAACGCAGTCGATTTCTTCGCGAGTTCTTTCAGGGATAGACGTCATAACAACGCTCCAAACGTGCACTGGTTAAACGTGCTTTCCAGTTAGTTATGCAATGACCGGGACCGAAAATTGTTTCTGACGTAGCACATTTAACGAAGGTGTAACTCTAAGATAACAAATTTATACTAAAACTCCGCCGAGTTTATGAAGCAGCAGGCCCGGGTAATCCACAAAAAGAAGACAGGCGTCGCAAAAATGTCCACTGTTCCACATATAATGAAGTGAAATATAAGGTCTGGCAGGACATGCTTTGAAAGACTGACTGAACGTCCCTGATCATTACCGCTCTAACTAAACCGCCTATTATTAGGTACTGCTTATCTTCAGCTCAAAATGTGAAGGAAAGAAGAGTACCGAAAAAAAAAATTATTTAGGACATGTATGTTTTCCTTTTTTTGTATGTTTGCACATTTGGCAAGCACTCACAGATTATGACTAGCAGCTTACCGGTATCGCTAAAGAGGAGAGTATATAACAGTTGCATCTTACCTGTACTCGCCTATGGGGCTGAAACGTGGAGGCTAACCAAGAGAGTTCTACTTAAGTTGAGGACAACCCAGAGGGCTATGGAACGCAAAATAGTAGGGGTAACATTAAGAGATAGGAAGCGTGCGGAGTGAGTCAGAGAAATCACTCAATTTACCGACATTCTAGTGGAAATTAAGAAGAAATGGGCATAGGCAGGACATGTAGTGCGAAGAGAGGATAACCGATGGTCGCTTAGGATAACAAACTGGATTCCCATTGAAGGAAAGCGTAGCAGGGGGTGGCAGAAAGTTAGGTGGGCGGATGAGGTTAAGAAGTTCGCAGGGGTCAAGTGGATGCAGCTAGCACAGAACCGGGTTAAGTGGAGAAATACGGGAGAGGCCTTCGCCCTGCAGTGGGTATAGTCAGGCTGATAATGATGATGATGATGTTTTCCTCGTATGTTCAACATATAACGCGTAGATGGGAGAAGTGAAACGGGAGGAAACAAATATCAGAGGACCCGCAGATAATTTCACAAGCTAGTGGCCGGCTTTGTAGGCGGCCTGGAGCAAAGCTTCATAATTAAATCTGCGGACTTCCACGCCCTCGAGCTCAGCATAACGAACACCTCTTACTAACGCCGCAAGGCAAGCGCAGTAGCGAGCATCGCCTTTCTTTAGTGTGTTTTTATTGTTTGCCTTACCATTCTTCACTTTGTGCCATGTGGGAAAAATAAGAAGAGTCTGCTATACAGAGAGAAATTCGTTCTGTCAGTAGCACGTCTCACATTTTCGGGGTGTCAAATAGGAAAAAGAAACCACCCTTTTAGCACTCAGTCACACGTGTTTTTATTACGGAAAAAATACTAGTTATATGACAAGAAAAGCCTGCACTAGCAGAGAATCCTAAAAGTACGTCATCAAGCAGCCGTATGACGCTTAAGCTACGATGTAGTATGCTCGTGTCACAAACCCACTACCGACCACCTCCTCCGACAGGGCGATGTATGTCGTTCGGCTATATATACTCATCACTGGCGAACCTTCGTGTGTAGGTAGTTTTTCCGACATAGCTTTCAAAATTGTAATGAAAGCGTTTATCGTAAAGCGTTCCGTGAGAGTCCTACGATTTCTCATTACATTTAGTATTCATCTTTTAGTCTAACTGGAGGCTGCCTCGCAGCAGAGATTTGGTTGTTTTTGGTTTGGTTTATGGTGTTTGACGTCCCAAAGTGACTCGGGCTATAAGAGACGCCGTAGTGGAGGGTTCCGGAAATTTCGACACCTAGGATTCTTTAATGTGCATTGACTTCTCCTCCATTGAAAAGAGGCCGCCGCGGCCCGCTTTCGATCTCACGTTCTTCGGTACAGCAGTGAAGCGCACTAACCACTGCGTCACGGCGGCGGAACTTCAACACAGATTTGAAGTGATTGCATATATACAAGTAAATATATGTCTTGAAACCGATGTTTCGGCGACTATGGCTCCCAGGTGGATTGTGGATCATGACTGTATAATTCCAGTATTCAAATACACATGGAAGAGAAAACCGGCAGAAAACCTAAACAAATGTCAAAGACGTCACTCGAAAATATTTCAGCAGCGGGATTATAAGACTCGAATACGTACATGCTAGGGGTATTAAGAGCGCATGCCGAAAGTTTTAGAGCTTTAGTTCTACAGAATGCAGAAGTCGAGCGCCATGTGCATTCCACAACGATGACCTTCTGCCCAGCCTGAACATCAAACCTTCGACTTAGGCCATAGCATCTCAAATATTATTTCGTTGTGTAGCTTAAGTCGAGTGTTCTAGTCGCAAGTGTTTCACCTTTGCATGGCCCATGTTGAGCTGAACTCCATTTGACAAATTATGTATATATATATATATATATATATATATATGTATATATATATATATATATATATATATATATATATATATATATATATATATATATATATATATATATATATATATATATATATATGTTTATTATCGTTATTCAGCTATATTTCAACGTTACAACGTCATGTCATATATCGTTGGAGACGTCTTAACGAGTAGACGAAGGATAGACAATTGGGCAAGTTGGTCTTCTTCCTTTCGCTTTGTGTCTTTTTGCGCTGTACCTTTCCAGTACCAACGAGTAGAATCGAAGAGAAAAAACTCTAGAGGGCACTTTGGACCACAAAGTGCGATGAAGCGAAAGCCATTATAGCGCGGTGGATCGTAGCTCTCCGCTACGGCACCTCTACATCCCTGTCTTCTTTCACTACCACCTTCCTCCTTTCCTTTACGGCGTTGTACATGTGTCCGCGGAGGGTTGTGAGAAATACTGCGCCTTTTCTTTATTGTAAATCAATTTTAATCGCTGCCGATGCCTGCTGTACTAACGCCTCCTAGACATCTGGGTCTGCTTATGTTCGCTGTGTGGTGCGGCGTTCGAGGAAACGCCAAATGAAAGTCGCCGCACGGACGCCTGGATCGGATGCCCGGCGAGGGCAGCTTCATATATGCATGAATCGTCTGGTGACGTCATGACCTGCCGTGACGGTGCATCGAGCGCCCCTTGTCCAACACAACCAGAATTTCATTGAACGCATCAAAGTTAACTGGCGTTCTATAATTCCTTTAGAGGAAAGGAGAGGCGCAGTATCTGTCACTCGCGGAATGCCGCTATCTTCCTCACTGTAGATAAGGGGAATTATGAAGAGCGATTCACAATCCGTGGCGTGGCGTATTTCGTAAGGCACTCGGTTGGGGATGCAAGGGATGGAGGTTCGAATCCCGGTGGAGACAAGCATTATTTATTTATTTTTGACAAACTCCCTCGAAACTGTGACACCCTCTGCTGACATCCTCTGCCGGCGGCTTCTGTTGAGAACGATGAGAGCTTAAAGGATTCCGCCTTAAAATGCTGAATCACAAAGAAGCCGAGTAACACCAGGGTAACACTCGTCTATAACTGGATTCAACCACTGTAAAACCGCCGCCAGTTTCCTGATGTCGTTGATTATTTATGTGCCCTGTAATAGAACGTACCCCTGCCATTCCTCGTACGCCTCATTCCTTACACCATACTATCTAATCTCCTTGAAGCTGTTATTTAGTAATTAATGCCAAGCTGGCAGGTAGACACGCCCATGATGCTGAACTGCTCTTTGCTGTCAGTATCTGCGCTTGCCTATTCATCGGTCGTAAACAAATCGACGAACGTGTGGTGTATTCAAAGGGCTGACCGAGATTATGTACACAAAGAAAGAAGTGATCTCTGGCTTTTCCCCTTGTCCTTTTTTCGCGCCCAAAACGATTTGCTTAGACAGGAAATTCCACGCGAGGGAAAGCAAGCATTTCGAGCGGAAGAACATTTCTATCGACATTTTACCGTCCCTTTCAGCTGTCTTCGGTGGGAGAAGTAACACGTGCGCGTTTTTGTATTTGGCTGTTCACTTTTCGCTCCAGATTTTGGTATCGACTGATCGATGTTTCGTAGCCCAGCAGCCACTGTGACCGATAAAGAAAAGAAAACTAGGAAAAAAAAAAAAAACACCACAACGTAAAACCCAAGCGCACCGGGAACATAATGTCATCCCACGGCGTTGCGGCAAATAACGCGCCTTGAAACGACGCCCACACGTTGAACACGTGTCCGTGCTGTGCTCGGCATGCGGGCGGGCTCTTACAGGATAAATCCGTGTCACGCGGCCGTGACTGCTACAGTCGCACCATAAATGCAGGACGCACTTGCACGCACGCAGAGAAAATGAGAAGCCCGCATACTACAAGGCGTCGAGAGTAATGTTGCCATGAGCTTACCCCCCCCCCCCCCCCCCCCCCCCGCCCCCCCTCTCCTCCTTTCTTTTGCCCTGCATGAATGTCCCAGAAAACGTTAGGTGCGTTAGCATGGCGTCAATTGTTGCGAAACATAATAAATAGCATGCGACCTACTGCGAACAATTAAGAGCATCGAGATACCAAAATGAGACAGTTATGTTATCGTTATATTAAATTAAACGTGTCGTTGCCATGGAAATAGTGGCCCCGCCGGGGTGGCGCAGTGGTTACGGCGCTCGACTACTGTTCCCAAGGACGCGGAATCGAATCCCGGCCTCGGCGGCCGCTTTTCGATGAAGGCGAAAAGCAAGGCGCCCGCGTGCTGTGCGATGTCAGTGCACGTTAAAGAACCCCAGGTGGTCGAAATTTCCGGAGTCCTCCACTACGGCGTCTCTCATAGCCTGAGTCGCTTTGGGACGTTAAACCCCACAAACCAAACTATAGAAATAGTGTACAATTAGGTAGAAGGGGCTGGGAGCAGAAGAAGAAGAACATTTTTTTTTATTATTATTTAAAGAAGATAAAATTTTGGCGAACACTTACGCTCGCTTTTATGGGTATAACGAGACTGCGTGAATGGCTCCCGTTTGCCGGCTTCCTTTCGGGATCCCTCGTGCTAGCACATGCATTTTGCTACTCGCACGTCACTAATCATTTAATTTTTTTACCTATTACTGAACACACACATTGGCATACAGCTGCAATCTACCAAAGTAAAAGACCACCCGACATAGGTATAGAGTCCCGCTTTAAACAAGCCGTATAGACCTTTTTAGTTTTGATGCCTGGGTGCAGCCATCTTGGTTTGATGGTGGCGCCCCGTATGAGCCAAACTGAAAAAGTCCGCTCCGGCTCCACTTGACGCCATCTTGGGCTGTGCTGTTCGTGTTGATGCTGCAGTGCGGTAGTGTAAAAGTGCTCTTTCGCGGTACACGTGAAAGCTATCCGATACCTTGGTGCTATTTGTGCTTTGTTTGAGCGCGCGAGCAAACCGTATACCATCCGTTTGGCATGGCGGCAGCTGTTGGAAACAGCACTAGCGGCCGGGGTGACTGCGAAGGACCGAGCTCCACTTCCGCAGTGAGGGTGTATCTGTTGTATCTTTCACGATACATGTATTTTCAATTATATTTTATAATCGCAATGGTAACTGTATACACAAACACAAAGCGAATGAACCGTACGGGTAGCTACCGAACGCGGAATATTGCGAATATTACGAATATTTCGGAATATTACGAAAGACGCTTTCCACTTATTGCCGCATTAATTTAACGTGAAATGCGACCCATTTCGATATACGATCGAGCTGTCCTGCTTCAGCAGTGTATACTTTCAAGTTAAACTACGGTTTAAGACTAACACATAAAAGAAGTAGGGTCTAAACTACCATCCGTCGACGTTTTTATGCAGCTTTGGTGTTCGTCCTGCGGCGCAACAACATCGTATACCCCCGTCCCGTACGTCGTAGCAGCATCGTTTGCACGACGTATTGTTGAGCAAGACGTCGAAAAACGTGCACTCTCAGCTGCACCATGAACGAAGACGACAAATTCGCAGCACGTACAGCAGCGCTTACGAAAGCCGCGCTGCCCGCTGGCGCGGCTGACTATATACAGCACTCCCGTCAAGCGCTTCCCTAGTCGTCGCTAGGCCTAAATTGTTTCGCATCGAAGGCACATCCGACGGTGCTTTGTAATTTCTCAGGGCTAGAGTAAATGGTCTCTCATGGAACTGCCTTACTGCTGATCCCATAGTATCAGTAAAAGAAAGATGTAAATTTCGGTGACACCTTAGCAACGGAACCAGCATGCAGACGATGACCCGCGTGCCGCACCAGCGTAATTGTTTTATATTGCAATTATCAGTAACACGGTATAGGTCAGAAATCATCAAGAGAGATTTTTTTTTTTTTTTTTGTGGTTGGCGTGAAGAACAGATTTTACCACGCTCTTTTTGCGCTGGCGGAAGAGATCCACCGTATCGTTTGCGCGGAGGGCTTGGAGGAGGCACGGCCTGCCCGGCGTGCGTGGTTACTACGGCGGAGGAAGTGAAATGGGCATCATTATCGTGAGTCCGTCATTGGTACTAAGTCTGTCTGGCTTACATAAAACGTTCATAGGCGAATTAAATCAGGATAGACTGGAAAGCGGTGAAGCAGAAACATATCAAAGCCGAACTCGCACCGTCGATGCATGCTTCCCGCATACGCTCTAGGCAATCATCTTGCGATTTTTTTATTGTTTGTGCAGTCCAGGATCACGCATTGCTGTCCCGATGACATTACCACTAAAATGGGCACGCAGTTGGGGGAAATTATAAAATTTATGAAACGGACAATCTTGCTATTTCATTACGACGGGATGCCAAGGAAGTTTAACTAACGGAGGATTTGATCATGATAACCCTCTGCTGAAAATCATAATTTGACGAGCAGCTTAATTTTGAGCGGCATCAAACTTATTAAGTACTCTTGATGAGGGTTCCAAATAAACTCGATGTGCATTGAAGTTTAGTGCGGATGAATGTTTCATATACGATTCGTGTAGCCTTACGGGAGAAAATGTGAGTGATCTTCTAATGAATCCTAGCGATTTAGAAACGCTAGTAGTAAGGGACGTGATGTGCTCTGAAAAGTTTGGATTACTTGTTATTGCTATGCCAAGATATCTGTAGGATTCAAATTCAGATAGCACGGTTCTGTTTAACGTGAATAAAAACTACACGCTAGATCGTTTACGGGACACGTGCATAAACTTGCATTTTTTCGTTCAATTTCATAAGCCAAGCTGAGCACCGATCAGGGATCAAGTTCAAGTCGTCCTGCAGCAATGGCTGGTCGTGCTTAGCGCGAACGCAGCGATAAAGAACACAATCATCTGCGAAGGAACGGACTGATGAATGATGAAATGCCAGCAGGAAGGCCATTGATAAAGACAAGAAACTGAAGTGGCCCAAGTAACTGAGCCTTGAGGCACTCCTGAGATGACTTTAGGGACGGTAGAAGGATGGTTGTCGATGACGGTGTATTGCGAACGATTATTTAAGAAGCTGTGAGTCCATGACACTATCAGCGTGTCCATTGAAATGCAAGAAAGTTCAGCCGTGAGGCGTTGGTGAGGAACTCGGTCGAAAGATTGAGAAAAATCGAGTTAAATTAAACCTGTTTCAAACGATGAGTCGAGGATTAAGTGGAGGTCAGTGGTAAATTCGGAAAGTTGTTTCGCATGTGTAGCCAGAACGGAATTAGTGTCGGTTTGGGACGCAATAAGAATTTCTATCGAGGTGATTAGCTGGTTGGGAGAAAATTATATGCTCAGTTAGCTTGAGCGCAATGAATGTTAGCGAAATGGGAAGATAATTAGATGGATCAGAGCGGTTTCCCGCCTTCAAGATAGGCACGATCTTCCACTCAGACAGAATTTGGCCACTAGAAATAGATTTCGTGAAAATTATTTGCAGGAAATGGCTGAATATGACTTTTCTGCCTTAGCAATTTTAGTAGAAAGGTCGTCAGGCCCAGGAGCACTTGACACTTTAAAATTTTCGATAAGTTACATATTCATTCGGCTGCGATACTAACAGGTGGTATTTCAGATAAATTTAGGCTCTGCGATGTCAGAATATTTTCGGCTGCTTCATGAGTGAAAACAGTCGAAAAATACGTATATATTACATCCGAACGAAGCTCGTTTGGAACATGACGCCATCTTGATCAAATAAAGACATATTATGCGAACCGCTACAGCCAGGAGTTGAGTCCGAAGCTTTTTTGGGTTATTTCGAAGGATGTCTAGTAGGTCCCTGTTGTAAACGTTTTGTTTAGTGCGCTTAAGCATGTAATTTCGCAGACTGCTAAAATAATTTTCGCATTTAGACGCTACGTTGGAGCTCCTGGCTTCTCTGGATGATAATTTTCTAATTGCATAGATTCTTAATGAGTTCGTAAACCACGGTTTTCCGGCATCACCACGAATGCAAACGAGGAGTACATAGGATTCATTTAAACCGGTAATATTATCTTTACACATAGGCCAATTAGCATCAGTAGACCTGTTAGAAGCAGACTATTCGAAGTGGAGAAAGAATTTGACCAGTTCGGAATTCATTTTTGAAAAATCGGCTCCTTCAGCACAGCTCTTAGGCGCCTCTTCCTGCGCTTCGCGTCGTCGTCGTCGCCTGCCACCCCCGTGTGGCGCTGCGATTGCAGCGTGATGGCGGTATTTGTAGCCCACTGAACGTGGTGACGGACATCGTAATAGTTGGTAGCCAGATGTGGAAACAGTTCGAGGTTGAAGCAAACGAGTACTGCAGAGCGTTGCTTTCGTTGTCCATGAAGTTGGTTTGTCGCCAAAAATCGGAATCATTGTCCAGATTGTAACAGCTACGATGACATCCCAGCGGCTTTGGCGTTGTAATCCACATCAGTAAGGCTTGCGTGGAAAAGGGTGTTCCTGTAGTCTTTATCGCTGCGGTTGCGTGCTCTGAGTGATTGCAACTTGATGGCGGTATTTGTAGCCCACCGAACGTGGTGACGGATACCGTAATAGTTGGTTGCCACATGTGGAAACAGTTCGAGGTTGAGGCAAACGAGTACTGCAGATCGTTGTTTTCGTTGTCCCTGAAGTCGTTTTGTCGCCGAATGTCGGAATCATTGTCCAGGTTGTAACCGCTACGTTGGCATCCCAGAGGCTTTGACGTTGTAATCCACATCAGTAAGGCTTGCGTGGAAAAGAGTATTCCTGTAGTCCTTATCGCTGCGGTTGCGTGCTTTGAGTGACTGCAGCGTGATGGCGGTACTTGTTGCCCACTGAACGCGGTGACGGACATCGTAATAGTTGGTTGCCAGATGTCGAAACAGTTCGAGGTTGAAGCAAACGAGTACTGCAGAGCGTTGTTTTCGTTGTCCATGATGTCGGTTTGTCGCCGAATGTCGGAATCATTGTCCAGGTTGTAACAGCTACGTTGGCATCCCAGCGGCTTTGACGTTGTAATCCACATCAGTAAGGCTTGCGTGGAAAAGGATATTACTGTAGTCTTTATCGCTGCGGTTGCGTGCTCTGAGTGACTGCAGCGTGATGGCGGTACTTGTTGCCCACTGAACGTGGTGACGGACATCGTAATAGTTGGTTGCCAGAGGTGGAAACAGTTAGAGGCTGAAGTAAATGAGTACTGCAGAGCGTTGCTTTCGTTGTCCATGAAGTCGGTTTGTCGCCAAAAGTCGAAGTCATTGTCCAGGTTGTAACAGCTACGTGGGCATCCCAGCGGCTTTGACGTTGTAATCCTCATCAGTAAGGCTTGCGTGGAAAAGGGTGTTCCTGTAGTCTTTATCGCTGCGGTTGCGTGCTCTGAGTGATTGCAGCATGATAGCGGTACTTGTAGCACACTGAACCTGGTGACGGACATCGTAGTAGTTGGTTTCCAGATGTGGAAACAGTTCGAGGTTGCAGCAAAGGA
Organism: Amblyomma maculatum; assembly: GCF_055883805.1. Classification (NCBI taxonomy): domain Eukaryota; kingdom Metazoa; phylum Arthropoda; class Arachnida; order Ixodida; family Ixodidae; genus Amblyomma; species Amblyomma maculatum. The sequence continues at coordinate 24,850,786 of NC_139344.1, forward strand.
GTACTGCAGAGCGTTGCTATCGTTGTCCATGAAGTCAGTTTGTCGCAAAAATTTGGAATCATTGTCCAGGTTGTAACAGCTACGTCGGCATCCCAGCGGCTTTGATGTTGTAATCCACAACAGTAAGGCTTGCGCGGAAAAGAGTATTCCTGTAGTCTTTATCGCTACGGTTGCGTGCTCTGAGTGATTGCAGCGTGATGGCGGTACTTGTTGCCCACTGAACGGGGTGACGGACATCGTAATAGTTGGTTGCCAGATGTGGAAACAGTTCGAGATTGCAGCAAACGAGTACTGCAGAGCGTTGTTTTCGTTGTCCATGATGTCGGTTTGTCGCCGAATCTCGGAATCATTGTCCAGGTTGTAACAGCTACGTTGGCCTCTAAGCGGCTTTGACGTTGTAATCCACATCAGTAAGGCTTGCGTGGAAAAGGGTATTCCTGTAGTCTTTATCGCTGTGGTTGCGTGCTCTGAGTGATTGCAACTTAATGGCGGTATTTGTTGCTCACTGAACGTGGTGACGGACATCGTAGTAGTTGGTTACCAGATGTGGAAACAATTCGAGGCTGCAGCAAACGAGTACTGCCGAGCGTTGCTATCGTTGTCCATGAAGTCGGTTTGTCGCCAAAATTTGGAATCATTGTCCAGGTTGTAACAGCTACGTCGGCATCCCAGCGGCTTTGACGTTGTAATCCTCATCAGTAAGGCTTGCGTGGAAAAGAGTATTCCTGTAGTCTTTATCGCTACGGTTGCGTGCTCTGAGTGATTGCAGCGTGATGGCGGTACTTGTAGCCCACTGAACGTGGTGACGGACATCGTAATAGTTGGTTGCCAGATGTGGAAGCAGTTCGAGATTGCAGCAAACGAGTACTGCAGAGCGTTGTTTTCGTTGTCCATGAAGTTGGTTTGTCGCCAAAAGTCGGAATCATTGTCCAGATTGTAACAGCTACGTTGGCATCCCAGCGGCGTTGACATTGTAATCCCCATCAGTAAGGCTTGCATAGAAAAGGGTATTCCTGTAGTCTTTATCGCTGCGGTTGCGTGCTCTGAGTGATTGCAACTTAATGGCGGTATTTGTAGCCCACCGAACGTGGTGACGGATATCGTAATAGTTAGTTGCCACATGTGGAAACAGTTCGAGGTTGAAGCAACCGAGTACTGTAGAGCGTTGCTTTCGTTCTCCATAAAGTCGGTTTGTCGCCAAAAGTCGGAATCCTTGTCCGGGTTATAACAGTTACGTTGGCCTCCAAGCGGCGTTGACATTGTAATCCCCATCAGTAAGACATGCATGGAAAAGGGTATTCCTGTAGTCTTTATCGCTGCGGTTGCGTGCTCTGAGTGATTGCAACTTAATGGCGGTATTTGTAGCCCACCGAACGTGGTGACGGATATCGTAATAGTTAGTTGCCACATGTGGAAACAGTTCGAGGTTGAGGCAAACGAGTACTGCAGAGCGTTGTTTTCGTTGTCCATGAAGTTGGTTTGACGCAAAAAGTCGGAATCATTGTCCAGATTGTAACAGCTACGTTGGCATCCCAGCGGCGTTGACATTGTAATCCCCATCAGTAAGGCTTGCGTGGAAAAGGGTATTCCTGTAGTCTTTATCGCTGCGGTTGCGTGCTCTGAGTGATTGCAACTTGATGGCGGTATTTGTAGCCCACCGAACGTGGTGACGGATATCGTAATAGTTGGTTGCCACATGTGGAAACAGTTCGAGGTTGAGGCAAACGAGAACTGCAGAGCGTTGCTTTCGTTGTCCATGAAGTTGGTTTGTCGCCGAATGTCGGAATCATTGTCCAGGTTGTAACAGCTACGTTGGCATCCCAGAGGCTTTGACGTTGTAATCCACATCAGTAAGGCTTGCGTGGAAAAGAGTATTCCTGTAGTCTTTATCGCTGCGGTTGCGTGCTCTGAGTGACTGCAGCGTGATGGCGGTACTTGTTTCCCACTGAACGTGGTGACGGACATAGTAATAGTTGGTTGCCAGATGTGGATACAGTTCGAGGTTGAAGCAAACGAGTACTGCAGAGCGTTGTTTTCGTTGTCCCTGAAGTCATTTTGTCGCCGAATATCGGAATCATTGTCCAGGTTGTAACAGCTACGTTGGCATCCCAGAGGCTTTGACTTTGTAATCCCCATCAGTAAGGCTTGCGTGGAAAAGGGTATTCCTGTAGTCTTTATCGCTGCGGTTGCGTGCTCTGAGTGATTGCAACTTGATGGCGGTATTTGTAGCCCACCGAACGTGGTGACGGATATCGTAATAGTTGGTTGCCACATGTGGAAACAGTTCGAGGTTGAGGCAAACGAGAACTGCAGAGCGTTGCTTTCGTTGTCCATGAAGTTGGTTTGTCGCCAAATGTCGGAATCATTGTCCAGGTTGTAATAGCTACGTTGGCATCACAGATGCTTTGACGTTGTAATCCACATCAGTAAGGCTTGCGTGGAAAAGGGTATTCCAGTAGTCTTTATTGCTGCGGTTGCGTGCTCTGAGTGATTGCAACTTGATGGTGGTATTTGTAGCCCACCGAACGTGGTGACGGATATCGTTATAGTTGGTTGCGACATGTGGAAACAGATCGAGGTTGAGGCAAACGAGAACTGCAGAGCGTTGTTTTCGTTGTCCATGAAGTTGGTTTGTCGCCAAATGTCGGAATCATTGTCCAGGTTGTAATAGCTACGTTGGCATCACAGATGCTTTGACGTTGTAATCCACATCAGTAAGGCTTGCGTGGAAAAGGGTATTCCAGTAGTCTTTATTGCTGCGGTTGCGTGCTCTGAGTGATTGCAACTTGATGGCGGTATTTGTAGCCCAAAGAACGTGGTGACGGATATCGTTATAGTTGGTTGCGACATGTGGAAACAGATCGAGGTTGAGGCAAACGAGAACTGCAGAGCGTTGTTTTCGTTGTCCCTGAAGTCGTTTTGTCGCCGAATATCGGAATCATTGTCCAGGTTGTAAGAGCTTCCTTGGCATCCCAGAGGCTTTGACGTTGTAATCCACATCAGTAAGACTTGCGTGGAAAAGAGTATTCCTGTAGTCTTTATCGCTGCGGTTGCGTGCTCTGAGTGACTGCAGCGTGATGGCGGTACTTGTTGCCCACTGAACGTGGTGACGGACATCGTAATAGTTGGTTGCCAGATGTCGAAACAGTTCGAGGTTGAAGCAAACGAGTACTGCAGAGCGTTGTCTTCGTTGTCCATGATGTCGGTTTGTCGCCGAATGTCGGAATCATTGTCCAGGTTGTAACAGCTACGTTGGCATCCCAGCGGCTTTGGCGTTGTAATCCACATCAGTAAGGCTTGCGTGGAAAAGGGTATTACTGTAGACTTTATCGCTGCGGTTGCGTGCTCTGAGTGACTGCAGCGTGATGGCGGTACTTGTTGCCCACTGAACGTGGTGACGGACATCGTAATAGTTGGTTGCCAGATGTGGAAACAGTTAGAGGTTTTAGTAAATGAGTACTGCAGAGCGTTGCTTTCGTTGTCCATGAAGTCGGTTTGTCGCCAAAAGTCGGAATCATTGTCCAGGTTGTAACAGCTACGTGGGCATCCCAGCGGCTTTGACGTTGTAGTCCACATCAGTAAGGCTTGCGTGGAAAAGAGTATTCCTTTAGTCTTCATCGCTGCGGTTGCGTGCTCTGAGTGATTGCAGCGTGATGGCGGTACTTGTTGCCCACTGAACGTGGTGACGGACATCGAGGTTGAAACAACCGAGTACTGTAGAGCGTTGCTTTCGTTCTCCATAAAGTCGGTTTGTCGCCAAAAGTCGGAATCCTTGTCCGGGTTATAACAGTTACGTTGGCCTCCAAGCGGCTTTGACGTTGTAATCCACATCAGTAAGGCTTGCGTGGAAAAGGGTATAACTGTAGTCTTTATCGCTGCGGTTGCGTGCTCTGAGTGACTGCAGCGTGATGGCGGTACTTGTTGCCCACTGAACGTGGTGACGGACATCGTAATAGTTGGTTGCCAGATGTCGCAACAGTTCGAGATTGCAGCAAACGAGTACTGCAGAGCGTTGTTTTCATTGTCCATGGAGTCGGTTTGTCGCCGAATGTCGGAATCATTGTCCAGGTTGTAACAGCTACGTTGGCATCCCAGCGGCTTTGACGTTGTAATCCACATCAGCAAGGCTTGCGTGGAAAAGGGTATTCCTGTAGTCTTTATCGCTGCGGTTGCGTGCTCTGAGTGACGGCAGCGTGATGGCGGTACTTGTAGCCCACTGAACGTGGTGACGGACATCGTAATAGTTGGTTGCCAGATGTGAAAACAGTTCGAGGTTGAAGCAAGCGAGTACTGTAGAGCGTTGCTTTCGTTGTCCATGAAGTCGGTTTGTCGCCAAAAGTCGGAATCATTGTCCAGGTTGTAACAGCTACGTTGGCATCCCAGCGGCGTTGACAATGCAATCCATATCAGTAAAGCCTGCACGAGAAAGGCTATACTTGCGGCCTGCCCCTTTGAGGTGGCGCGTTGTGAGGGATTGCAGCACGATGGCGGTATTCGTAGCGCATTGAACGGGGTGACGTTCATGCTACTTGTTTGCCAGATGTGGAAACGGTTCGAGGCCGAGACAAGCGGGTGCTGCATGGCGTTGTTTTCTTTGTCAATGAAGTCGGTTTGCCAGAAAATGTCGAAATAATTGTCCAGGTTGTAACAGCTACCTTGGCCGCCCAGCGATGTTGTCATTGTAATCCATATCAGTAAGGCCTGCATGAAAAAATGTATTCCTATGGGTGTAATTCGGTATCCTGAACGGTATGGTCCAGCAACTTCTTTTTCCTCACTGGTTACCTTAGAGCGGGTCGAACGACGATTGTTACCTAGAGGTGTCTCTGAACGCAACCTAAGGTAACATACACTCACTGAAGGCAGGAAATAATTACGGTGAAGCTAATTTAGGAGTATTACCGTTGTCATGCCGTCACTCGTAGTTCTGTTCACGGACGTTTTTGCGGCAGTTAAGAATTAAAACCATCAGATTATGCAACCTATGACGAACACCACCTGGAATGATCTTGGTAGCTTATTTTACGTTGCATTTAAAGAAATAAAAATTTACACTTATAGGATTCGAGTAGATGTTTTATTTGCTCAATGCTCAAGTAAGCAGTGTCAATCCGTTGCGTTATTGACGCACCAAGTGCGGCAGGCTTTAAATGCGTTCGTATTCATTTTTACAATATTTCGGCTATCCGTCGCCAGATGACACCGCTCAGAGGACCCTACCATTGAGAGAACAGAATCTCGCTTCCTTCGGTCTGCATAGTTGCGGTGGCGTGCTCTGAGTGATTGCAGCTTGAAGGCAATATTTGTAGCACATTGAACGGGGTGACGCTCATCGTAGTACTTGGTTGCCAGATGTAGAAACTGTTCGAGGTTGAGGCAAGAGGGTACTGCAGGGCATTGCTTTCCTTGTGCATGAAGTTGGTTTGACGGAAAACGTCGAAATCATTGTCCAGGTTGTAACAATTACCTTGGCGGCCCAGCGCCGCTGACAGTGTAATCGATGTCAATAAGGCCTGCATGAAAAAGTATGTTCCTGCGGTCTGCATCTTTGCTGTGGAGTGCTCTGAGTGATTTCAGCATGATGGCGGCATTTGTAGCCCACTTAACGTGGTGGAGCGCATCATAGTATTTGGTTGCCAGATGTAGAAACAGTTCGAGGCTGAGTTAAGTGGGTACTGCAGGGCGTTGCTTTCGTTGTCCATGAAGTCGGTTTGCCGCCAAGCGTCAGAATCGTTGTCTAGGTTGTAACAGCTGCGTGGAGAACACAGGGGCGTTGACGTGGTAATCCATATCAGTAAGGTCTCTATGAAAAAGGGCTTTTTTGGTATTTGCTTCATTGCGGTGGCATGCCCCGAGTAACTGTAGCCTGACGGATTCATAGCAAAGGTAGCGAGGTTGGCTGAAATTATTAAAATCTGGCCTGGTGCTCTACGTAGGGAAGGGGAAGGTGAGGAGAAGGAGGATCACAGTGGGTGACAATGTGGGAGAAGGCATATGAAAATATACGCAGGCAAGGCAACTTGCGTTACAAGTATGAGTCAAGTCCCATGGCGCACAAAAACGGCAAAGAGCCCGAACTGCCTGCAAACCCTTGCCCTTATCCTGCCAAGCGTGCTCCTGTAACTCTTTCAACAGAAGCCTCTTGTCCAAACGCTTCAAGGGAGTCGCTAGTACTTTTCGTTCACGCGCGTACACTGGACACACCAATATTATATGGTCCACAGTCTCTTCTGATGCCACAAGTTGAAAATTCCGGGGAGTCAACCTGTCCAATTAGATTCACGTAACTGCGCGTAAAAGCCGCGTTTAAACGCAATTTATGCAGCAAGCATGCAGGATGGAGCGGAATTTCACGCGGAGCATAAAATGTCAGTGTTCGGTCGCGTCTTCTGAGACGGATGTTTCAGGGATCTGACTGGGCCCAATAAGCTGCCTTAGCATTCTTGATACCGTTCGTAAGAGTGATGGGAGCGGATGGCGATGTTTCTGGTTCATTCAACGCTATGACGCTGAGCGCTTGCCAGATGTGAAAAACGTTCGAGGCTGAGGCAATAGTGCACTGCACGGCGTTGCTTTCGTTTTCGATGAAGTGGGTTTGCCGCCAAACGGCAGAATTATTGCCCAGGTTGGAACTGCGCTGACATGGCAATTCATATCAATAAGGCCTGCATGAAAAAGAGCATTCTTGCAATCTGCATCGTTGCCCCATGATATTCGTGAAATGCTTGCTGCTTCGTTTAAAAGTATACTGACCTTCCATTTATTGCCATCCACTTTCCTCAGTCACCGCATATATCGCAGCTAGACGGTTGATTAACAGCAGCAAGCACGTTATTCATTACTGAAAGATTGCACTTTGTCTTCAGCCTGCGTTAATATGCGTTACTAATGTTTGAAATGCTTATGATTTGATGTGAATGCTTTGCCAGATTTTAGGCCTTGTTTTTTAATTTCTCGTGGTTTATTATTAAAATTACTGCTTCTTATCTGATGTACCCTATCCTATTGTAGCGTTCAAGGCGCATATGCGGATGCGCTGTCCACAAGAAGCAATAAAATGACGAGGAAACGCTATAAGTTCGAGCCAGCCAATATCCAAGTCCAGTTTTTGGGGCACCCCTTTTAATTGTGAGACAAGTGCAGGATATTGAAGAGTGCTGTTATTCGCATATTGATAGCAGATGTTAAAAGCTTAAAATTTCTAGAAAAAAAAATTGCTTTCATGGGTCCTGTTCCTCAGAGCTGAGTATTTGAATATATTTGTCAAGCGACTGTAGATTGTTGTTATACTTTCATGAATATATTGATAAAACTGGCCTAAGCTTGTGATGCGTATTAATGTTTTACTGTAGTTCGTCTTGCGTTCACACCGAGTACTTAATTAAGACTGCTATCAGAGACCATAAAATAGGGTGTATTTTTAAAAATAAATAAAAAAAAAACTACAAGTCTACCGCGAAAAGATCTGCCGTTATATTGAGTGCTATTCGGCACTTATACAACAGATGATAAAATATAGCCCCGCCGGGGTGGCGCACAGATCACGGCGCTCGACTACTGTGCCCATGGATGCGGGATCGAATATCTGCCTCGGCGGCCACATTTTGCTGGAGATGAAAAGCAAAGCACCCATGTGATGTGCGATGTCAGTGCATGTGAAGGAGCCCCAGTTGGTCAAAATTTCCTGAGTTCTCCACTATGGCGTCTCTCATAGCCTGAGTTGCTTAGGGGCGTTGAACCCCACAAACCAAACCAAACCAATCAAACCAAAAAAAAAAAAATATTGTCTAATAATTCTAGCCCACAATTCGTTCAAAATTTCTGGATATGGCGCAGTGGGCACTAGCCAAAATCTCTTGTTCCATTTCATAATCTTTGGAGTTGAACTATCCTGAAATCAAGCTGGCCAGAATTCTGTATAGAGCAAAACAATATACATTAGGATCTGCCAGTAACGAAATTGACAACGACGCTGTATTTAAAACACGGAAATAAATGAGGTTTGGTTTCTTGAGGATCGACCAGTAACAACGCGCTGCATTCAAAGCACGCGAATAAATGCTTTTAAGTTCCATAAGTGTCAACTAGTGACAAAATTTACGTCACGCTGTGTTGAAAACACGCAGAAAATGACGTTTGGTTTCTTCAGGATCCACCAGTAACGAAGCTGAGAACCAGCTGTGTTCAAAACATGCAAATATATGACCGTTGGTCACTCATAATGAAGTCTCATACCATTAAGTAATGGGTCATTATTAAATGACCGGTAATAGAGAAATGCAGCGCTGTTAAATCAACCGAAAGAGATCACGCCAGTCGTTCGACAAGGTAAGATGCATGGAAGTATAATTTAGCGGAATGAGGGCAGAGGACAGGGGGTGGAAATGCTGTTCCGTATTCTGCTTCCCCGTGTGTTTGTTGTCCTATGAGCTTTCGAAATGTACTAGAGAGGCTACTACCTCACCGTAACTTATCATTTAGATCAGTTTACTTCGTATTCATTATTATTCCTGATAATTAGGGCCGGCCTTGCGCTCCGTTACAAGCTGCTTTGAACGCTGAGCGTGAGCCCAATCTTTGTCTTATGCATGGGTATCCTGTGTACACGCAGCTTTAATTTCTCCCTCCTCTAAGTGCCTGTAAATTTTAAAAACTTTCCTTGTCGGGAGCCCTTAAGATCCTGTTCGCGGTGTGCTGAAAAGCACCTATTTTGACCAGGCCACTTTAAGCCTGCTATGAATTTATGTATGATAACGAGACTCAGAACTTGCCTGTTTTGCAAGGAGCTGTGCCAAAAAGATTGACAAAAAAATCGTTAATTAGGGCTGCTCGCTCTACCGCCAGCCGGTACGTTTTAAGACTGTTGCTTTAAGTCTTCTTTCAGCGGAAAGGCTGGCGTTGTTTCGTCTTGGTCGACTGCGTCATGACGCCACACATATCGCCTCGCGCAAAAATTTCAACAACGCTCACTCAGAAAGTGACCTCATGCGTAAAAAGAAGGTGATTAAAAAAAGAACATGTATAAAAAAATTATATATATATATATATATATATATATATATATATATATATAAATACTGCCGAATGCCTCAAAATGGTTTAGCTTTATAAAAAATTATTTTGCTTAAAGGGAAATGCCAAGAATTTTTGGCTTCAGGATGGTGGCTTCGGACCCTCAACTTTCTCCGCGAGCCTAACACGCAGCCGTCTAGGTCAAGTGAAAGTATATTTACCCGGTATTTCACGTACAATGTTTGCTGTACGACCGTATGCTGATGAGCATGCGCGTAATTAGAGATGACCACAGGCCACTATCATATCATACCCTAAAACAGAGCTGTTTTTTTTGCGGAGGCAACACTACGCTATGTCTGAGCGATTTCGCAGAGCCCCATCTGCGCATGCGCGAGGAGGGAGTGACGACATATGGCGCACATCTGGATATAAAGTGTACTAAAGAGCAGCGCGGAGCCGCCGCCGACTTCTCTGCTGCGCGGGTGACCCCGAGGCGCCGTCATCGCTGCGCCAGCTGTGCATTTTCTAGGAGCAGTGACGTCACACGGCGCACAACTGTGGCGCTGGGGCCACCACCGGCTCCACCGCTACGAGGGTGACTCAGAGGTGCCGTTGCCACTGCTATTGCCGCGCCGCACATGCGCAGTGACGTCATTGCTCTTCCAGAAAATTTTCAGGGCTTCAATGCTGCTGAACCGAATGTGGAGCGAGAGCTTAGGCTGCAGGCGACCGAGCGTTGAATTGAACTCAACCAGCGTTTCGTTGAACGCATGAAAGTTGTGGGCGATTCCTCTGCCCGAGGCATGCGCACGACAAACACACAGTGGGCCGTATGACAAACATCTTTAATCTCACAGGGATCGTCGAAGTCGGTGCTAGGTCGTCGTCCGGGTGGCTGCGGATCGTTTCCGTCGAGAGCGCCAGGAGCGAAGCAGGAACGAGGAGCCAGGGACCAAGAGAGAGCGACGGCGGCGCGAGGCTTCCTTTATAGCCCCCTCGCGCGAGACCGGTTATCCCCGAACGAGCGGGGAGAGGGAAACAGGCACCGCGCAGGGGGCATTGGGATAGTGGCGCGGCCTCCGAATGCGCGGCGCGCACGGGCCTTACGGATACGTGGTGCAGGGCCCCACAAAGTTCACCGATGTTCTAAGCAGAGTACCCGGGTTCGAACCCAACCGCCGGGGGCTGGGTCTCGATGGAGGCGAAACGGAAAGGCGTCCGTGTTCTGTGCGGTGTCTGTGCACGGTAAAGATTTCTAGGTGGTCGAAATTACTCCATAGCCATCCACTATGGTAGGGTGGCTAGAAGGAGAGGTGTGATGAACGCGGCGCGCTTTCCATAGAGAGGGGTGGCCCTCCGAGCATGGCAGCCGCTGGCGCCAACCGGAGCGCTGCAGTCTGGGGCGCCGTCAGTATTCCGGGGGAGACTTGAACGCGTCCAAGGTGTATATATGTGGCACCGCGCCGATACCGGCGCAGTTAGCCATGGAGAAGTTGAGCCGAGCAGAGACCGATCGCCTTAGGCGAGCAAATCTTTGTAATTCGTTGCTTCGGTCAGTCTACTCGGGATGGCCATTGGTCAAACCACAGCCTTTTTTTTTCATACAGCTTGCCACAGGTCCGATGGCATTTTCCTTTGAGAAAAAAAATTCCAGTGCGACCAGGCTGTAGTTGCGGAAGTCGCGCACAATTAGGTAGTCCTACGCGCTAAGAAAAGTTTGAAAACATTTTCTTTCTGGTAAATTTTTCATTATTCTCTTTTCCTTGCCCTAAACTCCATTCCCCTTCAAAAAGAAGAAAAAAGAAAGAGTTTGCTTAAAAATGAGCGCTGTGCTGGGCGGCTTTTTTTCTGGGACCAATTATTAACAAATGGCTGGTCGTAAACGAGAGACCATCCGGTTAGGTGTCATTTGTGTGTGTTTTTTGCAGCCCTCACCAGTGTAAATGGTACAGTATTGGGAGAAGATGGAAGGCGTTCCTGGTTTCCACTGAATTTTTAGCATTTCATTGCAGCTTGGCCTAAAAACGGACTGCTTGCGGACGACGAAATTATTTAAGCAGCATTCGCATTAACCATATTTTGACAATGCTCATTACGCCCCAAAAACAGCCAATAAAAGAATAAGTCTATATGCAGACTGAAACGAAATGCGCAGAAGCTGGAATGAAAGGGCACGTTATAAAAAACATTATATATAAAAAAGGGCATGTGCACGGATTTCGCGTGCTGAACATGTCTGGCGTCAGAGTTGGCAGAGAACATTCAGCACGGTCCAGATCGGGCTCTGTTTGGCACCAATGTGAGGAAGGCTTAGCACATTATTGCGCGAATTGCATAAACACGTGCTATGCGGGGACGAACAACGAACAAAATTTGGTAGAGACATTTAAGACTGCATAGGTGTGAAATGGAGAAAATGAACGCGACTGCGAATGCCGCAGGAACCTGTTCATATTGCACGCTTAGCACCGGCGTGGTCGTCACTCACATGGCCGTGCTTATGTTAGCACTAACGTGCTAAATCGCATGCACGTGTTCTTCAAAACAGCACAAACGTAGACCTGGCATTGGGACTGTAGGGGACGCGTCGCCCAGAGCGGAATAAGCGCCACGGCCTGCTGAGAACGTGGAGAACAGGCGACGCGCCGGCTGCTGTCGCTGAGTCATTCGACTCATCCCTGCAGCTGCGCGCCCCTCGCTTGTCGGGCGCCCGAGACGCCTTTCCACGAGTGCTTGCTTCGTACTGCTGCAGACAAATAGCTTGCCAATGCAAGCTATTTGCAATGCAAGCAATGCAAGCAGGACTAGTAAAGATTTCGCGTTAAATAATTTAGAGCAAGAGCTCAACTAAGCAATGTTTCGCCTTGCCCCGACTCAATCTCCATAAAACCAGTCGAAGGTCGAACCAAGCCCACCTTCAAGATTAAAAATGCATGGAAATGAAAATTGCTTTAAGGAAAAGAAAAGTGCAGCAGTTGTCGCACTTCTCCGTGGACACCTGAGTTCAGTTCAGTTCAATCGTTCAGTCGTGTCCGACTCTTCGTGACCCTGTGGACCATGTCACGCCACGCTTTCCGGTCTCTCACTATCTTCCTACAGTAACATGTGGGACGCCTTCCAACCTGGGGGGCTCATCTTCCGGCGCCATATCATAAATGGTATTGCGACTGGCCATAGGGTTTCCTTGGCAGGAAATACTGGAGTGGGTTGCCATTACCTTCTCCAGTGAATCACATTTTGTCAGAACTCTCTGCCGTGACCTGTCTATCATGGGTGGCCCTACACAGCAGAGCTCACGACTTCATCGAGTTTCGCAAGCCCCTCCGCCACGACAAGGCAGTGATCCATGAAGGGGGGACACCTGAACCGCGCCAAAAAAGATGGGAAGAAAATAGGATTGAAGAAAGAGGGGCCGTAGTGGTGGGCCTGGAAATCATTTTGGACTACCTGGGGATTGTTAACATGCACTGACATCGCACAGCATACAGACGCCTTTGAGTTAATTGTTACGCGGCCGCCGCTGCCAGTTTCGAACTCAGGAATTCCGGTTCAGTAGCCGGGCGTCTTAGAGGAGCCACAGCGGCGGGTAGCAGTGTATTCCACGCGTAAATTGGTTTATATAGGAAAGGAAAGGTGTGTCTGTAAAACATCTCGAAAGGAAGGGAGGAAGATGGGAGTGAAAGAACAGAGGAAGAAGAGAGAAAGAGGTGCAGTAACGGAGGGCTACGGCATAATTTCGTCCATTTGGGATAGAATGCTCTGACAACCCACAGCATACGGACGCCTTTGAGTTTATCGAAACGCGGTCGCCACGGTCGGGTTCGAACCGAGCTATTGCGAATCGGGAGCCAAGCACCACTCAGCCTCCGCGGCGGATGTTCTCGCTCGTTATATACAGGGTTAAGTAGAGTTAACCTCCGCAGTTTTTCGCTTTGCTGAAACATGCGTTTGTAGCTAGATAAGTATACGTATGAAGGCTACACACGTTGAAAAAAAGTGATATTCATCCATGTAATGTGCATACAGAAATACATTCATCGGTTTATTTTAATCACGCTACAAGACAGAAGGAAATCAATTTAAGAAAAACTTGAAGTGATAGCGTTCAAGGCCTCCTTCTCCAGAAAATCTGGGGTCGGCATTAACGGCATTGGGAGCTCCAAATCATGGGCATGACCCTGGTAGCTAGCTAACAGGTCGTAGCGTTGGGAAACACCACGATAACACAAGACACGACCGAATCAGTAGGCGCTGCCAAATCGGACTTCATCTTTGAGATGGGGGATGTGAACGGAATCCAGCCCACCCTTGGGTCCCGAGTTACACACGCTGCCCTCAGGCCAAGCAGGCTCGCATTATTAAAAATCCTGTATCACGCAGGCTAATTTTTCTCGGACCTATAATGTCCGGTATATGCCTCGTACAGGCGTAACCTGTACTGTATAAAGTTGTAACAAGTTTAAGACAAACTGGTATAACGCTCGAACCGGTATAGAGCGGATAGACCATGCTCGGTTTGGATCTCAATCTTGGGCAGACCAATCCGGTATGAAGCTAATACCGGAAAGACCATTTCCGGTAAGGAGCGAATGCTGGTCAGGCCATGCCTGTTATGGATCTCGAACCACACATGCCGCACGGTACAGATATGAAACCGGCCGAACCATGTCCGATTCGGAACTCAAACCGGTAGAATCCGTCTTGTATGGAACTTATACCGGACAGAGTATTTCCGTTTTTCAACTAACACTGGGCCGATTGATCAATCTCGACCAGAATGACTATGTCTGCGCATGCCAGTGCGCTAAAAGAGAATCAAATGCACAATATACATTATTCTTCTGCATATCTGAAGTGAGCTTTGTTTCAGAAATGTCTATGAAGCCATCCAAGTGTACCCTATCAAGTACGTAAGCACATGGCATCGCGCGAGTGCATTCTTTCCAGCGAGCATATGAGCTCATTGCAAGCAACAATCGCTGCAGCCCGTCCGATATCTTGTGGTGTACCTTCACAATCTGTCAGTGAAGAAACGCCTTCAATGTGAAAGTGCAAAGAACGTAGCGTTTCTCTAGCGACAACAAAAATATCCTCGAGCATAACTGAAACATATTGCTTGACTACGGAAATATGCACTGATAGCCACATATCTATAGCAACGCTTCTTTGAGTGTTTACATACGCAAAACGCTTAATCGGAAGCGCATTCATGCGGCGTCTCTGCTCCATGGCAGCATATAAAGTAAAAGAATGAAATACGAAACGCGTTATTGCGCCAGATATATTTGAATATGGCAAAAATTGCATGCGTTCTAACGATGGCAAGACATCCTGCACAAATAAATTACAATATTTTGCAATCTGCCTGCTGAAACCGATGCGTTTGAAGGTGTGCGACATTGATAACAGCTCGTAATAGCCAAGAAAAAGGTTCAGCGTGCTTCAAGGGTCATCGATGAACTACAACCACAATGTCTACATGCAAGAAAAAGATATAAATTACGAAACAGCAAAGTTATACTAGATAAGGCAAAATATGTCCAGCTTGCTACCACTGATAATAGAAGTGAGAGGCCTTTGAGGGGTTTTCTGAAGGAAATCGCCGACACATTCCATTTCTCACTCTGCGGTTTTCCTCAGAATACATAGTTAGCAGTAGTTAGACGTTTCCGCCGTTAACGCCTGTATGGTGCCAGCTCTTAACTATGTCACTGAACGGTTAATATCTACGCATAACCTTCCCCTTCGAAATGCCCTAGGCACCTTCGTGTTACCTAGACCCGGCTGTGGTGTCCTTGAGGTTCTCTGATATCCATGAAAAAATTGCGTGCTTTCGCTTTGTCTACTTATTAAATCTTTCCTTCACTTTTTTAATATGATTATGGGATCCTTTACCTTATGGAATAGCCACATGACAGATCACCACAGAGTCGTCACGTTCATCGAAGTCTCTGTGGAGAGAACAATGTGCTATGGTGCGGGGTATTTGCAGCGGAGGACCTTCTTCCTGGCTGCCTTTACGATCGATGCATTTACGCCGGCCGGAATTTTGATGTGTGGGCGAAGTGAGATATGCTGGTGTTGATGTGTGCGACGACTTGCGGAATGCGACCTTTAGGTTAGGTGTGAAGCTTGCTAGTGTTGATATGCTTTCATGCAGCAAAGGAAAATAAAGGAAAAAGAAAGCTCGCCGTATAGCGGCGGTTAGCGTGACCGTCCGTGGTGTGGTAAGGCGGTGTTTCGAATTCCGCTTTGAGCAGAAGGGGTTATTTTTTTTTTCAGTTCCATTTCTTCATTTTTTTTAAATTAAAACTTGTTATTTTTTACCTCTGCACAATTTCTTCAACCCAGGGCCGCTTTTTTCCTCCGGAAAGCAGAGCCACCGACCCAAACAGGAAATTCCTGAATCACATGCTCCATCTCATTTCGTGACGGATAAGCCTGTAAAATAAACCGGTATACCAAATACAATAAAAAATTGATACAGAATTTTTCAATGGGGTGTTTGTACAAATTGATTCAAACGGTGCAGCGGTGGCGTAGCGGTAGAACATCCGCCTCGCATGCAAGAGGACCGGGGTTCAAATCCCGGTGCCGCGCAATTCTCCACCGGATGAAAAAAAAAAAAAAATCCGCGTGTCGATGGAATTGCATAAACAGGTTTGGGGTGCGACCTGATGCCGGTGAACACCTCCGGCAACGCACTCCCTCACCAGAACAGGAGTTGGCCACCCTGGTGCAGTAATTGGCCGCAACCTCCTATGATAAGCTCCATAAAACCCCGGCCCTCAGTCACCAGCGGCTGCGGAGCAACTGACCACGGCGGCGGTCAGACCTGTGACGCAGCAGGGGGTGCTAAGAATGCCTGGCTCCGCTGGACAGGCCGCCATTGGAAACTGACCCTGGCAACGTTTAATGCTAGAACCCTAGCTAGTGAAGCTAGCTCAGCAGTGCTGTTAGAGAAACTAGAGGGCATGAAATGGGATGTCATAGTACTTAGTGAGGTTAGGAGGCCGAATGAGGCATATACTGTACTGAAGGATGGGCATGTGCTGTGTTATCAAGGCTTACCAGTGAGGCGACAACTAGGAGTAGGTTTCCTGGTCAATAAGTACATAGCGCGTAATATAGATGAATTCTATAGTATTAATGAGAGGGTTGCAGGCATCGTAATTAGGCCTAAATAGCGGTATAAACTGAAGGTTGTACAGGCCTATGCACCTTCATGTAGTCATGATGACCAGGCAGTTGAAAGCTTCTATGAAGATGTAGAATCGGCAATGCGAAAAGTAAAGACGCAGTATACTGTACTAATGGGCGATTTCAATGCCCATGCCAAGGTAGGGAAGGTAGGGAAATGCCAAGGTAGGGAAAAAACAGGCAGGAGACAAGGCAGTAGGTGATTATGGCATTGGTTCTAGGAATAGCAGGGGGGAGTTACTAGTTGAGTTTGCAGAGCGCAATAACTTACGAATCATGAATACCTTCTTCAGCAAACGGAAGAACCGGAAATGGACATGGAAAAGTCCTAACAGAGAGACTAAAAATGAAATCGACTTCATAATGTGTTCAACCCCCGCCATTATGCAAGATGTAGAAGTAATCGGGAAAGTGCGATGCAGTGACCACAGGATGGCGAGGTCCCGATTTAGCCTAAATCTGAAGAAGGAACGCAACAGATTAGTAAGAAAGAAACCCATCAACGAATTAGCGGTGAGGGGGAGGGAAGAAGAGTTCAGGATCTCGCTACAGAATAAGTTTTCAGCTCTAACTGAGGATGGCGACATTACCCTAGGCAAGGAACAATAATTTCAGAGATATCATTACTGAGTGCGCGGTAGACGTAGGCGGTAGGATAGTTAGAGAGGATACCGGCAAGCTGTCTAAGGAGACGAAAGATTTGATAAAGAAACGCCAGAGTATGACAGCTTCCAATCCAACACACCAGATCGCATTGGCCGAGATATCAAAGCTGATCAATAAGCGCAAGGTGGCCGATATAAGGAAGTATAAGATGGAGAAAATTGAGCATACTGTAAAGAACGGAGAAAGCCTTCAAGCGGTAAAGAAGAAATTGGGCATAGGCAAAAACCAGATGTATGCGATAAGGGACAAGGCGGGCAACGTCATCACTAATATGGAAAAGATAGTCAAAGTAGCCGAGGAGTTCTATACAGATCTCTACAGTAGCCAAAGTAGTCAGGACCGTAATGAGATTGGCGGTAGGGAAAAACAGTCAGACGTTCCACCAGTGACGAAGGACGAGGTCAAGAAAGCACTAGAAACTATGAAAAGGGGGAAATTAGCTGGAGAGGATCAGATAACTACACATTTGCTGAAGGACGGGGGGGATATCGTGCTAGAAAAACTGGCCACCCTGTATACGCAGTGCCTGGTGTCATCGACGGTACCGGAACCATGGAAGAATGCAAACATTATCCTCATTCACAAGAAAGGGGACTCTAAGGACCTTAAAAATTACAGACCAATCAGCTTACTGTCTGTTACGTATAAGGTATTTACTAAGGTAATCGCTAATATATAAGGACAACCTTAGACTGCAATCAAGCAAAGGATCAAGCAGGGTTTCGGAAACGGTACTCTACTATCGATCATATCCATACCATCAATCAGGTGATAGAAAAATGCTCGGAATATAACCAGCCCTTATACATAGCATTCATTGATTACGAAAAAGCATTTGACTCAGTTGAAATCTCGGCGGTGATGCAGGCATTGCGAAATCAAGGGGTAGACGAGCCGTACGTGAAAGTGCTGGAAGATATATATAGTGGCTGCACAGCAACCATAGTTCTGCATAAAGAAAGTAACAAAATTCCCATAAAGAAAGGTGTTAGGCAAGGAGACACAATCTCCCCAGTACTATTCACAGCTTGTTTAGAGGAAGTATTCAGAGACTTGGAATGGGAGCAGTTAGGGATAAGGGTAGATGGAGAATACCTCAGTAATCTGCGATTTGCTGATGACATTGCCTTGCTAAGCAACTCGGGGGATGAACTGCAAATAATGATTGATGACCTAGACAGGAAAAGTAGAAAGGTAGGCTTGAAAATCAATATGCAGAAGACTAAGGTAACGTTCAACAGCCTCGGGAAGGAACAGCAGTTTACATTAGGTAGCGAAATACTGGAAATAGTAGGCGAATATGTCTACTTAGGACAGGTAGTAACCGCAGATCCGGACCACGAAAAGGAAATAACAAGAAGAATACGATTGGGATGGAGCGCATTTGGCAAGCACTCGCAGATTATGACTAGTAGCTTACCGGTATCGCTCAAGAGGAAAGTATACAACAGTTGCATCTTGCCTGTACTCACCTATAGGGCTGAAACGTGGAGGCTAACCAAGAGAGTTCTACTTAAGTTGAGGACAACCCAGAGGGCTATGGAACGAAAAATGGTAGGGGTAACATTAAGAGATAGAAAGCGTGCAGAGTGGGTCAGAGAAATAACTCAAGTTACCGACATTCTAGTAGAAATTAAGAAGAAATGGACATGGGCCGGACATGTAGTGCGAAGAGAGGATAACCGATGGTCGCTGAGGGTAACAAACTGGATTCCAAGGGAAGGAAAGCGTAGCAGGGGGCGGCAGAAAGTTAGGTGGGCGGATGAGATTAAGAAGTTCGCAGGGGTCAAGTGGATGCAGCTAGCACAGAACCGGGTTAAGTGGAGAAATATGGGGGAGGCCTTCGCCCTGCAGTGGGTATAATCAGGCTGATGATGATGATGATGATGATGATGATGATTCAAACGAGCCTTTATATCTCTGTCTGTCGGCTAGCAATTTATAAGAGAGGTAAACATAAAAGGTTGCTTATTATAAGTGAGTTGCAATGTACGGGAACGAAAATCTACAAGGGGAGCCGACAAACGGAAGCTATATTAACGCTGTCAAGCCATACCTTTAAAAAAGGAGCTTAAATGTTCCCTCCATTTTTGTGCGGTCCTTTTGACATTCTATATTGCAAATGGGCATATTATTTTGTCATTTCAGTCGCATACGCAGGCGTCTCGATTGCTTATTTCGGTGGATTTGTTGTTATTACTAGCCCGAAGAAACCTACGCGAGGATGCTAATGTAAATTCTTTCTTCTTGAGGAGGGTGGGAGAGGCGTATTGTTTTATTTTATGGGATTTAATATCCGAAACCGACTGAGACCATAAGAGACGCCGTAGTGGAGGGCTTCGGGCATAGCGCCACTCGAGCGCCACACAGCGACCACTGCCTGTCACAAGTGTGAGTTCAAGAAATGTCTCGCGGCTCCCTCGAAAATCTGCAAAAGAATCGGCTGGATGTCGCCTTCGTGGCTTGAAAAATAGACTATCAATTCAGTAATCGACAAAGTAGATATTTTTAGCGAAGAGTCTCACGACATATGTCCCGCATAACGTGAAATTCAGTATTCTTTCTGGGAATTTTCTGTGAAGTCGTGTACTGCAGTGATTGGTGGTTTTCCGGGGAACGGACCGCATAGAGTTTCTTACTCTTACCTAGAGGGAAAGCTATGCTGCCGTCTATGGGAGTTTACATGGAGTTTCCAGACGGCCAGTTCAGCCACCATGGGCGCTCAAAGCATCATGGGCCGGAGAGCTACCGAGTGCAGAACTACAACTTTTGGCAAAAACTAATGCAAAAAATAAGCGTTGTTCTACCGTAAATAATGTCCTAAGATTGAACATTGTGACTATAAATTGCCAAAAGGGAGAGAGACGGCATGTCAGTGTGAAATTTATCCAATATAATTGATGGCTCTTTCTCCTATTGGCTTAGTTTTGAGCAGCACAAATGCCAATATTTCGCACTTAATAGACAAACATTGAAATAAAAAAAAAAACGTTATGAAAATATTCATGGTTGTGTAGTTTTTAGTGGCATTTCGGGAAACAGAAACCATTTAATGGCGACGTCTGGCTTTGCGCCTTCGCTACTATGGCTTTCGCGGCCTATGTGCGCACCTTCAGATGATGATGATGACGAAAAAAAACAAACATCGCAGTAACGCCACTCCACGTACCCGAGAAAAACCGACTGTCCCGCAACAAGTAGCACACCGGCCCATGATTCTTAGCGCGCCCATGGTGGCTGAAGTGCAGCGTCCTCAGCTTTCCCTCTAGTTAGTGTAAGAAACTCTATGACGGACCGGTACTTGATGCATGTATAAAGGCATCCCAATGCAGGCGAAAATTTTGGTTACGTCGTTGAAATGTATTCTTCCTGTAAAGGGACTCGTAAACCCATGGAATGTGTATATTTACAGTTGCGTGGGCAGTTACATTCAATATTGGTGTAAAAACCTTCTTGAGCTTTTATTTTGCCCAATCTTCCCAAAATACTAATGAGGTTGTTACGTGAACATAATACCAGCCTTGACAATGAATGCACCCATAACTGGAAACATGCGTTACAGTGGTTAAAACGAATCAACGAGACAAGGTAGCTGAATGAGCATGAAATATAAATAGAGGCCGACAAATTGGCGAAAATGAGGTGGGTCGCTTTACACGCGAATCATGCCACTTTAACAATAAATGCTCAATCTGCATGATTAAATGCGTGAGACTCGCTTTGTTCCGCCTCCCGCTCAACAGTTCAGAAGTCGTTCGATGCCAGTCACGAAAATGAACCGCGTTGGGTTAGTTTTGGTTTCCTTAGAATGTAATTCTTTCGAGCAACTTCTGAAGTTCGTTTTTGAGAAATGTTTGCAGGCGTTCCAGACCACCCCTCTTCCGCCGAACGGTCATCCGCTTCCAGAGAACATTATTCTTCGCGAAGAAAATAGGACAGTAACGCTGGCACGAGAGCGGCGCGAATCTTCAATCATGACCGTCGTGAGAGGCACATTGTTCGTATCTCAAATGGCAGAGTGTGTATTCTGCAGGCATGTGGATGGCTTTCCAAGGTAATCAATAAAGCAAACGAAGAAACCTGCACAATCCGGCCGTGCGAAAAAGAAAAAAAGAAGACATGAAAAACACCGGAGGCGTTGGTTGCCTCCAAGTGCTTTGAATGCGTTTTCAATATTTCTTCAGCCATGGCGCTAAAAGTAGCACCACGGGAAAGAAAGTGAAAGCAGCTGTGGCTTCCTATGGCCGTTAAGACTGCTCGCCGCGATCGTGAGCGAGCTCGATTCTGTTTTGGCACTTTCTTCCCGTGGCAGGGGGGGGGGGGGGGGGGGGGGTGCTGCCCTGATTTAATTATTTTGATGGACGGTGGCGTGGGCAACAACGTTTTTGGTTGTTTCTGCTCGGCCTCCCCGCGCGCGTAAAGAATTCATAACGAACAGGCAGTGTACATGTTGGCTCGTAGTCCCATGTGCCTCGCGTTGTTTTAGTGGACGAGCATGTTGCGAGGCAGCGAGTTGCCATGCAGGCCTACAGATTTCAGACTCGTATATGTATGTAATCACGGGTACGTGTGCTTTTTGTTTCGGTTACGCGAGCTTTCCGCGGCCGTGCGGTTTTCTTTCCTCACCCCTTGCCGTCCCGCGTGGTTCGAAGCGAGCGAAAATCCACAAGAAACTAGCACGCGCGCGGAGTGTGCTAGGTGGTGCACTGGAAATAGGGAAGGGGTCAGGCCTCCTCCTCTGCCGGCCGAGGCTCCGCCTACAGACGCGGCATTCGCAGTCACGTTTCAGCGAAGAGAAACATGTCCCTCTTCGCCCCTTCGGCTGCCGTGTTCATGTTCTCTGGCGCTCACCACATAACACGAAAGGGAGGAAAACTTCATTCCTTCCTTGAAGATCAGAGAAGGCGCTAAGCAGGCCCCAACACTTGCTGCGCTGGGAGTCGAGCCATGCGCCGGTTGCGGGGCTCTGAGCCTCATGGATAAAAGGAAGCAAAACCGAGACGAAAGAAAAGGCGAGAAGCTAAACCGCTGAACAGCGCTCAACTTTCTCCTGTGTGTGTGTGTGTGTGTGAGTGTGTGTGTGTGTGTGTGTGTGTGTGTGTGTGTGTGTGTGTGTGTGTGTGTGTGTGTGTGTGTGTGTGTGTGTGTGTGTGTGTGTGTGTGTGTGTGTGTGTGTGTGTGTGTGTGTGTGTGTGTGTGTGTGTGTGTGTGTGTGTGTGTGTGTGTGTGTGTGTGTGTGTGTGTGTGTGTGTGTGTGTGTGTGTGTGTGTGTGTGTGTGTGTGTGTGTGTGTGTGTGTGTGTGTGTGTGTGTGTGTGTGTGTGTGTGTGTGTGTGTGTGTGTGTGTGTGTGTGTGTGTGTGTGTGTGTGTGTGTGTGTGTGTGTGTGTGTGTGTGTGTGTGTGTGTGTGTGTGTGTGTGTGTGTGTGTGTGTGTGTGTGTGTGTGTGTGTGTGTGTGTGTGTGTGTGTGTGTGTGTGCGTGCGTGCGTGCGTGTGTGCGTGTGTGCACGGCTCCAACCGCTCCCGAGAGGGAGTGCTAGGGAAAGGGTGGCAAGAGGGGAGCAGGAGATATGGGCCCCGCGGCTGTAGCTGTCCCGCCTCGAACCTTCGAAGCAGGCGAGTCGGCCAGCGTCTTTTATTTCCCAAGACGTTGCTCGCTCTCATTTTCCGGCTAAGAAAAACCGTGACTCGGCCTGAATGCCGCTGATGTGAGGGCCCGCCGACGCCGCCCACAAGCGCGCACACAAGCAATGCGGGCGATGGGATTCGCTCGTGATCCGCGCCGTAGGCTCTCTCAGGTGTCTGTGCGGGTTTCAGTTGGGAACCACGGCCGCCTCACGTTGTGGTAGGCGCTGTATTGCTTTGGTGGCGAGCGAGAGAGAACCAGAAGGCGCCGCCGTCAAATCGGCGCTTGCTTGGCGTTGGCGTGCAGACGCGGTAATGCCCCAGGGCGGTGTATATTCAAGCGTGCCATACTCCGAGCGCCCACTACGATGCTTACCTGGTGCACTCAGCTTGGGGTGCTGCTGCCTTGGTTGGTTTATGCGAGGGGACCGCCACATTACGGTAATGAACTCGCGGAGTGCCCCGTGTCGGTGAAAGGGAAATTGCTTAATGAGCAAAAAAAAAAAAAAATGCGCAGGTATTGTACACATGCAGAAGACCAAACGTATGATGTTGTCTTTGCTTGCAACCTTGATGTTTGCGATTTTATCAGCACTAAATTAGTTGTGAAAGCATAAACTGCTAC
The DNA here is from genome assembly GCF_055883805.1 of Amblyomma maculatum. Taxonomy (NCBI): domain Eukaryota; kingdom Metazoa; phylum Arthropoda; class Arachnida; order Ixodida; family Ixodidae; genus Amblyomma; species Amblyomma maculatum. Next base: position 24,873,916 of record NC_139344.1, read on the forward strand.
GTTAAGGTGAAAACGTGATAGTACAGGCTTACCGTGTTTGCAAGAAGGTAGGAGTCAGTTCTGCAATTCTAACTTCACCTTCGCAGTTCACAAATGCATAAAGAGGAAAGAAGAAAAGGAACCGTGGGAACTCACCCGCTTATGTGACTCAGATGCAGTTTATATATTTAAGCCTGTCCTGAACGGCTGCGCAGCGCTTCGCGCTCGGCCCTCGTTGGTGCTCAACCAGAGATTACAAAGAAGTTGCTTGTGCGCAGGAAGTCGCAAAGATGGGGACAGTGGCTCCTTCTGTAATGGTGGCGCAAAGTAAAAGCGACGCAGTGAGCAAGCTCATAAGCGCCTCAGCAGTTCTACTCTCGCTGCGTTCAGGAAGGGCAACATTATCGTTCCCGTATTTCTTCCGAGGCAATTTGATGGGCTAATAAAATTTTCAGGAGGTTTCTGTTGGCTTTCCTTAAACGAAAAGGAACTGTCGGCGCTCGAATTGGAAGCGTACGCTTTCGGTTCACAACTTGACGCAGGAATGAGTTGACCGCCAGTAATGTGTTGGAGGTCAGAGACCTTCGACATCAAGCTGCGAACTATACTCGCAGCGCGAAAATATTTACTGCTAGGCGTCATCTATACTTTCCAAGGAGGTGTATAAAACTCAGAATAAAATATGGTCGTTTCCTTTGACTCTGCGTTGTACAATTCAGGCTCCTGCTTGAGGTCGAGAAAACACCGCCAGAATAATTTTTGTCAGTTATTTTTATGTGCTACTCACAAGGGCTTCCACTTCGTTATTAATAAGCCCAGTAAATAAATAATACGCTCATTCTGCAGTTGTCTTTGGTTTTTGCTGAAAAAAGCGTTTGCGCAGAAGTCTGCGGAAGTAAGTACAAGACCCGTGGCGTTCACGCATCAAGGAAGAATCAATTACAATGGAAAGAGCCTGACTACTTTCTTTTTTTTTGTGAGGCAGTTTTACATGAGTATGTTAAATCCCATTAAATATCACCGTTTTCCATGCAGTGACCGGTGATATCCACAGCTCTAGAAGTGATTAGTACAAATGTTGTTATGAGTTTGCTATTCATAACAGGAACTGCAGAAACACAAAAATTACCTTTTGTGCTTGAGATAAGTTAGCAGTGAAGCGCTTTGGAGAAACTGCGCTTGCGGCTGTGAAATAAAATAACAATCATGATCATCATTACTATAAAACGTGGCGCCTACAAACTGAAGGTTGACTAAGAAAGAAAAAGAAGATTAAGAAGAAGAAAGGAGATGAAACACGGCACTAAATGCGAAATCGCACCTCCCAGGGCATCAGCACCGTGACAGTTGAAACATTAGGTTAGTAAAAATAAAATTTCAACATTAAAATATATTTACGCCTGAGAAGTTCTCAGCGAACTATGAGGGATGGCACATCGTGCATAAATAAGCAGTCCCGCAATGTAGTGCCAGCTGTCACTGTCTTCTGCCACTACCTGCCACTGATTGAACAGTATATGGCTACGCAATGCAGGTGCATCATATCATCGCTGAATATAACCTTTCGGGAGCGGCTGCTTTCTTTTTCGGATCATGCCCATCAAAGCTCCAGTTTTTATCATACTGAAAAGGCGAGTGGAGAAACTAAAAGTGACAAAATGAATGTTTTAAGGGTTTATGCTGGAGGCAGATTATCAAAAGTAGAATTATCTAATTTCCTGTAAAATAATTGCGGGGAGTCTTAAGATCCGCATTTCACAGCATGAGACGATAGCGCAGGCTACCACACGCCGCATGAAACCCTGCTTTAAGCAAGCCGTATGAACGCACCTGCATGCGTGGCCTATAGTGTCAACATATCTAACTCAGAATGCAAGGCTCCTGTCAGGCTGATTCTGATATTACCCTCTCATATATGAAAGGAGAGGCTCGAATTGGCAGCTCCTGCCAATCGTAGTGTCAGGTCAACCCTACGTCCCATCAATGCGCAGTCATGCCAGCTGGCAGCTACCACCTGCCAGCGCCATGATCTTGATTATTCGATCACAATGCCGACAACGCTGTATCCTCTGGTTAACGCTGTTGCGTTAAATGTGGGTGACCAGACCCAGCCGTCGCGAATATGATGCGCGAAGTTGGGCCTACATCCACATTTGGCTAGCCAAAATATAGATATGCAAAAGCAACAGGCATAAGCAACAGCTCTAACGTGGTAAATGTTTTGCTGATACATTCCATATATTCACGTTGCATCAGTAGCAATGCTCGAAAGCAGTCGCTCGCATTCGCAGGCAGAGTCGCCCAGCAAAGCAATTAGCCGCGTTCGTAAGCTCCAAGTTGAACACTGGCGGCGGTTAAGGGATACCGGAGGCAAATTTGTCCTGTCTGGCGAAGTACACCAGGGCTTCCAGCCTGATTCTTCTATTATCGCGCAAAATCCGACAAATCTCGGTAGTGAAATGGCCTATAAGGTTATGTCGATGCCTTACCTCTGCAAGCAATGCCGGCCTCTTCTACCTCCGCAGGAATAAGTGTACGCACTGGGCTACATAACGGTACATTTTCGGTGTACATTACGCCCCAGACTCGCTCAGTCGCCTCTCGGCACTGCGTGCGCAAAGATAGTGCTTGCTTCGGGACGCTGTCTCAGCTTGGAAGAATTCGTGCCACGGACGTGCTGCAGCCCTCCCTTGTTGGTATCAGTTAAACTGGAGAGATTTCAATGATTTTGTCCCGTTTCTCACACTGTGATCAGTGAATCTGCCGCTCCCGAAACGAAAAGGAAAAAGAAATGGCAAAGTGATGAAGCCAGCTCATTGTCCAAGGAAACATCAACTAGACTATCAAAATCGCCATCAGGGGTGCCGGCTTTCCGTGTTTCACCTAACTGCCTTTTTTGCCGTTGTTGTTGTTATACACAACGGATGTGGAATCTGATTGTTACATCACGTTTAACACGAGGCAAATGTGTCGTCGCGGATACCACTGGCAAATTGAAGTGTGGTAAGCAAGAGTCCGGTGAAACGTTCATCGGCAATTAAAACGACTGCCTATTCGTTACAAGAACGAAGGCCCGCTTCGGCTCGACTTGGTTCCTGCCTTTCGAGCACTTGTGGAGGCCTTTTTTAAGTATAGGTTGTGTACTTTTCGTGAAGGAAAACATGCCCCTGTGGTTACGTCTAGCATGCTACGCGTCATTAAGGAGGTAGCCTGAATTTATGGGAAAGATTACTGAAAGGAACGCACAGATTTGAATAAAGGAAAACACTGGACTACATGCAGAGTAATATTACAAAAGTCGACGGTGACTTCGGTATGGTAGCATATCTTGAAAGGGCACCGTCACATCCGGACATTTGGTACAAATTCTCGGAAAAAAATTATTTTTAAACAATACATTTTCATATACTGTACAACTGCACTATAACAGTTAATATATCCGCGGGCCTTTCCTCGGAAAAGGCTAGCAGCTTTTTGCTATTTATTAAAAAAAAAAAAACGCTCTACTGGCAGTGTTAATTACTTGCTGCGAGCGCAGGACAAACTTCAGGGGCACGCTTTTGGTACATATCGGAAGCTTATACTTTCTCTAACAGGCTAACAACTATAGGTTTATCAGGGCATTTAATATCATACTCAAAAGATGCCTAATGCTTCTTTTCAGCAGTGAAGCCTACTGATTTCCTATGGTAGCTTTAACTAATTGGGTCGAGCGTAGGAAAAACTTTGAAAGCTTTTTTTTTTTCTGTTACTCATCGAAAGCTTTCAAAAATCAGCATGTCCTACATAACGGTACAGTACAATATCCCACAAGCGTAGATGTTAACCAGCCACGCAAGTATGACAGTATCTTACAACATATCACTGTTTGCTGCAGTTAACGGTTGCTCCACAAATATGAGCTCGTCCTTGTCCGAGCTAGCTGACCCCTTTTGCTTGCTAGGGTTTTTGCGCCAGAGGACTGGATTCTACAGTTTCTTTCGCATGTAAGGATGTAAGCTGTAATTCGGACAGATGCAGAGAACACCCAAAGAAATGGTGTTCGCATCTTCTCAACTAGTCGACATTTCTCTCGTACCCCCGACTGCAATAACAAAAGCTACGCAGCACAGCGTGGATGAAGGAAAACCGAAAGATCAGAGTGCTGGTTAACAGTCTCAGGCAAGGCAAATTAATTATTGACAAGGTGGAGATCAGACAGGTTTATTTCCGGAGCAGCCCAGCAACCGTATTATTCGCGGGCAGGCCCTCGTCTTCATAATTCAGAAGAGAACCGTGCAACTTTATAAGGAAAGAAGCCAACTTCCGCACCGTATACGGATTTGCGAACTGAGCCGCCTTTTATGTTGGGCAATCATCATTTCCCCACTGCATTTATTTAGTTGAATAGGAGTTTCTTTTTTTTAATTATGTAAGACTACAAAAGCAGCATCGTTCATGTGTCCCGTTCGCTGACTGAGTTTAATTCAAATCTACGCCTTTATATTTATCCAAACTCTGGCTAAATGGAAACGAGAGACGTCAAGGCATCAAACGCGCAGGAATGTGGATCCTCTCTTTCAATGAAGATTAAAAATGACGCTTTCATAAATCCCATGCGTTCCACTCACGCAGCGGCGGGTGCGCTTTGCGATAAGCGTGCTTCATACGCGCAGCCCCGTTTTCTTAGTTATACCATAACAGCATCAATTCTTTGCATTGGGAAGCCAATTGAAAGGCAGGAGTGGTACTGTTGAAGTCAAGAGAATGAGATAAGGACTGTGTAGAATCACTGTCAGGCATTTCAATTAATCGTGTGAAGTGCCGTGGTGTACTCATACGGGTTCCTACTTTGCAAGGTGCAACATCATGAAAATCTCAGAGTTATTCCCATTCAAGTTAATCTCTGTGTATAAAAACGCTGATTCAACTAAGAATGAGTTCTTCCTATCAAGTCTCAACCTGACTAGTTCGATTCCATCTTATAATACACGGAACAAAATGTCACGGTCCGTACCTTTCTGCCGCACTACATAAGGTAAGCAGTCACTGACATACAATCTACCCCATTACCTCAACATTCTGCACAAGAACAACATCATACTTGAAAAGACTTCACGTCATAAATTAGTAACACTTATTCCTTTGTTTGAATGTGCATAGTTTTCACATTGTGATTAAAACATATACGTACAGCTTTGTGTATCTTCATTCTACCTGATTTGTATCTCGGTTGATTATAAATGCGTTTCCTGTACATAAAAATGTTGAGTAGTTTCTTTTGTCAAATTATGTCGAATGATAATAGAGGCATAAAATTATGCAAATGTTACTGTATATATTCTGTGGATGTATTTCTTTTGTGCTTGCGAGTGCGCTCTTCCACTGCTGTTGTGATCAGCTGCTGGACTATATACGCCGGCAGAGGGCGCAGGGTGGCTCGCAAGATGCAACAATGCAGCTTTTTGCCTTGTGTTCTCTCTCCTTTGTTACTCATGTAACCTTGTGAGAGGTAATAAAGATATCATTCATTCATATCATTCATTCATTCAAGTAATCCATAGAGCGGATATTCTCTTGGCAATCATTTATTTAGCCTCTAATTTCTTCATTTAATTTGTTTCTGATCAGCTTATATATGGATATACCGATTTCGAGTGTCTTTTCAGCTGTGCAGAAAGTGCGCAAAAATCATTGGTACTTAGAGGGAATCTGCTAGCCCTAATCTGCATTCTGTTATTGTGTGCCCTCTCAGGACGCCCTGTGGGTGTCTCCAGCTGCCACACTGGGTCTTCCCGCGTTACGACCGTGAGGGAAAATACGTTTTCTTTTTGTTTTGATTTTGGTTCGACGAATTATCCATCTGAGTTTTTGCTACCGCCCCCACTGAACTTCTTCAGATACCTACACACTTATCGCTTGCTTTCCAGAACACTGATTAATTGATTATGAGGCAGCACACCTGGAAACACGTAGACAGGAAGAGGGAAGGGGAGGTTTCCAGCTGGTGTGCTACCTCATAATCAATGGCATACCAACTAGCCCAATTATCCGCTTTACTCCAGAACACGCCACTTGTTCCTTTCCACAGAAATACATATGCACGAATCTGTTCTTGTTCATTTTTCTAAACATCAATTTTTAAGGTGTAGGCAATAACCGGCTCATCGGCAATGACACCCGACGTCGTACTGAAAGTTCACTGACGTACTGACGTCACAGGCTTCCCTGTGACGTCGCTGCAAATTTCAATCACACCAAATGCTCAAGTTAAACGTGAGGTCACGTGTGGCATGAAAAAAAAAATTATCGGGTGCAATACGAATTAAAGGCAGCCTCAGATTGCTTAACTTAACAAAATAACGGATTTTGCTTAAAGAAAGAAATTGGATTATAAGCGGAATTGGAACCCGCGACCTTTTCGTTGAGAGCTGGACACACCGCTTACTAGGCCGCGCAACGCACAAGTGGAGGTTTACCTCTATGCAATGAAGTCAGTGAACCTCGCAACAGAATTCACGATGAGACATTAATGTTTTCGCATTCACAGCATGTTAGTAGCCTAAATCTTTTATCGTCTACCCTATTAAAAAATGAACCCCTACGCATAAAATGCGGAGGTGTTTTAGTGCCTTAGATTCGTTTCCTTCTTGAAGACAAAAAAGCAATATTTATTTTCTTTGATAGTTCACGTTCTGGAAAGTGAAGAGTACGCAGGGCGTGTACTCAATAGACATTAAATGTTTAACGATTCTAAACTAGACATTATTTGCATGTCCTTAAAGTGGGCATTGCCCTAAGCGTACGGTAAAATAAATGAAGGTTCTACCAGCTTTTAATATATATGACTTTCGGGCTGATAAATTTTAACAAGAGACGCGATTGAGAGACGCCGCAATCAGGTCATGGCTTACTTAAGGACTACTTTTATGTAGTCGTCACCAATGGCCGTGCGTTTCCGCCAGTGGTGTTATATGTTATGTATGCCGTCCTAGATGAATGGTGGCGAAGTTTTGACAACGTAAGCGACGCGCGTCATTGATAATAACGAAGCCGTAGCACTAGTGTCCTTTTCACGCGCTTGCTCGTCATGGAAAACATGCGGTAAGGTTGGCGGGGAACAAAGAGCTGCGCTAATCCTTCTGAGGCGGCGCCCGTACAACAGACCACTCGTTCGCAAGTGCATCGCCACTGGTGCAGACGAAATCTCAAACTGTCGTTCTTCTGCGAAAAATCACATTACAAACTCTGATTTCAAGTTGATATCTTTCACTTTAATAAAATTTCTAGCGGATAAAAAATAAGTAGCGCGCTGAACACATCAATTAGTTAATCTACACATAGTTTAAGTTTAGTTTATAGGGTATAACATCCCAAAGCTACTACGGCTATGAAAGATGCCGTAGTGGAGGGCTCCGGAGATTTCTACCACCTGGTGGTCTTTATCCGGCACTGGCATCGCACAGCACACGGGCGCCTTGCTTTTCGCCTGCATCGAGAAGCGGACGCCGCGGCCAAGATTCAATCCCGCCTCCTTGGGCGCAGTAATAGAGTGCCCTAGCCGCTGTACCACCACGGAAGGGCTGCACGTGGTTTAAATGTGCCCTATAACAGCATTACAGACGTGAGGCATTTCCGCTATTACCGCAGATCTAATGCAGGCGTAATGCAAAATGAAAGCCCTGTACAGTATTCAGATTTCGTGTATTATCAAGAACCTCATTTGGGTGGTAGAAGTTCGTCAGGAATGAATCGTAAGGACTGCAGGGCATCGAAGTTATTACCCACTCTTGAATCCAGTCACCTACCAACGGAGAATGTGCACAAGAGACACAAATGATTGAGAAAGCCTAGCATCCTTCCTTTCTGTCTTTACAAGGCGGATAACAACACGTAAAGAGGTACCAAAGGACGTAATAACGCAGATTAATAAAAAGAAAAATACGTCGCTAAGCGAAATAAATATAAGTCTGAGCGTCCAGCAGTGGCCTCGACGTTGTCTGTTTGGAGCACAGGGTCGAACTCCGACCGGCTTGCGTCTGCTATTATCGCACTGTCTTAGCTGATCCGTGAGAACGCTAAATACAGGAACCACCGATCGGAGTCCATTTCCGGCCCCGTCGATAATGCACAGAGGTTTGAAAACGAGTTGGGTCACGAACAAAGCGCCTGCGATGTCTCTTCGGAGCCCATAGCCGTGACACACGCCGCTGACGGCTCACACTCACGGAAGGACAGTTCTTTCTTTAGCCTCAGCTTTTTGTCCCCCTAGCGAGCGTGTCGTGATGAGCGACTATTTTTCCAATCGGCACCGCTGGTGTAAAACGCTCGCCTGTCCCCCGTGCTATTATCAACTTCAGGGGCACGGCTCACGGCACTGCGCCTAATTGGGCTCCTCGGGGGAAAAAGAAATAGAGAAACACATTCCGCTGGAAGAAAGCCAAACCATCTGCAGTTGCCATTAATTTGTCCGCAATTATTTGGCCACACGGGTGCAAAAAGTCGGACCGTAACGACAGGGGCGGGAGACGCAATTCTGGCGATGCCGCAGTATTTTTCTATTACTTCCACTTTAGCGGCAAATCGGTATCAGTCTTTTGTTGTTTCGTAATTCGCTCTGGCACCCCCCGACGGCACGTGCCGCCACTCTTGGCCGCTATGGCGTAGCAGGGCAAAGACGCCAACGACACGCTTCCTGGAGCTGAGTAGGTTAACACACAGGGAGTAGACGCACTTCCATATAACCGGTTCTTTTGTATTGTCAAATGCAGCTGCTGTTGAATCTTGCCAAAACTTGCGCACTAAAGGACTGCTTTACGAAGTAAATGATAAGAAACTTGGGGTGCATATATGTTTTCTTATAAGCCGATTTTTTTTTGAACCGGGGAATAGCAAGTATTAGGAACGCTAAGGTCTTTTTAAAATTATATAAATTTGTCTTCAGTCCGATTACCATTGATGCCGAATGAAGCTATAGAGGAACAGGCACTCAAACTAAAAACGGATTTGAATATTGCGTCATTTGGTGCTTTGAGCATGAGGGTTGAAGAGTTGCATGGGGCAAAAGAAGTGAGAAGTCAATTAGGTATATCGTCAAAACTTAGTCGCCCATTATACTATATTTCAAAACAGGACTCGTAAGCATATTGTTACACTAGTTACTTTGGTTTGGTTTGTGGGGTTTAACGTCCCAAAGCAACTCAGGCTATGAGAGACGCGCTAGTTACTTTGTGCAGCGCAGCGTAATCACGCATTCGGTGAAGCTGATCAAGATGACGACTGTCCCATGCCTCTTACCGAAACTTTTCCAGACCAGGTAAATTTCTAGCAAGAGCAATGCGAACACCCTTCTCTAGATCCGTTGCTTGATGAGGGGCTGTCGTGACGCTGGGGCTACGTCGACCCGGCCTTCACTTGGTAGCGTGCAGAGACTCGGGGTTGATGAAGGATTGATTCTTCGAAGTTGGTAAAATATGTACAAGCAGGTTTAATGGCACTTTGAGAAATCTTATTTACATGAATATTTACATGAAGAAGAAGGGTATAACAGCAAAATGGCAAGCGTTAAGAGTTCATAGCGAGAAGCGACTGGATGAGCCGTTTACCCAGGGCTCAGAGCGACATTTCGTGCTCTGCAACGTCCTTAAAACCCCCTATGTCCAGCCCCTCTCTGAAAATGCTGACCAACCAATACCAGGGCACGCCCCTCAGATATCGGCATCCAATCGAACACATCACTGCACTGATGGTCTGAAGCACTGACTGGCCCGGCATTGTTTCGTTGGGCCTGGTCACTTGTTGGCGGGAAAAGCTTGAGAACGGCGAGGAGGTACATTTCTATACTTTAGCCAAGAATCGATAGGCTGGTTCCGGCAAGTGGATTTACTTCTCAGAAACCCAAGTGCACGTGCGCGCCGCTTACTGCTCCCAGCATTGTCCCTTTCCGGCAATTGCAAATCTTTTCTGCATTCCCGGGAAATCCTCTAATGGCCGTAATCACCTTGCTCCTTTCTTGTCCTGTACGTCAGCGGACGTGTCACTCTGTCGCCTCCTTTGGACAATAGGCATTCCTTACTTGACCATAGCGCTTCTCGACGGGAAGGGTGAACAATTGAACGAAAGCATTTCCGGCTATTTCCCGCAGGGGGACATTTCTTTGTGTTTTTCTAGACGTTCTCTTGACAGGGTTAATTTGGCATTTGCAGGGTGTCCACAAAGCAAAACAGGCTTACACAAAAGGATTCCTGGAAACAGGCTCACTTAGCGCCCTTGTACCAACAGCACATATCCACAGCACTTATCCATGCCCACAGGCGAACAATAGAGCGCGCAAGTGCGGATGATGCACGGTCGTAACAGCCTCCTCCCCCGCCAGAAGAGTCTCGGAGGGCAGCAGTCGCAGCTGCTGCATGAAGAGACGACTTAATGGCCTGCACATGAACGCTTGAAGCTCGCTGTTGCTTGTCGCGTTGTCTTGATTGTCGTAGGCCAAATTGCTCGAACTGTCTGAAACTCAACCACATGTCGAAGCAAGCACTCGGCTCCCGTCTGAAGAGACCAGGTTAAAAGAAAACTGCCATTGTTGTTCGAGAAAAGCCCACTCTTAAGACGTTCAGGACCCACGTATTCCTAGAAAACCAAATGTGCTGCTTTACATAGTCACACATGTACAAGTGCACGAGAAAAAAAAAACCTGATTATCAATTTGGATACATGGTGAGGAACACCTCGGACCGCTTAGAAACAGCGGCTAAGCGCGTCCGCATTCCCATTTAATTTCCCCTTTTTGTATCTTATTTCAAAATTGTACTGCTGTAAAATCAAGCTCCACCTAAGAAGGCGACTGTTCTTCGATGTCGCAGTTTGCAGCCAAGCCAGGGGACAATGGTCCGTCTCTACGGTGAATTTGGCCCCTCCAAGATAGCACTGCAATTTTTGAATGGCCCATACAATGCAAGCGCACTATTTCTCTGACGCGCAATAAGCCCTCTCTCTAGAACTCAGTTTTCTGCTCAGGTAGAGCACGGGGTGCTCATTACCGTCGTCATCTCTCTGGCAGAGAACAGCACCTAGCCCTCGATCACTTGCATCACACTGGACCGTGAATTCTCGGTCATAGTCTGGAGCTCGCAATACCGGACGGCTAATCAGCACAGCCTTCAGGTTTACGAAGGAGGCTGCCTTTTGTTCGTCCCAGACTACATTTGTCGGTTCTGTCTTGCGGAGAGCGTCGGTCAGAGGGCTAGCCAAAGCTGAATAGTTAGGGATGTAGTGATTGTAGTATCCCGTCAGACCCAGGAATGCTCGAATTTCCGTCTTTGTGCTCGGCCGCGGGTAGTCTGCTACCGCAGACATCTTAATCTCGCTGGGTTTCCTGAAACCTTGACCTACATTGTGACCCAAGTAGTCCACGGTCGCCCTTGCCAGGCAACATTTCTCGGCCTTTACGGTTAGTCCAGCTTGACGCAAAAGGCTCAGTACAGCTCTTAGATGTACCATATGGTCCGCCCATGAGTCGGAAAAAACCGCAATGTCGTCTAAGTAAGGCACTGCGAATGTTTCACACCCCTTTAAAACCCTATCCATGAGTCGGAAAAAACAAAATGGAGCATTTTTGAGCCCGAAACTCATCATTGTTGGCTGGTAGCTGCCCGTCGGAGTGACGAAAGCCGCGTATCTGCTGGCGCGTTCAGTGAGCGGTACTTGCCAGTATCCTCGAGTAAGGTCCAGCGTAGTCACATATGCCGCTCTACTGACCTCTTCTACTCTCTCCTCAATATTCGGAATAGGATACACTTGATCCCTGGTGAGAGAATTTAGCTTTCGGTAGTCTACCACAGGCCTAGGGTCTTTACCTGGAGCTTCTACTAAGATCATAGGCGAAGCATAATCGCTTTCCGAGGGTTTTATTACTCCCAATTCCAGCATGCGAGTTACTTCCCTATCCAGAATTTCTCTTTGCCTTGGAGAAAATCGGTAGCACCTTGATCGCACTGGCACGTCTGAAGTCAGCTCAATATCGTGCTCAGTCAAATCAGTCCAGCCTGGCCTATCCACGAAGCAGGCCTCAAACTCTGTTATTATCTCGCCCAGATCGGACAGCTGGGATTTCTTTAGATCTCTCTGCTCCGTCTTTTTGAGAAGCTCCTGAGCGTTGCTTCCTTTTCCGCTGAGGCAAATCAAGTTGTCCCCCATCTCCTCGGGAAGGTTTAACGTTAGATTTACCACGGCTTGCTCCATAGCTAAGTCCTCTCGGGTTCCACTTAAAAGTCTCGTGAGATTACTAGATACTGTCGGCAAGAGGTTACTCTCAAGAACGTCCTCATTCCGCGTCTCATCAAGCTCACTTTCAAGTTGACTTATCTGAGATGCCTCGCTCTCAAAGTTTTCTGACCTGCTATCTTCCGCATCTACCACTGTTTTAACTGCCGTTTCCTCCGCTGTGGATTTTTCTGGAATGAGCAGTGTAGCTAGTTCTCGCGCCTTTGAACGTGTTAAGGCTTGCACAACTCTGTCTCCGAAAAGGATTCCCCTCTTTCGCAGTAGCATGTCCGATTTGTTGGAGAACAAATACGGATAGCACTTAGGAAGCTTTCCTGAAACGGCAGCCTCGGTTGTTAACTTGCAGAAAGGGCCCTCGATGACCACGTTCGCGATTGGCAAGCACACACTCTGTTCCTCCACTACCTGGCGGATCCATGCACACTGTCCTGTATAGTCGGAAGGCGACACATACGCCGGATGGACAACATCCATCGTTGCGGCCGAATCGCGCAGTACCTTGCAAGGCTTCCCGTTGACTACTAGGTCATGCAGGTAGGGTTCCAAAAGCTGCATATTTTCATCGCAGTCACTGACATACGAGAAAGCAATCTTTTCTTTCCGGCAGTTGACGGCAATGTGACCCTGCTCATTACACCTAAAGCATGTGAGCGGCTTCCTAGCCTCAAACTTATTCTTTGTGTTCTGCGCGTTGGTCACTTCCTCACTTTTCTCACTGCCGTCCTTTCTAGGGCGTTTGCCTGAAGAAGCCTTCCTTTCTTCGTTTGCAAATCTAGCAAAGTGCCTTTTCTGACGGTTATTCACGCTCAACTTGGGATTGCGGGGCCTATCCACTGCTGAGTTGCTGAATTGTCGGCGCGAAGTGTACTCCTCAATGAGTTCGGCAGCTTCAGTTGCCGACTTAATGTCACCTCGGTCCAGTAACCAATTTCTTTCTTTTTCTGGGAGGCAGTTATAAAACTGCTCCAAAAGAATTCGCTCGACTACGGCGTCCTTATCACTGTAGGAATCTATGCTCTTTAGCCACTCGCCCAAATTGACTCTTAAATTGTACAGGAATTCAGGGTAACTCTCGTCCCTGGACTTAGTAGCGTTCCGAAAACGTTGTCTGAACGCCTCGGCGCTAAGCCTATACTTTCTCAGAAGGCAAGCTTTGACCTTCTCGTAGTTGTCCGCGTCCTCCTTGCTTAGCCGCGCGACAACCTCCGCTGCCTCGCAGGGCAGAACCGTCAATAATCTCTGAGACCAAGTGTCTCGCTGGAAGGACAGTTTTTCGCAGGTTCGCTCAAAGTTAGCCAGATACAGACATATATCCCCTGATATCACATATGGCTGCATGTACTTTGACATCTTGAAATCTGCCTCCTTGTTGAGAAGAGGTACCGCTAGCTGGGGACAATTGCCCGACCTCTTGCTCAACTCTAGTTCTAATTTCCGGAGCTCAATTTCTAGCTCCAGCCTTTTTGCTTCTCTTTCAATTTCACGCTCTTTCTGCTGTCTGAGCTGTTCCTTTTTTTGACCGATGAGGTTCCATGCTTCACTGAGCTCCTCATCATCGGTTCCCAGATCAGTGATTGCCTTTATAATCAAGGGTTTTCGTTCAAAACCACTTGTATCAATTCCCAATTCCTCACACAATAGCAACAGGTCCGGTTTCTGCAGCTTTTGTAGGTCCATGATCACTCCGAGTGTCGGCTACCAAACCTAAAGGCGTTTCCACACTCTCTTTACCAGTTCTAAAATCTAACCCTGTTCTAGAACCTGGTCCACATCAGAAGAAAAGCCAAGCACTCACCCACACATGCGATCGATTTTCCGAGCTGCTCTCTTGTTGGCCGATTGTTGCTCCTGCTTGTTGCTTGAGATGCCACCTCCGATCACCAGATGTTGTGGCTTGTAGATTCTGATCCACCTCGAATCACCAGATGTTGTAGCTTGTAGATCCAGATCCCAACGCTGGTCACCAGTTGTCGTGACGCTGGGGCTACGTCGACCCGGCCTTCACTTGGTAGCGTGCAGAGACTCGGGGTTGATGAAGGATTGATTCTTCGAAGTTGGTAAAATATGTACAAGCAGGTTTATTGGCACTTTGAGAAATCTTATTTACATCAATATTTACATGAAGAAGAAGGGTATAACAGCAAAATGGCAAGCGTTAAAAGTTCATAGCGAGAAGCGACTGGATGAGCCGTTTACTCAGGGCTCAGAGCGACATATCGTGCTCTGCAACGTCCTTAAAACCCCCTATGTCCAGCCCCTCTCTGAAGATGCTGACCAACCAAATCCAGGGCACGCCCCTCAGATATCGGCATCCAATCGAACACATCACTGCACTGATGGTCTGAAGCACTGACTGGCCCGGCATTGTTTCGTTGGGCCTGGTCACTTGTTGGCGGGAAAAGCTTGGGAACGGCGAGGAGGTACATTTCTATTCTTCAGCCAAGAATCGATAGGCTGGTTCCGGCAAGTGGATTTACTTCTCAGAAAGCCAAGTGCACGTGCGCGCCGCTTACTGCTCCCAGCATTGTCCCTTTCCGGCAATTGCAAATCTTTTCTGCATTCCCGGGAAATCCTCTAATGGCCGTAATCACCTTGCTCCTTTCTTGTCCTGTACGTCAGCGGACGTGTCACTCTGTCGCCTCCTTTGGACAATAGGCATTCCTTACTTGACCATAGCGCTTCTCGACGGGAAGGGTGAATAATTGAACGAAAGCACTTCCGGCTATTTCCCGCAGGGGGACATTTCTTTGTGTTTTTCTAGACGTTCTCTTGACAGGGTCAATTTGGCATTTGCAGGGTGTCCACAAAGCAAAACAGGCTTACACAAAAGGATTCCTGGAAACAGGCTCACTTAGCGCCCTTGTACCAACAGCACATATCCACAGCACTTATCCATGCCCACAGGCGAACAATAGAGCGCGCAAGTGCGGATGATGCACGGTCGTAACAGGGCGAAAGTCTGCGCCTAGAACCCCTTTCGTTATTCAAGGTGCTAGACTCTTCAAAAAGAACTACTCAGCATGGTGGTGCCCGTCTGCTGCTTGCCACGCATGAAATCACCCCAGGTTATCTCGGCTTTGTCCGCACTTTCGACAGAGCACGATAACGTTCGCATTGGCACAGGTTGTAGACGATAACAAAGCGCTGAGTAACAAGTTGCACCCCTTCCCAACGCCTGAAGCGAAGCACCACGTCATTAGCTGGTTGCTTCAACTAGTCAAGCATCTTGCATTGCCTTTTGAGAAAATCAGAATTGGCTTGATTGCTGCTTTCCCGACGTCGCCTGACTGCCGCCGCCGAATTAATGTGGCTGTCGAATCCGTTGATCAAATATGTAGAGACTACTGCGCTCGTTTCTGCCAATGCGGCCGTCGTTACTAATTTTCCGCTACATCGAATCATTATTTTCACCACGGCGCGCACCGAGTGATCATTAGTGACCGCTGTCCTGAGTTTAGTGGATACATTGTGACATTGGGGAAGAGCTCCTCCGGCTCTGTACATCCGAATACCGCCATTCTACTGTCTATCATCGATAGAACTTACTGAGAACCTCAACCGGACTTTCAGCATAGTGTTGACGTATGTAGCGTCAGGTCATAAGAATTGGGACGCTGACCTGCCGTCGTTGACTTACGCCTACAACGCAGCTTATCATGAAGTGACCGGAAAATCAACCCTTTTCCTTCTCTACATATGCTTGCCAGTGTGATGTCCCGGCTATAGGGCTCTTTTCGAGGTGGAGAGCAGGAATCACACACCAAATAGGACCAGTAACAGATTTAATCGGAGCTGGAGGCCCCCGCTCACCCGACGGTCTTGAGGCTGCGTCTGGACGCCGCTGCGGTGATCCGGTGCCTGGGATGGAAGACCATAGCTGCAGGCAGCGCTGATGATGATGGTTTACACTGCGAGCTCAGTATACGGCGCCGGCAGGACTACGAGCCATATTAGTATTATCAGGCAGTCATCCCTCTGGAGGCGACGTTGGGTCGACCTCCTCTAGCGTCTCTCGTTCCTCTCTGCCCCGCCGTCCTTCTGCGGCTTTCCTTGCCACCTCGGGTCCTTTCTTCCCGTTCTCAGAACCCTTGCCATCCTAGCACGTCGTCCCCGCATTCCAGCGTGTCGTTCATCGACCCTTCTTCGCCAACGGTTTTCGAACAAAAGGCGATAGGAGCAGGAAAAATTGTTGAGAGGTTGGTGGCTCACCGCGCAACCCGGATTCCAACTTCCGGCACAGGCAGCTAGGCATCACACCAGCAACCTTCCTGGACGGAACTGTTGTTTTCTCCGTAAACGATGGCCATCTGTGTCGCAACATTGCAACACCTCTGTCTTTCCGAGGAAGCCCGTCGTCTTGCTCGTCTGCGAACCATCGCCCCACAAGACCGCTCGATATGTGTGATATGACGCAGCGCATGCTGCAGTCACTTCCGAACCGGGAGATTTTGTTTGGCTTCGGACGTCATTACGACGCGGGGGACTGTACCAAAAGTTCCTGTGGCAATACGCCGGACCCTTTGTTGTTCTAAGTCGTCGGCTGAGTGAGGTCACGTGTGTTATCGCTAAAGTGACTGCGACGAATCGCTGCTCACGGAAGACGCAGCAAGCTCACCTAACACGACTGAAGCGCTGCTATCTTAGATCTTGTTGACTCGCTCGAGGACGAGCTTCGGCTGTCCGGTGACAAGTCTTACGCTAATTACGATGCAAGGCGCTGGGCATGAGGTAGAGAAGGACGAAGTGGAGCGCGAGTACTGTGGCAGTGTCTTGCCTGACAGTTCCTTGTTTTCATCCACCTCCCTCCTATCCTGTAAATAAATTCACCCACGTAACAATTTTGAAACAATTTTGCGACTGTTTTAATACAATATGAGGGAGCCTACTACATGCATCGGTGGAGGCTACATTCCTTACACGTTTTCGTATTTTCATATTCTATGATTTTATAACTGTATACGGGCGCGTTTCCTGAGGCGAATGCGTGCAACGCCAATTTGCAAATTTTGAGTATATGATAGCTGAGCTTAGCTGCCGGCGCCAACCAAGAAACATCCATAGTTGATCCCAAACGAGGCCCCTACACTACAAGGTTGGAATTATAGGCTCTAGATAGGGACGCGAAGAGTACCCGCCTTTTCTGCCTTTCGTCAGCGTTGTAGAGGTTACGATGGTTAAATTTAAATCAAACTAATGGTTGGTCCAGCTTGAAGTCCATCGAGGCCCCATCAGCGCGCCTTACCTTATATATCTTTTCGTAACCGGTGCCACGATGCTCGCAACCGCTTAGCGATATTTTGAAGGGAAATTAATATCTCGAAAACCCGCCGGTCATTTCACTATTCGTCGCGTTTAACCGAGGCATTCCCTCAAAACTATAATGGGCGCGCACTTGGCGGTGCTAGAAGTTCAGCTGCCAAAGCTAGCACTTGGGCGAAAATCTAGTTCCCTCCGACTGGACTGAAACAATTTCGCTACATTTCACGTGCTCTCACAATAGCAATGCATGTGCTGCCAGTTGAAACGCAGTATTAATGTGTGGAAAGGAGGAGCAGCGGAGCCAGGACATCAATACGGCGACACCCAAAGGCCAGCATTTCCACGTACACAAGACTGCGCAGTGGCGCAGACGCTGTCGCGTAGGTTGTGTCAAAGAAAATAAGAGTGTTCTCCACCTGCGCGCAGCTTTCCTCGGCGTACCGTGGCTAAGCCGTGTCTCTTTCAAACGTTATTCATATCGAATGACAAAGTAGCTGCAGCTGAACGAACAGAGAAGCTGTCTAATGCATATGATCATGAACTGGAGAAGTAGGTTAGAAATTTTCGGCTACAAAGGTCGCATCGAACAAAGGATAATAAACTTTTACGCATGCAGAATTTGACAGAATCAGCTCCTATAGTGTGCTCTTGCTAAGCTACCCTACTTCTATGCAAGAGACCTCGCTGGTAGAATACTGCAAGTCCTAAGCGATCGAACTGCATAACTGAGGCTCTTCCAGTCCCAATTTGGCTGGCTTGCTAGCCTGCAAAGGCAGAACGCAGCCACTTTAGCGGCCCTGCGTTGTGCGGGTGGGCTTTGTTGAGGAGGAAAAGTGTGACAATCGTGGAGATCACAGAAACTAGGCCACTCAAAGGCAAAAGAAGCTAAGTTCAGAAATAGAGAGGAGAGTGTAGAAACAGCGGAATTAAAGGTGGAAAAGGTATATGCTGGGAAATGTTCAGCAACAAAAAAATAAGGGGAGGGATAAAGGTAAGAGCAAGAGCTGCTTGTTTGCTGATTTCTACAGCCTCTTGGAATTTCTGTTGGATGGGAGCAGTAGCGACAGGCCATGTCATGCAGAAGGGCGAATGAGCATTTTTATATAGCGCGGTAGACACTACAGATTAGTGAAACAAATCGAAGTACAGAATTTCTAAACTTCTTTCGAGCCTCAACAAAGCGCGCTGCTGTTCTTATTAGGGAGGATCATTTTGAAAGACTTAAGGCCCCCCCCAAAAAAAATTAAAAAAAAAAAGCACGACAGGTGCAATAACGAGACACAAAAGAATCTCCCATCTTGCAATAGGTTTATTATAGGCCGTGGTCAGAAAAGATTTGTCGGCCTAGTCATTCTGAGCTGTTTCATAATAGGTCACTTATTATTTCGTTCAGTTGGGCTGCAGCCGCTCCTCGCCCACTCAAAGAGGGAGAATGATCAAACTTTTTCAAAGGCCAACATTGACAACACAGCGAAGAAAACACTTTGTGAAAGGCGCCCATGTATAGATGAACGAAGACAAGACTGTGGAAAATTTCTCACTTGTGGCTTTAAAGCATATTTTTTTTCTTTAAAGCACTCCAATCTATAGACCGTTTTACCAAGAGCAAGAAGGGGAGGAGGAAAATGCTCTCTAACCAGATTCATAGCGCCGGCCCATTGTTGCCTGTACCGAATGAGCTGTGCATTCGCGCGCTTCATGCATAGCAGAGCGGCCTTGCACCTTGGTATATTGTCGTTTGAGAGCCTTAAATACTTTTATTAGCACCCCTTTTAGTGGTAATGTCATCGGGACAGCAATGCGTGTTCGTGTACTGCACAAAAAAAAACAACAACAAAGAAATCGCAAGATGATTGCCGAGAGCTTGCGGGAAGCGTGCAATGACAGTCCGAGTGCGGCTGTGATATGTTTCTGCTTCACCGCGTTCCAGCCTATCCATATTTAATTATCCTATGAACGCTTTGTGTAAGCCAGACAGGCTTAGTACCAATCACGGACTCATGAATATGGTGCCCAGTTTACTTCCTCCTCTGTAGTAAACACGCACGCCGGGCAGGCCGTCACTCCCGCAAGCCCTCCGCGCCAACGATATAAATCATCCGCCAGCGCCAGAAGAGCGTGCTAAAATCTGTTCTTCACTTAAACAATAAGCCAATAGAAAAAAAGCTCTTTCTTGCAGATCTCTGCCTTGAGTGTTGTTGATAATGGTAACTGCAGTACAAACAAGTTTCTCAACACAGCCAACTGCCGCTGGTGCGGCGTGCTGATTATCGTCTGCACGCTGGCTCCGCTGCTAAAGCGTCATCTAAATTTAAATCTTTCTTTTACTGATACAATGGGATCGGCAGTAAGGCAGTTCCACGAGAGACCATTTACTCTAGCGCTGAGCAATTACAAAGCGCCGTTGGATATGCCTTCGATGCGAAAGAATTTAGGCCTAGCGACGACTTGGGAGTAGCGCTTGGCGAAAGTGTCGGTGTCGTCGTCCGCCGTGCCAGCGTGCGACGCCGCTTTCGTAAGCGCTGCTGTATGTGCTGCAAATTTGTCGTCTTCGTTCATGGTGCGGCTGAGAGCGCACGTTTTTCTATGTTTTGCGCAACAATACGTCGTGCAAACGATACGGCTACGATGGGACGGGGATATGATGTTGCTGCGCCGCCGGACGTACACCAAGGCTGCATAAAAACGTCGAACGGATGGTACTTTAGGCCCTACTTCTTTTTTGTGCTGTTCTTGATCCGTCACTTAACTTGAAAGTATGCATTGTTGAAGCAGGAAAGCTCGATCGTATGCTTTTCGCACTCGGTCGCCGGCGCACCACAGAGACGCATTCATTCGCCAAGCTAGGTGCGCGACAGCAGCGGTTAGCGGCGTAACCGCGGTGAACGCTGCCCGTGCCTTTAATGTGAAATGAAAACAGCGCTACGTTGAACATAAATATATACTGTCGAGAGGAAATACACAACATGAAATGGGTCGCACTTCACGTTAAATCAATGCGGCGATGACTGGAAAGCATCTTTCGTAGTGTCATATATTCCGCGTTCGATAGCTGCCCGTATACGGTTCATTCACTGTGTGTTTGTATGTACAGTTACCATTGCAATTATAAAATATAAGTGAAAATATATGTATCGTGAAATATACAACCGATACATCCTCACAGTTAACTCTGACGAGTTCAGCCTGCGGAAGCGGAGCGCAGTCCTTCGCAGCCACCCCGGCCGCTGCTGCTGTTTCCAACAGCTCCCGCTGTGCCAAGCGGATGGTATAAGGTTTGCTGGCATGCTCAAACAAAACAAAATAGCACCACGATGTCGGATAGCTTTCACGTGCTCCTGGAACCAGCACTTTTACCCTGCCGCATCGCACCACCAACACGCACAGCACAGCCCAAGATGGCGTCAAAAGGAGCCGGAGCGGACTTTCCCAGTTTGGCTCATACGGGGCGCCACAATCAAACTATGATGGCTGCGCCCAGGCATCGAAACTAAAATCGTCTATAGGTACGCGCCTCATTGGACGCATTGCTTTGTCACGCGCTTTTCGTTAGAAGAATCAGGCACAAAAGTACACAGGTACTTTGTCTTACAGTTTCTTTTCTTTGAAAGGAAATTTGCCAGCCATGCTCGCCAGAAGCGTGTGTGTGTGTGGGGGGGGGGGGGGGGGGGACATAGAGCGGACAGGGAAACAACAATTTCTACATCCTGCACCGCCTATATGAAAACTCCACGCGACGACCAGGTGTTGCTGAAACGTTTGTGACCGTTCCGTGCAGCCTGATCCACTGAACGGCACGCGTATAGCAGCAAAAACAGGACATTTTAGCCCAGCGATCGAGGCCGGCTATTCCTAATGTTCACTTGGATGGTGCGAAAGCCGTTGCGTGGAAGTGTTAATGAATACCAGCTGTATTTTCTCTATAACAGCTAATATTTCCGTCCCATTGTTCTAGCGCTTCAGTGGCCCTTTTCGCGCTTCATTTGACATTAGAGGTACAGTCTTTCTCAAAAGTGTAGAGCCCAGGGGCCCTGCTTCTGAGCCACTTTGTGCGGCCTGTAATATATTTACAATGTTCCAAATTTCTTGAGAGTAAGAAGATTTTTTGCCCTATCCTCTCCTATGGGAAGGACCTCCACTAATGCTAAATCAACTCTACTACACGGCTCAGAAGTAGACCCCCCGGGGTCTACACTTTTGACCAAGGCTGTACATGTATGACACACGCGACTGTCGGCAATATTTTCAACACTAATAGCTCGAAACAACCGATTACCGCTTAGTTCAGACCTGCAAATCTTTCAGGCATTCATGTCAGCTCACAATGAGTACGACGTGTTTGCACCGATGAGGAGTGCGCAGGCATTCTGGCGTGGACCAGACGTTGCGAAGATTTCAGCTATACAGCAGCACAGGTGTCGCGGCCTCTCTTACCGACGCTTCGTGCATATACATCTCAGCGCTTTTTTTTCCGGGACCGTCCTGCCGACAGCGGTCGTTGTCTCTTTTATGTACTCCGCAGATCGTTACATGAGGGGTACTCTTATATAGCCCCTGGCCGCGCTTTCTTTTACAGCCCCGAGCGGCCGTGCCGGCTCGCACGCTGTTCTCGCCATTGATCGAATTTTATTAAAGAGCCGTTGACCGCGGTAACGCTTTGGCCAGCGGCTCAAAATTGCCGAATGTCTTTGGGCCGCGGGCGCTGCGGGGGTTAAGTCACTAAACGGTCGAGTTCCCAGGCCTGTACACCCACCGCGGGCTCTTTTTACCGCCTATGCTAGGCACCACTGCCTCGCCTATGCTCCGCCATGCCCCGCCGGTGGCTCTGATTTATCACTTCCTTCCGGAGCTACTCGTTCCACCTTCGATTTCCGCGAGCCTCTACCGCGCAATCAGCATTTTTCTGCCTTTTATTATTTTTTTTTTTCCCGCACGCCGCCGCCACCGTCATGCAGCTCGCGGCCTCCACCGGCGGCCGCTATACCTGCCACGCTGGGACTTGCTGTGCGGGCTAATTAATAACGCATTATGGGGTCACGGAGCCCAACGCGCAGCCTGCAGCTCTCGCGTGAACACGGCTCGCTGGCTGACAAGAGCGCCTCGCATTGGAGAAGCTCGCTGTTAGCATAGGTAGTAATATCCACCATTCCCCCCTTTCATCCATTTGCATGTCACGCGACATCGTCTGCTTTTTCCGCAATCAGGCACGCGCCTTGGGCGCTTTCGTGCGCGTGCAGAGGGAAAATAACGCAGAGGGCGAAGCGAAGGCTGTAGCAGAAACCGGGGATTGGAATCGATATTCATGACTGATAAGAGTTCTGCTTAAGGGCTTGATAGCGCCGCTTGTTCTTCTGACGGCTCGTTTGGCAGAGTGACGCGTGGGATTTGCTTTCACGCGAGCCAGCTTACTTTTCTTTGTCCCCGCCTTCCTTCCTTTTCCACGTCGTTTTGAGGGCAAACATTTTGTTCCCGCGCTCTTCCAATAAACGTCTTTGTTGTCGGGACGCCGCTGAAGCCGCGTTAATTAATCTCTGGCGAGCCGATTCCGGCAAACACTAATGCTATCGTTTCAGGAAGGCAACAAAATACTTTCTGTCGAAAAGGGTGCGGTAAGGTAAAGCAAATGAATTTCGGGCACAACGACGAGCAAGCAACATGACGGTTATCTTTACGTAAGGAAATTGTCATTCACCTTTTTGTTTTCATTAAGTATGCACATGTAGTAGGCACTTAAATTTCACTCAGGCCATTCGCAATAATCAGACAGAAATGGGTCGATACTGCCTTGTTCGGTTGAATGTTTGCCATCGAGTGGGGACGAATCAACCACCTAAGCGGGATGGATTGGCTATAATGGCGACTGAAACCGCGGCCGTAATTGCGATTGTAAAAGGCCGACTTTCGATAGCGATCAGAGACAGCGGACGGCAGGCACGGGGTCACCTCACCGAAATAAGCGTAACGACAGTGCCCAGACAGTATTCTGAGAATAAATAAAAGTTGAGTCCCGAAAGCACATTAAATGACTTATCATCAGCGAGACCCGGGCCCATAATACCACGATGCGCGGCTGCTTTGCGCGCAGGCTGTATATATCATTCATGGTTTCTACATGAACAAAGAGCCCGGGCATGATATTCGGAGTATAACGGTGATCCATTTCTCGCTGCATATGCTGTTCTTGCTTCTTCAGCACCAGCCTTAAATGAAGAGCGCCCTCAAAACTCGTATCGAGCATTGGATACCGCAACCTAACAGAAATCAGACCAGAGTTCAGCGGAAAATAATGACCGGCGAATGGAAGTGAGAACGTTTTTGTAGCTGGCTTCTCTCGCAGGTCGTAAGATGCAATCAGACTTAGCGGCTTCGTATATGCAGCTGCCGCACGCTCTCAATTTAGCCCAGCCAGCGTCTTTTTTTTATTTGTATATGTACACAATAGCTTACTGCCGAAGTTTTCTTTCGGCAAGAAAGACCTCTTTGCCTCATGTCCTGGGCTGTGGGATATAAACATTGACAGCGCTCAATTCCCTGCCTCCTCTTGTGCAAAGAAAAAAAGAAAAGACAGAAGAAACACTCGGGCAAGGCTTCTCGGGCGAGTTTCATTGTTGCTGCAAGTTATAAAGTGGCAGAAACGAACCCTGGCCTGAAAACTCACAGGCTGTAAAGTGGCTAAAATTTCCAACATTTGAAAGGCGGAGGATACATAATATAGTAAAAGTGCGCGCACGTCGCACATGTAAAAAAGAAAAAAAAAAGAACTGATTCAGGCCAGGATGAATAAGCAGAGCTCCTAAAACAAGCTTCTCGAATTGAGAATTCAGCGCTTGAATGAGTACCGGTGAGAAGAAAAAAAGAAAGCAAGAATAAAGTCGAGCGTTGACATTGTGACCCAAGGAGTCGGTTGCATATACCTTTGGCAGCTGGTAATTGGTAGGTGACGTGGCCCCAAACTGATTGGTCGTCGGGTGTATGACGGCACGACACCGCATGACATGGCCGAGATGGCGGGTGCTGCCATCTTAGGTATAGGTTTTTAAATAGACGGGTGCGATCGGAATCCAACTTTCTAGGAGTGCTGGATTCCGCGTCAGACACGCCGCCCTAAAGGAACCCAAGGGGAGCCGCCGACGGAAGCCATTAGCGCTTTCGCGTGGTATTATACCCTTAAAAGCGGTTCTCTTCGCAAAGTTAACCTTCTCTCCTCGCTTTCGGCGATCACTCGAATGAGACGGATAAATCTTCCTACTATCGATGCCACATAATCGATATACGGTAACGCAGGTAATATATGTGTGCTTTTTTTTTAAGAAATGGGTGTTCTTCACTGAACCAAGATGGCTTTTCACGTGAGCTGGCCCAGTAAGGACGTGAAACTGCATTTGTGCTCCAGACGTAGAATGCATTTCTTCCATAAATAAGGCGAGGCTATAGCAGCTGAAGCAGGCAACAGCGGCGATTTAAAGGCAGCGAGTTCGCGCACCTTCCATTGTTACGAAGAATTAAACAATTCAGAGGCCCATTCTTCACATTCACCTTTCACCCTGATTGTTATGAAGATGGTCGCCTTAAAGCTGTGCGCACAACTGCGACTCTTACAATGCGTCGCCGGGACCTATTTGCTTCCTGCCCGAGTTTCTCCAGTCAGGTTTTGAACCTCTTAATTTCGACTATTTTATTCAAACAACTGCCGGTTTGTACACGTTGTAGCAGGCGCAGCATAAACAGCTTCCGACGCGCGGTTGGCGAACAGTAGAATAGTCTACGTCGGTCGCGTCCCACCCCTGGCGGGCAGATGTTTCAAACGAAGGGTAGAATAACACTACCGGAACGTTACTGGAGTAACGCAGGTGGGACACTGGCGGCGCATGGCCAGCGCTATTGTTCTGCGTATGACGAATCGCTAAGCTAGTTCCTCATGCTTGGCTTATTAGGCAACCTGCCATTTCTAGTCTGTGCGCCACTTTATCATGCCCTATCACGAAACAAAGCCTGAGGTCGTCCACTCTAAATCGAGACGTACGTCTCCATAGATCTGACGAAAGACCAACTGAAAACGATGATAATTGAAAGTTTGCACATTTATAGGAAGGACGTTGAAACCGCCCCTATGTACATAGCCAGTTAGCTATTCGTCGTGACCCTGCTTACTTTTTTTTAGCCTTAAGGTGTTTCACAAGCGGTACTGGTCGTTCCATGTTACTCTTGTTCGGATTCAATCAGCTGACCTTGGTTCTTGGTTTCAGGTTCTTTCTTTTTTGGTTTCATTTCTTGGTTTCAGGTTCGGCTGTGGCGTCTATTTACTAGTTGCAGCCTTCGGCCATTTGGGGCGAATGAATGCCGTTGCATGTTACTTTAGTTCTTATTTTTACTACGAGTATTATTATTATTATTATTATTATTATTATTATTATTATTATTATTATTATTATTATTATTATTATTATTATTATTATTATTATTATTATTAATAATATTATTATTGTTAGTAGTAGTAGTAGTAGCAGTATAATGGTCATAGCTGGCTTCAGGTTTTTTGGGTCCTAGTATATTGGCAAAGGACAGGTACGCCGGTGACTTGTGGGATGTGTCTGCGTCAATGACTTTGATTAGTGCTGGGCCATTTCTGTTTGCCGGTGTTTGCTTTTTATGTGTAGTTGCTAGGACGGATTAGTGCTCACCTTGTAGCAACATCCTGCGACTGAAAAAAAAAGATGTAACTTTAGCTCAAGTTTATTGAAAGGAAAGCCTCACTACGCCGGGTAGTTCGAGCCGTCAGATGCATGATTTTCATCGTCAAGTGACCTTGACAGATACAGCTCCTTCATCACGCGTTCCGTTTCACCACCTCGCAATCCCCTTGCCAATAGCAACCAAACAGCCGTGATGGATTGGCGCCAATTCTGTACACAGATAGCCGGGACAACGCGACCCTCTTCCCGCAAGCTCGCCGTCCATCGACTGTTTGCCTTCATTGCAGGCGCCTTCGGCCGCGCGTCGTTCACCGCATTTGCTGTCGGCGAGTGCTGCGGCCGCACGCTGCAATCAATAGGCGACAAAGTGGCAGCGCGTACTGCTATCTACGCGACGATGCTATCTGAACACGCCAAAAGGTCTGCTCATTAACTGAAATACCCCAGCTGCGATAGCTCGCTCCGTACCTGCCTGTAAATATATGGTTTACGTCGCTTGGAGGCACGAGTTCTTCACTGTTGCATAATATGCAAAAACCCTGAGACAATGTGGCCACGATGATCGCGTAAAACACTAATAGTAGCTTGCTTGGTCATCCGCATCGCACTCAACTTTTGCCATATTGCATCACTAGTTGTCGCCATTAAGTGGGTTTGCTAAGCATGCAGGTCAGTAATGGAGAAACTTGGGTAGAGATCGTGTCGTACAGCGTGCTTGATATTTCCCAAAGCTCAGATAATGTTGTTAGCGCGCCTAATTTGTATTGTACTGGCGCCTTGGACAGTAAAATAAGGGCTGTCCAACAGATCAGAAAAGCACAGACAGTGCTAGTCCATACCGCGGGTGAGTAATTCCAAGATATTTGCAGTATTTACGCAGATATATGGAGGTAATTTGTCGGCGCGCTCTCATCCCCAACATGGAGCTTCGCTCCTAAGATACCTAGAAATGATGTTTACAAGGGACAGCTAATTCGAATATATGTAGTGGATTGGCACTGTGACAGCATTAGATGCTGTTGAGGCATTTACATCGAGGTTTGCGTCACGCTTTCATAGCTTTGTTCGCCAACAGGTACCCGTCTGTTTCGACGCAACCAGACATATTTTATGGTGCTCTAGTGGAGGTTAGATGCTTCCCCAAGGAAGTTTTATATAATCTTTCCCCAACGGTGTTTAGAGGTTGTAGGGTTTTAATAGGGGAATAAATGCGTTTTTCGCGCTTATTCGGTGCTGACAATCCAAACCGCTAACCGCCGTGATAGTGCACGCTGCCTAGCGCACACCGACCACGGCGGGCCGTGCCTCTGGGAACAAAGAAAGAACACGCGCTGACAACAAACAGGCACTTCGGCAATAACAACGTCAGCTAGCCATAAAACACGCTAATTAATCTAGATCGCTCGACTAGATTCCCCCAAGCTAGCGCGGGGGATATGCTCCATGGCCGGGCTGGATAAGTAAGCTGGGTAAGTACTGCGAGTTCGCCTTGTCATTGAGAGCACAGACCGCAGGCATACATCCGCGCGCGGTGAGTTCCCGATGCCGGATAGGCATTTTCTCCCTGCCTGCCCAGTCACGAAGCCATCAGTGGCGCTAGTGCTGCCTAGTGCTGCCTAGAGTCTTTCGTGTTGCCACGACGCTGGCGCCATCTTTCGAAAGTTAAAGTAAATATAGCGGCGACCTCGAGGTGAAAGCCGAATTCAAAGCGGACGATAGGAGGTCGGTCCCCACAAGATGGAAAGAAGAGTGGGATCACAATACTTATCAAAACGTGAAATTGCCACTTCGGGCCTCATTTTCGGTCCTAGGAATTGTGTCAACGATACATATTGTTTAGTGCCGTCGTAAAAAATATGGACGACTTTGAAGGTCACCCTTGTCCGGTAACACGAGGGCTGAGGCGCAGAGTTCATTACCATGTGTCTGAGTGTATTCCTAACGTTACAGCTGACACACACACACACACACACACACACACACACACACACACACACACACACACACACACACACACACACACACACACACACACACACACACACACACACACACACACACACACACACACACACACACACACACACACACACACACACACACACACACACACACACACACACACACACACACACACACACACACACACACACACACACACACACACACACACACACACACACACACACACACACACACACACACACACACACACACACACACACACAACACACACACACACACACACACACACACAAACACAAACACACACACACACACACACACACACACACACACACACACACACACACACACACACACACACACACACACACACACACACACACACACACACACACACACACACACACACACACACACACACACACACACACACACACACACACACACACACACACACACACACACACACACAAGTAAACATACATGCACATACACATATAGTACATTTAGGCCATAGTTTATATGCGATTCGATGCACAAGTTCTTACTCAGATCTGAAAATCTACAATCTATTCGTACTTTACTCACAAGGACGAGGGGAAGTTACTACTTGATGAGATTTGCCGCTGGGAGGCTGCTTTGGTTCCCGTGGGCGCACTCTATAGATTGCCGACTTTCCTGCTGAGACACTTTTGGTATGTCAGCACAGCTCCCTCCCAAAAATGGCTCTTATCGATGTACCATCCTGCTTGCTCTCACCAAGCAAGTCCGCCTATAGGCACTGCCATCTAGCTAGCTTTGGTGGGTGGGTCTATAATAAATTATTTTCTACAGTCGCGCTTTCGATCACTAGCTGTTCGGTGGTAACTGAGGCAGTCTTGCCCAGCTTACGGAGACATCTTTATTTGCGAGAGAAGTGTAAATTTAATAATATACTGTTATGAACATACTAACAGTTATATGGTCTAACCTTCTTGTGTGTAGCAAGATCTTGCTTTTATTATTTGCCCTGCGGTCTCATCTATTAGTTAAAGCGGACATAGAAAACCTGCGGGACGCGAGTTTGACAGCAATAGACCTCTCCCTGTTTGCAAACATTGTGACGTCAGAGAGGCACGTGACGATGAGGGCGTGCCAGGCTTGGCAGCAAAAGCGCTCCTTTCAGCCGGGTGTCCCTGCTGCAAGGAGCGGCAGGAAGCTGCCCGCTACTGTGCAATTTTTGCTTCAAATCTTGCGATAGTGATATTCGTATCCGGAACAATATGCTGTACGTCTTTGTACACGCACCTATTAGCAATTTTTGCCTTGAAAAAGATGACAATCTCGGCAAGCATACTTGCAATTATTTTTGTTCAATGAACTGGCACGACCGCTGGCGGACGACCTGAATTCCTACCAAACGCTTGAAACTCATAGGACGTAAGCATGCTGGAAAACGGGTCAATACAGGCATATTACAGGCATTATTTTCTTTTCTTTTTTTTTTTTTAATCTTCACAAAATCGACTGTGAGCCTCACGAAGCGTAGGCGGTTATGAGCTAAAACAGCAGAGCACGCGGAGCTTCTTGCTTGGCTGGATGATTTCCATCGCAAGAACAGACATTTTTAGTTTTTGTTATGTTTGGCCAGAAAAAGCAAAAAAAGAAAAAAACTGTTTCCGCCTAGTCGTGTAGTACTGTCACCAAAACTGTGTTACAAGGAAGCTAGCAATAACACGCGAATGAGTCCCGTGGTATGGAAAGTAACAAAGCGCGATTTGTACCCCACAATAGTATTCATTCAAGGCGCACAAATATTCATAAGGGCGCAAATGTTTTCAGTAAAAGCACTAATGGAACAATTCCCAACTGGTGCCAGTTGGTCCCCAGTGAGTTCCAACTGAGTTCCCATTGATTCCAATTGGTTCCAACGGGAACTCAGTAGGAACTCAACGGGAAGCAACTGGGAATTGTTCCATAAACCAGTAAGATCAGTTACGATTTTCACCAGGGAGCTTTTGAACGAGTTACATAACGATTCTGTCAAGGGATGCTGTTGTACTTTTGCGACCATGCCCCTGGCATGACCTTGGGAGCCGTTTGGTGTGAGAGCTAGCTCCTTCAACATGGCCTACTGAACTGGAATAAATTCAATGCAGAGCAAGAATCTCTCAATGCGCTGCAATTGATCGCAAGCCGCCCGGACCTTTTAGAGCGCGATTGGCCAGCATTCAACACGATTCGTTCTGATGGGTAATAAAGCAAACTAATAAGTTCATGTTCTTTTTCCCAGAATTACGCGAATGCACTTGTATACCAGAAAAATGTGCTTACTATGCTCTTTGCACAGCTGAAAAACACATTTGGACCGCGTATAGAACGGAATAAACATGTTGGTCATCTGCGATCGAATATCGCATCACAGCACGCGGGATGTTGACGGCGTTGCGGAAAACGACCAAATCCTCCGCACCATGCCATTAGCAGAGGAATGTTTTGCCCACTACGGGGCGGCCGCCCCCTTCGCCCCTCCCCCGATACGTCATTCGTGAGATAGGCCGAGGTCTATTGTGAAGCAACAGGAGAATATTATGCTGTTATGAGCTTACTGAGGAGAATGATCTAATCTACTGATGCGAAGGAAACCCTTGGTTTTAATAGTTCCCCTGTGCTCGCAACGAGAGAATAACAATTTCCACTGAAAGCCAATAGGACATATAGGAAAACAGCAAGCTTTACTAGAAAGGATCAGATGGTATATAGATTGTTACGGTGCAGTGTCACAAATTGCAAATATTAATAATATTAAATGCACTCAAAAAACACTTCCTGATGTAAAACATGTGTTTCTCCTAAATTTTGGGGAACGACTAAGAATCAGTTAAAGGCATGTTGATAACGTGAAACTATAGTTACCAGACCGAAAATTGATAAAATAAATATTGGACCGTTTAACAAACAGCGGTTTGTTAAACGCTTTCTTTGCGTGTTCCTTGTGTGTTCTTTTTCTTTTCTTTTTTTTTTTTGATGAAGACTTCCAGTCACCTTCTGAAAACATTTTTCCGCAAGGCCCGAGAAGATTTCTCCGACCGTGGGAGATCAAATGGCGACAGCTTAATCTCTAGTTTTCGTGAAAATAAAACAAAATCAAAAGAAAAAGAGAAACTGAAAGCTTCTTCCACAGCGACGATGAAAAAAAAAAAAAAATTGCGCCACTCAACGCGCTTTTCCTTAAGGGCACCTTCGCTGATATCTTAGTTCTTGTTTTATTTCAAATTTGCTTTTTATTTATCTTCTAATAGTCTCTGGGGGCTTTTCAATGAGCTCGACCCGTTGTATCAATTGCCACATGTTGGGAAGCTTTGTTGCGCATTTTGTGTGCCTGTTATTCTCAGTACTGTATTTTGAGGCTATGGAATAACTGAGGTAGCTTGCACCCTTTAAATGAACAGAAAAAGCAATAGAAAAAGAGCTGTTGGAAATCCCAAAAGACGAGCGCAATGCATTTAAACGCATCTAAGTAAAACAAACTGCACGTTTGTATAAGTATAGAAATTTGACAGTGTAAAAGGTTGTCGTGCAGAGCTCGGAGCGCTTTTTGGTTGTTCTTGGGAGTAATTAAGTGCTAAATCCCTCAGAACCGATTACAGAGTTATCACGCTAATGGAAGCGCTTCACCACTGCTTACTGGAAAGTTCTAAATTGCAAGACCAATCGATTACTGGCGTAACTTTGCAAGAGAACCTCGTTCTAAAGTTCACTTCATTCTCTTGAATGAAGCCGAACGCTTCGTAACAGCTGGATTATAGGGCCCTCGCTAGCACCAGATCTGCGCGTCGCGTGAGTGCGTTTGCGTGCGCCATGGTGGGGAAAAAAAAAAATATTGGCTGCATGTGGCTCGTCGCAATTACATTCCGACTCCGTACTCGAGTAGTAGATGTCGTGGAACGTATAGCTCATGCTGTTTTATTTCATGCCGGTTTTAAAAAATAAGTTGGGCGCGCAACAAATGCAGACATTCTTAAGCAGCACTGTCTTATTTCGCTCATTGGCACTGAAGGTGCTACTCCGAAGAGAGCCAGTAAGTTTAGAAAGTTGTCTTTCTGAGTTCAAGTTTTGAAGCAGCTTCAGCATGACTGCAGTCCCAGAATACCTTGCACTGCCGTAGCCAATAGGATGGCCCTTTCGAAAATCTAAATACTGGCATGGGAATTATTTTTGGTGGGACACAAGCAAGATTAATTGGGGAAATATTAACCGTGTCATACCATTTAACCAGCCTGCAAGTTGGTGAGCCTTCGTAGGAATCTGAGGAACATGACCGTTGACAATGTCATGCCAAGGAAAGCGCTGTTCTAACTGAAAAATGCTATTGAAAAAAAAAAAAAAAGCTATGTATTGCTGACGCTTTTCGAAGAAGCACGTGTTATTCAAAACGATGCATAGGCGCATCCCTGGCGATCAAAGAGTATAAAATTTTCAATTTTTGAAACATGAAGAAGGAAAAAGGGAATATAACTAATCTACACCTGCCTAAGAAAACATCCACCAAGGCTAAGCTGATTTCGTGCACTCAGTACTGAACATTTTTTTTTCTTTTTCTTTTTTTTTTCTTTACTGATCCATGCTCCCACGCAAGATGTACCGTGTAGATTTCACGTTATAATTTATGGGAGAGATGCTTCTCGGGCGCTGAGCGCCCGGGTAATATTCACTCCTGAAATGGTATATCAGCCGAAAGCACGAGACATGTGGGCTGTTCTTTCGTAACGGGGCTCTGCCTTTGTTATATATGGCGCAATGCAACCGGTACCACGTTTGTCGCTCTTGAAAGAAGCCAATAAACCACGCGGAGCTGCACTCCATTCCAGAAGAGGGGAATAATATCGAGACACCATCAAGTGGCAAAAGTGCACTGGGCGCGCTGTAAAACTCACACCTGAGGAGTTAGCATCATTTTTTCGCTTGCTTTTCTGCCGACCTTTTGTGGGGTCGTGATGGTAAGGCTAAAGTGCCTTTTCCAGACTTTTTTCTTTTTTTCTTTCACTCTGCAGCTTTGTCACAGGCGCAGCAATTATTCTGTTGTTGTTTTTTCCACTTACTTTTGCCTCTTATGCTCCACTGTTGTGCTGTTTGAGCAGCCAGGAGGAAGACCTACTCAACGTTTGATACGCACTCTACAAAGACTTGGCCTCTTCGCGGTGGCGTAGTGATTATGGCGCTCGACTACTATTCCCGAGGATGCCGGATCGAATCCCGACAGTGGTGGCCGCTTTTCGATGGGGATGAAAAGCAAGGCATGGATTCTCCCTCGTTGAGACCAGGTCAGTTGGTTGCGCCATGAAGCCTTCCAGCCAGCGCCACATATCGCAAGACTCTTCGTGATCTGGAAGAAGTTACATAACTTAGGAGGGTAGGTAGGTAAGCCTGCTTTTGAGACATTGGAATAAATTTTCCTAAAGAAGACCATATCAAATTGAAGACAGCAAGAGGCGATGACATAGAGCTGTACTTGCCACTGGTTTTAAGTACCGCCATGTGCCGTCGCCTCCCTCTGTCCTGCGTTTGCTGCGCTTTTTAATTTTCCAGTGAAAGAAAATATCAACGTTGCCCCTTTATTGACGACCAGGAATTCATCACTGGTAGCAGTGAGCCAGAATAAATGAATACTCTAGAGCTACAGTTGTCATGTAAAAAGTGAATGGTATCGGAGTAGTTTGATTTGGAGGCAATTGCGGTGGCCCGCGGTTGCTGTCATATGTGGCAAGGGACTGAGCGCTCGAGCCATTAAGCGCTATCCGCATGAGGCGACATTCGCGGAGTACTGAGTACTGCGTAATCCACGTAGTCCCTTACGAACTGAGATAGCGAAAGTTTATACCAAGCAGGAATATATGTGTACACACCTTACGAACATTTTTCAGTTCCTGATCAAAATAATCACGTAAATGTGAATTATCGTTATTTAACGATTTATTGGTGGAGCTACAGCTTTACCTGTTGCAGAGCTCCAACAGAAGACCCAAGTGAGAGTGGTACAATCAAACTTGCTTCATACTTTGTATGCACTTACCTTCGGCTTGGCCCCTTAAGCATAAACTTCAAAACAATTTTTGTTTTCTGCTTTGTACAGCTACACATCACTACTGATTGTCGTATGCGCGGTCGTTCCGCTGTTGCCACGTTATCGAAGCTCCTTCCGCCACTCGTTGGCAGTGTTCGCTTAATGTTAGGCCTCGAATATTGACTCTGTTTTCAGCGTGACTCCCTCTGCTTTGGCTTAAATATGGCAAGTCATTTGAAGCACTCGACATTAACAGGACCATGGGCCTATGTATTTCGATCAGAGTAGTAGATAAGAAAGGGGGCATTTAAAATAAGCACAATATGCATGGTGGGAAGATTGAGCGGTCTGGCTAAAAGTAGCGCGGTGTAAATGGAGCAAAAGGGCCGTGTGCCCTGCATTCGGACGCAATTGGCTAGGCAATATTGATCACAGAAATATAGAGTAAAACGCCGTTGGATCTCACGCCGTTCCCTTCCCAAATGAACCAGCCTGCGCCGGGGGCTCATAATAGTGAAATCGCGTGTGCAGCAGACGCTGAGCTGGCGAGCTGCGTAACACCGACATTAGAGCTAAGACATCGTAAGGAAGAATGAGGGACGCGGCGAGTGGTTACGCGGCATTGGTCTGTGCCCTACCGGCATCGAAACTGAACTCGCTGCAACCCGAGATACTTAACTACGCACAACCACGCCGCTATGCAGCGCCCCTCCTAGTCTGAATCCTTTCAGGATGTTAAACCCCACATACTTAACTGCCTACACCAGTTGTAACACACACACACACACACACACACACACACACACACACACACACACACACACACACACACACACACACACACACACACACACACACACACACACACACACACACACACACACACACACACACACACACACACACACACACACACACACACACACACACACACACACACACACACACACACACACACACACACACACACACACACACACACACACACACACACACACACACACACACACACACACACACACACACACACACACACACACACACACACACACACACACACACACACACACACACACACACACACACACACACACACACACACACACACACACACACACACACAC
Organism: Amblyomma maculatum; assembly: GCF_055883805.1. Taxonomy (NCBI): domain Eukaryota; kingdom Metazoa; phylum Arthropoda; class Arachnida; order Ixodida; family Ixodidae; genus Amblyomma; species Amblyomma maculatum. The sequence goes on from NC_139344.1 coordinate 24,909,240, forward strand.
ACACACACACACACACACACACACACACACACACACACACACACACACACACACACACACACACACACACACACACACACACACACACACACACACACACACACACACACACACACACACACACACACACACACACACACACACACACACACACACACACACGCACACGCACACGCACACGCACACGCACACACACGGACACCATCAAATGCCCCTGTGAAGGGGTTTTACATGAAGGGTGGGCCTTAGGTGATGCAGATGAGTTTTTCAATGAAGTGCTTGAAATGGACGTGATTGCAATGACTAACCACTGCAGCAGCAGGACGGTCATTCCAGACATTTGGTGTCCGTAGAAAAAAAACGAGGAAAGATGGGCTGATTACGGGCTGAAGGTGGGTATACCATCTTGTCATGGCTGAGGCGAGAGGAGTGGCGGTATGCTGGTAGAATGGCAGAGTTTCAAGGAAATTCATAATAGAATTTATGGAAGAGAGAGAGGCGGGTGGCTTTGCGACGGTGAATAAGGTTGGGAAGGTTAGCTTTTCCTTTGAGGTTTGGTAGCATTGGACATGTACGAGTAATCAGAAAAAATAAAACGCGCAGCACAGTTCTGAACAGATTCCAGCCTGTTAATGTGATTAGTTTGGTAGGGGTCCCAGATAGCGCATGCGTATTCAAGCTTAGGTCGAACGAAGGTGCAGCATGTTAATAATTTTACAGATGGAGGGGCTAATCGAAGGTGGCGGTGTACATAGTCGAGGGCACGGTTCGCTTCATTTGTTAGCTTAGTTATATGATCGGTCCATTAAAGGTTGGCAGATAAGCTAATTCCCAAGTATCTGTAGGTAGTTAACGAGTTGAGGTCGGAACCAAGAAGAGTGTATTTCCGGGTAGTAGGGGTCCGTCTTCGATGGAAGGTAAGAAGAGCTGGTTTCTTAATGTTTAAGGACATAAGCCATTTGTCACACCATGTTTGAATGTTGTCGAGATCAGATTGAAGTGCATTAGCATGGGTTTATTGTTAATAGGGAGATAGATAACGCAGTCATCTGCAAATAAACGGATATTTGAGGAACTATGATTAGGAAGGTCATTTGCGCATATTAAGGACAGAAGAGGGCGTAGAACAGTGCCTTGTGGTACTCCGGAAACAACGGGGCATGGAGCTGAGGAGCCGTTGTTAGTGAATACGAACTGTTGACGGTTAGTTAAAAAGTCTCGTATCCAATTCAAAACTATACATCGTTAAGGGACAGAGATGAGAGCTTTAAAAATAGACGTTTATGGGGTACTTTATCAAATGCGTTTCCGGAATTCAGAAACAAGGCATCAACTGGAGTGTTAGTGTCAAGGTTAGAGCTTATATCGTTTATAAAGAGAGCTAACTGAGTATCACAAGAGAGTCCCCTGCGGAAACCGTGCTGGTTAGGATGAAAACAGTTAGTGTCTATAAGAAATTTTGCAACGTGAAAGTAAATTATGTGTTCCATTAGTTTAGAACAGACACTTGTGAGTGATATGGGATGATAGTTGTTGGAAGAAAACGGATTACCTTTCTTTGGAACTGGGATGACCTTTCCCACTTTCCAATCTTGTGGAACCGCACCAGATAAGAGTGACTGCTGAAAAATGGGCGATAAAATGACAATACTTGCATGTTTATTTCTCTTTAATATTTGGAATTTATGCCATCGATGCCGGCTGAAGAAGTAAGCTTCAGAGAATCAATTAGTGCTGAAATGCCGCTAGCGTTTATAGTTACTTCAGGCATGGGTGAATGATTGCAGGACGTAAGAGAAGGTAGGTAAGTGCCAGGTTCTGATGTAAATACTGAACAGCAAGCAGCGTTAAGGACGTTCGGAATATCTTCATCAGAGATGAGAATGTCTTGGTCATCACATACTGATAAGTGTTTGGAGTATTGCGGGCTAATGGTCTTCCAGAACAGCCTAGGGTTTGTACGCACCATATTAGGTAAGGTTGATGTGAAAAAGGAATGTTTTCTTGGCAAGCGATCGAAAATTCTTTTCGGTGCAGCGATATTTTTTCCATGCGATCGGTGTATTGCGTGCTTAGCAGTCCGGAACTGTCGCTTTTTCTGGTTGTTGAGCTGTTTTAGTGCTGCGTTGAACCACGGTGATTGGGATCGTTCAGTAACGGTGATGGTTGGAATGTAAGTTTGAGTTAGATCACGCATCTTGTTTTGAAACATGAGTCAGTTAGATTCAACGTCGCGATGGGAAAATCCAGGTAGGATCGAGTCACAGAAATTGGCTAGTTCTTCATTAATAATATTGTAGTTTCCTTCGTCGTAGAGGGTTATCTTCTTTATCTTACTCGATGCAGTTAGGTGAAAACTGAATGAAGCGAGCATGGGTAACGGCTTGATCATTAACCTCTGGCAGGTGGATTAGCGACGTAAGGCGATCAGGGTGTGAAGTAAGGAGCAAATAAAGGATTTTGGACGAATGAGTAGTCTGTCTAGTTGGTTCAGGTATCAGTGGTGATAGCCCTAGTGTTAGACATGAATTCACGAAACCCCTTTCGGTTTTTTGATTAGACATTGTTTGCGGCAAACCAGACCATATTATTGCAGGAAGGTTAAAATCACCCAGTAGCACAATCGGAACGTGAGGATGGGAGGCAGTAATGTTGTGGAGAGCATTGTGAAAGTGCCTGACGAAAGAAGTTTCAGCGTCTGGCAGGCGATAGCAAACTCCGACAACGACTGAAGCGAGTAACAGCTGCTGATATAATAGTGGTAATTAATGATAGTAAATAAATAGTGAAAATGATAGCTTCCGCGAGCTACTGACAAAATACCAAGAATTAACAGCAGTATATCGGCATACCATAGTTATAGTTACAGCGCTGGTAAAAGTAGTCAGTAGTCACAGTGATATTTGATGATAGGGAGGATGACGATATTGGCTATGACCATGGTCGTTGGCACAGCTTGGGATAACTTGATTTTTGTATTTAGTGACAGTGGTACTTATAAGCAGTGATGATCATAGTGATGATGACTATGCATTCAGTGATAGTGATAGTCGAGTGGTAGTTAGTGACAGTGATGATAGTAGCGATGACAATGAAGTGATGATGATAGTGACGATGGTAGTGATGATGATAGTGACGATGGTAGTTAGTGATGATAATGACGATGGCAATGACTATGTAGTTATTGATAGTGGTGATTATGGTGATGATGATAGTGGCGATTACGATGACGGTGTCGTTAGTGATAGTAATGATGATGGCAATGACAATAAAAGTGACGATGTAGTTAGTGATAGTGATGATCATGACAGTTGGTGGTAATGAGCATAGTGATGATGATTACAGTCGTTGATAGCGATATGATGATGACAGTGATGGGATAACGTCATGGGTTTGAGAGAAAAGAGAAAGGCTTTCGCATTTCGGCACAGTACCGGCCCCGTAGAAACACTAAATTGCACGGAGAAGTTCGGGCCTACCTACAGATTCCACCATAAGCTGGAAGACAACCCGTATTAAGGCGACCAAAAAACCTATGTAGAACCAAATCTAGCAGCATAGGTGGCAGCCTTCAAAACAAAAAGCATGCTAATTTCAACTCGCATAAGAGCAAGCTGGAAACCTGACTCATCCCGCACGATGTTCATCTGTAAGTGTTTTCCAACTGATATTTTCTAAAATTCCTTTTTTTTGTCAAAACCATTGAAGATCAGAATGATTTACCCGCAAATGGGGTGGCTGCAACTCTGTGGACGCGCATTACAAAGATGGTTGCCCCCCGCGATGATGCCCATGGCTCTGTTGGTTCCGTTGGAATAAAGAATAAATAAAATGCTGAAGTCAGTATACGAGACTCTTCCTGGGCTGAATGCAAACAAGGAGCTACGGGGAGTCCAATTTAAGTATAGAGAGTGGGAAGCATTGTTCCTGTAGGAAAGAAGCTATTTATTGGAGGCCCTTGCTTAATAAATCCTCAAAATCTCTAACAAAATATGCGCCCATTTTTAATGAGTCTCTGCGAAATATTATAACGGCATCGCTTCTCTGCTGACTCTACAGGGAGTTAGGAAAGAAAAAAGGGTGGTGACGTTCCTAATTTCAAGTATGCTGGCAGGCCAATCAACTTCCTCTCGAATTTTTTCGGACCAGGAACGCCGGGGTGATTACGTGGGCTTACCGGACGTACATGATAAGTTACTTGTCGGTGCGCGCAGCCCAGTGATTTCGGTGTAAAAGGCTCGCTTTCGTTCATGGCCATGGCTGCAGGTAAAACCAGTTTATTCAGCACCGAGTTTTCTGGGAAGGCTAAATCGTTTTAGTGCCCCTTTGTCTATTCCAAATAAAAGGTTTCAACGAATATGGCGAACAAGCGCAGAGCGTGATCCGCGTTTCTGTCATGCTTTGGACGGAAGTTCTCTCGACGCTATAAATGGCACAAAGCTTGGAGGTGTATTTTAATGCCATAGCTTTACAGATCACTGACTGGGCGACAGGGTCATGGCGGCAAAACCCTCATACTTTGCACGGGAATTTCAAACAGCCTACAACACTTACGTGAACTTCATGCAAGTGGTTAAAACATGATATCTAATGCGAAATAAATGTCTTCTCATGTCTGAAATGATACCTATATAAAGGAATATATTGTTACGTGAAAACTCGATGTATTTACAGTATATTTACAGCACAGCTTGAACTGGCATAGCAGCGAGCAGCAACCATGTCCTTCGTCGTCATCATCTTGTCTTTTCCGCGAGGCAAAAGGACACACTTCGTCGTCGTCATCATCGCGTAACATGACCCCCCGGCGGTGTAAGCGTCGTCCCGGCGCCAAACTGGCAAAGAAGGCATTAATTCGTATGGCTTCAGGCGCGAAACATGGGCAATATCAGTAGTGGGGCGAGAGGAGGAGGATGCGGGCACAAGAAGGGCAAGTTCATACGTCACATCAGTGGCTTGGCGCACCACCCGATAAGGGCTACTGTAGAGGGACAAAAGTTTCTCCGAGAGACCAATGCGGCGTGCAGGAGACCACAAAAGAACCAAGGAACCAGGGTCATAGGTTACGTGGCGATGTCGCCTATCGTAGGCAGACTTCTGAGAAGTCTGAGAGACGAGGATTTGGCTACGGGCTCTTGGCGCGCTTCAGTGGCTTGCGCAATGGCGTCACTTCCGTAGGTAGTTATGGGGCGGCCAGCAGGCGGAACCAGCGTGTCCAAAGGTAAAGCGGGATGCCTGCCAAAGAGCAGGAAGAAGGGTGAATAGCCCGTCGTGTCGTGCTTAGAAGAATTGTAAGCAAAGGTCACATATGGCAGCGCGAGGTTCTAGTAGTGGTGATCAGGTGATGCATGCATACATAACATGTCCGTAAGTGTGCGGTTGAAGCGCTCGGTAAGGCCGTTGGTTTGGGGATGGTACGCGGTTGCGAGCTTGTGCTTCGTAGAACATGAACGCAGAGACCTCGTCAAGCAATCATGCCTTTTGTCTCTGCCACCCGAGGAAGGAGTGATTTCCTGCAAATAAAAAAGGCTGACTGACTGACTGAACTCGGGACAAAAAGTAGCGACAGCGGTCGGTGATTAATTGACGAGGAGCGCCGTGATGGACAATGACGCTGTGTAGAAGAAAGTCAGCGACATCCATAGCGCAGCTCGTGGGTAAAGCTCTGGTGATGGCATAGCGTGTTGCATAATCGGTTGCCACTACGATCCATTTGTCACCTGACCGTGATGTCGGGAAGGGGCAGCCAAGAAGGTCAAGCCCAACATGATAAAATGGTTCCAAGGGCATGTCTACAGGTTGGAGAAGGCCAGCCGGTACCGCGATGGTTTTTTCCTCCGCTCACACGTGTCGCAGGCTGCGATGTAGTGCAGGATGCTGCGGTATAGTCCCGGCCAAAAAAAAAAACGACCATTTTCTGAAGAACAGCGCGACTTGAACAAGGACGGAAGGAAGACAACACGGACAGCGCCTGTCCGTGTTGTCTTCCTTCCGTCCTTGTTCAAGTCGCGCTGTTCTTCAGAAAATGGCATACCAACTCGCCCAAGCATCAGTTCAAAAAAACAACGTCGCACCCGATCGTAAGTGCGAGACACAACGAGATGACCAGTTGTGGGCAGGTCGTGGAGTTCAATAACAGAGCAGCGGAGCTTTTTGGAGATTACCAACAGGAGGGAAGAATCGTCATTATGAAAGTTACGGCGGTAGAGGATACCATCCTGTACAACAAAAAGCTGCAGAGAAGAATCTGTTCCTACAGATGCCAGGCGTTCAATGATGGCTCTTAAAGATGGGTTGTTGCTCGGCTCGTCTTCTATGTTGGCGAGATTGGAGAGGACGAAGACACAGGAAATCGCTTCTGCATCACCGAGATCAGGGGGCTCTACAGGATAACGAGACAAGCAATCGGCATCTTGATGAAGGCGCCCAGACTTGCAAACGAGGTTGTAGGGGTATTCTTGAAGGCTCAAAGCCCAGCGACCAAAACGGCAGGAGGGATCTCTCAGAGATCACAACCAACAAAGCGCGTGGTGGTCAGTGACAACTGAGAAAGAATGGCCGAATAAGTAAGGTCGAAATTTAGTGACAGCCCATGCAAGGGCGTGACACTCGCGCTCAGTAATCGAATAATTGCGTTTCGCGTTGCAGAGAAGGCGGCTAGCATATGCAATGACGCAATCATTGCCATGTTGGCGTTGAGCCAGCGCTGCACCCATCCCATATCCGCAGGCGTCTGTTCTAACTTCAGTGGAAGCTGAGGGATCGAAATGAGCCAAGACAGGAGGAGACGTCAGTAAGCTTATAAGCGTTGAAAACGTACCTTGCTGGTCAGTGGTCAGGGCCCCACGTAAAAACGGTGTCTTTCTTAAGTAGGACGGTGAGAGGACGAGCGATACGGGCAAAATCTTTGATAAAGCAGTGAAAGTAAGAGCAAAGGCCGACAAAGCTGCGCACATCCATCGAAGACTGGGGACGCGGAAAGTATTTGACGGCTTGAATTTTAGGCGGATCAGGTCGTCGTACTCCGGAGGCGTCAACCATGTGTCCAAGAATGGTGAGTTGGCTGCGACTAAATTGGCATTTCGATGAATTGAGCTGGAGGCCGGCTGTATGGAATACATTGAGTATACTGGAAAGGCTTTCAAGGTGCGAAGAAAAGGTAGGCGAGGAAAGGACGATGTTGTCGAGGTAGCAAAGGCAGGTTGTCCATTTAAATCCGCGAAGAAGGGAGTCCATCATTCGTTCAAAGGTCACCTGTGCATTGCAGAGACCTAACGGCATGACTTTAAAGTGGTACAAGCCGTCTGGTGTGACACAGGCTGTTTTTTCACGGTCCTGCTCGTCAACAGCGATTTGCCAATAACCGGACTGTAAATCGAAGGAAGAAAAGTATTTAGCTCCATGAAGGCAATCTAGGGCATCATCGATTCTGAAAAGAGGGTACGCACCTTTTTTAGTGACACTTTGGAGGTGGCGATTATAGGTGCCCACACGTTCGCACTTGCGTATTCATTCGTCGACGTCCGTAGTGCCTTTACCAGTGAAACTGCCAGGATCGCGCAGGTGGGTGAGGATGACCGATGGCAAGGCCCCCGTTGGTGTGGGGACGGTATCTTGAGGCATCTTTGGGCAGGAAAGCAGGCGGCCGCTGCTGAGTTCCGTCGTACGGAGGCTGACGCCGGGATCAATGGCCACACCTCCACCAAGATGTTACGTGGAAACTCGATGTATTTACAGTATATTTACAGCGCAGCTTGAACTGGCATAGCAGCGAGCAGCAACACGCAACCAGTCCCAGTCTCTTCCGCGAGGCAAGAGAAGGACACTCTTCGTCGTCGTCATCGCGCAACAATATTTCCGTTAAAAATGCGAATAACAGTTGCACTTTCGTAAGAAAAAAAACGTCCACACATTCGAAAAACATGGTCACGGAAGGCCCTCCGCGCAACTGTCAAAACTAGTTTACGTACACACGGCAGCATTTCATATGTTTTCATTTTCAGTGCCACATTAGAGCAAGACTTCATTTACGATACGTTGTAGTGACTTTCATTGCAGTCCTTTCTCTAGCTTTTTATACTAACTCTTCTGCAGAGGCAGGCAGTGCACGGCCAAACTGTCTATCACTATGAAATAGAGTCTAGGTTTGAGCTGGTTGGTGAGAGTGCGTAATAATAAGAGGCAGCGCAAATAGAGGACGAACACAAGACAACGTGGGACTGGCACGCTAGTCCTGTTGTCTTGTGTTCGTCCTTATCTATTCGCGCTGCCTCTTATTGTTGTGCCTTTATCATCACGGCCATTCTCACGAATGGGAAGACGAATGACGGAAAGCTTAGTTTCACTATGCCCTCCTCAAGCTTCGGATAAGCCTCGTAGCGTTTATCCCCCACCAGCGCTGATACCACGCGTTTTGTTATTGTAAATTTTTCAGTAGATATGCACTCAAGGAGCTGTCATATATAGTAACACAATGCCGGTGCTTCCTTTGACTCATGCGTGTTTTTGCACACTGGGAGTTTCCTGAGCGCAGCGGGGGTTTAGGCGACCGGAAGGCGGGTTTATTCGCGGAGCCCCTTGACTATAGTTTTAGATCAAAGACCTTCGCCATTATGTCAGGCTCGCTAGTGCTGTTGCGGGGGCCTGGAATAATGGGGAATTCGAACGTGGAGGTATGGCGCACATGGCGGGTTTGATTCGCTGTGGGCATTCAATGATCAATCGAACAACAGAATGCTGGGTTGGTCAATATACCTACGGTGAAATGTGCGTGCACCGCACTTATAACCACTGACACATGCTCGATCAGCGGCGCTCCACCTTGTTGGCCTTCTAGACGCTGTTCTAAGTGCTTCCGAAAGATTTTCTTTTACTCTTTCATCTCCTGCGCTTTGAATTTATTTTGCATTTCATTTACGTCCCCAAATTGTCAGAAGGTTTCTGTTTCGTGCTGCCACCGCCATTGTGAGCAGTTGTCACATTGTAGATGCAGGCAATTAGCGTAAAGCTTGGGGCACTCGCGTGTGCTTCTCTTTTTAAAGAAGTCTCAATGAAGAGCAAATGTGCCCTCGCTCAACGTAAGTAATAGTGCCGTACTATTACTTAAAGGGCCACTGTCCAGGGTATGACTTTTTAAGCAAAGTAGCCTAATGCTACGACCATGTACCGGAGATAGTCTGTGCAAAATCCTACTGTGATACGCGCACCGCAAAGCACCAAAATACAAATCAAAGCTCTCTCATCCTCCCCTTCAGGAAACCAGCTTCCCCGTTCTCTACGCTGGCCCGTCGGGTCGCTAGGCTGACGTCAGAAGGCAACGACATCCTTTGGTCCGTCTCGCTGACTGACGGGTGAAGGATGGGCGTACACGACTAATTGAGTGCGCCGCTCGCTGCGCGCTTTTCCCTCGCCACGGCCGGACTGAATGCAATGAATGCAGCGGCGCGCGCTCCCTCGCGAGTTTTGTTTTCGCGCACGCAGAGTGCCACGCCCCACCTCCCGCCAAACGCGGAAAAGGAAGGGGAATTTTGCTTGCGGATGCTAGACGACCGGGCAGGAGAGTGAAAAACCTTTGCGGAGGAACGGGAGGAAACACGACAGAATCGGGTGATTGCGGTGGCTGTAAGTGCGTTATTAATTACTTTTTTCAAAAACATTGTTTTCGGCCTTGCGTTCTGGGGGCGAAGCCTCACAGTCATATTTTCGACCGCAGGGTGGACAGTGGCCCTTTAATGAGTTTGCAGACTTGGTCTTTCGCAGAGCGCGAGCGGTTGCAGTTTACTGATAACAAATAAACAAACAAACAAAATATCTAACCAACTAACAAAAGAGAGAGTTCGTCGCTATTTGAGTAACTGAGGGTTTGTTTGGTTGATCCTAATTCTTCAGATCTAAGATCGTCCTCGTTGATTTACTGGCTGCCGCCAAAAAGGGGGCCCCATATTATTAGCCGACATGCGTAATGGCACGGTCACGTGGTCGTAGAGTGCTCATGGCCATTGGAGCGAACATTACTGCGTGGGAAGGGGTGAGGGAGGAGCGTAAACCTGCAGGGCATTTTTTCCCTCCGAGTTTGAGAGGTCTGTTGCTACCTGAAGCTCACATATGACGCGTTGGAAACATGAAACACGGCTCAGAACAGCGCGTAGAGATGGTACAGCAAAGAGACAACGATTCTATGCGTCATCTTTTTCTGGTCCTTTCTCTACGTGCGGTTATCCGCCGCGTTTTCTTTTCGAGAACTAGACAGACTCTAGACAGTTGTTCAGTGTGTCGTGTTCTCCCGGTCTACAAGGCGCAGTATTGTATAAGCCAGGGTGGGCAAGCTCGACACGAGGTAAGTGAAAATTACCAGATTACACTGGCTTTTACTACGACCTCTGTTTCTAAGATTCTGATCAAAAGTGCTCGCCATTATGTTACGCACTTTTTCACACGTAACCGGTGCTTAGTTCGCTCAGATGGCATATTTAAAAGGAGAGATCTCTTTTGATCATCACTTCGTTTTTTTTCTTTTCTTTTTTTTCTTTTTGCAGCTGTCTTCCAGCACAACTTCGCCACGCGCAGTTGAGCTCTGCGTGCCATCGCACCAGAACACACATTGAGACGAACCAAATTGGCAGGTTTTGCGGTCCATACTACGCGCAGTCGCTAACCGCTCAGCACATGCTCCGAATAATTCCAGCACGGTGGCTGTGCACTTTACAATGCAAGGTTGTGCCTTGTGGTAAAACAAAAAAAAAAAGGGAGAGGAGGGGGGTGGAGTGTGAATCTCTGCCCGAACGGGCAGGGGCGTCTCCCTCTCCCGGCATACGAGATTAGTCCGATACAAGCGCGCATGGCTCTCAACGAGTGTATCGCCACCCCCGGCTTTTACGGCATGAATAATAGACAGCGGGTGCCTTTTGTGCGCCGACGCTGCGCGGCCTTCCGCGGAAGGCTGCGCGCTCGGAGGCGCTGCTCCGCGTGTGTGACGCATTTCAACGAAGCAGCGCGAGCTCTAACTGTGCGCAACGGTGCACGAGAGAGACGCCTCCGCCGCTACATTGATCGGTGGTTCTCTTTTTGCTGCTGTCTACTGGACTGACACTCGGCGGGCACTGAGCGTTGGCGTGCCCGAGCTCGGGGTCTCGAAGCGTAGGCGGACGGCAGCTCCAGCATTGAAGTGCGCCTTCATCTCGAGTACTCCGAAGGAAGGGAAAGCTGCTCTTTCGAAGGATCTCTGTCCATGCCGCATTGCCGGCACTACGGTAGCGGACGGAGGGGTAGTGTATGCGGACAAGGAAGGGTTGACTCTTCTTGCATCATACGCGCAATCATTACTACTCGGACGATTCCACCGGGGTTGCGCACAAATTGTTGAAGCTCTGCCTTTACACTATTAATTTTTTCAACATAGGCACCCGGGCTAACCCTCTCTAGCTGATGAAGCTCAGAGTGCGCCCAAGCTCAGGAAGGTGGGATCTCTTCAGGAACGTGATTCTTACAGAGGCTTCAATTGCCATGTTTTCCCATGCAATAAAGAAAGAAAATAACCGCCGAGGTGGCGCAGTGGTTACGGCGCTCGACTACTGCTCCCAAGGATGCGGGATCGACTCCCGGCCTCGGCGGCCGCCTTTCTGTGGAGGCGAAAAGCAAGGCGCCCGTGTGTTGTGCGATATCAGTGCACGTAAAAGAACCCCAGATGGTCGAAATTTCCGGCGTCCTCCACTGCGGCGTCTCTCATAGCCTCAGCCGCTTTGGGACGTTAAACCCCACAGAACAAACCATTAGTACTGACACTTCGGAAGTGTATGAGGATAAATAGAGGGACGTTTCTTTTTTTTTTTTTAATGCTGAAATGCGTTCTGCACCTTAATGTCGCGCTCTTAGCGTCCACGTTCTATTCCCTCGACTATATTATTGCATTTTAACGTACTCCTGCAGGCTGTGGAAGTTTACCCAGAAACCGCCACTACAGTGCCTCTTTCCTTATTCCTGTCTTTGATTTCAGCCCCTGCCGCACTGCGTTCACTGCGGAGGCAGTGAACCTTCTCGGAATTTAGACTTTTATGCGTGATAGCAGTATTTGTTTAGTGTTTTTTGTGTGTGTGTGGAGTTTAACGTCCCCAAGTGACTCAGGCTAAGAAAGACGCCGTAGTGGAGGGCTCCGGAATTTCGACCACGTGGGGTCCTTTAACGTGTAATTGATATCGCACAGCACATGGGTGCCTTGCTTTTGGCCTCCATCGAAAAGTGGCTGCGCGGCCAGTATTGGATCCCGCATCCTTGGGCAAGTAATCGAGCGCCCTAACCACTCCACACACAGTATTGGACGGTTCTATATTTGAAACGTAAAACAATGTCTCTTTCCTCAAATATATTTTTAGTGTCTCTCTATTGAGCTCGTGCGCGAGAATAACGCTCGAGTCGTCATCCTGTTCTCCATCTATTTTCGTCTGCTCCGCTTCGGCGACAGAACTACTTAAGAGGCGGCTGTTTTAACAGTTGCTCAGTATGTTTTAGGCGAAATTATGCCAGTACTTTCACTACGATAAGTGTTTTTTTTTTTTGACAATGCACAAACGTGGAGAATATGGTTGGGGGGTTGCTTTCTTGACTGGCATATCGATCGCGCTTTCCAAGCTTGCAAAACGCGTTTTTTCTTTTTTTTATTCTCAGGCGTTTTGTCTCTAAGGACAACCGGTCGTAAGCGCCCGCTGCGGAGAGCATCCAGAACGCTCCAGTGCATTTGTGTCGGCTTCATAAGTAGTTAGGGAAGGCGAAATAGTAGTACGCCTTATAGCGTGTGGCCATTCAAAGGACAGTTACGATAGAAGCGACTGGTGAATGAGTGGAAGGTGCAGATGTATAAAAATCAGGCAAGACATACAAGCATAAATTTATGCATGCTTCACCCGAGCTTCCCGACTTGCGCAGGACAGCGCAATGGGAATCGATTATTCTTTATTTCTGTGTGCAGACAGTTTTGCGCAAGATGGATCCTCGCTGCATGTTTACACTGGTAGACATGTGCGGTGCGAACACCTGCTGAATTTGTTAACTTATTCTGACTCGAACCGTATTCCCCATCGACCGATCAGACCTGAAACTCATGTGATGAATCTAGTTAAACCATAGCTACATTAAGTTCTTACCACCTCTTCTGACCACCATGGTTAAAACTTGCAGCATGGTTGCAATAATGTCCTGCATAAGTTAGCACACATTATTTTGAGCCGTTGAGCGTGTTTTGAACTTTGCGGTGTCATGCGCCGCAAAGGCCGGAAACACGACTAATGTCAAAACTGCATTCGGGGCCGTTTCTTAAAACCACAGTGTTCAAGTTAGTGCATTCATTGCGTCCAGCGCGTTTAGTACGCCCGTTTGAATTGCACAAAAAATAGCCTGCTCTCGACAAATATGCAGGCATCGCATCTTAAACAGTCATGATCGTTAAAAAGCATTGCGGGCTACTCTTTAAAGCAGAGCTTAAGTTACCGTCTAGGGTTGATTATTGCGAAGGAAGAGTGCCAAAATGAGATTACTCGGTCGCCCTATTCATATTAAGAGCTCCTAGTTTACACCACAACAACAATGTGCAATCGTCAACAGTTTATTCGTATATGTAATTTCGAAGCTGCTGGTTATGCCACAACCAAGCAATAAAAATCTCCCACAGTGCAAGTTCATCATCTCGGCATGTTGTAAGAAGCATGGACCAGTCATACCCGATGTTAAGTTATATCTAAAAAAAAAAATACGAAAGATATAGCGGTTCGGTCCGTCGATTTGGTGAGCTAGTTGGAGTAAATCCTTCATATTTCAAAACTGCGCAAATAAACAAGGTCGGAGTGAGAAACACAGGAACACATACAAAGCCATCTTTGGCCACCAGAACCGTCTTGGGGTCACACCGGACGAGTTAGCAAGATTTTGAAATCGCAATGCTGGATAAATGTCCGGTTCTACACTGACTAGGTGCGCGCTCTTGTCTACGATAGTGCCGAACCATTGGTCTGCGCTTTTTGTGTATTCCTGTGTTTCTCGTTCCGCCCTTGTTTATTCGCACAGTATTGAAATATGAAACATCGCATACCTTTATTCGAAGACAAAATACTAACTCGACATGATACGACCTCCGGAAAAGAAAATTACGCGTGCCACGTTTGGATCAGAGAGAGAAGCCCGAGTTAATGATAGCTGAAATCGAGAACAGCAAATGGGCGGGTGCAATGCATGTAATGCGAAAGTAGCCGATCGTCTTTTACGGTGATGGAGTGGACAGAGTGAGATAGAAAACGTAGCAGCGGGTGTGAGGTGGCTAGGTAGGAGTATAAAGTTAGAAGGTTGGGCGGGGACAAAACAGCTGCAAATATAGCGTAAAACAGATTAGATGGCGAGCAGTGCAAGATGTCTTCTTTCCCGCTGTGAGCATTGATAGCATAAAATATTATAAGGATTATGTTTATGTCTAACCCGTCTGCGATTCTGTTCGCCTGTGAGCTTGAGCACCAAGACTACTCAGTTCACCTGTCAGATAAGATATCATTCACTGCGCAACAGTCTTTCGTCTTAACCACCGACGGATTCAGTGGCTTTGGCGTTCGCGCCAGCTTATCCCAAGGTGCTGGGTTGGATCTCGACCGCGGCAGCCCTATCTCGATGGAGGCCAGGTAAAAGAAAAAAGAGCCCATGCCCTGTGCAATGTCATGTCAGCAGCGCGCGAGCAGGACCCCCTCCTTCCAATGGTGTGTATTCAACCGTCGGCCACAATCTGGCGTTCTAAATAGGTCATGGCTCCCTTCGTGATGTTAAACCCCGCTGTTTGCACGGTTTATTTAGTCTGTCGTTGTCACAAAATACAGTTTTTGTACTCTCAAACTTGAGGACCAAATTCAAGAGCAGTCTTCAGGTTACGTTGTTTCCTCACCTCACATGAGGGGCTCTCCACGCTTCCTTAACTCAAGGAAGCGTATGAAGGAAGCCATCTAATTGTCGAACCGTCCTTAGCTGCCCCTTGAATGAGGAGGTGCTCAAAGCGACGACGAAGGAGCCCCTTGTGTGCGTCTGAAGGGTACAATTCGCGCCCAAAAGCTGAAAATATATTGGTTCTAACTGTATAAAAACGAAGCAAGTACACACTGATAACTTCGTATTTCTTCCCCGATACTTTCCTATGTGCATTTGGTTTGCTTTTAAATGCACATGTTGCTCCGGTGCTCTAAATGGCTCGACAGGACAGCATTGTTGTTTTGGCAACCTAAAAATCTTTACAGTGCAGCGGGTTTTCACTGTGCGCGCTCTGCCACTGTTAAGTACAGGCTTTTATCGAACCACCGGAGCCTCCCTACGGCGCAAGAGCACAGCGAGCTGTGTAGTGCAGCATTCGTTCTGGTCAAATACGAAGCAAGGATGCATGAAGGTGCGTTGCGGCTACCTCGACAAAATGCGGGCTTTTAAAAGGAGGTCTTCTGTTTCAAAATTGACCCATGAAAGCCGGGTAGCTCTTATAAGGCGTCCTTAATTAGGATTAGAGCGTTTCGAAATTTGGTCCTAATTTTTTTTTTGTTCAGATCAGATCATCGACACTCTAATTTCTGACAAAGTGCTCAAGTTCTGCACGCAATATGTGCATTTGACGCGACGCAAATAAAGATTTAACCCACGAAACCAGCCTCAAAATCAACAGTTGCTATTGATGTTGTTTTTATAGTTCCATTCGGAGAATACGAATTTGATCTTCACCTTTAAGGACATGACGCAGCTCAGCGGCTCCCCTTGCGGGTGCGTATTCGCGTGCGTGTATTTCAACTCGCCTAATATTAATCCTTTCATTATTGTCTCGGTCATTGCCCACACCCATTAAAATACAGTCGTCAGCTACTACGTTAGTGAAAGACCTCCAAATCAAGCCGCACGAACGTACCTGCGTGGCCTAGGAATAGAGTCTCCGTTCAGTGTCCGAGGGAATAGTGGCGAGCTCGATTCCCATCTCAACCCTCTATACCAAAGTAGACACCCGAATTAGCAGCCATTGCCAACTCGGTCATGTTCTGTGGTCTCGTGACGTCACCCAATCCGCCGGCTAATCAGTGGCCGACCATGTCACCTGCGAACTACCACTTGGAAGAAGCATGCTCATGATTTCTCTCATAAAACCGACGTCAACAACACCAGCGCCGACATGGAGGGCGGAGTTTCTAGAAAACGGGGCCTCTGAGGCTACCAGCTCAAAATCAACAACTTTTACAATTATCTGACTTATCGCAGAACCTCTGGGGAAACGTGCTAAGTGGGTAAGTTGAGGGAATTTGCAAGATAATTTTCAGCGAAGTGTCATTCTGAGTGTAGCTACAGCATTATTTAAAACTTCGTTTTAATCGGATCATTTCTGGACACTATAAATTTCACCCGTCGTGAGATGCTGTATGTGTATGCGAAAGCATTATAGTCCCGCGGGAAAAACGTTTTCGACTTGCAGTGAAGTTCTTTCTGGTGTGTGTGTGCGTGCGTCTGTGTGTGTGCGTGCGCGCGCGCGTGTGTGTGTGTGTGTTCCTAGTACTTCCAGGCTTCACGCGGCGTGTGTCTCGGAGCTCCATTCGCGGAAATATCCCTTTGAAAGTATAAAATTGGCGGTGCATATGTTGTTGGTTCGAATCCCTCTCACAAATTAGCCTCCAATGATCATAATTATATATTAGCACATGCATGCTGCACGCAGTGTTTGAACGGCACCATGTGACAACCGGGAATGGTGCACGACGCAACGTGGAGTCAAAATTTTGTTACAAATGTCGGGACAACTGGCGCCACATGGTGGTCGGCCAGTGGCAAGTAGAGACAAGCGACTCGCACAAGGTTCTCGGGAGTGGCGGCGGATTCGGTCGCGGATAGGTCTATATGCATCCAGTGGTGAATAGCGGCTGCTCGGGGTTTGCTGTGTGCGTCACACGGCAGCTTGATGACGTCATTCGTTTTTCTTGCCATCGCTGAGAGTTTCATGACCATTTGTCTGGCCCCAACTCCACCGGCTTTTCCCCTAATGGGGAACAACGGGTAATGCTTTCGGATTGTAGTATGTATAAAGACGTTACAGCTTTTAAATAGACAAGCCTTCGTTACAAACAGACGGTCCTGATTTCAGGCAGCAATGTTATTGCGAGGAGGGCAAACATGTTCTTTAATCACTCGATTTCACGCCAATTTCGTATTTCAGACCTGTGACGAACAACCTCATATAATACGCTATTGAAAAATTACAATACGGCACCAAATGCAACATCTGGCAGGCCGTTTTTACCCATGTCACACGTAGAGTTTTCGCTTGCTTCCGGCAGCGTACTCGCATATAGCCACTTGGTACGTGCTACGAGCATGCGCCGAATTGAAAATGAAGTGGCAAGCTAAAATTAAGGACCGCTGGTTTTCTGAGCTCTGGCGAAAATAACCTTCATGTGAGTTTCGCGAACGTTCCTGTGTTTGAGATACGGGGCATGAAATGTGATGTCAGAATCGGAGAAATCTTTTCGTTCCTGAAAAAAAAAAAAAAAAGTGAAAACTCACAGATTTTAATTAATTCCGTCCTCGATTCGGAGTCGTAGGTAGTTTGCCCTACTTCAGTTTTAAACGGGTGCAGAATACACTTCGTTCGTTACGTAGTCTTCTGTACGGGATACGCGTTAATGTTGAAAAGGCAACGAATGGTGTAAAATAGTAGGACTCATTTAGTGCAACTATAATTTCCAAAGTTAGAGTAAAACAGACTGGACCCAACTCATGGTTACAGCGTCCAATAGTACCGAAAGCACATAGAGTGAACATTTGTAGTAAACGTTCTTACTATTGTCGGTATACTTTCTTTCAGGGCATAGCGGCGTATACGTTAATCGGCATGTTAGGAAAGCGAAATTCCCAGGAAGGTTTTCTGAATGCTCATGCCACTTTTGAGGGACGACGTTGATAAGCCAGAATATCGAGAGATGTGCCGCTTCCTCATGTTCTTATCATAACGTTATTGAGCAGCTTTAACCGGCAAAGTCCCTTGTGTGGACACCACCGAGCTTGGGAGATTTTTATGTTCCGCTTAAGAAGCGAGCGAGCAAAGAAATAATTACACATCTACCAATCAGCTGATATTCAAAGTAGTTCAGGTTTAGGCATTATGAATTAAAAAGCAATCATCATCATCAGCAGCAGCCTGACTATATCCACTGCAGGGCGAAGACCTCTTCCATATTCCTCCAATTAGCATGGTCCTGTGCTAGCTTCATCCACTTGACCCCTGCGAACTTCTAAGCCTCATCTGTCCACCTAACTTTCTGCCGCCCGCTGCTACGCTCTCCTTCCCTTGGTATCCAGTTTGTTTCCCTAAGCGACCATCGGTTACCCTCTCTTCGCACTACATGTCCTGCCCATGTCCATTTCTTCTTCTTGAGGGAAATACGCTCGCGTAATCAATCATCCTTTCTATTTTTTTTTTTAATTTTCGCGGAAACGGCCGGGTGTATTGGGCCGAACCAAAAGCAGATGGCGGCCTCCGCGTCAGACTTTCAACGCCACTCATTTTCGAATACAGAAGATGGCCCCGCATCAAACACCACTTTATTTTTTGTTCTCCAAGCAGTTCGGAAACACTGCTCCTTTCTTTCGGATCACTACCGACGGTGTGAGTATTCTCGGCAAGACTTGATTGCTCTTGCCTAACTTACGTAACGAAATATGTGTTGTTGTGAGCATCAGATATTCCGATGCATAACCAAGAGTTGCGATCATGGAGCTACGTACAGCACATATTTAATCCATTTATGCATGTCACTTAAATGTTCGCACGTCCACAAAATGTAGAATTGGGTTTAGTGCGGGCACATATAACAGTATAAGTCTCCTCTGTACTCTGTTTGCTCTGGTGGGGAAAACCAAAAGAACCAAGCGGTACTTAAGGTTAACGAGCGACCCGGATTAGGTACCGGGGGTCATTATCTTATTTCTGTCGACGGCATAATGCCTACATTATTGACATTGCTTGAAGAGTAGATTGTCTAATTGAAGGTTTACCTACAATCCTCTTTTTATTTTTTGTTCAAACCTGTAATAGCCTACAGCGCATCTTTTCCTGCGGTTTACCGATTAGGATCAGCCAAACACAGAGCGCAGTTTCAGTGCTTCCGAGCCTAAGGAGAATGCAGACAGACTTCGTCAATAAGTCACCGGCTAATACTTCTTGTCATCATTCATCTTGCTATCTGCATAATATGGCGTATTACCAAAATCAAAAAACAAAATTTTGCCTTCAGTACTGCATCAGTCCACGTTATTGCATATTTAAGCATGACCCATCGACGTGGGAGCGTTGCTTTTCTTTCGTTTGCATTCAGCGGCGAGTTCTTTAGGTAGGCTACTTACTTTTCGCGAGCTCAGAATATATGGTCACATAATGACCGTGTGCGCTGCCAAGGTAGACCGAGAAGATACGCTCACCCAACTCAGTTTCCTCGATTAGTATAAGTATGTGGGTGGTTGAAATTGGCGATCATCGATTAGATCGGTCGGCCTTCTTCCAATACGTTATTCGGCTGCGCAGACGGCTGTTTTACAGTTTCAGCCTAAATGCATAAAATAAAATGCACGCAACAGTACAAATGAGGTTGCCAAAGCTATAGCAAATGCAAGCTCTTTTCTTTGCACCGCTTGGCGACTAAGGAGCTGAAGGACAGTGACACGCCGTTAGGAAAACAACTTTCAGCATGCAATTATCGCGAGCCACTCGTTAAGCTGCTTAGTCGTAGCAGGTGAATACACTTTAATAGCGGCTTTTAGGGTAACGAAGACGTACTAGCGCAGACGCGTAGACGTTTACTGGACGCCTTCAGCGTATTCGCATTGACAGGTTATACGTTTACGCCAGTAATTTTCTGCTATGCTAAAAAGTCTATAATATATTCGGGTGTGTCGGTGCAGGCCGCGTATTCTCCTTGCGTGCGCCCCCTTGCTCTGCGGAAGAACCTGCCAGAGCTTTCAACTTTTTTTTGGTCAATATAGTGATGACTACAGCTGCAAAAACTCCGCTTCCCTAAGTCGGCCTGCTTCATAACATTACAATCGGTCTACAAGTGTACCACGGGCTTTCGCAGTTACGAGATAGGAGGCCGACATTGCTCAAGGCGAACGAAGTTTAATGAACGTCTGCAACCACGAAACTAAATGGCTCCAAAGAAAAAGCAAGAAAAGTGGCGTTTTTTATTGAGGTACGAACCAAGAGTGAGCATTTTTCGGAAGCAATCGAAGTTTGATTTTTTTTTCGAGAATAAGGGGGGGGGGGGGAGGGGCAACTATAAAATGCTCAACATTCTCTCTCTGTCCTCAGCTTTAACTTTCTCAGCATAAATTAGCGTTCCTTCCGTTGTTTTCTGTCTACTTTCCGCCTCGCGTTGCACGTCCATCGTCCGCATTCATTTATGTGCGCCCTGCATCTTGTCACGCTCAGGGTCACATCATTTCTCATTCGCATTACATTAGCTATGAGGAGACTCGCTCGCTGGTTTCTTCCTCGGTGCGCCGGATGGATATGCTCATGCTTGAGTTGCTTTTGGCTATCGTGGCATGAAGAGAGCACTAATATTTCCACCGTGCAACTGAATAAACAATGACGACGTCATTAGGAACTACCAGCACAATGGAAAATGGTGTCGTGCCGGAATAACCTATTGCGCTTAGAGTATACGTTGTTCTTCACCGACGTATTCGTCCTACATAGATTTAATGAAACGTACCGATTTCTCGACCTCAATATTTCAATCTGCATTCTTTTCTTTTTTTTGTTGTTTCATCTTCTGTGCACATGCTTCCTTCGCTTGTGACACGACGTGTACATGACCTAAAAAGAAGTCACTTTGGACGTTGTCGCGAATTTACTTTTGCAATAAAGTTTCCCATGCATACCTGGGGAATTTGGTGACGACTGTAACATATTGCGCCACTAGCTCGAGCAGCTTAACCAAGAAAAACCTTCATAGAAGTCGGTTGCAAGCGTACATAAGCGGCAAAGTTGCTCAAGATAGTGTCATTCAAGATCAAATATATTGGCTTCATACGTATTAACTGATGGTTTCAGACACCCCTGTTCATACAGCTGAGGTAGAGTACAGCATGCGCTGGAGCTCGGGCCCGGCCCGAGCACGAACAAGCTCTAAACTGTCATGCGCGCGGGTCCGGCTGAAGCCCGCAAGCAATACAAGACCTAGGCGCGCTTCACTAAATAAAATATTCTTGTTAGTGCCGATTCCCATAAAAAAAAAAAAAAAGCTATCTGTTTTATAAAAAAGGTGTGAAATTGTCTTGCTTTTTCGTTTTCGTTGTCTTGTTTCTTTTCCAATGGACATTACCTTACCGGCCGTCAGCTTGCTCAAAATGATACACAAAAGCCAATTTGCTGTCTTCCATTCGCGACTAAAAATTTGGCAAGCCTATGTCAAGCATTTTGTTTGCGATCGGTTTGTCATTTCCATTCAAGCAGGAGAAACATAATGGCTCCTTCCAGCGACCGCGAAACGCAGGATTGTATCACCTGGGATAATGTGCTGCCAAGTCGTTAAATTCTGCACGGCCCAATGCATCATTGAGACTGCCTTTTGCACACAAAGAAATGATCAATACCGCCACTTCCTTCCAGCTTGACAGTATCTTCACGTCACCGGTTTTGTACCGGCCAAACAGAGAGGAGGAAAATGCCGTCTTCTTTCCACTGCAACAAGCTGAGGAAACAGCAACGGGATAAAATATGGCAAAAGGAAAAGAAAAAAACTTGCCTTATTCTTGCTTATTTATTTATTTATTTTGCTACTGAGCGAATTGAGATGTGTCTCATCCCATATCTGTGTCTCTATCTTTCCCACGAAATGCTACCATCTGTGCCGTTTAATTTAGGTGAGGGACCAATAAAAAAAAAATGCGTGGGTGGCGTGAGCGAGCCAAATTTGAAGCGCTTGCAGTGCGGCCAGGTGATTCCTCACAGCCTGTCCTGCCCGACTACCTTAAACGCTGCTGTCTGTGCGACCCGGCTGGTGGTTGTCGTTCCAGAAAATTAACCTGCCGAAAACCGCAGCCATTTTCAAGCGTCAACAACGTGACTAGAAGCAATGACGTCCAAAATGCAGCCTGCAGACACGGGCTAAGCAGTAGCAAAAATTCTAATTATGCGTTGGCATAATTCATTTCTGAAATTGCCCTTCCGCGGTGACTAAGTGGATGGCCACCTGACAGATAGTCCCTCGAACGTGGGAATTGATCCCTGCCGCAGCGGCGGCCTTTTGATGGAGGTGAATTGCAAGACACCCGTGTACTGCGCGATATCAGTACAAGAATTCTGCATTCTGGAAATAGAAAATTGGCGGAATTATTTTGACCCCCTATAGTTTTTACCTATAGTTGTTATCAACCGTTGACAATTTGGGAGCTAACACAAGAACCCATTTAGTACCCAAGCCTAAGCCCAGCCCATGCCCGTCAGGGCAGAGTCCTGTGCCCATCCCAAGCCAACGAGTAAAATCATGGGCATGGAACCAGATTCGTAAAAAAAAACTGTGCTACCTGGCCCGAGCAGGGCTTTCGAGTAAGCTGAGGCATATTTATTTGTACCGGCTTGACATTTTTTCATTTCATGCCCAAGCGCTTTTTTTTTTCAGACTATCAGACTTCTAAAGCCTTTGTATAAGATTTATAATCCATGCCTTCTCTGCTTACTATTTTCTTGACAACAGCAGTATTTCTGCACGAGTGTTTATTTCATAATTACAGCCTCAGAAGAAAATCCAGAATATAATGCGGGATCCAAATAACAGTTAGCCTATGGTGTAAACACTGGAGTGCAGTAGATGACTCGGTCATGTCCTGCAAAGATGTGTCTGCGAACGCTTATATCATGAATTTGCAATAACCATCCGAGTGACCTAAGACATTTGCGGGTGGGCCTCAAGCAAACTACTGTATACTGTACCATAGTGTATATATTGCTTTTATTTTTACCTACCCTTTTGTTTCTCCCTATCACTCACCTCTTTGATTTCCTCTACCTTCTCCTCGCTATCCCTTTATTTCCGCCGCCCCAGTTCAGGTGCTTCAGATATCAGATAGCAGATACCGGGGCTGGCAAACATCTTTTCTTTCCTTTTGTACATACAATAAATAACCACTACAACAACAACAACAACAACCATCCAAACGAACTGTGTACTTGATATTTCTTTGATAGCATTAATGTTCACTTTCGCTATTTGGCTTTCGCGAGGTTTTGCGAGCAGCGGCGAAGATAAAAAAGTGCACCCCTTTCCTGAGGGCAGGCCGAAAGCTGGCCTCTAATCCCCCCTCCCTCAGAACAAATATTTCGTCGAGTGAGCTCCAGGCTTCTCAGAGCACCACATACACGCGTGTGCCATGGATACCACAGTTAAGCACAGTTAGAAATTTCCTGCTATGTTAGGCGGAGTGGGCCAGCTGCACCAAAGCGACATCCGAACAGAAAGCACTGGTTTCGGAAGACCACCCGAGTCTCGGATCACGACGCCAGAAGGGACATGTTGTCAGCAGTACTCTTAGAGGTGAAAAAAGCCCGCCCTGAGAGAGCACTTACATAGCGTTCAGATCAGAGTCTCGCCATGACAACTTGCAGTCACCTCGAATACAGCAAGTCACGAACGCTGTACAAGAAAAAAGCACCCCCCATGGTCACCTTTATAAAAATAATGCTCTACGGTTCTCGAAGAAGTTTCGTACCCGGTCGTGGGCCGTTTATATGTATGTTTACTTGTTGGCTACACCAGTTCGGCGCGGTGCGCCAGAATAGTGGAACAGTAGACACTAAAACAGACTTGTGAGTAGTAGGCGTTGCTCCACTGGTTGTGCAAAGAGCAGCGACAGTGCTTTCTGCGTCATGTATACATAAGGTCCCACTGCAGCTATCGGAGCATAGCGAATGTGCCAAGTTCCTTGTTTTGCACCTTACAGCCACAACCTCTATCGGCCCGTTCTTCTCCGTGGTGTATATGTCGTCGTTGTCGTCAGCCTCGTAGTTCGTTGAAGGCGGAAACTTCGAGCTCCCTTGCTCACCGATGAGGATGCTGTGCGTATTGGCCCCGTGTAGGACAGACGTGATAAGAAGGGGAGGGGCGAAGAGAGGCCTTAAGAATGCCGCAACTGTGGCCCGTGTTATACATTTGTGTCCGTACTGCCAACCACTTATCATCGACAGTCTTTCGCTCCTGTTAAGGCAAACGAGGTTTTCTTCCTCATTTGCATGGCAGTCGGTTCTTTCACTTTCCGCTACGACTAATCGATCTGCACAGCTTGATTTTTGTTCCTGAAAAATTCATATTGAGACCATTAGCTCTTCGCTATTTTCACTCTGGAAGGAATTTGCGGAAATTTCCCAGAACATTAGTGAGCGAAAAACGTGCATTTCTCGACGGACTCTCCGAGACTATTTTTTTTTTCTTCCACATAATTAGTCGCGCGGTGCGTACTTGTCAAGCATGTCGGGCTACGCAGTAGCAGTGCTGCAAGCGTGAAAACTGCCGCTGCCTAGAGACAAGATTTTTCACAATGCCTGAACAAAAAAAAAAAAAAAACAGGAAAAAAAACGACGTTCTATTCAGTTAATAGATCTAAAACGATAATCTCAGCGTTGGAGAGGAAGTGAGAATTGAAACACCGGAGCTTATCACGAGCAGCGCGTGCAAAATATGTATCTGATGATTCCTTTTTTGCGGCACCAAACTCTCGAAATAAGTAGCAGTGATGTACTATTACATAATAGTGCATCTAGTAATTTTGTTCCAAGTGAGCTTGCCTAAGAGGTAACTCGCACCTAATCACGCCCCAACCTGTACGTCTTCCGTAGCCTATGCGTTTCAGCACACAGCCTGGCGCACACTCGCACTCCACTTGACTGATATTTATTTCTTTAGCTTTCAACATGGGAATGCACTGTTACCATCCTATATTACATTTCTGAAAAAAAAAAAAAAAACATTTGCAGAGGCTTAGCTCAGCTAGACCAGGATACACGTAGCGAAAGCGTAGAGAAATCAGTCATTCGTGACATCGGTAAGCACTGGTAAGCCTAGCGGCAACGGCGGGTGTTGATACCCGTGAGTAACGCCGTAGATGCACAGGGACCCGCTCTTTAGCTAGAGAAGGCTTGCACGAGATGCAAACACTCGCTAGGCGGACTGTTTCGGCAGACCACTCGGGGAAGGCTAATTCAGAGTTGCGTGCATAGTCGTACTCAGCGGAGACAAGTTTTTTCTGATGCCACAGTCTATTACACACTATACGCACATAGTCAAACTGATTGTTTAGAAAGGCTCGAAGGTCCTAGTTGCCATAGCACTGGTGGTCAGCGCAATGGTATAGTGAGTCATCTGAAGCGACTTCGTCGCTTCGACTTCTTGCTGTACCGTTGGACGGTCTTCTTGTAGTTCGGCAGCTGCTCGGAGTCTTTGCGATCCGAGACATGGCGCCGCCGCTTAGTGAGGCGTTATTCCCGTTCTTCAGGCGTTTTGGACGCTCGCTTAGCCTTCCTTGCTTCCTTCACACGTTGTCGGGCGGCCTCGCGCCATGGTGGATTTCTGGATCCGCCAACGTTTCTTCGCGTATCCTCAGCTGACGCCGTTCACCGAACCGGCGCTTGCCGTCAGCCTCTTCATCCATTGCGCGTCTAGCGAGCGCACGCGCCGTGGGTTATATTCTCAGCTGCGTGGTAGGCAGCTCACGGCCCCCACGATCATGATGATCACGCATGATAATCACGATGAAGACGATGATGAGCATAGCGCAGCGTGACGTCACGCAAGGGAACCGCGAGGAGACTGGCGTGGCTCGGCGCAGCAGGTTGTCATGGTAGCCGCGAATGCTGAGTTGTAGCGCGCTGCGAAATGAGCTTCTGCTAGACTATAGTGTAGATTTCCATACAGAAGAAAATAAAGAAAAAGTCTTCGCAGAGAAAAAAACGCATTAGCCTGCACGCTAGCTACTACGCCATTGTGTGCCACAAGTAAACTTCTTTCTTTTTCTGGGTTATTATTTAAGATCTTGTTCCTGTATTTGAAGACGTCATTGGCATACAACCTTCTTTCACCCTCTAGAATCATCTCGTGCTTCCTCTTCCGAGCCAAACATCAAGACTCCCTTCGCCTATTGAGCAGTCAGCACCTCTCCTTCCACTTCCCAACACGCCGACGTAAACCATTTCTAGAGAGTTTGCTCACATCAGCTTGTTCCTCAGTTTCGCCTTTGGTGGCAGCGTCCACAGAGCCACTTTACACCGGCCACGGTTAACAGGTGCAAAATGGAGACAGGGAAATTGCTCTCTGCACATTAAGAAACGACATGGGAGGAGAAAAGTTCCAGAGGGCGTCAGTAGTCCACGTGGCATTGACGGTTTCGTGAGCAGGGGAATGCGAACAGTCTGAGAAAACATTAGAAACACTTGGATCTCAAAACACAGCTAAGGGTCAAACCTTCGTGTTACTCACTCGTAACCTTCATGCGATACGTTTTCTTTGTTTACAAAATTTTGCAACTGATCGTGCGTGGTAAATTTTCGCGCTAAAGGAACAGCAGCAACGGGAAATTCGGGGTTCGATAAGCTTTTATTTTCATATTGACTTGTCTGGACATTACCATAACGGCTTCATCAGACGAAGAAGTCCAGCGACCGTGCCAACCAAGCTTCACTGAAAATAGGAGGTAGCGGGTCCTGCCGTCGAATATAGTCATCGCCAATAGCCGCACGCACCGGCTAACCATGCAGTCAATGCTGAGGTGCTCTCTCCAATGAGCAAATGGTCCAGGCGCTTACCACGGACGCTTGAGAACTGCAGCTTCCACACCCAACTAGTACCAGAGGAACAAACAGATTAAGAAAAATTAGTTTATGCAATACGACCCGTCGTTAGCTGTCCGTCACGCTTCAGTGTGTTTGTTGCGGGCGTTTGGAAGTCGAGAACCAGTCTGTACGGTTGAGAATCGTTTTCGGTTTGACTAGTTGGTTTTGCTGATTGCAGCATCGAAAAAAGACGAATACTGATTGGAAAGGAGACGCACAAAGCACCGACTTTCACCTGATGGTTGATCAAAGGATGAAAACATCCACCGTATAAGCAGCGTAATTATCTTGCAATTGATTTGAAAACGATCTGTAAAAGGAACGTGCCGACAAAAACTATATCTAGTGTAAAACAATACTTGTATTACAATATTTTTGTTGTTGTTGTTGTTTTTGCACTTACAACGGTAAAGCCCTTTTGCAGCACATTGCTGCTTCGCCGTCATTCTCTCACATCATCTTTGTTCATTTTTTCATCCTTGCATTTGCTTTACTTTCCAAGTATCTTTTCATATTAACGTGTCATTTCACGACTAACTTCGACTGCCTCACATCAGCGTTAGGCTGCTTTTGCCAGGCGTCCCACCTAACTCTATTCAAACATCGAAATGATAGTTAACCGGAATGTTCTTTTTTGTGTTTTCTGCAACTGAACATTTCGACAGATTGAAACAATTACATTGCATCTATCGCTTTTCCGGTGAGCGTTCCTGTGTGAAATCGTGTGATCGTTTAAAAAAAAAAAAAAAAAAAAAAAAAACGATCCAGCTTTTATATTCACACGCGATACAGGTGGGCTCTTTCCAACTAGAAACGAAAGAGGGCTAAATATGAGAGAAACATCATGGTGTGATCATGCGCTTGCTCGTCGCGAGCGCTCTGTCACGTTCGATTGTGAAGCGAATGTGACAAATGTCGCGAAAAGGACGAGTTGTGCGCTGGCAGAACACACGTGAGCGAGCCGCGTTCAGTGCAGAAAACTGTGCCTTCGGCCTACAGCGTCTCCAAGCTCTGGCGCCTCGTGTGCAACATTTCCGCCTCTCGACACATTGTTGTGGCTCTGAATTCGAGGAGTGTACGATGAGGGGCCAGTTGGTAAGGCAATGAACTATGAAAGGAAGCCGCGCAAAGGATGAAACACAAGAAGTGGACAGGACGGCAAACTGGCGATTTTTTTTCGAACTGAAAAAAGAACTACCGACCGAAGAATAGCCGCGCCACTTTGTTCCGGCCTGCATGTAATTAACAAGAACTGACCCTTCAGCTGATTTCTCCACTTAACTGGGCCAGGATGTTACTTCGCGGAAGGCGTCGGCGTTCATGAATTCCGCGTTGAAGACGCTGACGCGGCGCCTAAGCGCATAGTCAGGTGGGATCCTTTTCACATGTCGTTAGCTTTCCTTTCAATCCTGAAAAAGCTCATGAGTTCCACGCATAATCATAAAAACTCATGAAGTGGTCATTTTTGGAAACGGAAGAGTGAGTTTCTCCGGAAATGCAATAGCTAAAAATATAATTGTCCAATTTATTGAATTATTCTTCTGAAGGAAATACAAAACTACTCTGAGTAGCTGTATACAACTACCAACGAAATGGTGGAAATTACAGTATTTCATCCTAGCTCATAATTTTATTATTTGGATAGATTTAACTGGGACACGGGATATAGAATTTACTTCCTCAATAAAGTTCAGAGGTCGGTCAACGCTGTGCGAGCCTCTGCTGCTATCTGTCCATGTTTCTATGCTCTGTCACAAACCAGCATTTATATGAGAAGATAAAGTTTTCATTGCCCAGTTCAAGAGAGAGAGGGAGTGCGGTAGCAATAACGGGAAGTAAGACATGGAGCTGACTTCACCTCCAGCCGCCCCCCCCCTCCCCCCTCCAACCACCCCCGAAAAAAAAAAAAAAAAATCTCTGCGCAGGTCTGTGCAGAAGTCTTTGCACGAGTTCTTTTTTTTTATTTTTTAAGGCTTTTTCACTTTTGCGGTGATGAACTAACCTACCCGCACACGACTGATAACCAGTATTGATCGAGGAGCACTTTAGTGAAGGGAAAGTAGTCGGCTGCGAGAAATAGTCTTTTAAGAGGCATGGCGGCGGCAACAGCTAAAAGTTACTGTGCGAGAGACATTTGAATGCGGCTCGCGCTTGCACCATGTGCACGGTGGCGGCAGCGGACGGAAGACTCGAGTAGAATTCCATCATTAACCCCACTAGGCACGCATGAAACGTGCGCCACCGGCAGTGGTCACCGTCAGAGAAAACAAAAACTCATTCTGTTTCCCTTTTTGGGACTTCTCTACCCGCCGCTGAAAGAGCGCTATTATTCAAAGCATTGACACCCATCTGATGTTCTCGTGAACACTTGCGTAGTGACTGCTGGTGCAGAATACAAATGAAGAAAGGTGAAATCTCATGGCTCAGAAGGTCCGTCCTCACTGAAAAAAAAAAAAGAAAAGAAAAAGAAAAGAGCCTAACCAAAGTAATCGAAATACAGTGGTATTGCTCTATTCAGTCGACTGCAAGAAGCCACCTTCTGGAACTGTAAGCCAAGAAAGAGTCCAACTAACTAGGAGGTCTTCATAATTATTCAGCATAAACTAATGAAACACTCCGCAGGTTTCGCTGCATTCTACGAAATGTATAAAAGGAGGTATACCAAAGTAGCGACGGCAAAACAATGCAAACCGATATCGAAGAAGGCGTTGTATATCAAATTTACGAACTGCGCCACTAGGGCGTTGCCTCTTATCTGCCGTTACCCTGTCGGGGAATAGATGAAACATTAAAAATGTAGCAGGAATGAACCGCATAGGTCGCCACCGGTTCAGATATGACATTAACTACTTGTGCTCCGCAAATATTTTATCCCATCTTTATGATACCGCCTAACAATGTTCTTTCATTTCTTCTTTCTCTTTTTGTGTGTGTGTGTCTCAGCCTTTCGTTGCGTTCACCCCGATTTGTTTCATTCTCCCAGGAATAAAACGTGGTTCCAGCGCCGTTTTTGTTTTTGCATTGGCAGCCTACCTTTCGCAAACTGCCGAACTTGCTGCAATAAGGCGCGAATTTATGGCGACTTGGCATTCAATTTTGTGGCACAGAGCGCTCAAAAAGAAGTAAACGTACGCATAGAGGTTGGCAGGGATACGCCATTGTGGTTGAGTCAACGTCTGTTCTTGTATAACGCGCCCTTTCCGTGCAACTGCGTCACAGAATGCAGATTTATCTGCTCATCAGAAGGTCGCGCAAGGCGCATGGTTCACGCCTATATTCATAAGAAACTTTGGGAATGGTGTGAATCGTGTTATCTTCATGCTTATTCGGGTTTTGCCGCTCCTTGAAAATAGTGGCTGCCAGTTAATGCAGACGTCTGAAGTGTGAGAGGGTAGAGTAGTCAGAATTTCACCTAAAAAGCTCGCTTCGTCTCAATATGTCTCAAAGCATGCGACATTTTTATCTTTTTTCCTTGTCATCATTTTGCTAGTCTGGTCAATAAACTCACTGGAGTTCCTTTGGATGGGCTGGGTCACTGTACCTTAAACAAGCCTCCTGACTTTCACGGTACAATAACCTTTTACACCTCCAGGGACCACAAGCGAGTCAAACAAGACAATTATAGTATGAAAGTGCCGACCGTAAAGAAACCTCAGTGACTCCGGGCTGCAGGTCATGGAATGGCGTGACAATGAGCTTATTGAACCTTTTAATTCGTGTTTCGCATCTGTAATAAACTTTATAGCCCTGTCAATGTATCAAGTTTGACTCGACCAGGTGTGTGAGCAAGCTGCCACATATAAGCCATAAACCCGCTACATCGATTTCTGAAGCCGTGACCGGCGTTTAGCAGATTTTACTGAAAGCTTTTATTGCAAAGAAAAAGTATCTTTTTCTTCACTGCAGGACATGGCGCTGACTGGTGATATTTTGATAAAATTATACCGTAACCAATTTCTCAAGAAAGCAGCCGTAGTCAGAAAGACGGCAACGCCACGGCTGAATGAAGCCTTGGTATAGCGCTTCCTGGAAGCGTTTCTTGTTGAGATGCAAACGCATGAATTTCATTTTTTGTTCCCGCAATTAACTATGCACACCGCGATTTACTTGCTTCTGGGGAGTTAATGTGAAGACCCTTCCACTCTCCTCCTTCCCAACCGAACACGGGTGTCATGCGAAACTGCTACGCGCTATATATAGGGCAGTTGCAGCCAGAAAGTAAAGAGTTCCGGCTTCGTGTTTATTTCGCCACGCGAGTTTCTGTAATATGTGTGCTGGGTGTACGAGGGTCGTAAGTGTAGCATTTTCTGAAAGTATACACGCACTGCCTAGCTGGACCCGGCAAATTCGTTATGTACGCGAAGAAAGGAAGGTCCTAAATATAATTCTCTGAGTCAACCCATAGAAGCTACGTACCCAAGAGCAATGTAATAAACGCGTTCCTCGGTCCATGCCGTCCGTTCAGTATTCTCAGGACGCTTAGGATTCGCCCTTCGTCAATTCCAGAATTCGGTGGTTGTCGTGAACTAGTTTCGCTCAGTGTAGTGGTTAGCGTACGGCTGCAGGCTGGCTGGAGAATGGAGTGAGTCGTCGTAACGACCGCACGCGGCCAGATTCACCGTGACGACTACCGGGTCCATGGCCATCTCAAACCACGGAGCGTGACAAGCGTCGGGGCCGCAGCACTGTGGCTCGCTGCGTCCAGCAGCATAACGAGCGTACGCGACCAGGTTTGCGGCGACTATTTCACGGTTTAAGCCAAATTCGTCAAGGCGAACCTGGTCGTGTGCTCTCGCCTCGACGAACGTGCCGTGCCGTTCGTCAGCAAGCGCGTGTGCACGTGAATCGCTGATTGTCGGACGCGTTGCCGTCGTTTTCGCATCCGTGTGCCACGGTACGAGAGCAACGGTTACTTTATGATAGCAAAGTTAGCCTATATTGCTAACTTTTTTCCTACAGAGATTCATAGATGCGGAAAGTGCACTTATAGAAAAACGTACAATGTTGGACGTGTGATTTATTTGCGTTGACGCTAACGCGGAAGCCGCCCAGCGCTCACATGCCACTGTTGTTGCTGTTTAAGCGTTGGTGTAAACTCGGAGTTGTCTGTAGAATATGGGGAAAAAAATGCGAGCTTATACCCATTATTTTATGCATGACATTGCGACGGTGGCGGCCTGATATCAACATCAGTTTGTGACGTAAGCAAAATACTTCGGCGCCACTTTAGCTGGCTGAGCCAGCGGGGTGTGCACTGCGGGGTGTGCACCGCGGGGTGTTCACTGCTGGAACGTGACCCCTCGAAACACAGGTAAGGAAAACATTCCGAAGTATTTTTCGATCCTCACAGAGTGCCCGTAGGTCTTTTATAGGTACTGTTAGTTAACAAGTGGCGAGTGATTTTAAGCAGGGTGCATGTGCCAAAGTAAGCTAAATCATTTCAAAAAGCCGTTATTTGTTTGAAGCCTCGATCAGGAAGGTGTGTTTAAAGCGTTTAGAAAAGGACAATAATGAGTAGTAGTGACGTTTTGAGACTATAGCACTTGCATGGCAGTAAATGTAATTTTAACAATAAGGCTAATTAGAGGTCTGCAATCGGCAGCTTCTGGCAAGGAAGGATATTGTTGAGCATATGCAATGAATTGTACAGTGGTGAGGTGTTTATAGAAAGTATAGTGACTTATTAGTAAAAAGTAATCGGGTGTCAGTAATAGTGATACGGATGAGTGATTTTGAGAGTAATAGTAATAGGTAACGTCGTAATCATAAAGTGATACTGATAAGTGATACCTGATAATCAGAGCAATAATAAGCTTTGGCTATTACGAAGCACTTGCTGTATTCAGGCACCGATTAACATCAGCGATAATCAATCACCGGCTCTAAATAAAGATCCGCTATGGCGAAAAGCTGGCTATACCGAGACACCAGAGATAAACACCGTCTAGAATGAAATGCGTACTAGAATGCACTGAATATATTGAAACATCGGTTGTAATAAAGCCCCAGCTACAATAAAAAATTGGCTCTTATCAAACGCTGACTGTAATGAAACACCGACTCAACTTGGTAGTGACCACTCAGTGGCAAATGACAGTGATTGGGTTATAACGTTATTGAGATCAGCTTATTGATTCTACAAGTAGCGGAAGCGGTCGAAGTGCGGCGCAGCGCTTTCTCTGGCCAGTAAAACTCCCTCTGCGTTGGTTCAGTGCATAGGACATTCGACAAAGGATCCAAAGATCGCGGGTTAGATCTCGGCGCTGCAGCTGTTTTCGATGAAGACGAAATTGAAGCGCCTTTATACTGTGCGATATCACTACACATTAAAGAAGTCTAGGCAGCAAAACGTTGCGGTTCCTTCGCGTGAATCCAATTGATCGCCTTTCATTTTTTGTTGCAAAAGCAATACTGCTCGCAGTTTGAGCCGTCAGCGTGGCCCGGCGGTGACCATCAAGCTGGCAGGAGCTGCCAACTTGGGTCTCTCGTTTCACATGGGACGCTTATGTTAGAATCAGCCTGCCAGTACCTTGGCATTTCGTTACCCCTCTAGGCCACTAAGGCACATTCATAAGGCTTGGTTAAAGCGGGGCTTTATGTGTAGGTTGGGGAAGAAGAAGAAGAATTAGAGGAATGCTCGGTCACCCGCAGCTATTGCTTTCGTTCAATATTCGGCTCAGCAGCTTTGAACTCTTCATTTTTTTTCTTGTAACGTTATCTACGCGGTCAAGTTTGAATGACGGTATCAGTAAGTAATTACAGCGCACGCGGCATCATTTTGGACTACACACTAAAAACTTGCCCGAACTGGAGAAATACCTAACAGATAAAGCTCCTTTTTAAGGTTCTGCCAGGATTTGCAGCATTTATTGGGACGTGATAAAAAAGACAGCCCCGTAATAACACTGCATAGTTTGTCACACACACTTCCCTAAAGCATTGACCAACAGTTAAATAACAGCCGCTTCATTGTGCGCTCTTTGAAAGAAGAAAAATATTTCGAAGAGTTTCGTTTACATGCGTTTCTTCAGGTCGCGCTGCCGTCATGTACCCCTGGTAGGAAGTGACTTCCACGTGCACGTATTACATTGTTTCCAAAATGCATCACCTTTGAAATCCTTTTACGTATTTTCGCGATCGGTCCTAGGGCATATAAAGTGATTTTCTCCACAAACGGGTGACATCTTAGATGCGCTGTGAAATCAGCAAACTATTTTGAACCCCTTCGTTGATATTCATTCCTACGGCCGTATAACCCTATACTTTATACTCTCGTCAGTTCCGACGCCCGCGAGCCTGGCGTGTTCGTAAACAGGGTGTTGGTACGGAGGAATTCGGGCAGCCGTACCATCTAACCACTCTTCTCTAACTACATGGCCGCACTAAACTGGCGTCGACTGTGATTTCGCATTGTCGAGACTCGTGTAATCAGGACACGTATCGTCTTGAAAACTTTCGCTGACTCAGAAAAGCCCGAATCTATACGCGTTTAAATCAGCGGATGCGCTACGGACGTCCTCTATAGCTGATTGTTCAGGCCTCTCCGTCGAAGCCGCTTCTAGGGGAGCAAGAAAACTTACATTTATGAAAACAAAAATAAACAGGAATAGTGCAGAGCAGCATTCAGAAAAGAGCGAGTTTTTTGGCAATACGCTACTACTGGAAGTTGACAGTCCATGAAAGCGTCTTGGCGCTTGTTAGAGGAATTTCGGCGCTGTTCCTTCGCGAGGCTATTTTTTTTTTATCATTACACTGTTAAAAAAAAAAATGAAGGCGCAACGAGTCTTTTGAATGCACAGTCTTTGCAAGAAGGCCAACGTGACTTCTTTCTTTAATGAGCGTTACAAAAGACGAGCACATGAATGCGAATCCGCATAAATTAATTACAACCCATGGAATTATCTTGTCGCGCGCTTGTCAGCGAATAAAACGAGTAAAATCAGCTCAATGGACTGTTTAGTTGAAAGCCTGGTAAAAAAGAAACGTTAAAAAAATGTTCTCCTTTCGTGAATTTTATATGTTTCTTTAATTTTTGATGCCGTAACAACCAAGCATATTTTCCTCTTCCATTTTTCCTGGGGATGGCAGAGGGCTGCAATTGGCGTGTGTCTTCTATTTGTCGTCGTTTATACTTTGCCATATATTTTGTTCGACTCTTTGCTTAGAGAGTGACGCCGCGTACGCTGTCACTCCCAGTTGAAGCGGAAGAACGCCGTTTAGTCTTCCGTAGCTATCTGGTCCCGGCACTTGTCAAGAATTTTAAAGAAACGGCTTAACGATGCCAGATTTATGATTAAAACCTTATATAGTGCCATTTTTTTATTTTATTTTATTTTTATTTATTCGATGCTGTTAATCCCATCAGCGATCGTAACAGGAAGGGCATAAAAATACAGAGGTACAAAATATAGTAATGGCAATTAATCAAGTACATGAAAGAATATGATACCAAAATTATGCATAACAAATTATACTATAGCAATAAGACAGACTGAGGAGCGTATGACAAGATTTTCGCGGACAAATAATACGACAAGTGAAACACAAACGGAAGGAGAAAAATTCGTAATGACATAAGAACACAGTAATTAGTCAGATGTAAGTAGCTTATGTTTCACACGTGTACTAAAAGCATTTAATGATGAATTATTAACAATGGATGTGTGTAAGGTGTTCCATGATAGACGCGATTTCATCAAGACGCCCTTGATTATTAAACAAAAAGGACAAATAAGAAATGACAATCTTCACCGGAACATTGAAATGCATATCCGAACTCCTGCTTTTTCGCGTGAACTATAGGTTATGGTTGGATAATCTACTTTCCTTAGATTTTTATCCGACATTAAGATTCGTCCCTTATTTTGAATTTAAAGCCCTGTCACCCTCTTTCATATGTTTATATACCAATGAAGAAGGATTATTCCATTTCCTTATTCCAATAATCATATTATTTACCAACGTAAATTCAAAGCCGGTTTCACCTCAACGTTACAGACCCAACAAACGGCAGAACTGAAAAGTCTGAGTTGAGATGCCTCTCATAGCTCGAGTCACTTTGTTACATTAAACCCCATAAACCAAACCAGCCAATCTAGAAAAGCTTGGGAATATAATGCACAGCCCTGTTTTGCATGTCTTATGAAGCGTTATAAGTCAATGCAATTTCCGCGATGGCACCACGCACACGTACCAAGCACTAGCACGCGTCCTCGTTTGAGTATTTTTCAATGGTAAAGGTACATAGATAAATATCTTTAGATTATTTCTGTATGATGTGGAATTACATTTATTCATTTTGTACACCAAATAACGTCGAGGCAGCTGACTTACATGATGGTTGTTTTGTCAATTTGTGCTAATCGAACCATAGCAGACGTGTTCGGACCTAAGAATACCGCGAAAAACTGCCACCATAAATTGCCTCCAAAGGAAAGAGAGCGGGACTAGATGACGTCATGTATGACATCTTCAAACGTTTGTAAAGCGTAAGAATAATATACCATAACATTATCGCCGGGAGGAAATCAGCATAACACTATGGAACGCAGAGAATTTGGCCTCGAGGGCCTGAATATCATTTTCTGGATTCAGCCAGTCGACAAAGTGTGTTTTGGCGTGCTTCAAAGTATTTGTCGTTTAACAACGTTCGGTTGCAGTGCTAGCCATGTCTCACGGGTAAACTTAAATTGCATGAGGAGAAACGACTGTTAGCCATGCGAAAGGTGATACAATGCTTCTCTTCCGACGAATTCGTGCAATGAGTGAGGTATCTTAAAGACCGGATATTGCATCGATCATTTTATTTTCTTGCATTAACACTGTTCATTCTTGCAGTCAGTATGGTGCTTTTTAATTTCATTTATAAAATAGGCGATGTTCATAGGAAGATGTAGTACCTGACTCTTCCAGCATGCATACGGGCAGTCGGCGTGCTTTGGAGCATTAAGGGACAGATTCGTGGCCTCTTTATGAAACGACGTTGTGCTTTTAAATACAAATACGTTACGCCGGCTGCATTAGATTCATGTGCAACATGCGCTTTGCAGTGCTGGCAGGGCAAAATATTGATTTATCTCTGACACCTCTAGAACTCTGACCCCGCTAGCTGCTGAAGTTGCGTTGTGCAAAACCATTTTAAAGTGAAACCAACGGTAGCTCGCACCCTTAATGAGCTTGCACGGGTTTCAAGCATCTTATAGCGCTTCATGTGTTTGATACATCGCAAAGATGTGGCACGCTTTCCATGCTCACGGAGAACTCTCTCCAGCTGTGGGGGATGGACTGTGAACGTGAAGAGGCTGGTTTCAGGCCTCCGAGCATACCCATGGCTTCTAGTCGTGCAAACCACATAACTAGGCGTAGACAGTGCGGACTAATTAGTTAGGAATCCTTTTTGTTTTGTTTATCTATGCTTGCTTCGTTTTTAGTCGCTTTGGCCACCAATGACTTGTACACATGCAGGTTATATTAGAATTATTTTGAGGGGCGTATCCGATCTGTAGTTACCAAGCGCGCTGTTGCCGACTCATGCTAACGTAATTTTGTGCAAATTTCCAATTACAGTGCTTCAAAAAAGTTGGTTGTTGAAGCGAGCACCTGGCACACAAAATTGGACAATGCAATAATAAATGTACCAGTTGGTTTTCTTTCATTTTGCACCTGTGCGCTGTTTTCTTCTCATGTTTTTATTTATGAACTCAGCGCACAGTGCAAAAGGAAATAGCATCTTACCGCATGAATCTACAGTCGCACGCACTACGCCGAAACCGCACAAACTTTGTTGCAGCTATTTGAGTGCAGAAACACGAACACGCTTCAATCTTTCCCTTAATAGTGAAAAAAAAAAGCTAACTAATTTGCGACTGGAGACTGAATAGAAATTTGCAACAATAGTAATGATTAAGAGCTGTTCGGAGGCATAAAAAAAAAGGAATTGTATATGGTTGTTACCATTTCCTGAAGAAGCCTATGAATAAATATTTAGCTGCAGTGGCTGAGAAGGGAAACGGAAGAGAGGTAAATAAAATATTTAGGGAGAATGCGGAGTGTGGGCAAAATCAATAAAAACGATCTTACATTGATTTTATAATTTGCGGTCAAAGCATCGCAATATGCTTTAATAATTTCCATCAGGGTGGAAAACAGTTCGTGCGATTCAAATGAAGGTTGGCGATTTTTCTATGCTCACGTTTATTCATTGTTAGCAAGAGTAGCAGCTCATTGAGTACCTAGGAATCGTATGGCGCTCGTGGTACCTGCTAACATATTGGAGACGTGAGATGACGAACTCGAATGCTAGCGCCAGTCTGTATCAACTGGTAGCAACGCGACGGGTGTGCAAATCGGGAGCAGGATATACGTCTATCCCTAAGCCTAAAGCAACGATAAAAGAATATAAACTTCAAATTTTTTTTCATATTTTTTTTAATATGGTGCTCAAGACAATATTACACATCAGTCATGACGTGGAGGTCGCTTATGATGACTGAACAATTGACAGCCCATTTTGTAAAACAGCGTGGCCGCCGTTTCATACTGGCGCTTTCGGTAACGCTTGTCGTGACTTGCAAACGTAGGACAAGTAATTTCTGTGGATGCACTGCCATATAATTTATCTCCGTCAAATATTCGGCTCCGTTCCAATTTTTCGACTACTAGAAGATCGATGTATCAAATCGGTTATAAAAATATTTATTGGCGCTTATATTGTGGTCTGTTCATGTGAGAATAGATCCGTAGGAGAGGTTGGATGATAGTTTTTGGTTCCAATAAAATTTTTATATGACAGTTAAATGTGCCGGCAGACAGGAATATTGAACGTTACTTTTTCATGAGATGATGTGGTTCCTGACACAGACACACCCACCCAGCCACGCGCAACAATGTTATTTCATAAGTATTCATTCTGAGAAAGCCAACTCAAGAAGCTCTCGATAGCGTATTTCTGACTGTTGATATTTCGAACCATATTGGCGAATAAGGAACTTAAAAAACTAAGGCCATCTTTGATATTGATGGCATTCAGTCCTGATGTACAATGTTGCCCTTTAATATCAAATGCTAATTAGGTATTTCCAGGTAATTAATCATCTAACCACTAAGATCTATTGCAAATCTGCAAGCGTTTAAAATTATTTTTGAGTTCAAATATTTGCCTAACCTTAGTCATACTGTATACGAAATTATAAGGTGTTTGAACTGTCACCTGGCACGAAAGAACTCGAGACCCGAGCTTTTGACTGGAAGATATGAAGCGCTTGAAGAAGAATGACGCAAGAGCACGCAGATGGTACAAGCGGCTTGCCCTATTTTGTCCTCAGGTTATTATGGCCGCATATATGCCAACCTTCCTTGTGAAGCTCAGCATGCCTCACTCGGCATGAGGACCACAGACGCTGTGCAATGCGTGACTTAAAGCTTTTCCTTTATTAATTATCTCAATGAAGTAGCCATCCATTGGATGGCAACAATGCGATCTATAATCACTCGCTGTTCTAATAACGCTCATCCTTCATACCAAGGTGAGATGGTGAATAGTTTTTGTTAGATATATATGGTTTCTAATTTTAAAGCTAAGTCTCTCGTCAAGCCGAAGACGCGGTGTTATCCCTTCGAGTCAGGCGTCCTCGCAAAAGGGCACTGATATTACGCCCTATACGAAGTTTCCAAGTTTCCTTGTAATCTTTTTGTGCTCATGGGACTGTTCAGCCTGTACAAGAGCCGCATGACAGATCGCCACTCAAAGCCACCACGCTCATTGAAGTCTCTTTTCCTAGAACAGTGTGCTATGGTGGATGGGGGGGGGGGGGGGGGGGGGGGGGGGTATATGCTACGCTTGATCGACCTCCTGCTTGGCTGACTTTACTCGACGCATGTTTACGTCCGCTAGAATTTCAATGTGAGGGCAAATGAAAGCTGTATGCTGGTGTGACTGTGTGCGACTGGTTGCGACTGGTTGCAGGATGCGACCTGCTTATGTTGGCATTGAAGCCTGTCAGGCTTGATATACTTCCATGCAATACAGAAACGGAGTTGCTGCAGTAAAGGCCGAGTGGTATAGGCTTGTGACAAGCGAAAGTGATCCTTTGCTTCTGGAAGCCTTCTGATCCAGACCAAGGTCATCCGTGTATTTTTTATTTATTTTTGTCTTCCTTTCTCGGATTCTGGTCACCGACAGACGGCGCTGTGTTTTCGTTGGACTTAGGGTGCCTCGATGTTGCTCGCACACCGCCGTCGGCGCGCGGGTAACATCGAGGCACCCTAGTCGGGCTAAGCGCTCTAATGCTAATACATTAGTATTCTTAGTGAGTGGCAGGCAGCTGAAAGTGCCGTTTCTTTTTAGATGTGATGAGGCTTAATTTACTGCTGCAGAATTTGTTTTGTTTGTTTGTTTTTGCCGTCTTAGGATCTCATGGCGCTCCTATTTTTTCGCAATAAAAATGGCTTGTACTGCGGTGTTGTACCATGCTTTAGGCGTTAAAAAAAGGGACAGCGAGAGTCCATGGGCTGCAGTTATTTCGTTTTGATTCGTCCCTTAGTATTGCCTGCGGACTTAGGCGGTGTATACTCAGCCAACTTGCGCAATAATCTCCATTTAAGATTGCTGTAGGCGTGAAACTTTGCAGTTGTTTCGAAACTATTTTCCAAGGCAGCATGCCAGGTCTGACCTAAAGGGGCCGACATTATACCAGCTTGCAAACTTCCTCTTTGTGTAGTTCTACGCTACATTTTCATTTCTGTTTTCGCTTTTTGGTGATATATCATTTGTCCAGCCTGTCCAGCTGTCTCATCAGCCTGTCTCCCAACCGTCTATTTTTTTTTTTTTTTTTTTTTTCGAGCAGTACTCAGAAGGCTGACCGCAGCACCGTCGCTAATTTATTAAAGTTCCTTCTCCGTGATGGGAATAAAACAGAAAATTCGCACTGGATTCTCTTGCGGGTATTGTGAGACGATATTCAACTGCACTCTCTTCCTAAGCATTTTCCTCTCGCTTCTCCTCCTGGTAAGTGCCCCTGAAGTGGTGATGTATTGCTTTTACTTCCTCCCCTAAATTACCCCCACTGGAAAGGCTAACGGGCGAGCCAAAAGCCACCGCATAAATGAGGGAAAATTGAAATGAGAGCGCCAGAATGCGAGAAGCAAACATGCAAGCAAAGTTCACACGAGCCAAGTGCTTGAATAAGTGAGCGTACTTCACGCTTACTCCAGGCTGGCCGTCTTCGTTCATGCATTCCGCCTTTCTTCCCGTGGTCTCTTAGTTTTATATCCTTTCGGGAAACCTTCGCTGGGCCGGTGTATACCGATTTTTCCCTAAGCAGTCTCGTCATGATGTCCGCGGCGGTGCAGTGTCTAGATTAGCATTTTTATGCCGCCCAATCTGCGCCTTCTGGTTCGCAGCTCTAAGCTCGAGTGCAGAGCTGTGCCGCCCGGAAGAAGGCGAAGAGAACCTAAACGTCCCCCCTCTCCTCTCCCCCCGTATGGGATCTGCCTGGCTCAGCGAAAGGGGAATTCACCGCGCAAAAAAATATACCGCTCTCAGCATGCGGATGGGGTTAGCGCTTCGGACGATGGTGCAGTAGAGTATATTTGTGAAATTTCTTTAAGACCTATAGTAATGTTTTGTGCACTAATGCATTACTGCATGAAAATAACTCCGGTGAAGGTGTATAACTAAATTCAAGGAAACCGCCGGGTTTTACAATTGCCAATTATTTATTGAAAACAATAATTATTAAAACGAAACAGTACAGGGTGTCAATATTTTTCAATGAATTCTTTCTGTGTAATGAATCTTCACCAAATACCAGACTCGATCGTCCTGTGTTAAGACCTATCGTTGAAATAATAATTTTTACC
Organism: Amblyomma maculatum; assembly: GCF_055883805.1. Taxonomy (NCBI): domain Eukaryota; kingdom Metazoa; phylum Arthropoda; class Arachnida; order Ixodida; family Ixodidae; genus Amblyomma; species Amblyomma maculatum. Next base: position 24,950,959 of record NC_139344.1, read on the forward strand.
GTGTTGCCGTCCTTCCCCGCAAGTTTAGCATTCGCAGGCAGCACATTTAACTGTTCACCACGGACGTCCATGCAGTCCTCCGGAGTTCGTGATGTACTCTCTCTCTGTCTCTCTCTCTTCGTCCGTGGGCTCTTGCGTGCTGAACCGATGTTGCATAATACTGTTCGCAACCTGATAACCTAACTGTCTACTTCATTGAGGTCGTTGAGGTCGTTGAGATATGCGAAAAAATTGAAAACATTCCCCATCGAAACAAAAAATGCTCTTTTTCGGAACAGGATGGGCACGAAATATGTAATCAAGTACTAATGTGAAAAAAACTCTACTTCGGAATGAAACAAATTTCCGCGCGTACCTTAAAAATACCTACTTTTGTATCTGAGTCGCTCTGCTCGCAGAAGTTTGGTTATTGGTAATCAATTGAATTTTTGCTACTCTGCGAAAGTTCTGTTGTGTTCTTAATTGCTGATCTTAATTTAAGGCTGTATTGTCTCGCATGTACTCATTAGCATACAATTGTACACTACCACATTATATGAAAGAGCAGCCGGAAGAGCAGCCATAAGTGCCCCCTTTAACCAAGCCATACGAGCGTGCCTACGTGGCAGCGTCTTTGAGTCGAGACTGATACAAGGATGGTGTTCGATTTCAATCTCAAAGGAGCTGCCTGAGCTGGCAGCTCCTGCTATGTCATGTGGTATCATGACTTCATAAAACTCGTCATTCATATCGTCTTTCATATGCTATCTGTCAGAGCAATGCTGGTCACTTTTCGCTCACAGCGCCGTCAATGCCAGAGTTTCTGCACATCATAACCATTTGAAGCTATCGCGTGAATGCACGAATGGCGTCTTTATTTGATGTAACTAAAATGGTGGCTATGCCAATGAATTATTACGAAATGAGGAAAAAGTCAACAACGAGCTCTCTCATTTTTGACAATCGATATTTCCAAGTAGATTGCTGGTTACTTAAATTTAAAACGTGAGGTAACCATTACAGCGACGGCCTTGGATGTCGCACTATAACATTGCCACTTGAAAAAAAAAAAAAGAAAACTTTAATGGGTAATTTCAGGTAGTCATCTATTGATTAAACTTTACTACGTGCCCGATGTTCGGCTTCCTGTACAGTGCACCAGCAGAGGCCTCACAGACCCACACCCATAGTTTAAAATACAAACCTGTGGACGTTAAAAAAAAATCGCCCCGCTGAATGTGAGCTCAGTAATTAACAGCGGTGACGAAATAAATTTTGTTTCGCAGCTTGTGGTATGACAGCAGATAAGGAAGCGCGTTTTTTAGCAGTTTGCGGGCTGGTATAAAATACAGTTGGGATACGAATTTTATGCGGAGGTCTGACACCGCAACGCCTCGAGAGACTGAGCTTCGCTAAGAGATGTCCTCCAATTATCATCTCTTTGCTTGTCACTTATCTTCATAGACCGTGATGTAACCCTGCCATTAAAGGTGCACACTTTCTCTGCCCCCCCCCCCCCCCCTTTCTGCAAGGTAAAACCTGCCACCGCTTTAAGGAAGCCGAATATGCGCATTGCCAACTGACACGTTTATTTTTTTTTTTTTGTCTTGACAGGAGGGCCTAGTCTGTACTTGGAAGACCAGTCAGTCCCACGGGCTCCGTCAACACCAAGAGTCAAGTATCCAGGTAAGGGCAGTGAGTGGGCGGCGTGTCACTCGAGTCGTGCATTGCACTGTTTGCGGAGTAGAAATCAAGTCCTCGAAACAACTAAAGTCTACATAAGCCAGGTTTTGGCGGAAGCAAAAAAGGCGGCCTATTCCTTGCCGCAGCGACTGAAGTGCTGAATCGAACGCTCTTCTCAAAGCTGCAAATGCCAGTTTTGAAATCGGCGACCTCAGTCGCTTAATGAGTCATTACATCATTTTCTTAATATGCAACGCACGTTCGTTCAGAGTTTAGGCGTGGGACATTGGCTCCCTGCGGAGCCAATGTTGGCCATCTCGGTAGCTTACAGAATTCGCGCCTTCTGCGGTCGGAACTGAGCGCTTAAGAGGAGGAGGCGAAGAAGAACGAAGAAAGGCGAAGAGCTCGGCCTCGAACACTTCGCAGCAGCACATCGTCCAAAAGTTTCCTTGTTTCCTTTACAGAATTGAGAGACGGAATAAAATCTTTTTTTTTTACATTACTTCTGTTTGGAACCGCAGCACATTGCTTGGAAAAATTTGCGCCATTTTGAGGGAAAAGAGGGCAGAAGAGAGCGAATACAAAGTACATAAAGGCCGCTTCAGTATGGCGGTTAGATAATGCTGCCGCGCGCGTCCGACTCCGATTGTCGCGCAACTTGGCGGTCCCCCGACGCGCAGCCGACCGCCGAGGAAGCGTGCTCCAGGGGGGGTCCTCGCAAGACGATGCCTGTTCCTTGAAAGCGGGTCGTGGAGGTGACATTTCAGTGTGTATACAGGCTTGGCACGGGACCAATTTCTCCGGTGAAATGGCCTCAGGGGCTTGACGCACGTGCACTCGCTGATATTGGTTTTAGTACCTTAGACCACCGGGGACAGCAGCGTGTAGACGAGAAAATGTCTGGCTTCCACACTGGACGCACGCTTCACACGACGATGAGAGGCTTCATTTTTTTTTTTTGAACCGCTAGGCGTTTTTTTCCCTCGGCATTCTGCGATATAACTAGATATTTGACATTAATTAGACAAAACTTAAGGTTACATTTTATTTGGGGGACCTGTTCTAAGTTGCTTCGACGTCAGGTCTCACCTTATGCAGACGTCTAGAGGAGGAAGAAAGATAGAATAAGATGTGAAAAATTTAACAAACTTGGGATGACCTTAACCTAACATCTGCGATAAAAAAGAAAGATAAAACTTGAAAGATGCGGCATAAAAACTGACGTAAGTGGAAATTGTACTCATGGAAAAAGGAGCTAAATCAGATCCTTTGAATGTTACGTTAAACGATACACTTTTTAACTCACCAGCGTTAAAGCCCCGTTCTCTAGAAGATTGAAGTCAGATCAGCCATCCAGATGCCTTGTATATTCTTATCCAGACAGGGTGGCCCTAGGCCCTAGGCCACGCAGGCACTATGGTACGGCTTGGTTAAAGTGGGCCTTTGTATCTAGCTCGGATGGCCGTTCACATAAGGCTATATGCTAAACAGTATATGTACGATACTAGAGGAACAAATTAAATGATTTGAAATTTGGCCAGTGGCAAAGTCCACGTGCGCAAACAGGAAGAGGTGAAAATGGGAGCCACTAAGGCTGTTGCATCACGCCTTTAACGAAACAGCCTTAAGTGTCCACCAATTTTTATTGTAAACAAAATGATAAACAATGAAATTATAAATCGAGGCTAGGAACAAGAGTAAGTTAGGTAGTACCTCGTAATTTCACAAAACTTCTACGGTGCAAACGCTCGGAGATAAATTTCCGGTGTGGGCGGGTAGCGACTGCCCGGGTTGGAAAAAGACCCTCTCCTCTTGCTGGCTGTTTTCGCAGGATGAGAGTTTTCGGAAGAGAAAATGACCCTTCCTGACGAGAACTACGCCTTTCGAGTACACCGCTCCTGAACTTTCCTAGGTGTAGATCAGAAAAGCGTAGGATATTCAGCTCCTTACCGCACGTATATAAAGACCCCGAGCAGCCAAAGAAACCGAGGGAAGCACGAAAGAACGTTTCTATTTTTCTTTTAAATTGGTGGTGCTGTTTAATAGAAAATTTCTTATGTAACCGTTTGTACGTGAAGGATAATTTATTGGATATTAGAAGAAAAAATTAGCTGTGTTTTAGCTTGTGGTTAAACCTAGAGTTACGCGAGAGCAATCTTCATGGCGCTTAGGTTCAGCTTGAAAGTAAAGACATGCTTTTTGACATAGTAGTGTACTCTATGGTTTCAGCTTTATTTATGCAATAGGGGAATCACTTCACGTATGAGCTTCCCTTGCCTCTCGTTGTTGATCATTCTCATTCGGGTGTAGAAGACTTCTAGTGGTATGAAGTCGTCTCTACGTCGAATTCCGGTACACACCGCCTTCACAACGTTCGAACGAAGCTTCTGTCCTAGCAACTCGCTGTTTTCGTTCACCTCTACCAACTACTGAGTTATCTTCGTCTTCTTCTTCTACTACTTCTTCTGCTGCTGCTCTCCTCCTCCTCCTCCTCCTCCTCCTCCTCCTCCTCCTCCTCCTCCTCCTCCTCCTCCTCCTCCTCCTCCTCCTCCTCCTCAAGGACAGGCACGCTGAAATGGCCAGACTGTGGCCAGTCTAGCTCTCACTACAAAACGAACATCGTCACGCCGTCAGTGGGATCCTGGGCCGCGTCATCGAAAGCACAAATTTTCCATCTGGAACTGAATCCGAAATCTTTCGTTGTAGTCATCACCGCACAGCATGGCTGCTCTCGAATACAGTCTGCTCGGAAAGGCAAGTCTGAGCTTGATCCGTTTTCGTTTGACCCTCGTCAGTGAAGAAATATTTATGACAGGACGAATAACTACGGCGAAAACAAATGCGGTCTCCCAGCAGCAGTCTGCTGTGCGGCCTCGTGGCAATTACGAGTCGTCGTGTGCATCTGTGGACACCTTATCAATTGCAGTGTGCACTTTCTGGAAACAGTTATTTCTCTTATTGATGACATGGTACGCACGTTTGTTGGTGTGATTAAACCGTCAGTAGCAGCACATACTAGTGGTTATGTTGGAATCTGAGGCTAACTGAAGACGCTAGCAAATATTAGTCATAAATATCGAAGTATGCCAAAAGAACATTTCTTTGCTGGCCAAGTGCTAATAGAAACTCGCAGTTGGTACAGTGTATAAAGTACGACTTGTAGAGCTGTAGAACCACGTGTATCGATGCTTTGACCATTCGTAAAAGGCATCACTGTGTTGGCTGCTTCCTGTGCAGTTCAGTGGAAATAAACTTTCAAATGGTACCCAGAATATTTCGCTTCAAATCTTCCTTCTCCGGCTTTGTTGAATGAGTTTGCCCATGATTTGGTTCTGCCACGATCCAGCTGGCCATGTTACGCCACTTCTACTTTCAATGTAATTGAGAAAGAATGAAAAACAAAAAATATTCTTTCATATTCTGTGATCCCCTCTATAACATGATCCCCTTCTATAACGCCCTGTGGGCCCTCAGGGTATTGTATTAAATAAATAAATTGCAATAAATATAACAATGTAGCCGTATTTAGAAAGGCATAGCAAGAAGAATGACACAGACTTCAGGCCGCCCAGGAGGCAACAAGGAGTTTTAGAGAGATCAGCAGTACTCCACGAAGACGTTATGCAAAACGAAGCGTAAGGAAGGCAATCGTTTTGAACAGTCCTTTCCAGGTCAGTTTCGAGTGGAGCGGTACGCGAATGTGTGAAATCATATGCTTTCGACTGTGAAACTGACTACGCTGATGAGCACAGGTCTCTCACAAAGTTTCTCAAGTAAAAAGTAACCGTTTATGTAAAGTAGCGCCAAGCTCTATCGCATGGGTCAGTAGTAACCGGCAGCGGTGGAACGGTCAGTTCAGTTCAGTCGTGCCCGACTCTTCGTGACTATAAGGACCATATCACGCCACGCTTTCCGGTCTCTCACTATCTTCCTAACATCTCATAACTTTATCTGCAGCGCCTCGAGGATGCCATCTAACCATCGCGTTCGCTGCCTACCCCTTCTCCGGTGACCCTCAATTTTTCCCAACATCAAATCTTTCTCCAGCGACATCTCTCTTCTCATCAGATGACCAAGAAAGCTCAGCTTTAACTTTAGAATTTTACCCTCCAATGAGCAGTCGGGGTTTATGGTCGACAATATCGACTGATTTGATCTTCTGGCAGTGCAAGGAAGTCTCAAGAGTCTCCGCCAGCACCGCAATTCAAACGCGTCAATTGTTCGGCGGTCAGCCTTCCTCACAGTCCAACTCTCGCATCCATACATACCAACTGGAAAGACCATAGCACGAGTTATACGGATCTTGGTTGGTAGACTAATGTCTCTGCTCTTTACTAGGCGGTCAAGACTAGCCATGGCTCTCTTTCCCAGAAGCAGGCGTCTCCTAATTTCATGGCTGCAGTCTCCTTCCGGGGTAATCTTGGAGCCCAAGAAGAGAAAATCTGTCACAGCTTCCACTTCTTGTCCTTTGATGCTCCAGGACTTGATAGGGCAAGACGCCATGATCTTTGTCTTTTTAATGTTCAGTTTAAGCCCAAACTTCTCATTCTCTTCTTGTACGCACATCAGAAGTCTCTTGAGTTCCACTTCACTTTCTGCCATCAAAGTGGTGTCATCCGCATATCTAAGGTTGTTGATACGTTTTCCAGCAACCTTCACTCCAGCGGAAGACTCGTCCAGACCGGCCTTCCTCATGATGCACTCAGCATATAGGTTAAATAGGCAGGGCGACAGTATGCAGCCTTGTCTCACTCCTTTCTCAATCGGAAACCAATCAGTAAGACCATGCCCAGATCTGACTGTGGCCTCTTGCCCTTCATACAGGTTCCTGAGGAGACAGATGAGGTGAATTGGAACTCCCATCTCTTGAAGTGCTTGCCACAATTTGCTGTGACCTATGCAGTCAAACGCTTTCGCATAATCAATAAAGCAGAAGTAGATGGGTTTCTGGAACTCTCTTCTTTTTTCCATGATCCAGCGAAGGTTGGCAATCTGGTATCTAGTTCCTCTGCCCTTGCGAAACCCAGCTTGCATGTCCGGAAGCTCCCGATCCACATACTGCAGCCGTCTACCTTTGAAGATTGTCAACATCACCTTGCTAGCATGCGAAATAAGCGCGATCGTGCGGTAGTTGGAACAATCTTTGGCACTGCCTTTCTTTGGAATGGGGATGTAAACTGACCTCCTCCAATCCTGTGGCCACTGCAAGGTTGTCCAAATCTTCTGACATAATGTATACAGAACGTTAACAGCGTCATGGTTGAGGTCTTGAAGCAACTCAGCTGGAATGCCATCAATTCCGCTAGCTTTGTTCTTAGCAAGGCTGGCTAAGGCCCATTCAACTTCACTCTTCAGGATTCCCGGCTCGAGATCAGCAATCACAATCGTCTTATGTTGGGTTTGCACATCCGGGTCCTTCTTGTACAGTTCTTCTGTGTATTCCTGCCACCTCTTCTTTATCTCAGAGGCTTCAGTGAGGTCCTTGCCTCGTTTGTCCTTTATCACGTCTAGCTTATCACAGAAGCTTCCTTTGATATCTTTGATTGTCTTGCACAGAGCTCTTGTGTTCCTCAATTGGCTGTTGCCCTCAACTGCTCGGCACTGTATGTTCAGGAAGGCATTCTTATCTCTCCCTGCTATTTTCTGAAAATCCGCATTGAGAACCTTGTATCTTTCTCTTTCCCCCATAACTTTTGCATTCCTCCTTTCCTCAGCTATTTGCAAAGCCTCTTGAGATAACCAGTTTGCTTTCTTGCATTTCTTTTGCTTTGGAACTACCTTAGTAGCAACTTCTTGTATTATATCACGAACATCATTCCACATCTCTTCAGGCTCTCTGTCTTCTAGATCTAATTCTTGAAATCCATTCCTCACTTCCACAGCATATCCTGATGGAATTTGATCCAGATGATACATGAAAGGCCTTCTAGTTTTCTGCGTTTTCCTCAATCGAAGCTTAAATTTGGCAACAAGAAGCTGATGATCGGTGCCCCAGGCCTTGTTTTTATTGCTTGTATAGCGCTTCTCCCTCTTTGCAGGCAAATAATATAATCGATCTGATTCCTGTACAGACCGCCCGGTGAAGTCCATGTCTACAGGCGCCTCTTGTGCTGTTGAAAATAAGTATTCGCTATGGTCAGGTTGCTTACTTGACAACACTCTACTAGCCTCTGCCCAGCTTCATTTGGCTCACCAAGACCGAACTTGCCTGTAATTCCGGATATTTCTTCACTTCCCACCTTAGCATTCCAGTTTCCTATGAGAAAAAGGACGTCTGATGATGCAGTGCGGTCTAAAAGGCATTGCAGGTAGTGGTTGCTTAAAGTACTGAAATATATTGTGAATATTCGCACTTGCTCGTTGCTGGACCTTTGAGCTAATAGAAATATCTAAGGGCAGCTAGAAAGTTACTGTAGTCACGCAGCTTTTTCTCGCGTGTTGTGCTTTGGTTGGCAATATAGCACCAGTACCAGCATGAGCAAGATGTACGTGAAAATGAGCTATGCCACTTATGCTTAGAAATAGCCTTTAGAAGTGCCTGTCTAGCGATTCTAACCCTGTGCAGGGCCCCTGAGAGTATGCTATCCTTCCGACATGGTGCTCGCTTTAAAGGTCAACTCCGGTGGTTTTTCCATCATTCTGTGTTTTTGGTTGAATTAGATTCCTCGGCACGTCCTGACTCGAACACAGAAAACCGTTTTTCGAAATTCCAATTAGAAGTATTTTTAAAATTAAAAAACAGCAAATCGAAACCGAAACTGCTTTCACGGCCAGAAACGACGTCCCAGGTGACGAAATGGTGACGTCACACTCAGTATTAGAGAAACATTCGTACGTGCGTTGGATGGTGAAAATAAAGTATGGAAATCATGAATCATGGCATAAAATGTCCGAGGTTGTTCAATATAAGCCTCACAATTTCATAATGATGCGGGAAGTGGACAGTAACGCCGGTATACTGTTTGTGACGTCAGAAACTCAGTGTTGCCGGCAGAAATAGTCTCAACTTAAGCCATGAAAACAGCATATTTTAAAGTCGTGTTGCGCGCGAACGGATTATCGTACGGCACCCAAATTTTGTAGAATGCGTCAGGACGGAGATGAGAATCTACAGTAAAAATTTTATTAGAATATTCGAATGTCAAAAAACCCCCGTAGTTGCCCTTTAAGGTTCACCGCCCTTATCTTCGCAAGAAGCTACGCAGGCTGAACTCTGGACATAACATTCAAACAAAGACCAAGCGCCTCTCGCCCCTCCTGCATAAGCTCAGAATGCAAATCGAGCGCTCATGCAGCAATACATACGAGGCACAGACAATCTCACTGCTAATGAAACGAATGGAAGATAAAACTAAATGGGTATCGGTTACTTTCACGTGGGGATTTTCAAGGACCATAAAATTCTTAGGCAATGGACACCCTGGAAATTTCCAAACTACCTCTGATATTTCAAGGGACATTGGGGTCATCCTTTTCCACGCATCATACGCTGCAGAAAACTTGATTCTAAATCACCGAGGTGATAAAAAAAAAATGTTCCGGCATTTAAAGTGATGCTCATTACGTACATTTACTTTTTTTTCAGAAACTAACATTTCATTCTGCGAAATAGTAGCCTCGAAGATGCAGAAAGCAAACAGACTTTCGTCGCCTTTATTACCCATCGTGCCGTAGCCATGAGCGTGTTTATTTCGTTCCTTTACGCCATTTACGAAGACCGAGAGGCCGCATTGCCCAGTAGCTTTGAATATGCCGTGTGCATACTTACAGCAACTGCAGGGAAAGATCACTCGTCCTTCAGCTTCACAGCAAGAAACGAGTGTGCCTGAAAGGAAGCACAGATCATCGTCTGCAGTCGGTCCACCAGCGCAGCCGGTAGATAATCACCATTGCCTTCGCTGACATGTGATTACGTCGACAGGCTTCGGTGACGCACTGCGCCGAATTTGTGCATTCTCCTACGCGAGTTCTTCGGCCATACTAGTCTCTAACTATACCTTCCCTTTCATATTCTTCCCCTCTGTACCTAGTCAAAAACCAGCAGGAAAAAGCTTGACTCTTCTGGCTCTCACTTCGTTCGTTGTATCCGTATTGTCATATATAGATTATATTTCGTGGTAATCGGCTGGCTACAGCCTTAACGGATGTGTTTTCCTGGAAGCGATCCTCCACTACCCACAACCTGTGTTTGTTCCACTTCTTATTCAAATATTAACAAAACTATTCGTGGACCACTTCTACAGTGCGACGCGTTTTCTAGAAGGAAGCATGTACACACCAAAAACTCAATTTTGCTGTAGTGCAAGTTTTATGTCTCAGGTACCTGGGCTCCAAGTTTTCCCATGTCTGTCCATGAAGCATACAGCCTCGGGGCCTTGGGTTACAGCATGAGGTTAGGAAGAGCCTGTGGCTTTAGTGCCACCAGTTGGGTCCTTATAGCAGGAGAAAAACTTTATTTTCGCACTTCTGCTCATGAAAGCTAGTTTTCATTGTGATATTTTGTGGTGTTTATTCTGGAGAAGCGCAAAAAAGTTAGCATAGTAAGTATGCAGGCCAGTAGGAAAGAAAATTGTGAACACATGCCGTGAATCACGGAGGTTGGAAGGTTTCTTTCAGGCCCTAAACACAGCTGACATCTAAGTCATACGATCGGACTGAGCATGCCAGTATTCTGACAGGAAGTCATGCCGTTTTGCCTGAGGGCATGCCAGTGGATGAGGACCACCTTCTATCGTCCATTGTTTGTAACGAGCCTCGGCAAGTGCTTACGTGTCGACAATAATTATGTATCTGCACAGAATGTGCAATGTAAGTTGTGAAACTTAAGAAAAAAACTTGGGAGAATCTTCAGTTCGGCCTTAAGATTACGACGCAATAGCCTTAATGGGTTTCTTCAGTGGGCTGAGGTTCTCTCCACATGTCACTTCGCAGACATAGACAGTGTTTCTATTTCCTTTTATTTACCACACAAGCGAAAATAATACTGAGGGCCTCCCTTTAACCATGTCCAACTAAAGTGCATCGATAACTTTAAGATTTCAAGTCTGGCTCGCCACTCAAGTGTATCTGATCCTAATAACTATCGGAACCCAATTTTTGTTTTCAGGCTGCATTCTTACATGCTGTCATGACGTTCGAGCCATGTTGAGGCCTTAAAATCACACTTGTTCTGATATTGCAATGAATTTTGATAACATGTTATGTCCCGGCCCTGTAGAGCAGTGAGGAATTGTGTAGTTGCATCATCATTGCTCTACCGTCTGACTGTCGTGTTGTGTTCGAATTACCAATGCGAGGTCATCCCGTGGCGCGTGACGACCCTCTCGACCCTTTAGAATTTCCGTGATAGGAAATTGGCGTTTCCACCGAACGCACCGCCACACCGCTGAAAGAGTTTATTTTAGGGGTCATTTTATGCAGCTATGTTTCCCGAAACAAATCGCATAAATAACATGCCAGCATGAAACATAGCTAAAACTTCTGGACTAGCGCGCCTTCTCAAAGGGAAGTCATTTATGAAAGCATTTTTTTAACTTCATAAATTTTGCTAAATACAAGAACTATATCCGCAGCTGTTCCCTCAGAATGCTTTTAGGGTTTTGCTATTTATTGTCAAAAACGCCTTGAGTTAGTTTTCTTTGCCAGTCTTAACTACACTCGGCCCGCGGGACTAATCACAAAGTTATATCATTCCCAATAATACGCCCATAACGAATGTTACAAATACATTCCCCATTTGCCTGAACCAAGATTTATGCCCAATAAAGATGGACTTGCTCCCACTTGAAAAAGGCGATTACGAAAAAAAAAAAAATAAAGGCAGGTGTAACGAACATTCCTTCATTTAACGATGACTGCACACACAAATTTATATAACGCAATTTCTAGTACACAGGGTTCAACTTTCACTGACTATATATCTATATATATTTTTTTTTCTGAAAGCTTGCACTTCCTTTGCAGCCCATGCGCAGTACATACAACCGTATTTGGCGTTTCATATGATGATATTAAAGGAAATGTTGAGCGCCCCGCCCCTAGGTCCTAAAAGATCGGCAGTTTAAGTCATGACAATGCCCACATGTTGTATAGCAGAATTTTGGGTATTTGTTTATTCATTCAGCAACAAAAACAGTTCGGATTCCCCTCGGTGTGCAAACTTTGTCAAAAATATGAATTCCAATGTGTTTCCATTTAAACCATATTACAGGACTCCTAGCAGCATTCTTGCAATATCTAAGCTCAAAAAACGCGAGAAAGCGATTTCTAGTCGCCTGGCAGGTCGCGAACGCTGAAGATGCACAGACCAACGTAACGCACGTACAAACGCACACGCGCGCACGCACGGAGAGTCCCTCTTTGCCTCTGTCTCTCTCTCTCTCTCACACACAGGCACGCACGCACACACGCTCGTTCGCACACCAGCATGCGCGTACTCGAGATGAGCAAACACGCACGAAGGTGAACGGCTCACAAAACTTTCACCCATAGCTCCATACCTTACAGCAGATCGTTGAAGAACCAAGAGCCTAGAGTATTTGACAACTTACTAGGATGTGCATCATATCTACTTTTCTTAAACAAAGTTTCTAATCCATTGTAGAAAGGAAGCAGACCATAAGGAAACCTTAATCCTTCCGGAAGTGGCCTGATTGTCAGAGATAACAGGATGTCCTAGGCGCTAGCCTTATCCCTCACTTCCCTACCAGATGCCCCCCTGCAGACTTTCGCTTTCCAATAAATTCATTTATACATTTATTTCTGCGGAACCAAACTCAGCGGGGATTCCATTCCCCGAGGAGAATTACTTCTGCAAACACAGATGCATCCGTGCGCAAGGATTCGAGGCACAGTAGTCTGAGTTGTTGTCACGAAAAAAAAAACGTCCCGAGCACGAATGCCGCGCCAGCACTCTGCTTATGCGACGTCTCCGCTCCTGCGTTCTTGGCGGAAATGGCACCACCGTTGCTCTTGAACACTTGCTGCCTCCGCGCAAATGGTACAAGCAGAATAAGCGGGTGCCTCGACAAGTTTCCGGACTAGATTGACTTTAAAGTGAGAGAAAACAAAATACGCTGCTGTGGCTTGAACCGCTGCAGCCTGAATAACTATTCATGGAGCGCTCGAAAACTGACTTGAAAATGTGTTGCAGTGGCTTCATGGTGCAGACAGCCAAACCAAGAACGTATATTTATGCTGTCTAGTGAATTTCCAGAAGTAAAAGCGATCACACCCCGTGATTCCGCAATCAAGTTCTAGATTTGCTCTCGTGGGAAGAATTTTCGTGTCATTTTCATTTTAGGCAACTGAATTACGTAGTAAAAATCTCGCGAATGGAGTGTTCAGAGGGCTTGCATTTCGAGTTCGCTGATTAGGCTGCAAGGCCCAGAGGCGCGTACTTTCATCTGCATGAGAACGAATGAGATGGAACAAGAAAAAGGCGACCGCCCAACCCCAGTCCTCGGAAACCACGACTGCGTGGCCTGGCGCATGGTAGAGTGTATTGTCTCGGTCGGCAACAAAGGATCGACAGATACCAGTGTTTCCGAGTGTTGCCAGCAGTACCCTGAAACGCGCGGGGATAATAATAGACCAATGTCGGTAAGGAAATGGAGGGCCGCTGCGCCCCGTAATTTTTCCCATGAGGCCTTCCGCGTGGACTTCGCGCGCACCTGAATATTTGAAGAACACTTACAACTTCGGCACTAATGGCTGTCTGGAAATCGCCGTTGCTGCGCAGGGCATTTCGCGCCCGCAGTAATGACTGCAATCCTTCCTTCTCCGCGCCAACTTCTTCTCTATGCAGCGCCACCATCTGCGCGTTTTTTTCTCTCTTTAATTTGGCGCGACCCGAGGCATCCATTGAATGTTTATTATCGCCTCTCCTTTTATTTAATATTTTTCGTTTGGTTTTAGCTCTATCTGCATCTTCACATAGACATACGGCTGCTGAAATATTGATCACAGTGGTTCACCACTGCGACTGGCGGCTTTTAGCTTCAGTGCACAGAATTCTCTCCTAACTTGCCCAAAGGATGGGGACGAAGAACATGGCTATCTGCTGAGCATGTCTGTTATGCACTCGGATGTATTTATGCTGTTAACTTCGTTGCAACTTCGGAGGCGGCCTCTGACTGAAAGGAAATCTCTTATCTACGCGGAAGAGCCCTTGCCTGTGAAAGCTGTTGCAACGGTAGCTGTATATAGGGACGTGTCCCTTTCAGTCGTCTACACTTTAGTCAAAATAGGAGGGGAAGAAGAAAACCGCAATGTTGAACGCATTGGCACTGATAAACTTAGTACCAGAAAAGAGAAAGAGGGATTTGAAGACAGGTAGAATAACCATAAAATCTGTTAGAGTTGGCTACCTTTCTGGGGAGGGGGGGGGGGGGGGGCGGAAAAGTAAAGAAAAGTTGAGGAGAGCGCAGCCACGATTTGTCACACCAGCTTAACGAATCAGAGCTTCGTAGGCCTTGTGGGCCATTGGTTCCTGTGGCCACGACCTAGGACATCAACCTCCGTCAGAGAGCGGGGATCGACGCAATCTATATAACATCACAGTGCATAACTCCCGGTGATAGAAGTAGGGCACTAGCCCAATAGTTGCTCGATTGTCTTCTCAAAGCTACATGTATTCTAAAAACGCCTGCGAAACAGGCCGATTCGAAATTAATTTCAATTTTTGAAACGATTCCGAACAATAGATGACCCAGCAATGTTAATTCCCGTGGCAGTATGTTATCCGGAAAGCGAAGATGTAGCCCAGGGTCTTGTGTATTGAGGTGAGAATTGAAAAGCTCGCCAATGCTGTGCACACCAAATCGGAGCTCCTGCGTTAGCCAGCGTAGCCTACCTGCCGTCGACCTTAAAAAAATCATCATATGAAATCCTTCCCAAAGATTTTCGTTATTAATAAGATCATTGGCTAAAGAGCCACTGACGAAGACACTTGCTACATCAGCGTGGGCTATATTTGAAATTTCATTTGTATACATGATAAAGAAGAATGTACTAAGAAGGCTACCTTGCGCGACACCACAGTGAAACAAAATAAAATCAGACTTGTAATTTTCAACCGTATAACGATCAGCGTACCGAATCTTAAGGAAGGTTGAAATAGCTGAATCGAACATTCACAGGTGCCTTAGATCTCAAGTTTAAAGAGTAGTATTTTGAATCATAAAAGTTAGACGCTTTGGTAAAATCGAGGGAAATACAGGGCGTCACGTTTTTGGCTTCAATATTTCCCTGATCAATTGCTTTCGCAAAAGTAAAGCATAGTCTGTAATCTTGACATTTCGAAATCCAAACTGGCTCTCAGTTAAGAAAGAACGCTTCAAAAAGAACCCTTCAATTCCTATAAATATTACTTATTAGAGAACCGTCAAAAACAAAGCAATATAAATTGACCAATAGTTTATCAACTTGTTTTTATTACTTCCTTTTAAAATAATTGTACTCCTGCATGCTTCACTCTTGCAAAAAAAAAAAATAAAAATACGTCAGGCTTGCTATGAATCAGATATAGTGCATAGTACCCAAAAAATTCCGCAACACACTTAAATGGCTTTTCTTGTAAGCCATCGATAGCTATCCGTCTTGTTGATTTTATTATGACTCTAAAAATTTCCTCCCTGACCTATAATTAGAAAACTAAGGGCTCCAACCCTGTTCATGGAAGAAAATGAAGAGTCACATTAGAAAAACTACTATGTCTAAATCTGGTAAAGAAGTCGCTGGATTTATCTGCCAAAGAAGACATCCTGTAGGCTAAGCTACCGATCACAAAGCGATTAAACTGCTTATTTTACTCTTATAAGAAACAGTTAACTTAGAATTTTCCAAACATTTTTGTACCTTGACTGTTGTCAAAATAACGCGATTAGTGCACACGTTTTGAGCATGTTAGGATATATATATTTAAAGCGGTTAGATGCTGCGGCGACCGCGTTTACATTTGTAAAACGTTTGACATACGACTCATCATTTAACATGCTCCGTTGTTACCCATGGCTTACGAAGCTTCTCGCTTGAGTGGCCGCCTTCGAAGAAAAACACTTACTGCAAATTTCTTTCAACGTATTTAGAAGCACCTTTTAAGGGTAATCAGCTTAAGAATGGGCAATAAAGCAGTTCCACTGAGCAACTAGCAAACATTCACATAATCGGGCAAGTGTCGCACTAGTCGTGCGAAGTTGTGAGCAAAGACATTGTTTCCCTCTATAAATCCCAGGGCAGAAACAAGGTACAGATACGAAATTACATAGTGGTCTCTCACATCGGCAGAAATAACGGCGGAACCAACGCCTGCTATAAAGAGGTCAATTGCACCGTACGAAAGAGGTATTATTCTTGTGGCGTAGAGGTAAGATTAGTGAAACTGTTGGAAGTAATTGCATACTGCATCTGCCGATTGGTACTGGAGGATTCCAGTGTATTGTTATTATTACTGATGCCACCTCCAATAATTGTAGAATTGAGCTTCCGAGGCAATATCAAGAATGTTATCGAGATATCTGAGCAACTTATCAGGATCACATAATGGCAGCCTACAAACAACAGAAACAATTTTATCGGCAATTTTAGATGCAAGCATTTGGCAGTTAGAGCGATTGTAGAGAAGCATGGTAATACATCTCTATCTGCGGCAGAGGTTTTCGTACGTGGGGAGGCTTCCTCCACAAAAAAAGGCGATTCAGAAAGCAAGGATCATACCGAGGAAGCATCACAAAGTCAGAATCGCAAGCAGCCAACGCTTCTGCTAACAAAATCGTATTGAAATTGTACTGAACACTATCAATATTATATGAAAATCTATAAGACGTGTTGCGTAATGATAAGACAGTAAAATGTAAGGTGGTAAAATTGCTTAAATCTAAACAAAAATTTATTTCATGGGCAAGTAGTAGTTCGTGAAACTGCATTTTACCAGCAGGTAACGCTCTGCTCGGATGGCATTGGCGTGGTGCGTGGTCCCCTTCTTTTTTCACTCGAGAACTTTTCACTCAGCATGCCTATAAATTTTCAATCAGAACACTTTGCCTGTTCCTTTACTATGCCGCGGAGACTTCAGAAATACTTGGTTTTCTTTTTCGTTATGGAGGCGGAGTTTATGGGCGAGTCATTTGTCCTTCAGCTCCTGATGATTAAAGGGAAGAAAATTCACATGGTTCCTTTGTGCTTTAACTGTAGCCTATACAACAGCCATCAGATTCTTTCGTTCTAATGGTTGAAAAGACACGTCGGTACTTGCCTCGTAAATCTTAACCAGTAAGTCTTCATGGCCACGTGGAACGAATAGAACGGCTGCGATCGTAGTCGGTGCCTGCCGTACGCATTTGAGGCTTATGCCCAACGAGGTTGTATTGTATCTGCACTATTATAAAACATAGCCATGATACGACTGGCTAGGAAGCTATACAGTAACCAACACCCACGTGACGCCATATGTGAAGATTATAGTATAGTACGAGCAATATTTGAATATCCCGTGGCGAAGGAGCACAACCTGCGGCAGGCTAGTGACCGGATTGCGGAGTTCGCCGTGATGAGTGTGATAAATTATTCCCTGGATAAATCGAAATCTATTCGTATGTATGTCGAATACCACCGAAAGGCAGAAATTAACATTACAACAGGTGGCGGGAAAATCAAGCAGACAGAATAAGGGTACTGGTACGGGGCTTCAAAAATACGATAATAGCGACGACATGTTGCTACAAGACCAATTAAGCAAATATGTGCGGAATGACTCATAGCATAACATAAAAAAAGGAGATGGCTTAACGAAGTTAATATGCAAGCCGCATTTTTACGGAGCTCATAATCACTAGGGTTAGCCATATCATGGCCTTAGTCGAGAGGAGGTTAACCAGATCGACGCAGAGATCAAGAGAGCCTAAGAATTGTCAAGATAATAGGGTTCAGCCTAGGTTAGAAGAGAGATAATAGGATTGGAAGTTTTGAACACATGCGGAAAATTATTTTAGGCTCTTCTGACAGCCCAGAATTCTGCCTAGAAAAATGCGAAGCATGCATAAAGCGGTTATATCCTGGGATACAAAAGAACTGCTAGACGAATGGTGAGGCCATAGACACTGCAATACATATGGAAAACTTACTTCTCAATCCCCCACCCAACTGTTAAGGTGGAAAGAGGGGCTAGATGGTTCTGATATATCGAATGCACATGCCCAGAGCGGAAAGTACGCCACATCAGAAGAGACGCTCATGAACAAATGCTGAACTTTAACTATGGTTTATCGACATGAACCAAACGCATGACCATGAGCTAGGAGACTGATACCGTCGGCGGATTACTGATACCGATGATATTAATTTCCTTGCTCAGGCAAGTGTAACTTGTTCATGCCATTAAACCACCGGTTGAAATTTCGCGTTTATCCACGTGTGTCTCTTGCCATGAACCGTGCATTTCGCGCTGAAAATGTGCATTGTGCTTACCCCCAAAACGTGAATGTCAAGCAGGCAAAAGGGAAACGAGGGGCATAGCATTGAACCCTAGATTTAGAATGTTCTCGCTGCCTATAGTTGGGTCGTTCTCGAGGAATTTAATGGTGCGCACTGAAAAAAGTCAAATGAGTGAAACCAACACCGGCCAGCCCGTTGTGTTGTATTCCTTCTTCTTTCTTTTGTCCATGCCAGGCTGTTCTAGCTTTCTTCCAGGCGCACCCGAAGCTGAAAAATTCTTAATGTGGACGCTTCACCTCAGAAAGAGAAATAAGTCTTGGTCATAGCGGTAGTGGATGAAAAGAACATGGAAGTTGCAAGCCCGAATGTCAACATCACGCAAGTAAACGTAGATGAAGAAACAGCCATAGCTGCTGCAGACGCAATGGGAAACTTTACTGAGAATAGAAATACGCAACATTATCCGACTCACAAGGGGCTTTTATGAGCCTCCTACAAGCTAGAATCATCTCAGGAAAACAAAACAGCGCACTCTTGACTCACGAGCAAACAAAGAAACGATAACACAGCACTGACTTGATTCTTGTCAGTAAGTACCAACCCCAACTACCAACTACCAACTAGCCCGTTCTTTACTCTTGCAAGCTAGAATCAGCAGAATAGCGGAGAGGTTGCTTTATGATGAAACGATCTCAAATAGCAATGAAATGCCATCAGAAGAAACCTTAAGGCGGGCGTCGTAGTTCCAGCATGGGCGCATTGGAAGGATAGACGTGACGAGGAGACACATGCCGCCCCATCTATCTATTGTGGGATAGATCACACTATGGAGGAGTACACTCTGCATATATTCACCCCCCCCCCCCCCCCCCTTTGTCCCTAAAAAGGCAGAAAGTCGCGGCACGGCGGCGACAACAGTCCAACTCACATAAAAATGAACTTATTTGTAGATAAAGTGGGCCTACTATTTATAGCGCACACTGCGCATGGAGTGAAGAGACCGCTACGATCTATCACATCACTTGGTGATGCCGGGCTAGCCCTACAAAACCTATTGTTACAAGTGCGTTAGTCGAGAAGTGCGGGCGGGCAGCTTCTGACTAGCTCGAACCTGCAAGACCAAAGTCATGCTGGTCGAGCAAGCCGAATCAGCTATAAATGCTACTAAAGCCCTGGACATAGGAAGACCACCCTTTGCTCAAGACTCTATCCCATAATCTCTACCACTGCATCGTGAAATAAAGTTCGCCGTCCTCCTCCTCACAACTGCCAGTAGTGGGACCAGACGACTGGTCTGCTGTTCATTAGGAACCTTACAAACCGCACGTTAACTTCATGACCTGCTACTGTAGCCCAAAAAAAAACACTAGAACGACGGTCCCAGTAGTACTGGCAATTTGCGGCGTAATCCCTGAACCATACTTAAACTACAGTTTTTAGACAATAATTAGAAAGACTCCCCCCCGCAGTCGCCCAGTAAGTGGGGCACTCGCCTGCTGATCCCAAGGAGGACGGTTCGATCTCAGCCGAGGACACCTCTTTTCGATGGAGGCGAAAAGCAAGGCACCCGTTCAGTGTCCTCTGCATCGGCGTTCCTGATTGCAGGAGTTCCTTCGGGACGTGAAGCCACATAAAGCTAAAACAAATAATTATTGCAGCTTTCATAAAGGCAACCATCTATGTTAAACATACACATGCTTTCGGATGCACGTTTCAAGCGAAAGTAATTTACTGAAAGGTTTGATGTATTTTATTAGGAACTGGAATTCACGAAGTAAGTTTAAATGTTGTAAAATTCACTTCGGTGTTATCTAAGGCTGAAAACGACAATGTTTGCATAGTTAATGTACGGCACTAATTTCTACACTCACTGTGCGCACCAATACTGTTTTCTTAGGGATAAAAGACCTTACAAATTAGTTCACACTCAAGTGCACACACGTGTGTTCACGTGTGTGCTCACACACTCTCATAGGTATCATATTGTTGCAACCTATTAATGCAACGTAGCGTCACATGGGCTGGGAGCGACGCCGTTGCGGAGCGAGCAGGATTAATTTAGACCTACCGCGGGTCATTAACGTGCTCTGGCAGCGCGCACTACGTAGGCGTTCTCGCATTTCGCCTTCATTGAAATGCGGTGCCAGTGGTGGTCTGAACTCAATCCCGTAACCCAGGAATCAACAGCCGGCCTCCAAAGCCGCTGATCTATCACGGCGGGCAGTTATTATTCCGTTGTCATAAATCTGAACTTATATCATAGGTCGCCGAAGGAACGAAGGCTCACGCATGGCATGGCGAAAGCTGTTGTCTTTCAAGGGAAAATGAAATAGCCCAAACATTCACGAACAGAGAGACAACAGCCTCGTTAAGGGCGGCACTTCGTCCGTGTTCCCAGTTGCGGTGTTCTTTGCTGCGGAAAACGACTCTGACAAATCACCAGTTGCAGCAGGCTATAGAGTGCCATGGAAGATTGATATCGGTGAAGGCTAACGACCAAGCAGTCTTAAGGATCGCTCGCTTTCTAATCCGCTCCAAACAGCGGCGGTAAATCGCACAGAGCCGCCTACACTCCGCTAGTTGTCGTTGCCGTCGTTTTTTTCCCTCTCCGATTGTTTGTTGTTCAGGACAGATGACCGAGGCCTCTTACTATCAAGCAGATCAAGGAATGCCCACTTCGAGCGCACATTTTGTCGTTTAGGAAGCGTGGGCAATTACTCACACTCTTGCGTAAGTCAAGCCTGGCTTCAAGTGTTCGTGTGTGGTTCTCTGCGTGTAGAAATTGGAATATGAGTGAAATATCTATCCAGTCCTGGTTCCCTTTAAACAAAGGCCATGCTGGTCAAAACCTGTTTGCAACTGCGGGTGCAAAGAAGTATTTTTTTTTTCTTCGAATTAAACATTGAACAACTCACTGCTGTTGGTTATCAAGGCTACTTTAATGGAGTTTGCATTAACTTGGCTTTCGATTTCAAGCTGATAGTTGATATAGAGCCCAAATATAAGGCGCTCGCCGCTTATGCCCTTGCATATATATTTCGCCATGACATCGAATTGAGAGTTGCTGAAGGAATAGCTGCAAATGTGTTTTATTATTCTTTTTATAAAATACTGCTGATAGTGTTCTAAACTGCACCAATTCTACTTCACTGCGGCTTCTTGCCATTCCCGTCCGGTTCGCTACAAGGTGTAGACAGTGAGTCACGATCAGACACGAAATCACTAAAACGCTATGCTAACGCTAACTAATCCAAGATACACTGCGAGCGCAAGAAAAGGCGCAACAAAAGAGGCACCTCGCAACACTGCGGTACACGCTGAATCTTTTCAAAGAGCCTCACAATTGAGGAAGCACCAGTTTGCTGACTACGCGCCTTCCTGCCACCGCGAAAGTGGCTTCTGCTTACTTTAGCCCAGGACAAACTTAGTTTTCTTGTTACGGTGGCTGAACGTTTTACTAAATTTGTACGCTTCTAAATCTGCAAATGGCATTGATTTTGCTGTTGTTTGCTTGCACATCTTCCCAGCTCTTGTCCCACTGAAGCTCATGTCGACCTGACACTCCCCCCCCCCCACCCCCTTTTTTTTTATTTTGCAATTAAGCTGAGAAGAATGCACATGAGAATAATAGCACGAAACCTTGTTTCCAACAGCAGGTTTCGCGTCACTTGCTGCGCTGGGGATGCTTAGCATAAATAGTGCTGCATGTTGAATCGCGGCTACCTTTCTTTTTTAACGAAGACGGCCTATTTCACTAACCGTGTAAGCGTACACCAACGCTTCAAGGGCCCGGCCAGCTACACGATCGGTTTTACGAGCAGTAGTAAAAGTTGTTTTACTGCTGGGGCGAGCAGAGGGCCAGAGCGCTGAAGTCATGTGCGCCGTTACACTCATTAAATATGTGTTGGGCAATCACCGGTGGAGGCGAACCACCCAAACAGGTTGCTTACGAGATGGCACACGCAAATCACCACGCATTTACGGGAAAATATCACAGAAACACACAGCCGTTTTCTTTAGATCTATAATCACCTCACTTGCATTTGAGGGACAATAATAAAGTACTTTAGATACATTGGAGAAAGTATATATTTTGAGTGTGTGGATATTCATAATATATAGGTACGGCTCACATAACCTATCAGCTCCCACACATGTTGGAAAGTATTATCTTACAGAATGATAAAGCTATGCATGTTTTACATCGGGTGGGTGCGAATATTCGTCCGAAGCACTTTACAAGGAGCTCGCAAAGGTACATTGAACCACAAGAAGGCTTCCTTGCATTTCAGCAGTGGCTGGTTTGGTCAGTGTTTTCGTAATTGACACTACATAACTTCTTCGAAACTCTAGCCTTGGTTAAAATGGCGTACTGGCTGATATTTTAATTTAGCGAATTTCGCTTTGGACGACAGCACAGCAGTCAGAACAAACAACTTTCCTCCACAATGAGTGCCTCTCGTCGCTGCTCTTCGATATCAGAGCGAGACAAAATGTATGTGGAACGCATAGCGACCGCGACGTATGTTTGTGTTGCTGGGGAGGTGCGAAGATAACTCCGAAGCACCGTCTATATGAAGCATTATTCTAGTTGTGAAGGTTCAAATCTGCGCTCTTACGTTCTCGTGCGTTTTGTCGTATAGCTGCATTTGCCGCCGAACTTCAGTGTGAGCACGCATAACTCTTATCCTTGCGATCCCACTCCAACATTCTTTTCGCTCTCTCTTTCTGACTTTTAATTGTGTACTTGGCGAGGAGCCCAATTCAAAGTCCGTGCTTCTTGTGTACACAGCATTCTGTCCTGGCCATCCTCTTGTTGCCCCCCTTAGTGAAACAGATTGTTATGGACACGACGAGACTGGCTTTCAGTTTCTAAAAGCTTGGGCTAGCTGCGTGCCTCAAACATACGGCCTGTTCGCGGATAGCATCCGCTGTTGCCGTTGCCTGATTGCAAATAAACATTATAACCAAGTTACTGTATGCAGGATGCTGCCACGACACAGAGTTTTACATATTCTACTGAAACAGTGACGCGTAGGCGCTGCAGCTAAAGGTATATTCCATGAGAATGCGGCTCAGGCTATGAGAGACGCCGTAGTGTTGGGCTCCGAAAACTTCGACCACCTGGGGTTCTTTTACGTTCACTGCGATGTCAGTGCACGTTAAAGAACCCCAGTGGTCGAAATTTCCGGAGCCCTCCATTACGGCGTCTCTCATAGCCTGAGTCGCCTTGGAACATAAGACCCCATAAACCAACCTGTTGTGGCCGGAGAACTAGATGTGCAGCCCATACTATACTCGTTCGTAATAACATCGTTTGCTGTAGTGAAGCCATTTTTTTCTTATTTCGCTATGCATCATCCTGGCCGTTTTAGCCAATACTCTGGCTGTCTTGTACTGTGAAAAACTGCGCCGAAATAAACACACCACAAGAAAGAAGACGAGACAAAGGCGCTACTCACAACTTAATTTATTGAAACCCACGAGTGATCTTATATAGGCGAAGTTTCCAAAGGGAAAGAAGGATGGTGAGAAAGATAGAGAAAATCATCAAACGGCCATCGAGAACGAAAGGAGAAAAAAAGAACTCGGTTAATGGATAACAGAATCTAAAAACCTAATTTCGGAGGCCAGAAGAGATAATGAGGGGATGCTGACACACCTGCTGTCAAACTTCTTAATGTAGAAAGCCTCCAAACTAACATGTGCAGTTTTATCCTTACTCTTTCCAAGAATCTTCGTCTCATTCAACCTGGCCCCGCATCCGTTGCAGTTGATTACGTGCGCAACCGAGTTCTTTTTTTCTCCTTGCGTTCTCGATGGTCGCTTGATGATTTCCCCTATCTTTCTCCCCATCCTTCTTTCCCTTTGGAAACTTCGCCTATATAAGATCACTCGTGGGTTTCAATAAATTCAGTTGTGAGAGCGCCTTTGTCCCGCCTTCTTTCTTGTGGTGTGTTTAGTTCGGCGCAGTTTTTCACAGTACAAATATGAACCAACTAGCCCAAGAAACGGTATTAATGCAGTATCTGGCTGTCTTAGACCTTAGATTTCTACTGCCCACTTCCTGCATTTATTGGTCTCTTCTAAGCATAACTAGCTTCGATCAGGTATCCCGTAAATGAGCCTGGGTTCCGCTGCGGTTCCGAGTGCGTGCAAGTGCAGCGTCCCCATCTACAAGCAAAAAGCCGTTTGCTCGAGTGGACTGTGGACTATCTTCGCCTCGGTGCGCCGTCTCAGACACAATGCAGCGGCTGAAAGATAAAAGGCCTTCAGCGCGTGCGTGAGCACTTCCAGTCGGAGGATGCGGGCCTTTCGCAAAACTGTTTCGCAATACCTGACTGCAGAAGGCCGCTGTCCGCTAAAGCCTCTGCATTGTGCGACATGATTAAAGACTAGCGAGCGCTGACTCGAGGGTATAATGCTGCTGCTATAGCCGGGTCGCGTGGGTAGGAGCTCCCCTGTCCGTAAGATAGGACGAGATCTACTGCGACGGCACGTGTCCAAGGTGGTTTCCTGGCATTGCAAGCTTAGGAAACTATAATGTGAGCGCACCTACAACTTGCCAACGTCAGGTAGAGGAGTTTTTTGTGGCCTTAACTTTCGTTTTATTTTCTGTCGTCGCAGGCGAGCGCTGGCCAATCGGTATGAAAGAGAACATCGATCGTAGCCTCGAATAGCACCATTACTTTTCACTCGATACCTTGAAGGTGTATCCTAAGTAAAGCAGTGATTTTCCGTGCCTTAAAGAAATTCTCCTAGTTAAACTCCCAATTCACTTTTGCAGGCCGGTTTTCGCTGCAGCAGGGATACATTTTCTAGTTGTAAAATTCCCTGAAAGTCCGTAGGATTCCCTTTCTCCCAAGACTTATCTCTACGATTCCCTGAAAAAGTTAAAATTCTCCAAATAGCACATAGAAATGGCATCACCATCCCTCGTTTTTAGAGAATTAACATTAGTTAATCGACACTGCGTGTGTTTTCAAGGCTCTTTTTTCTATTGAAATCGCAATGAAAGACGCAGTATAATAACGAAGATCTGCTACTGGACCTTGCAATTAGCGCCTATAGCTAATATCAATGCTGCATGGTTAACGAGCATTTCCTGCATAAGAATAAAGGTCATGTAGGTCATTACGGTTTAGGGACAAAGCTATAAACATTGGCAGTGAGCACTCTACATGGTAGACACGATAAGTAAGCAGCCGTGTTTTTTTTTGTTTTTTTTTTTCGCAGAAAGAAACGCAAACAACTCCTTTTGGTGAGACATGAAATCACATCGCAGTAGTGCGAACATTGCCACATACATGCTAAACTATTATTAATATTGTTGTCACTACCTAAACATAAGCATTAAAAAACCACAACAAAAACCTCAACAAACCTCAACATCGCTACTATCATCCCTTAGTGCCGTAAGCTCCACACAAGGGAATTTTAAGATTTGTAATTTTTCCGCAAAGCAATAATCAGGATAATAATGAGGGGCATTTATAGTCAGTAAAAACATTGATAGTGGTTCGTGGCCCCTTTTAGGCGAATTTTCCTCACTCCTATGTGTGTTTTGTTGAATATATGTGTTGTTTATTTCAACAATGCTCGTGTTTCCTTATAGCATTGTTTTCCCTGAGTAATTGTTCATTCATCTAATAACAATATTTGATTGTGTACCTAATGTTTTCCTTTTCTACAAAACCTAGCCGCTCAGATGAGACTATAAAACTAGCAGTATTCTTTCAATAAAATATTAGGTTCATAGAACTCACTTGTGGCCGCAAGTTCTAGGAGTGCTTGAGATTAAGCGTCGCCTGCAAACGAGAAAATATGCGATAGCCGCAGTCATCTATGCTCAAGAGAGCGTCCACGGTAGTTATGGTCACATATATATATTTTTTTTACAGGCCTGCACCCTTGGTAGAAAACTCTTTGCACGAAAAATCAATACTGAATGCCCAACTCTACTATTGTGGGATACCTTTCATTTGTGGGGTAATTGTGGAAAATTACAAAATACAGCGATGCAAATTTCGATAAGATAGTACTAAGCCTCTGATTCATGACAAAAAATTCTTTTGAATGTTTTTTCTTTCCCCCCGTTCGCACCGACTGATTAAAACTGACATAGAAAGCAACTTGACGGGGCATTGTGGAAAATTAGCAAACAACTAAAAGCCTGCGAAAGTATGCTTGTGCATATACACTTGCTGTCGGCAAGCTGTCTAATCTGTGATTATATTCTGTTCAAAAGTTTTTTTTTTCCCGAAAATTCAAAATTTTCTCAGCGTGTTTACAATAATGGGGCTGATTTTTTCAAGCAAAATTTTCTGACTGAACCAATTGGGAAAAATTCGAATGCAGTTTTAAAGGTTAAGATCTGATAAGTCCACATAGTAAGGAAATGTTTTTACTGCCTTGTTCCTCTTCAATGCATTTCATACCAACTTTACTGGCACGCCATGGTGATTCAATATACTGGTAAAAATGACTTCTTTTTTTAAGATAAGAAATCAAAAAATCTTCCTACCTGAATAGAAAAAAAAATGTTGCTCCTTTTAAAAACCGATTTACTGAAGAGCAAATATTTTCCATCGAAGCGCAAGCTTTTTGTGATAGCGTAGGCTGAAAAAGTAGCTACAAAAATGGAAGTTTGTTTTAAAAATTAATAAGCTTTGACACAAGAACTGAAAAATTTTATTACCTTCGAGCTAAAAATAACAGACTTCTAAAGATTATAACAACTTCGCACCGCTAGTAGAAAAACAAGTAATCCTATAGAACTTCAACAACGTTTTACATAATGTGCTTGTAAGTAATTATAAGTTAGTACTGTGAAGTACTTTGAAATTATTGTGCCATTTCTTCCCTTAATGATGCGGCAACTCGCCTATGCGAATAGTGTTGTTTTAAAACTGGTAATAATTAATTCCTTCTTAAACTCATAAACTGCTCAGCAAGTATGGAGGTGGCACGCTGCACTACTGACATTTCTCGGCGGCTGCTTTTTTTTCTTCGTATCTAACAGGAGCAGAAAAGGCACTTCATTTGCAGTTCGCACTTTTTGATTAGCATCATTCCGGCTGCCACAAACCACGTCTCCTTCAGAAAGGCGAAAGGCGAAAGGCGACAGCTAGCATGGTGGTACTATTAAGAAACTTAGATAAGTTGTGCCGGCGTAAAGACGTTGACGTTCACTTGCACATCGTGAAGCATATCTAATTTGTCTTATGAGCAGTTACTTGGTTCTAAGGATTTTTCAGGCGAGCATGATTCAACTGCGGTTTTTCCACATATTGTTTTACATTGAAGCTTAAGACCCACTAGCGATATACACTAGCAAACTTCTTTATTTGGGAACCATGCTCGTTAAAAATGACTTGAAGAGTTTTGAGAGACGGGATGATTCGCATCTAATATGTTTGATTTGGGAAATACGATCATGGCGCGAAACAATGACTGCAGCTTTCTCAAAGTTTCCTGAAACATTGAAAGGTAACAACGTTTTTGAAAAGCGCAACATGAGCAAACTTGCTTCAGTGAAATTTTGGCGACTGGCTCACGCAGTCAAAGCTACGACGCCTGTTTGACATGTGTGACTCGAGCAAGTGAAGCGGACCGCTTGGCTTCGCAATAGTTTAATGGTATTTGTAACTTGAATTTCGAATGTGTCCAAGATAGCATATGCGTGTTTCATAAATAGAAGTATTAGAGTCCGGACTTAAGCCGAAATGGAGTAAAAAAATGCCGCCAATCTTCCCTCCAAAAGTGTCCCACCAATTTACTGAGTAGACGGCGTCGTACTGACAAGCATTACTTTCCGAATACAGCCTATGAGCCATGCAGACTACTCAGATGAAGCTTCTTTCGGGCGAGGCTCAAACTTGAACAGAGAACAAGCTCCGTATCAACTACTCTGTCTACCACGTCTGAAGCCAATATCGACTGTACAAGAAGGCAGGGGGGGACTGTCGCTGCGTCGAAGTGACAGGGCACTGTGGTTCTCGGAAAACTCAAGCTGCTTCCAGTTAGTTTAAGCGCTAGCACAGTTGTTTCTACCTCCATAGCTCCACCTCTGGTCAAACTTCATGCATAGCACACGCGGCAAAGAACACTTAGCGGCATTATGTAGCATTCATTGGTAGTTCACATCTATTCCTATATCCTCCGATACAATTTTCAGGACTCAGGAATTTTAAATACTAGCTATTCAGGGATCCACAGCTTTGCTTATTGTGCATATAGATCAGCCATTTTCTTGTTAAATTTTGGAGTTCTGGCGTTATGAGCGGTATACCTAGAAGCCTATGATGATATTCTGAAGACTCTGCCAGAGTTCACCAGCGCCAACAATGCGTGAGGTAAAAATCTGGAAATCGAAGGTGATTGAAAACGATGCTGAACCTTAGTACTTGTTTATTTACCGCACACTGCAGCAATCTGGAGTTAGATCGGATTGCGACAGCACTGCTTCAACAGCACCGGTTTTCCTAATGTAGGTCTTCTGTTTCCTGATATTCCGAAGAATTTTGTTTTCCTTTACTTTCAATGCTGCTTCCTCAAAAGATTTTTAAGCATCGAATGCTTTCACCCCCAAGTGCCAGTAAACTCTATCGAACATCGTCAAAAATGTCTGGCTATATTAAGGTCATAGCCGGCAGCCTCCAAAAAAAAAAAAAATAGATATCTGATCTCCCGGTATGCCGCAGAAAAAAAAAAAAAAAACTCTCAAGTTCTTGGAGCGCGGTTCGAATCGATACCCGCAGGAATCTAAAACTCTGGGAACTGATCCCTCTGAACAGTCCCACATTATAGTAAACCGTCACACGTTATAGCAGATATTTCTATAACAGACGGCGGCACACGCTAATGACCAAGTGGTGCGCGCTTAGCATAATACCAATGGGGTATAAAACAGGGGAGATGCCACCGAGAGGGCATTGATGTCCATAATCTTCGTCGTCTTCTATGTGTGCCACTTCCTCTCCAGCCTCAATAATTGAAGAGGGCAATGCTCGAGCCATTGTTGTTATTTTCATATGTCCACATTCATACACTCTGCCTTCACTCTGCAGTTTTATGCGCTCGGTGTAATTGGCGGTACAGCCGCACAATGGACAGGAATAAAGTAAACGGCTCGGAAAACATTTGTGAAGCAAGGGGTCGCTACGCGTGTTTCACTCCGAAGAAGAAAAGTGCTCGGCTACGTCGCAACGTCAACTCTATATAGGCGGACACGAAACTGAAGACATGGCAAGGGTGGCTGAATGTGTCATTATGGGCATTAGTTAGATACCGTATCAAACGAAAGCAAACTGGTTGCTCCCGCCCATTAAAGTGAACGCAGGCGTCCACCGATTGTATTTCCTGCTGGTTATGTTTGCAATCCAACAGGTATACTGACATAAGAGTCGAACTGAAGTCTGCCACTAAACAGAACACGATTTGAACGAGCTATTTCGTGCCTTGTATATTCATGAAACATTTGTGTATTTATTTATTATTGCTTTATTAATAGGTTTGAAAAGTGAAAATGCATGTAAGGCGTTTATACTTATCAAAGGAATACTTGAATAACTTAAAGGGCCAAATACTATAGGGAGCTCAAAAGTAGAGTCGATGTCACAAAGCAGAGAAGCACTCGTGGAAAGAAGAAAATCAAAAGGTCGAGGAAGGGTGAAAGCCTGGCGGAATGCGCTTGCTTTTTTTATATGGAAGAGCGGAGCTGGCACCGGTTACTGTGACAAAGAAGGTGCTCTTAACGTGACGTACTTACCCCTAAGTCTGGAAATGCGGCGGCGGCGACGGAAGAGCGGTTTCTCGCGGTTGCTCGTGGGTGGTAGAGTGTTTGAGGATAGGTACTAAATAATGCCTTGACGACTATGATGTAGCGCTATTTTCTTCAGTGTTCTTGTGCGCTGATCCCATAGAACGTTGCCGCGACCAAGAGACAGACAAGTAGATACTGATGCGTGAACGTTCGGGAGTGGAGTACCCCTGCAAGAGACTTTGGAGAAGGCCAGTAAGCGCAAACACGAGTTCACCGTGTCAGGCAATATAGACGCCACTACGAAGAGACGAGAGCATCGCACGATGCTTAAAGGGTCGGAACGTCAGCGGAGCTGACTATAATGCACGAGGAAACCGCTGACATCCAAAGAAGGCTCAGTATGCACGCGAGCCTATATTGAGATGCAACACGGGGCACTCGCCTTCGATACGCCAAAACAAGTCTTCCTCTCTGGTCGGGCCATTGGTCCGCTAATGCAAATCAGCTTTGGCTGAACAATGCCTAAAGCGATAAGCTTAGCTCAACAAAGTTTTGTTTTACGCTAATCCTGAAGGGTATACTACGCATCAATTACGTCGCAGTAGTGAATTTTGTTTCTCAGGCAGCTGCGCAAGCATTTGAGGATTACTTTCATGTCTAGCACTTAAACGTCGCCGCAAATATTGCATGTTCAGACTAGATAAAGGCTCACCACTGTCAGCTTAGTAACGGTCTATTCGACTAAAGCCGGTGTTGGCTCGCGCGCAAGCCAATTGTTTCCAAAAGGGAAAAATTAATTGTCATTCTTCAGAGCAGAATGAAATAGCACTGAGCATAATCATTTAAGCATCTTGCTTCCATCGTTGCATAGGCAGCCTGCAATGAAGTTTGCTGTGCCGATCACCGCTCCGTAACACATATCCTAGCGAGAAGAGCAAGCACTTCTGAGGCGGCTTTTTAGGGCGTTTAACGCCACATGAGCTTGCAGGGATCAGACTGCACGCTCTCTCGAAGCTTTGCATGACGTGTTTCAAATAACTGGCCTACATCGAAAGCCCCTGACCAAGGACGTTATCTGTCACACGCGTATCTATAATGCTGCTTAATATTCTCGGTCTTTTATCTTCAACCAAGCGGCTAACAGCAGCATTTTTGAGGCGCATTGTATAGCAATTGGAGCGCCACCTAGGTAGTGCAGGTTGCCTATGAAGGTGCTTACTTGGCGAGAAGTAACAGATGTTAGTAAAAGCATGCGTACAAGGACAATTCATTTATTTGGGGGGAAGGAATTGATCTCAAAGTTCTCACTTCTGTCAGCTGTCTATGCTTTGCTTAAAACTAACGTAATTGAGGGATGTTTACAAGACCAACTATAACTTCATTTCCTCCAAACTTATTGCGCGAAGTCCTTGAACACGATGATTGTGAAGCTTGCACTTTAACGTAACAACTCCTCCGTCACATGGCCAAATTTTGTGCCATTTTCAACTAGGGACATTCGTGTTTGAACAGACAAAAGTAGGAAAGATGGTAGGCTTGTTATGATACAAATACGGGAGAAGCCAACAGTCGGCAAGACCAAAGACCCCATAAGGGATTGTTTACCTTTTCTTTAACTTCTGCAGTTGCCATTAGTTGGTACTCCAATCATTTATGGATGAAATATAACTATATATAGAGTAGAAGAAAACAAAATGACGCTCATGGGATCCGAACTCACAACCTCCGAATTTACCTTCGATTCTCTTACCAATAGAGCTACAACGAAGGCTGTTCGGCCTTCTGCTTGTGCGGATATTTATGTTCGCTGACTGCTGGCTTTATTCATATTCGCGTTAAAATTAATTCGCGCGGCATCGATTAACTTCACTGCCATTGGCTGCAGAAGCTGTCACCTAATAGTGGTGGAACTCGGCGGCCTCGCTGCACAAGACTGAAATACTCTTACCACTGCATGCGGGAACGGTCAGCATTCTTGTTCGGTGAAGATTATTTTACTTCCGGGGAATAGTTCGAATGGGTGCCACCGTCACCTAGCCAGAGTAGATGTGCGTTCACCAGCTGTGACACATCTGTCGGGCGTAACGCTGGCAACACTGTATTTAATCCGCTTTATCCTCCACCAAAGGATGGAGAAAAGAGAACTAGACATTGTCTACCTTCTAGGTGCGCGTTAGCGCGAAATATACGTGCTCATCTGTATATATATAAAAGGTGCTAAAGTTAGTGCTAAATTATCCTCCCACATTTCGCCATCCCTTTTCCCAAGGAAATGCCTGTCGTGGAAAACAAGAGCAGCAGCTTCGTTTTATAGAAACTGAGGAAAGGGAAAAGTGCATGCGTAGTACGTTCTTGCAAAAGATATATTCCTATTGACGCTTCTCTTTTAGTGTGACACCAGGTCGTACGCAGTGACAGTTCAAGAGGCGAAAGGCACTCGACGGACGTGCCATTAAGTTTGCCTGTATGACACCCGCATAACTATATAGCTCTTTCTGGCGAGACAGACAGCGGCATGCACAGTGGTTGGGGTGGAAGGATGAACATAGCACAGAATTGTCACCAGACAAGCGAGGCGTATTAATAGCATCTGACCCGTGATAGCGGTAAAGTGTTAACGCATGCAGAACCATGAAAGATAATGAAGAAAAAAAAACTGTGGTTAATCAGTTGCGTGCCAGCCCCTGTTTTCCTACAATCTAGGCATTTTTCGCACAGCGTTCGCTGATTCGAAACTTTTTGTATGCAAAATGATGATATTTTAAGCAGTTATAATATTCAGCTACCCGAGGGAATGCTTTCCTCGGCAGAAATTCCTCCCTAAACCTGACAGCGAACTGCCACCGCGTACTTTTCTGCGAGCGGTGTTTCGCAGAAAGCGTCTGCGAGATCGATTTCGCGGAGAGTAGAACCTGTCCTAGAATATTGCACGCTGGTCTTGCAAACGCAAGCGTCCGAAATCGTTATCCTTAGTATTCTACTTGCGCTCAGTGCTAAATACCATAGATCCTTCCTATAGAACTCTTTTCGCGCCCTCAACGTGCCGACAGTCACGGAAAAACAGCGGCACGGGGCTGCACATATCACGTATGCACAAAGGATAATAAATAAAGAAAAAGGGAAGAATCCCTAGTTGAGTTGTGCTAACCACAACTGACTGAATAAATATAGCTCATTTCTTTCGTCTGAGCTTGTGTGCGTAAAGAGATTGATCAAAAGAAAAATACAGCGGCCATGCGGGACATCGTATAGTACACGTAAAGCACATTACAGTGTCTCAAGCACCCCATAGGTACAGAAATGAATTATTAATTTATTTACAACTTCCTAATAAGCTTCACACACCTACCTCCCGAATAGAGATACTAAAAATGCAGAGATTAAACATTTCCACGCAGCGAGTATTCATCGTCAAGGTTTAAGTGCTATACGGGGTCTTGGAAATTAATTGAAGCTCCTCTTAAAGCAGAATGCCAGGCATCTTTTCAGGGCTGCGTTCACTTGTGCTAGCAGTTATTCTACGTAATCCTGAATGTGAGGTAGACTCATATGGACAAGATAATCGGTTTGACATTTACTTTCCATGTTCGAACTAAAACATTTACCATATATTTAACAAAACATAGGTATTGCCGGAAAAAAATCTCACGGGTGACCAGTGCGACTAATGGAGGCGGGGAGAGAGAATGGGTAATTACATGGTGGTCTGATTGCTTTTTCTTTTTTTTTTGAGTGCTTTGTTGCCAAATTGAGTTCATTTCCACAAATAAGAATTTAGACGCTTTCAAATTCTGTGGCGGTGTTTGAAATCTGCCTACGGTTTGTGCGGCTTCTTGATCATGAAATGGGCTTCTTTGCGCCATTTATTTTGTTTTTTTTTTTATGTGGATATAAAAGGGTTATGTGCCCAGTTTCTTTTTAAAAGCGTTGACTCTGCTGACTGCTTCTTTCTTAGCCTCTTGTGACCAGTGTGAAATCACCTGCGAAATAAACTTTACACTTTCTGGCGTCTCATGTTCACAAGGTTCTCTTCCATCCACTTGAAGAGGAAAATGAGGTGGCAGGCTAAGCACTCTGGGCACAAAGGACAAGGTGTCTATGCGCCGGTCGTGTGCCTAATGGAAGTTGAAAAGAAAGTACCTGCTGACTGCATGCCGCCTGTACATAACGTAATCGCTGCTTTCTTGTTTCTCAGGAAACAAATCAAGGAAGGGGGAAAATACTGTAAGCAGACTGCACGGAAAACGTGGATTATGTACACCACTCATCACGCTTATGTAATTTTGAAGTACGGAGAGGGAAGCTCGCGGGCATCCAGTCTTACTGAGGGTCAGCAATCGAAACGATGTAATGGAGAGTATATTAAAGAGGAAGTCGTTGTAACAGCACTCACATTAATATTCAACTCATGCACGGCGGCTAAACTGCACCTATCAGCACCATTTACTGCTGATGTTCACTAAATATTGAAACGGTACCTAAAAGTAGATTGTTGACTGCAGCAGTTTATTTGATCGTCAATGAGCATTGAAAGAGGGCTCGATATGCACTTTAACTACCCCCCCCCCCCCCCCCCAGCAGTTGTTTTCAATTACAATAACAATCGTGCCATTGTCAATCAAACTGAGAGCAAAAAAAAAAAAACCACTTGTCAAAATTGCCTTTGCCACAATGCGTTAAGTAGGGCGATTTGCACGAGAAGGGCGCCTGGAATATAATTTGTTCCTTCCTGAAAAAGTCTTTTAAGCGCGTCCACCGTAAGAGGAGGAAGGGCAAGAAAAAACTTATTAAGGCAGAGCTAACAAAAGTATTAGTCTGCCAACCAAGATCCGTATAACTCGTGCTATGGCCTTTCCAGTTGTGATGTATGGATGCGAGAGTTGGACTTTGAAAAAGGCTGACCGCCGAAGAATTGACGCGTTTGAATTGTGGTGCTGGCGAAGACTCTTGAGAGTTCCTTGGACTGCCAGAAGATCATATCAGTCAATATTGTCGACCATAAACCCTGACTGCTCATTGGAGGGTCAAATTCTAAAGT
Source organism: Amblyomma maculatum (assembly GCF_055883805.1). Classification (NCBI taxonomy): domain Eukaryota; kingdom Metazoa; phylum Arthropoda; class Arachnida; order Ixodida; family Ixodidae; genus Amblyomma; species Amblyomma maculatum. The sequence continues at coordinate 24,985,854 of NC_139344.1, forward strand.
TAAAGCTCAGCTACTTTGATCATCTGATGAGAAGAGAGGAGTCGCTGGAGAAAGATTTGATGTTTTGAAAGGTTGAAGGTCACCGGAGAAGGGGTAGGCAGCGAACGCGGTGGTTAGATGGCATCCTCGAGGCGCTGCAGATGAAGTTATGTGATGTTAGAAAGATAGTGAGAGACCGGAAAGCGTGGCGTGACATGGTCCATAGCGTCACGAAGAGTCGGACACGACTTAACGACTTAACTGAACTGAACAAAAGTATAGGCTCGCTTTCAGTACTTTTATTTATTTATTTATTTATTTATTTATTTATTTATTTATTTATTTATTTATTTATTTATTTATTTATTTATTTATTTATTTATAAATCACTGCAGGCCTGAACCCAAGCAGGAGGGGACATTACGAAAACAAATTACAGCAAACGTTTTTCAAGACTCAAAAAAAAAAAATATTCAGAACAGAAACAGTAGGGACAGTGACGCTAGGAAGATTGAAGTTGGTCGACAAAAAAAAAAAAAAAATAAAATGAAACTGTGCAAGCATTAAATACAATGAAAATCATACATGATACGGGTATAATTCTTGTACGCTTTTCAAGGTGTCTGCTTCTATCATGTTGAAAGACTGAATGCAGTTGTTGGGTAAATAGTTCTAATGTGGTATAGAGGTTTATGGTAAGACGAGCGATGGAAGGAATTATTTCTGTGCGAAGTAACGAATGGAAACAAATGAGTATGTTCTATGTGCCACATATGGAGAGATGTTCATTATGAATCGAGGTCCGAAGCACGTTTACAGCTAAGTAGCAAGTACGAAACCTTTAGGCGTAAGAACGTGTGTCGTGGCAGGAGCGTATATTAATGGAGGCCGTCAAAGCAGATATGGAATCTATATTATCGTGCTTAGAGTGAATAAATCGGACAGCTGTCCGGTAATTTCATTTTAATTTGTCGATATTGTTGTTAGCGAAAGGAGCCAAGATGCACCTGAACCTCGTCTCTGAGGGCGTACTATACAGTGTACGCCAGAAAAGCAGGTTGGAACGCTCGAAAGGAATAAATACAATTTAAATTTAAGCCCATCAACTCGGAAGCCCAAGAAACCTTGGTATTTGACGCCTTATCATAAACGCTTTCTTCTAATCATATTCAGGCCGTGCATTATTTGTATGGCAGTCGTCCTACTATGTCAACTGAAACCCTAAATATCAGGTGTTAGCGGCGTTGTTGTACTTTCTAAACATGGAGCGTTAGTTATCGTTTCGTGCCGTTGACCACTACCATCCCCGCTGGCGCTCTGAAGCACCCCTTGCGCGCCGGAGCTCAACAATGATAGCAGGGGTACAATGTACAACGCAAGCTACGGGTGCCGTGCCGTGGGCGGTACGCATCAGACTTTCTGCTTGCGGCAGCCAACCTCTTTATGCCCGAGCGTATAGTGCCTCGGAGCGTACGGTGTCGCCAGTATCGTGCGCCAACGCCCCCTGTCACTGCAGTGTCGCTCGAATGGGCTGTAGCTCGACTGCCCCTCTCATTTCCCCCCCACCCCCTCTGTTCCGCCGTTACTGCCAGCTTCCCTATACTTGTGGAGGACGGCCGTTACATGGTCTCCCGCATCTCGCAAGGCTTACACGGCCCCGGAGACGACGGGTCGCGCCGAGATAAGCGGGCCCACGACGGCCCGAACTAAAAGCGGCCGCAGCGCTTCGCTAAGGTGAAGGCTATTGTTCGTTCTTATGCATCCTGTGGAAACGGTGTCACGGGGCCCTCCGCGATAAGGGCGCCTCGGAAGACTCCGTTGCGGCTGGCTTCTTCGGAGGCGCTATAACTTGTCGTGCGGTCTCCGCCAGCTGGAAGACAGCTGATGTTCCGACAGCACGACGAGCGTGCTGTCGGAGTCTGATAGAAGAGAGGAGGGTATGCCTGCTCCTCGAGAATCCGCGGGCCTTCGTCGACCCCTGAGCGCCGCCTGGCAGGAACGGCGCCTTGGGATAGCGCGCTGCGCTCGTGATGAAAGAGTTGCAGCTGCGACCACCCCACCACCCGCCCACACGGAAGCGATGTCATTCTCGAACGAGGTTAACGTCTTCGAGCAGGGCCTCCTCTCACGTCCTTCTCCATGAGCGATCTCCATGTTTGGAGATAGGCATCATCGGTGATGACCAGTAGCAGATCTGAAAAAAAGAAAGAAAAATAAATTTAAGAGTTCTAGTGAAATACCTCGCATGAAGCTTTTTTTTTTGTTTTTCGCAACGAGGGGGATGAACATCACATTGTAATGGTACAGCCAAACTTAAGACAGTATTATAAGGCGTTGCTAATAGCCTTGGAAAGTTCATAGCCCAAATCTCAGTTGTCTCAGTAACGTATGCCTTACCAGAAGTGCTCAGTCCGTAGGGTCTGTTGTAGAGAGTTATAATGTGTGGCACTTTTTCAACGCCCTTGAATCTTTTTTCCACGTTAGAAGTTAGAACTGATGCTTGGGCTAGTTGGTGTGCCATTTTGAAGAAGAACAGCGCGTCCGGTTCAAATAGCGCTGTTTTTCTTCAAACTGTTTGTCATGCATGAGGGTGAGAATCAACCTTCGCACTGCAGATGTTTTTGGATTCAGAAGGGTCGTTAGTGCCACAGCTTTTGGATCATACCGCTTCTAAAAGTGACTACCTTTAGTACGCACTTTTCGGGTGCCGCGCCATCTAGAAGGGGTCAGTAGAAGCTTTCTGCTATAGCCGTCATTGTCTGCTGAAAATCCTTTTTTTTTGTTTCTTCTTTTCTACCTTAATTAACTCTACGGCTGTTATGTCTGTAAATTTTTACTACTGTAACTCTTGGACGTATTTTTATTTTTTTTTTTTGGTGGTTGTGCATTTATCGACAATCTGTAATTTGCAACTTGTACACTGTTCCCGAATGGCCGCGGGCGCCGGCACTATTCGTAACCACACGAGTTTCGACCAATCAGTGCCGCTGTGTTTTGATGCATGGGCTTACCGACAGCTAGAACACTCAATAAGAGCCAAGAAAACATCTGAAGGCGCTCACAAACAAGGACTTTCCCGAATCCAGCTACCCTTAGCTAGTGGTACCCGGAACAGTTCTCAGATAGATGCAATCGATGTCAGGATAAGGCGGATCTGGTGCATTGGTATAAAGGTGTCAAGAAATCAAAAATATAATAGACAAAAACCGAAGAATTTAGGAAAACGCTACAGTTTAGCTCGCATCCCGAAACTCATTTAGGGGTAATTCAACCGGTCGAACACACCGCCCCTGTCCATGACTCCAGGCCGCCGTCTGGGCGGATAGGTTGACGCCTATCCCGTATCTGTTGGCGATTAAAGTTTTACCACTAATGGTTGGTTTGGTTGGTTGGTTGGTTTGTGGGGTTTAACGTCCCGAAGCAACTCAGTCTCTGAGAGACGCCGTAGTGGAGGACTCCGGAAATTTCGATCACCTGGGGTTCTTTAGCGTGCACTGACATCGCACAGCACACGGACGCCACTCAGTTTCGCCTCCATCGAAACGCAGCCGCCGAGAACGGGATTTGATCTCGCTTCCTTGGGCACAGTAGTCGAGCGCCGTAACCGCTGCGCCAACCCGGCGGGGCAAACCACCAATGGGAAGTTTCGCAACTGGCATTATTAAAGGGCTCTGGTTTGTGCCTACAAGGCTCGTATGAATCCATTTGGACTGAAGCATTTTGACCCAGGTCGTACGTGCTTCATTTCTTTAGGTGCGAGGTTTGTCGGTTAAGATCTTTAAGTGCACTTTTATAGCGCGATGTGCATTGCTGGTTGAAGTTCATGTGGAATGTATATGAGGGCCACGACACACTCAAGGTTTCAAATGATAGGGCTAGCCCTAGCCTGCTTTAAAGTACACAAGTGAAAAAAAAAATCTGGAGCGCTTTTTTATGCTGAACCTTTGACGGCGATTTCTCGCGCAGACCTCAAGTGAGCAGCAGAGATCTGGAGCGGCGTATGCTTTTTTTTTTTTTCTAGCAGAGCTTTGCGCACCCCGCCTACTTCTCTCTCTCTCTTTTATCAGTCAACGAGTGGAAACATCTCACGTTAATTACCCTAAGGAAACCCTACTTTCTCACCTTAGCAGCTCATGTCAGCAAAGAATTTGCGGCACAAATGAGAGGCATATGTCTTGTACTATTGCTAAGACAAAAAAAAAAAAAAAATTCCTCAATAAAAAAAGAAAGGCCTAAAAATTCCGACTTCAATTGACTCCAAAACACTCTGCCTGGCTTTGAAATGTTCTTTGCTTTATTATATGACCGTTAAATCTTCGCCAGTTCAATATTTTTGCCCCTCGACACTCTGACGCTTCACAGCGGAAATAGAGAAGAAGAAACTAAGCCACAGTTTGCAGCCTCTTTGTGCGCGAGCGGAGGAGGATGATTTCACCAAAGTGACGCAACAAGAGGAACCAGGCACTGCATGCTGGCGAGCGACGGAAATTGAGAGCAAGTCGCGTAATCTCGGATTGAGCAGCAGTGGGTGAGCCGAGGCGCAGTTTTTCTCTACGCGGGCCCTTCCTTACATGCCTGCGGTTGCCGACATGAAACTCCCACCAATATGAAATAATTTATTTTATCTGCTGGTACGTCGGCAGTAGGCAGTATTGTCGACAACGAACTAGCTGCTACGGTTGCAGAGAGTTTACAACTTCAACAGCACGCAGAGCAGAGCTTATAGCATCATCATTAATGATTCGGGACAGAAGCTGCAGGCCACGCAGATTCAATATTTTTCATTTCTTCTGGAGCAGTACACTACATTGATATCAGCAGCACTGCTCAATTCCCTACTGAAAGCAATGACGAAATGCAAAATATATCAATCTGGTGTTGAACCAGAAGATATTGGCTTAAAATGTTGTCCTGCATGATTCACGCCCGTTATCCAGCTGGTGTTTATGTCAAGTGACCCCGTCGATATGACCCAGGGGATATGGCACTCGGCTGCTGATGCCGAATTCTAAATTTTTAATCCTGCAGCGGCGGCCGCTTTTCCATGGAGGCAAAATTGTATGTTGTAGAATCACAGATGGTCGACATTAATCCGCAGCTCTCCACTACGAGGTTCTCACAGCGTGAGTAGTTTCGAGACGTTAAACCCCATAAACCCGCTTACGTCAAATGAAATTAAAGGCGCAAACTATTTTTGTGTAAGATTAAAGGAAACCATAAATTGAGTTCTATGTCTTAAGCACTTAAGCCGTAAACAGCATTCGCTACACTTTAAGCGATTTTTCGTGAATGAGCTGGGTTGCCTCTACTCTTTCGCGAAACTAAATTACAAGGCTCAACCTTTAGCCTGCTAGGGATTATTACTTAATGCCTAAATGTTTGTCTGAAGAGAGAAACGCAGGCATAAAAGCGTCCTTCCAAAGCGAAGAATAGCTGAAAGAAGAAAAAAAATACATTAGATGCCTCTCATGCACGTTATTTGATTATGCGGTTTTAACGTCCCGATCCGGTTCAGGCTACTAAGGATGTCTTGTAGTGGAGGGTGTTGGAATCACTTATACCATCTGAGTGTCTTTAAAGTGCGCTGACGTCAGAAAACGTTCAGATGATTCAGCATTCCAAATATGTGCGTAGGTAATATTGACACGCTGCATTCTTTATCTTCCCTCTGCGCTGATCGCGAGCGTGTGCCTCCTCGAGGCGAAGAAACTGAAGTTCTTCTGTTGAAGCGGGCCTGCTAGTTTCCTGCCGCACTGTGACTTCTGTAACTCCTGTGTCCCGCGGTGACTTCTGATCAGAGACTTCACACCGTGACAATATACAGGGGGTTTAAGCGAACAGCTTCAAATATTCTTGGAGCTATTGAGTTCAATATAGCAAAATAAATATTTGAAGGAACAAACTGTCCGCCACGGTGGACGCACTATGCTGCAAAGATCCTCTAATTAACCAGCTAACGAACTAAAGCCCACTAACATTTCATTGTCGCAAATGGGCGGTTTCCAATGAGCAGTCCAAAACCGCAAAGAACCGATGAAATATCACTTTCTGAGGCGACGAAAAACAAATTTTCTAGAACCGTGCAGTGCGAGGAAATGTAACAGCTTTGTTTTCCCCGCCAGTGAGCACAAGCGACACGCATGAAGCTCGTCACTGAGACTCGACGCCCGGTGACGACGTGTGAAGTGAGTACGGCACCCAGTTCGAGCTGCAAGCGGTATTGCTACAAGTCGTGCGGGTTATTTTGCCTCAGGTTGCTGCAAGGGAAAAGCCGGCCATTGCAAACTGCATGTCTGTATTTTTGAGAACTAGAAGTGTAGAAAACAGTGTAGAACAGCAAGTTAGAATCTGGCGCCGTTGCCACTGCAAAAACGTCACCACCAAACGTCGACTCTATACCGAGCTTCTCGTGCGTCTCTTGCGCTCAGTTTCGGTACAGACAACAAAACACCAAGGCCCGCTTGCACGAAACGATCTTAAGACTGCCTTAGCTAAGTCCAGACTTAACTGACTCTAAAGGATAGGCCGCTAGCATGGCGGCTTAAGACTGGAGTCAAGACTGGGCTTCAGTCCTGACTTGAATAAGTCGCTTGCACGATTACGACTCTAGTGCCGTCTTAGTTAAGACACAAGGACGCCAGGTACCTAAGTAGAGAAATTAGGGAAATATAGGGATGCGCTGGCCCTGTCCCCACTGCAAGATGTAAACATTCCGTCAATATTGCGCTGCGTAAAATCCGTGCCATTGCGTTTTGCGGCTTAAGATTGTGTTACAAGTGAAAATGCCCCGATTGCTGAGGGCATTCAGAGAAGCCACTCTGGTGAACACGAGCCGAACCGAAGCGCTCGGAACCCGAGCTGTCTTAATGACGTCTGGTCTTTAGTACTAAAGACACCGTTTAAGTCTGGACTTAGCGCGGACTTCATCGTGCAAGCCGGCCAAGATTTGGACTAACCACGCAATTGTCATAATTATAAAGAGTTACTTAGTACGGTTTAGCTAATTAGTTGTATATTTAGAAGCATTTTACAGAAGTTGTGTTCGTTCAGGCCGCCAGTTTCTTCCTGCAAATATATATATTCTTCTATTTCGAGCTCACTAATTTCAGAATGTTCTGAAGCACCAGGTATAACAACCATGGAACAGCCGAGTCTGATCAAACCCTGATATATCAAATGTAATCCTTTAGAAAGAACGTCCACAAGGGTTTTGTGACAGTTGAGTGGAATTGCAATACATTGGCACATTTTATTTCTTCCTTGTGGGGAGTGTTGACATTTGCACGTGTTTTCAGGCCTGCCGTTATACCCCTAAAGTACCTTACGCACATGTTCTGACCTCTAAGATTTGTTTATAACAACCTCTGAATGATTGAGTCTTCAGTCAGCTCTCGGCGCGTCTCGGTGTGGGTCGTGCTTTAGGGCGAAATCCTAGGGGTTTAAGAGATGATGATCAACTATCCTGACAACTGTCGCTGAAACAACATTAAGTGTTATTTTAATTAAAATATTATGTTATTAATTGTGAAACGTACTACTGATTTATTTTTCTAAGATTCCGCAGCTATATATTATAAGCCTTAAAAGGTTGGCGACGAACTTACAACGGCCTTCCTCGTTGCAAAAAGTGTGATGGAGCCTTGCGTAAACCGACGTATGTACAGTCCTTTTCAGTCTATGCTGCCGTGTCGTGGCGAAGTTCACTTAATGTCTTCCGGCACCGTATCGGCGGGATCTTTCCGGCGACCATGGCGGTATTGCGCTTGACGCATCAGCGCATGGTGCAGCGATATGACGACCGGCCGACTGTCATTTCATAACGCCGCTTCGCTGTCACAAACAACATACACTCATATACTTATAGCCACAAAATTAAACAGCGCATATCTTTAATGCTTACCACACAAATAAACAACATAGACGTTTCGAAAAAAAAAGGGGGGGGGGGAGGGAGGGGGGGATTGCTTCTCTTCCTTGAGTGCAATGCCTCTAGATCTTTCGTGAAGGGATGAAAATGGGAGTAGTATTGCTTTCGCAATAATAAAAAAAAAAAAATTGTGCGAGGCGGCACAAGTCCTAAATGGGTTAGGCAAAGGAGTTGAAAGGGAACAGCGCAAACACAGGAAAAAGGAAGGAAGGAACAACACATGCGCTGTGCTGTTCATTCCTCTCTTTGTCCTGTGTCTGCGCTGTTCCCTTTTTAGCAATGTTAACTAGGTAATAATGTATAGCACCGCCTCACGTCCAACATGCTAAAATGCCGCCTAACGAAGGCTTTTGAAGCTTTGCAACGATCTTGTGCGCTGTTTCTATGAATGAAAATAGTTTTAACAATGACGACGAATAGGTCTGAGCTTAAATCTCATCGCTTCCGCTGCTCCGTTTAAGATTTGTTTAGTAAGTGCTTCGAGTCAGAGTTGCAAGCGACCTTGGAAAGGAGAACTGGAAGTTGATGCACTCTACCGCGGCGCATAACAATATCGCACGAAAGCGAATCTTATGGGCAATGCATCAGTGTTTCACTGATTACCCTGGAGCACATCTTTAAATGGTAATGGATGCAGCTCACGCCGTAAAGAAAAGTGATCAGCCCTTCGTTTGTCGCCTTCATTCGTCTGTTTGCTACAGGGAACAATTTCTATCATTACCTCTTCACAATTCCCTATATCGCCGTCAGCGTTCTCGCAAACCAGTCTTCGTCTCAGAAAACTAACAGGTGTGGTTTCTGACTCACAAAAAAAAATAATAACGAAAAATCGCTTAGGTTGTGCATATTGCTAAGTTCACCAGTGATAATTTCAGCAAAAGCCGCTGTGAAAGTAATCAATGGGCAGGATGATGAGCACAATTTGAAATCAAAATGAGGTCGGTAAAATTGGTCCATCAGTATGATTATTACGATATCGCAGAGGACCAATGCATGCCAAATAACAAGAATAAAATCGATCAAGAAAGGAAACCCGAAATTATTACACCTGACCTTAGATTGTTATTTATGCTGGTCTTGCTATATTTTCTTCTTTTGCTCTTCTAGTCCTTTCATACAACTGAGCCAGGCAGGGAAGTCTCATTTTCTCCTTCTTCACTGTTAAACTTCTTTTGCATCCTGGCACGCTTCATCCTTGTACGTGAGATAGATAGAGAGAGAGAGAGAGAGAGAGAGAGAGAGAGAGAGAGAGAGAAAGAGGAAGCTTTAATGATCCCGATAGACCCCTACAGCTTACCTGCATTGTTTATGCCACCCGTAAGTGCCCACTGACAGTCGGCATGTGCTTCGCTGCTGAGGCCGTGCTGCTGGAACCGAGTCATTGCGAAAACGAATGAAAATTTGAATTTTTCGACGGCGCACGCTTATTGCGGCCCCACGCCGCGTTTATACCCAGAATTAGAGAGGTAATAAATGACCTGGCTCAGATTCACCGAATCTTTACGCCACAAAAGCGAAGAAGAGTATGCGCGATTACAAAGCGATCGAAAACTGCACTGAGCTCCCCTCCTCTCTAGCATGGACGTTGCATACAGTTTAGGCACTCGTGTAGCCAGAACGAAAGCCAGTAGTCCGTATGACCTTTATCGTGGCCCCGATAACTGATAAAAGAAAGTGCCACTCAATAATAAGCATGCATGTTTTAGCGACTCAGCTTGGTGAAAAGCCCGCGAGGCTCAGGGGCCATGCTCTGGGCGCGCTGGGGAAAGGAGGAAGAGCGCGAACGCATTACGGTACCCGACGCGGCCGCACCGTCCAACGAGGCGGGGAAGTACGGAGAGGAGAGCACAGGTAGTTTGATCATGCATTTTTGAGAGCTTTCTCGCTCGAGGACAATTGCGCGTAGTCGAGTCCCGCCCGTGAACTGCATACGCAAGGTGGAAAGAGCATATACAAAATTGCAGACAGCGTGAGGGGCAAAGGGCGCCAAGAACAGAAGAAGCATGAAAAGAACAGAACTACCGGAGGTGATAGCTCGCAGCAAAATAAACACAAGGCGGCGGAAGAAGCCAATGGGCCCGCAGAGGGGCACATTAGAGAGGCCGCTGCTGTGCCGTTTCCCGGCGCAGGGAGAGGTCGGCTTTTGGCACTGCCCCAGAGCAGTCACACCGCCATCACTCGAACGCTCGCAATCATCTCCAGAGCGCACGGAACCAGACAGGGTAGATGGCCGACCAAAGGCGCCGCACAATGCGCGCACAAAAGGAGACGCACTCGAAGTGAACGCCGCCCCTGGAAAGATATCGAGGGGGCCTGGCCGGCCACCCCGAGCGGCGTCGCATTTACCTTCGGGCTGCCTTGCCAGGTGCAAATACGAAGCACTCTAGGCAATACTTTGTTGGCGTAGCTTTTTTAAGTCTGTAATCGACTTGCAAACATCACGCGCTTTTCACACGCTGCGTGTTTTTCGTGCTGCAAGCAAAGAGCGGAATGAACTATATATATTGAACAAACCTCTAGATAGCAAGCGCATCTGCTGAGAAAACGTTTCGATGAAGCATTGGATCAAAAAATAAAATAATGAAACAGAATTCATCGTGGTGCCGCTCCTTGCTTTTGGTATGCCGCTCAAGTAGTAAATAAGACCATTCGAAGCAATTTCTCTAAAGCTTCACCATTGTGTTCACCGTGCCGCTTGGAAAAAGCAGGGGTACTTTAAAGCAGGATGCAAATAACAGTTAATAGCGTCCCGCCGACTTACATTCCAAAACATTTATTTACACGAAGCTTTCGTCTGGCACACCTACCAGCACAAATAATGGGTGTTCTGTGTTAACTTTAGGACCTAATTGTCTGAAATTGTTCCCTTTTAACTCTGTAACACTTCCAACGGCTGTAAAGACCACAAACTTCAGTTTGAGCGTATGTTGAAGAAATCTGTTTTGCCTGGATAATTTGATCGGCTTTTTTTCTTTTTTAAACAGCGGCATTGAATCATTACTATTGCTCACAAAAACACATTGAATAATTCAAGTCTAATCTGTTTTGGAGAAGAACAGTCAAGATTTTAACTACCTTGTACACTGAGCGCATTAAATTATCCCTTAGGCACATGTTGTTAATGAAGACAAGTCACTAAGCCAAAGCACCCCTTAGTCCACTTATGACCTTAGGGGTTATCGACGCAAGACGCGCTTTTGAAAATGGTTTCTATGGTCAGGATGCCTTTGCTCAAGTCAAATTTTCAAACTTCGCAGCGCACTGATTAAATATTTATTTTCTAGGCCTCTGCGTGTCGAGAGCATTCAATGCGTTAGCCATCAAATTTTTTCAGATGTTTTGCCTAAAGGAAAAATCCAAATGCGATGACTATTCTAACCAAGACTCGATCCGCTCGATGCTGGAAGCAAGGAGTACCTCTACACCGCTTTCTCTATAGAGGGTACAATTCTCTTTCGTATAAACCTCTCCTCATAATCTAATCTCCCATCTGTTTTTCCCCTTGCACAAATTATATCAATGCGAAATCGTTTCCGCAAACAGATGTATGCCGATCAGTTCGAACGGATAATCTCCGTGTTGCTTGTCTCCACCTTAATGCGGAGCACTAGACGCTCTGAGTAAGTGCCACTGTTTACATTGCAGCCATTGTTTGGTCGTAGTCCACGTATGCATAACATCAAAACCAACTGGAAAAATAGAAATCGATTCCCCGTTCTGCCACCCTACCCAAGTAAATAGGCTCGTCTTACCGGTACACTTCACCTTCTATTCACATAGAGTACGTTACTGTTCGTTTATTGACAGTTATGTTGCTAAGTTTTTCGTAATCAAAATTCCAATTGCAATATCCTTAAGAAGCAAATGTTTCCTATACTGCTCTCTTCTCTGATTGCGTCGCATATAGATATGATCCCAATTTCATCGCTGAGTTCTTGTTACATTTCACTTTTTGTGTCTTTCCTTATGCCAATTTTTTTTAATTATTTGATACTCATTCTCAAAAAGTGCACAATGTGTAATGTTGTTAATAATTTTCAAATTCATGTACGTAATGAAAACGCACCGGTACTGACTGCAACGGGCTTTTTACATATTACTTATACTTCCGGCGTGCTTTGTCCGGAAAAGACCGTGTCATTCTACCTTCACCACGAAGCTGAATGGTTTGTTTAGGAAAACTATTTATATGCGGTCGATATTCTGCATGGCTGAGGCACACAAGTTTTAGTAACTGCGTTCCAACGAGAAAGAAAAAGAATCAGCTGTTTTGCTTGCATTTGTTGGTGCGAGACACTTCAGATTCGAAAATGGAGACACTCGCAGAAGAAAATCGCCCAGCTTTCTGGTACACCTTTTAATTGTGCGGCATTGGGGGATATTTTAACATACTTTTGTGCACATGTTAATGGAAAGAACCTAAGCTGTCGATACATAGCGGAGATTGGCTTTTAAATGCTTTCCTGAGCTCGTACTCAGCAGTTAAATCTGCCATGGAAAACCAATTAGCTGCGTTTCTGAAAATATTTTTGAGGCAGGAGTAGACTGTTGTGAGATTCTTTGATGGATGTTTTGATTGAAGTCCCTTAAGTGTACGTGCGTAGAAAACGTTTGCATCTCAAGTTAGTCCTGCGCTCACAAGCAATGAAAACTTCCATAAAAATCATATTTATTTATTTATTTCCAGTACCTCAAAGACACCAGGAGCGAAGGATTCTGCATGAAGGGAACGTCTTTGAAGATAAATAGCAAAAGTTAGAAACCCGTTAACTGTTTGCGTATGCATATAATGGTTGCTATTGAGCAGGTATACATTATTTCAATATACTACCTTTCAGGGCTGTTTTCCAAAATTTTCTCCAACATTCTTGGTATATAATACCCTTTTCCGACATACTTATTATTTTCATTCTCCCAACTGAACGCATTAAGTGCAGAGCTTTATATATTCAGTGGTCACTAAACCTCCTTTCCGCGCTGTCAGTGGGGAAAAATACTGTAGGCATAAGAAAATGTTAACTTCCATCATTTTTCCGCAGTGGTAAAACTACTTCACCCATATTCTTCTGGGTTTACATATATTGTTGCTTCTTAGATTTGTTGAGTCTTTTCTCGCGCGAAGCATGACATTTTTCTTTTATTCATAGGAACCCAAATGATGTAGGTCGTTTTAAATTGTGCGTTGGTAACAAAAAGATAGCACAATCACAGATAGCTAGTTATTCTATTTTTCAAATACATGCCATAGGAAAAAATGTCATGCCCATGGTTACTAACACTAATAATAACATTAATAATAATAATAATAATAGTAATAGTAATAATAATAATAATAATAATAATAATAATAATAATAATAATAATAATAATAATAATAATAATAATAATAATAATAATAATAATAATAATAATAATAATAATAATAATAATAATAATAATAATAATAATAATAATCAATCTTTATTTAATGTGCGCAGGAACAACCATGTGGTCTTCGTGCTGCAGCACAAGTAAAAAAATAAAAAAATGAGAATGCACAAACAAGTTTTACACACACAAATAGAACACAAAGAAATAAATAACACATAAAATAAAACTGAAACGAAAAGTGTCACGGAAAGTGTCACGGAAAGAAAGCAATCAATGAGTAGCATGTTTTATATACACAGTGTGAGAAGTTTTGAGAACATAACGAAAACAAAACAACAAAAAAAAAACGTTAGAGAGCAAAAAACAGCAAATAACTGACATTGATTACAGTAATGTGGAAATATACATAAAATAAACAACCATTCCAGACACAACAAGTGCGAGGCACTAACACAGGCTATAAATACAGGAAAATACAATAAAGAAATAGAATTGAACGCGGGACAGTAAGATTCGAATTTAAAGTTTAAGGTAAAATATAAATAAGAAATGGATAAAATGCAGTTCAAGATACAGACAGCATTGAACAGGAGAAAAAGCAAAACGTTAAGTAAATAAAATGTTTTAGGCTAGAAAATGGGAGTTATATGTAATAAAGTACTATTTAGAACACAACGCTACGAACATATAATATTTATGAACAGAGCGAGTTTTGGATGATGTCAAGGTGAGGACAAAAACAGTTAAATAACCACTGCATTCTGTCCAGAGGAGAATGGGAATGAAGCGATGGAGAAACTTGAAATGGTCTGAATTCCCTCGTGCCCTTTCGCGGAACGCGCAGTATTCTGTACTCTAAGAGTTGAGGGCGGATATAGTATCCATGAAGGAGTTTGTATAGAAAAATGATATCAACTCTGACACGACGGCAGTGAAGACAATTAGAAGATTCAGTTGGGTGCTATTGGTGGAGCGAGAGGAGGAAGTTGCACAAGGAAAGCGATCGGGAAATATTCGTAAAAATTTTTCTGTACTCTGTCAACCTTGTCCAAGTTCAATTTTCAAGTGCCATTTCAAACAACCGACTCGCACTCCAAGAGCGGCAAGCATATGGACAGGTACAGTTTTAAGAACGGAAGTGGCGTACGGAACTCTCTCGAAAGTCTGCAAACGAATCCGAGTGTGCGCATAGCCCACTGAGCAATGCGTTTAGTGCGAGAGGAGAAGCTGAGGGTGCGGTCAAAAAGTACACCAAGGTCATTAATTTCATCAACCCTGTCCAACAGCACAGAATTCACAGAATAATGGTAGAGAAAGCTATGTGTTTTACGGGTAAATGAAACAACCCTAGTTTTGAAAGAATTGAGGGCTAGTCGATTCTTCGCACAACAATCAGAAAAAGCAGATATGTCCGATTGCAACAACAAGCAATCTTGAAAAGAATGTATTACCTTGAATATTTTTATATCATCAGCATAAAGAAGAAACGAGGAGTTCTTTATCGCCGAGGAAACATCATTAATAAAAACGGAGAAGAGAAGCGGGCCTAGTACTGAACCTTGAGGAACTCCACTGGTTGCAGGGTAAACGAAAGAGGTCTGTTCATTGACACTGACAAAGCAGAAGCGATCAAGGATATAGTTGCGTAGGAGGGCTACGAGTGAGACTTCGACACCAGAGAGTAGAAGCTTTTCAAGAAGTAGTGAGTGAGTAACAACGTCGAAAGCTTTGCTCATATCACAGTACACAGTGTCAACCTGACCCCTCTGAAGGACTGCTGCAGAGGCATACGTCATAAACATGACTAGGTTGGTAGAAGTAGAGCGACCCGATATGAAGCTATGTTGATTCGGTACTATGATATGTTTGACATGGAAGGAAAGTACGTTGTGCAAAGCTAATTCGAAAAGCTTAGAGGTTGCACATAGAAGAAAAATTGGACGATAATTGGAAACATCAGATTTGTTTCCTGACTTGAAGATAGGAAACACGCGTGCCAATTTCCTCACGCGAGGAAAGGCAGCATTTTTAAAAAGTTATTAAATATGGCAGCCAATACTGGTACAAAAATACAACTGAAGGCTTTTATTATGGCGGGCTGGAATGCCATCAGTTCCAGGAGACAAAGATGGTCTCAGACGCTTAGGACTCTCAGTTATCAACTCCTCGTCAAAAAGAACGGAATTAGATGGTGCATCAGATGGGAGGCAAACGAAATCACCATGTGGATGTTTGTAAATGGAGGAAAAATGTAGGGCAAAATTGTAGGCAACAGCCCGAATTTCCGACCCCTGAGAGTCAACTAAGCTGATGCTCAAATCTGATTTATTGGAACGCTTGCGAACGTATCGCCAGAACTGACTAGGATGATTTGAGGTACTCCTCTCTAAAGACTCAAGATAAGAGTCGTGGTCTCGCTTGTATAAGCGTTTGCAAAGAGAACGAAAGCGGCGAAACTCATCTGCCCAATTGTCAAACACAGGGCGTTTCGCTTTACGATGGCCCGTTCCTTAAGTTCTAACGCCATTATCAGTTCCTTTGAAAACCAGGAAGGAAACTTCCTACGCGTAGGAGTATGCAGAGGTATGTACCGACGCATACCATCAAGAACTATTTCAGTGAAGCGACTGACTTGCCCATCGGAATCATTAATGTCATTTAAAAGGGACCAGGCAATGAAAGAGAAGAAATTGAAAAGACCGACATATTCACCACATGGATACGCGAACCGGGCGAATTCCTCATAATGATAATCAATCAATCAATCTTTATTTGACGTGCGCAGGAACAACCATGTGGTCTTCGGGCTGCAGCACAAAAAAAAAGAAATAATAATAATAATAATAATAATAATAATAATAATAATAATAATAATAATAATAATAATAATAATAATAATAATAATAATAATAATAATAATAATAATAATAATAATAATATTAATAAAACGCACGACATCACATTAAAGCCTATGAGAAAATAAATTTAAAAGTAAGTACTAGGGCGTCAGAAAAGCACTTCTGACAAAAAAAAAAAGTGCAAAGGCGGTGATAAGCGAGAAAAAGTGATATGCCTTAAAACACCTTAAAGGTTAGGCGCCCGTAAGTAAATCCTGAACTTTTGGCAAGAGCCCATTGGCTCCAATCTGCGCCTATTATATGATTGCCGGTAATTACAATAGGAGCAAGAGCCCAGTAGTCTGCACTAATGGTAAGAACAATTCCCTGAACTCGCATAAAAGCACCAGCGCTGTATTCATCTACGGAACACTAATTTAGCCGGATGAGTGCAATTTGAGGAAATGATCTCGTGAAACAACAGTCATCCCTTTTAGCACAAAACATTTATTACAGTAAAATTTCGTTAATTTGATTACTGTTAATTAGAACTTTCGGTTATTCGAACTGATCTATGACGTCGGTCACTCGTTAATTCAGACAAGGGCAGGCTCTCGCACCGGTTAATTCAGACAATGTCGCGTTGAGTTGCAGCCCACGAAGCCAGAAACCGTCAAATATGCCTTCCCGAACCTGAATTGTATGAAACAATGGTAGGCGTGACGGCGATCAAAAGTATACCCGTTGCTGAAAAGCCCAGCTGCATATTTTCAATTTCACTTCTCTAAGTTCACGCCATCCGGCCGCTACGATTGGTGGGGATGGCGGTGAAAAGTTTTTATTATCAGTGCCTCCAGTCCAGGGCTGTAGAATAAAGGGTTTTAGTAGCGACAGTGATCGTTTGGTTTTCTTTTGGAATGACGTCATGCCTTTTTAACGCCTACATGCATTTAGTTGCACCCAAATGCTTCCTCCACTCTTAAAGTAAGCTGAACTTGCCTTTAGAGAATGCTTTATTTACAAATGAGTGCTGTGAAGCATTCTCAAAACGCTACGGGGCCACTTTTGAATAAGTCTACTGCGTCGCACTGTAAATTGAGCCATTGCTGCCACTCCGTTGACAAAGGGGACACCCTTACATCCTTCCACTCCTTCGGAGGCAGTTACGATTTTGGAGCAATTCTTCGACATTGCCAAGGGTGTGCACAAAGCAAAACACCAAAGTGAAGCCCCAGAGCAAAGCAAAGAAACGATCGGACAGCCACACTGCAGTAATTCAAGAATGGTAGAGCAGCACGCGTGAATTTCGATGGTCGTGGGTTCGGATCCTGTGCGCCGGTTTCAGTGTTGAGCAACGGCGTTGAGAGCGCAAGAGGAGGATGAAAGCGGATGAACGCGGGGCTTAGAAGATAAAATATGGTGATAACGAAGAGCTCGTGAGGACGGAATTGCAGCAGGATGGTACGGGGTTAGCGTAGTTCACCATAGTAGCAACAAAGGCTCCGCGGCGCCGGAGCAACGTGCGTCGTTGTTTACTCGCCGATGGCGTCATCGGTGTTGTTTGCCTCAATATACCACGAAACCAAAACACCTGAAGAGCTGCTCTCAAATTTCTCATTAAGGGGTGATGTATTCGCCGGTTAATGTTTTTCATCTGTCTCTTAATTAGTTCACCTTAAGCCATCAAATGTATACGCTATTAATATCCCAAGAACGCTGCAAATTAAAAAAATATATATATCGCTGACTCCTGGCTACCTTCCTACATTACATGCTGATTACTTCGCCAAACAAATCTAGAAATTGCTTTCTGAAACCTGTCTCACTTAATGGCTATGCGAGAGCAAAAAAAAAAAAAAAAAGTACCCCTTTCCACTTCCATCAGTTTATTGTGCATTTAGGGAAGCGTTGTCAGGAAGTCACCTTGCTGCGACGGAGTCATTCTCATTTTGATGGATATAACCGCAAAACATGCAGTCGATTGAGGCCTGTATCAAGAACCGAACTGGCCGTTCTTTATGCCATTTCGAGTGCGTCAAGCGCAAGGAGCATTTAGAAACAGGAGTCCGTAACACACAACTTCCTTCATACCTGACACAAATGAGCAGTAGGCTTTTCATATTTTTGTAATTTATTCGCTGTACGTTTTCCGTAAGGCTGCGGTTTCCCGGTTCCAGCGACTTCCATACTTACATTATAGTCTTCTGTGACTACCAGCATTAACTGTTTGCAGCTTGCGTATCTTGGGTAATAACACCCCATTGACCTGTACGACAAACGTTTGGGTCAACTGCGGCGCTCGTGATACAGCAGTCCTCAAATGGAATTTTAGAGCGCCTCCCGGCTTCAATGCTCGTGAGGCTCTCCTGAACGAGTTACTATACGTGTGTTTCCCTACAACGCGGGATTTGTAGTAGGCCACCTGACGGCTTTACAGAGCCTCACTTGTTCAGAACTGTACGCGTTATTCGTTTTTCCTAACACGACTTGGTACGTTCTTCATGATGTTGTGCAAGTTTGAGCTACAAAACCCCAGAGAAAGGGAGCGAATTAAATAAGTCTTTATTAGCAACCGGGTTAGGGGCAGCGTCGTTGGTATCGACCTCACCCACGTAGCTGCCCGACCCTTCCTACATAGAAAAACGAACTGTTCCGGCATTGTTTTCAAAAGGATAGCAAGACAGAAACGCCAAAATTGCCCGCACAGGGTACTACGTCAGGTTACTGCAACCATCTGTCTCTATCAGCCAACTTCCTGTACACGTAAAAAAAAAAAAAAAATGGAAACAAACCTGAGCGATATATTCAACTATCTAAGAAGACGACGTCTGTGTTACCTTAAGAAGACTTGTAGGGTGAACAAGGCGCCGATATGAAAATGCGGACCGTCTTCTTCAACCTTTTAACAAGCCCTTTGACAAATAAGCTTACTTTTCAATTTCCTAGTTTCCCTGAAACATTACTGCAAGCCAGTGCAGACCATACATATCCCGTAAATTTCAATATGTGGCGCATATTGTCATTCACTGAGCCGTATAAGTTTCTAGTACTGGGTCCTTGATTGCCTGACTCTTTTTTTCTGTAGCTTTCGCCAAGCTGCTTTACTTGAAAGATAAACCATGTATAAGGTTCATAAGGTAATTTTACTCAATTGGCTGCCATATGTAGCAAGCAGCTTAGGGACCGCAAAATATTAAAAAATAAATGCAATGTAATTTCGTTCATCCCTGAGCTCGTCTAACCACACGCAGTTACACTTTATTCGGTCTCAGGAACTCCTTGATTCCACTTGTCGTCATAATGATATCAGCACACTGTAACACAAATTAATGCCGCCGAAAGAGTGCTAGAATCAGCCTCAACTACTTTCCGTTAGGGACTAAAACTGAACGGAGCGTTGCGAAACGTTAACACAGATCTTTCACCGAGCTTGAATAAGGTATCTCTGCTCTCCTACAATATCTGCGCCCTTCTCCTACAGATACGTTTGTAATATGCATCTTCTTTATCATCCCTCCCTCTCTGTAGCGCCTTTGATCCTTAAGGCTAAATGTACGAACTGTAGAACACGTCTTCCTTTGCACTGTTGCCAACCGCATTCAGTAAAAGAAAAAAAAAGTAAAACATAGAAGTTGCGGAATACTGCCAGTGGCGACATAGCTACGCCCCCGCTGCAGCAGTTGGGTTCTGCTCCTCGTGTAGCGACCAATGTGCTTGTTTGCGGCGCGAGGATAATGGGGAGCTTTCCAGGCATTAGGCCTTGAGACCCATGCTGTGTGTGGGTGGGTGCGTTTTCTCGTGGCTTCCACAAAGCTTCGCAGTTTATTTTCTCCTTTATCTCCGCGTCCCGTGACTTGCTTCCCGTAACCTTGCTTTCCGATAGGCTTATTGTTAAATGGATTCGGACGGTTGACGTTGAGTCCTAAAATAATAAAGAAGCCCTTATCTCTTGCATGTCTCTCATCCCCCCCCCCCCCCCCCCCCATCCAGATTATTTACCAATCGTTCGCCACTCGGTTTGGTCCCCGCACTCTTCAGGCACATCCTTCCGAGTTGATATTGTATAGCTTCGTGGCTCATTAGACGCCTGTCGCACGATGTGTTGGCTTCGTTGTTATCTCTTATGGTTCCTTACTGCGACGGCCCTTCTTGCCCCGGAGTGCCTTGCCTGTCCGCCTCAAACTATCCTGAACGTTGACACAGGTCGAATAGAAAGATTATATTTCTTAATCCCCGTCTTATGCGTTGAAAGATGACCAATAAAGAATAGTCTTAATGGAGACCTCTGGACTGGTGCCCGACACTAATGGAGGTGCTAGCGATATGACTATGCTAAAACATGAACTTGTGCCATTTGATCAGGTCGCGGCTGGTTTTACCTTTAGTGAACTGGGACGAGGTGCTCTAACCACGGGATAAAGAAGTACAGGAGCCTGACAAAATGAGGCCTGTTGGACTTAAAGGCCCACTGTCCACCCTCCGATCGAAAATATTTTCTTCCACGGTGATTGTGAGACTTCGCCCCTAGAACGCAAGGCCGCAAAATGTTTTTTGAAAAGAGTAACTAATAACGCAGTTACAGCCACCGCAATCACCCGATTCTATCATGCCTATCTCCTTCCGTTCCCTCGCAAAGGTTTTTCACTCTCCTGCCCGAGGTCGTCTAGCCTCCGCAATACAAATTCCCCTTCCTCATCCGCGTTTGGCGGGAGGTGGGGCGTGGATCTCCGCGAGCGCGAAAAAAAAAAACGGTCGAGGGAGTGCGCGCCGCTGGATTCAGTCTGGCCGTGGCGAGGGAAAAGCGCGCTGCGAGCGGTAGACACCCATCCTTCTCCCGTCAGTCAGCGAGACGGACCAATGGACATCGTTCGCGGTACGTACGTCATTGCTGTGGCCCGTCGGGTAAGCGCAGGAAACGGGGAAGCTGGCTCCCCGGAGGAGAGCAATTGTGAACAATGGAGGTCGAGGTGCGTTAGTACGAGCAAACGAAACTAAATGATATAGGATCAGAATTCAGATAAGAGATGGTAGCCAAGAAGGTTAACCGGTAAAGCTAGAACTTCAGGCAGTGCATGAATGAAATCAACTCTTACCGCCATCTATAGCCGTCATAGTTCTGTCAAAAATGATTTGCGGGTTGTACTGTATCCGGCCCTCTCATAGAATAGTCCCAGAATCAGTTCAGTTCAGTTCAGTCGTTCAGTCGTGTCCGACCTTTCGTGACCTTATGAACCATATCATGCCACGCTTTCGGGTCTCTCACTATCTTTCTAACATCACATAACTTCATCTGCAGCGCCTCGAGGCTGCCATCTAACCACCGCGTTCGCTGCCTACCCCTTCTCCGGTGACCCTCAACCTATCTCAACATCAAGTCTTTCTCCAGCGACTTCTCTCTTCTCATCAGATGACCAAAGTAGCTGAGCTTTAACTTTAGAACTTGACCCTTCAATGAGCAGTCAGGGTTTATGGTCGACAATATCGACTGATTTGATCTTCTGGCAATCCAAAGAAACTCTCAAGAGTCTCCGCCAGCACCATAATTCAAACGCGTCAATTCTTCGGCGGTTAGCCTTCTTCACAGTCCAACTCTCGCACCCATACATCACAACTGGAAAGACCATAGCACGAGTTATACGGATCTTGGTTAGCAGACTAATGTCTCTGTTCTTTACTAGGCGGTCAAGGCTAACCATTGCTCTCTTTCCCAGAAGCAGGCGTCTCCTAATTTTTTTCGACCCTAAGGTATATCTTTCCATGCGATTTTTGCTTGCATGCGCGAAAAATTGCAGTTGCACTTATATATATATATATATATATATATATATATATATATATATATATATATATATATATATATATATATATATATATATATATATGTATATTTTATGCCTACGTGGTGGTTTTTTTATCGCTTCTATTTTCATATTCTAAGCACACGACCGATTATTTGGTGCGGCCTGTTCAGGTGGATAGTACAGAAAGGCGGACATTATGCGCGTACATAGCTCAATTATCAGGCGATCAATTAAATTTGCTGGTTAAAGTTCTGTTTTCAATATTAAGAGAAAATATAAACTCCGAAACTGAAGGCCGTCTACATCAAAAGTTCGCTCAGTCGGCTGTCACGATGCAAAATGGCGTCGCTTGTAATTCTTATGCATCAAATACGGATACTGTTGCTGAATTTGAGGGTGAAGAAAACGTTAATGGGATTTTGACAATAATAGCACGCGCATTGGAGCGAATTTTTAAACGTTCAATGCGTGAAAGGCAACGCCATCGAGCGGCGACCACTCTTGTGGCGGCTTGAGGAGAAGCGTCCTCCCACGAACAAAGAACACACGAATTTCTCCTCAATAAAGTTTCCTCCTCCTCCTCCTCCTCAGTGAGCTAGATGCGTATTTTTGACTTTCGGTATTTGAAGTTACATTTCCGCCAAAGAAAATAGAAAAATGGGGCTTGTCTTTGATGCTGACGGCCTTAAACAGTCAAGTTCCCTTAAACAAATAGGACAGAACTCCAGATATGGTCAGTGAGATGTGGTGCAACAGCGCCAGTTTACAGCGTGCTCAATGTCGATTTCGTGTTTCGGTTGGCTCACAGCATACCTGCCAATTCTTATAAATTTCTCGTACTTTTGCGAAGTTTTACTCGTATTACGATTTTACGACGATTGCCCAGTGGTTAAAGGAAAGTTAATTTTATTGAAGGCGAAAATCTTGAATTCTATTTAAACCGCACCGTTGTTGACCGTATACCATGCATCCCACAAAAAGGGTAATGCAGTCGATCCCAGATATGCCGAACTAGAAAGAGATCGCGAAATATATCAAATATATCGATAATTTTGTGCATAGGACATACCAGCAGGTGCGATTCTCTGTAACACCTAAGCCTCTATACGATGGACTGACTCTATTGCAGCACGCTTCTGCAGCGACGTGTTGCTCGCCGGCATACTGACAGCGCAACGTTCGTCTCGAGAAGCACGCGTGCGCACACTTAGCGCGCCGAGCGCCACTTCGCGCCAGTTGTCAGAAAGGGAAGTTGCATTGGCTATAGGGGCACTTGCACGGGCCGCTGCGGGGACGTGAACGCGAGCGCCAAATATCTGTCAAGGACAGATAGGAGAATGCAATAATAACTCAAAGTTCAGGTGTAATCGATATATGCGTCATCTCTTAGCAGCGAAGCGGGCCACGCAAATAAATGTCACTGCAAGCTCTCTGTGATGGTGATTGTATCGATGAAAAGTTTATTTACTGAATGCCGAAAACGAAACAAAAGAACATAATGCCGCCGTTCCGTGTGTGGCTTTCCGGCTGCTGGACGTGCCCTCTAGGCCATGCTTGACGGCGACTTCCGCTGCCCATGTTGTAATCCGTAGATGGCATCCGGATCCGAGCTGGCCAAAGCAGCCTCCCACAGCTGTGAACTGTTTAGGTGCCGGGAGGCGGCGGGGAGGGGGGAGGGAATGATATGTTCAGGACTTGAATAAAGAATGTGACCATAATCTGGCTGGTTTATCGCATAGGAACTAGTGCCCCGAACGCTGGCCTTTTCGCATCATAGCCATGTCGCTTTGAAAACGAGTTCACCAGGCGGATGGGTACTTTGAATCAGACCTCTTCACGGAGCTCCGCAGCATAAGCGCTGCCAGCGAGTGCCTAAGGCCACGCTGTTGACGTGGCTCCGTGCGCGAAAAGGGATCGAGGGGGCGCCATTTGATGAAGCGTCCCTTTGGGCGTATCGAAAGTTTATCTGAACAGCAGTTCAATAAACGCGAACAGAACTGCCATACTGCTAACTTATCGATTAGCTCCAAAAGAAGCCAAGGAGGCATTTTTGAATAACAAAACACACTGCTTTCACTCCATCTCATTAATCCATCTAAATTCTGGAATATTATCGGACCAAAACGACAAAATGTCATTCAGCTTTGCGATAGTGCTAGGAATATTATGACAAGTGAGGAATGTTGCACTGCTGTAAACGAGCCACCTTTGCAAGATAGTTCTCTGATTGCTCCTTTGATGTGGCCCCAAACGTGTTTTAATTCGATATTTTCCCATTGGACCAATTGTCATCGATTGTACAGGCATTGTGACGTTAATCCAGAACCTGGAGTTATCCTTCAGTTGCAGTGTGGACAACATTAATTCTAAGTTTTAGAGAGCACTGCTGTTTATTCCAGCATGTATTCAGCGCACTGTTTCAACCAGTCTATCGAACACATCAGAATATCAGCTAACTAGAATATAGCAAGGGGGGTTCCACTCTTCAAACAAGGTTATACAAATTCTCCTCTTAATTACAGTCCTATTTCATAAAAAAAAAGCATTCCTTGCAAACTTTTACATCAGATTACATATTAACCTGAAATGAACAGAAACGTTTCGCCTAACGGCACCTAATAGTGTATCAGCTAACGACTCTCTGTCGCCAGCATGTATCAAGTTGGTATTTCTTAAAGCTCGGTGTTTGGCCCTTTACTCTTCCTAATACATATTAATGATATTCTGATTGGAATCAACTCTGCCTTAAGCTTTTTGCTGATGATTGTGTTCTTTTTCGTGCAATAAATCATCCTAACTATAATTTCTTCCTTCCGTCTGACCTTGTTAACGTCTTTAATTGATGCCACTAATGTGTTATGGTTCTAAACCCATCTTGGTGTAAACTTATCTCCATCTCATATCAACCTAACTAACCTAACGTTCGATTACAAGGTTAATGAAGTTTCACTAGAGAGCTTAATTCTTGTATAAATATCTTGGTGCTCATATAACTAGCAACTTAGCCTAGCGTACGCACATCGAATATGTGGCTAGAAATGGGCTGCAGTGTATGCCGTCTTTTTGCCTATTCCTACTGAAAAAAAATCTACATGCCATTTTTACAGGTCCTTTAAGAAATGATATACCAACACGCAGAAACCGATGTGGGTCATTAAGGGCCCATAAAAAGCATGTAAAAATTGTAGGAAGTCGCACAGAATATTAATATAGGTATTTTGTTCCCCTTAACAGGCTGCTGTAACTCCTCTGTATCGTATACAGGATATAATTTAGTACATATCAGAGGTGTGAGTAGGCCATTCATTTTCCCATTGCCTCATATATAGGTCCTTTACACCATAATATATGGGGGGTTGATGTGTTCCTATGCCATCAGGATATGATTGTGTAAGGTTGGAAAGGCAAATTTTTTTATACACGCATTGTGTCCCAGCTAAATTCGATCAGGATTTAAAAAACAACCGAGAGCTTTTCAACCTCGAATGAAGTGATTAACATCTAGGGCATATTCTTCGTTAACGATATCTACATTGGGTGATTGCGCCTCTGGTATAGCGCGTGCTTCCCTGCGCGCGTATGGGTTAATTACCAGCAACAATCGCAGAACCTCGTCCAATCTTGCGTTGCACCTTCATATCTGTAACTGAAGTAGAGCCTGCAAGGCGAAAGTGCAAGAAGGAACATATTCTTTGGCCAGGAATATGAAAAGTATGCTCGAAACTACACATCACTGCCCACCGAACTGTATGCATCGATATCTGCATAGCAGCTGGGGACGTTTATTTGAGTTTTTCATATGCGAAACGCGTAGTGGGGGAGCGAATTATTGGCGTCACTGCTTCGTTGGCACTACGTGACCTTAAATATGCAATGTGACGCGTTATTGCGCTAAATGCTATCTGTACGTAGAAATAAAAGGATGCGCTCTAATACGATGACAAATCAGCCAACACAGGCAAATTAAGATATTCTGAGATGTTCCTGCAATAAAACTGATGAGCTATAACGATGGAGAACGTTGGCGAGCCCTCATGATAGCCAGAAAAATATATGCAGCGTATTTAGACAGCAATCGGCGAACCACGACCACACTTGAGAAAAAAAAAATACAAAGTCTGAAACAGCAAACTTACGCTAGAAAAGGAGGAATATGGACTCCGTTCATAAAGCGAAAACGACTATCTGACACGTCCTTGCGTTCGTTACTGGTTGCACTGCATTTATGTTAAAAGCAGGAAAAAAAAAAAAAAAGAAGAAGAAGCCTCTGTAGTGTAGTGTTTAGCGTGCTCGGCTGATGTGATGAAAGATGGTGGTTGTAGACCTGGTGCTGACAGCAATTCTCTTTGTTTTGATGTTTTTAAACCCAGCTTTGTTATTTTATACCTCTAGCCGCTTTTTGTCCACAGACCAGGGCCGCCGACTATACCAAGTAACCCCTATACTATCCTTCGCAGCCTTGTCTAATGAGCCGGTATGAATTGGTCCGATATAGATGGCTTGATTTGGCTTAGGGGTTTAACGTCCAAAAACGACTTAGGCTATGAAAGACGCCGGAGTGGAAGGCTCCGGATATTTCGTCCACCTGGGGGTTCTTTAAAGATTAGTGACATCACACAGAACATCACACGCCTTGCTTTTCGCCTGCATCGAAAAGCGGCCGCCGCGGCCGGGATTCGATTCCGCATCCTTAGGTACAGCAATCGAGAGCCTTAAGCATTGCACCACCGCAGCGGGGCCTCACTTGAATTGTTGCTATTAGCTTCATCCTTTCGAATTACTCTCGCGCGGCCAGAGTTTCTATAACGAAATCGATGCTTGGTTTGAATAATCATGCAGTTCGTAGAATCATTTCCCGCCTTAGTCTTTTCCACAACATCTTCTGTCACAAACAGGCACTAAAGCAGGAGTTTTTTGTACAATCCCATTATACTTTTTTGTCACGCGTTGATCATGCGCATAAATTTTTCATCCCTGTTCATAAAACGAATGTGCTTTTTGAATCATTTCCTGCCGAAACCTAGCACTGAGTGGAACCACCTTCCACCCTATATCACCTGCATTGAAGACACGGGATCATTCAAGACTCTCATCACCAAATATATAATTGAACAAGCGTCTGTATCGTAATTTTGCTTTTTGCCAGTATGCTTATTCACAGTGCATAAATACAATTTCTTCATTTTACGCCCAGCTCCTCCATCATAGCACGTGTCCTGAGAGTATTGTAATAAATAAATAAATAAATAAATAAATAAATAAATAAATAAATAAATAAATAAATAAATAAATAAATAAATAAATAAATAAATAAATAAATAAATAAATAAATAAATAAATAAATAAATAAATAATACATTCTTTTACGGGGACACGCTGAGAATTTGATATTCAGAATGGGGTATCGGCGCCTGAAATACCCGGGATTAGCATTATGAAGAATCTGTGGAATCACTATCAGCAGCCCATTCCTTCCTTCTATTAACTTCCGCGACCCACTGGTGAGGACACGAATCCATATCCCACCCGCCTTTGCGCACTTGTCGCGATAATAGCTACTAGTAGTCTACATATGTAACCTTTGCTATATACTTTCCCGTGTTCGGCATTACGTGCTTACTTTTCTCTGCTTTTCATGGGAGGAGCTACCGCGTCTGAGGCATGATGGCGTGATTGAAGCCTGCACAATATTTCCAGGCGTTTTTTTTAATTTGTACACATCACAATTTTCGTTATTCGGGGTCGCCGAAAGAAAGGGCACAAGATTTTGCTTTTCCGGTGTCGCATATATCCGTGATGTGGCCATTTTGCGCAAGGATCACGTCAAGGTCCAAATCGCTTCGCAAGTACGCCAGGGATATGTGTAACTCGCGGGCAACCAGGCATGCCATCCACTTACGGTTGTAAGAACGTAGAACTTGAAGAAAATATTTGCTAGCCTTTTCCACCCTACCGAATGTGTTATGAATTTAAGGTTAGCAGGTATGCCCAGAGCAACGGCCTATGACAAGCGCTGCAATGTCATTGTCACTGACGACTTTGGCAACGATGGCAGCTGGTGACTCACTTTGTTGAAATTTGGCCGAAGGGTGGCAAAAAGACCCCATGTTATGCATATCATGCTGATTACCCCATCCATTAGGCTTATATATGTGGCAACCTTGTGGGTTGAGTTTTGCACCTCCGTCGTGATAGGCGATATTTTTTTTAATCTTTCACGCAGAGCGCAGTTCATTTCAAACGCTTGATTTTATCTAGAAAGAGGCATGGAGATGATTTTTTTCTGAGATGATCAGAGATGTCCAGAAGAACAATTTCTTTAATTCAGACCTCATGCGGAACGCTTGATACTCAAGAGATAGCTATACATCGATGCATAGTCCTACGTAGAAGATCTATATATATTGTTACATACTCAGTACGTAACGGGGGTGTTTACTGGTCGTCTAAAGCGCTGCGAGTCCCACAAGCAACACCAGTACACACCACTGTGGCTTGTGTTTCTTCTTCCCTCTAGCCTCTTCCTCCTTTCCTGACGCCATGCCATCAGTCGGCGAAGGCAAGGACAGCACTGTGAATTGCAATTTATGTCTTTTTTAATTTTATTCGGTAATCACATAAATTAGTAACGTAATCTGTTTAGGGGAAATATATTTAAACACAAAGTAGAAGGAAAAACAACGTCCCGATGGCGGGAACCGAACC
Source organism: Amblyomma maculatum (assembly GCF_055883805.1). Classification (NCBI taxonomy): domain Eukaryota; kingdom Metazoa; phylum Arthropoda; class Arachnida; order Ixodida; family Ixodidae; genus Amblyomma; species Amblyomma maculatum. Next base: position 25,014,473 of record NC_139344.1, read on the forward strand.
CACGACCTCCGAATATCGCTATATTCGGAGGCCGTGGGTTCGGTATATATATATTGTCACGATTGAAGTCACAGGGAGCCGTGAAGGCACACGTAGCCGAGGACCAGAGAATAAGATCGGCCTGTCGTTCCGATCACAGAGTCCAGCACCAGCGCGCCGCTCGTGCCAACAACAACCGCTTCGTCGTCGTCGGCACCAAACACGGCTGTCGCGCGGCGCTAGGCACGTGGCAACTCCGAGATCTATTGCAGGAGTTTGTGTTTCACGTCTTCATCTAAAGTGCAGCAAACGTCGGTCATTAAACACTGGATTATCACGCATGAAGGCACTCGACCCATCCATCAGCAGCCCTATCGTGTGTCTCCTCGGGAGAGAGACGCTATCCAACAGCAAGTCAAGGAGATGCTCGCCGATGGCGTCATTCAACCTTCAAGCAGCCGATGGTCGTCGCCTGTAGTCCTCGTTAAAAAGAAAGGCGGAACACTTCGTTTCTGCGTTGACTATCGGAAACTTAACAGTATGACAAAGAAGGACGTCTATCCGCTGCCACGGATTGACGACTCCCTCGACCGACTTCACCGAGCCAAGTACTTCTCCTCCATTGACCTCAGGAGTGGTTATTGGCAAATTGAAGTTGATGAGAGGGACCGTGAAAAAACTGCCTTCGTAACACCAGATGGGCTCTATGAATTCCGCGTCCTCCCATTCGGGCTCTGCTGTGCTCCTGCCACCTTCCAGCGGATGATGGACACTGTGCTCACAGGTCTTAAGCGGCAGACATGCCTTGTTTATCTCGACGACGTGATAATTTTTTCACCGACGTTCACGGAACACCTGCGCCGCCTGAGAACTGTTCTCGAAGCCGTCCGATCTGCCAACCTTTCTCTCAAGCCTCAAAAGTGCCACTTCGGGTTCACCGAATTGAAGTTTCTTGGGCACATCGTGAGTGCTGATGGCATCCAAGCTGACCCTGAGAAACTTGCTGCCGTTGCTGCCTTTCCCGTCCCCGCCCACAAAAAAAGCAGTCCGACGGTTTTTGGGGCTGTGCTCCTATTATCGTCGCTTTATCAAAAACTTTGCACAGATGGCCAGCCCTGACTCTCCTGACTCGAGATGACGCATCGTTTTCCTGGGGCGCCGAGCAGCAGATGGCTTTCGACGAGTTACGACGCCGGCTCCAGTCACCCCCGATCCTGGCACATTTCGACGATGATGCCGACACCGAGTTACACATGGATGCGAGCAACGTCGGCCTTGGTGCCGTTCTAGTTCAGCACCAAGACGGGGTCGAGAAAGTAATTGCCTACGCCAGCCGCGCACTTTCCCGTGCTGAGTGTAACTATTCCACCACTGAAAAAGAATGTTTGGCGGTAGTATGGGCCGCTGCCAAGTTCCGCACGTACCTTTATGGCAGACCGTTTCGTGTCATCACTGACCATCACTCGTTGTGTTGGCTGAAAAACTTAAAGGATCCTTGTGGCCTCTTAGCACGTTGGGCATTGCGCCTGCAGGAGTTCGATTTCGATGTTATTTATAAGTCTGGCCGGAAGCACACCGATGCTGATAGCCTGTCCCGCGCGCCCGTCGGCCCTCCTTCGTCAGATGCCACCGACGACGATAGCTTCCTCGGAGCAGTCACTACGTCCGATATCACCTCCAAACAGCGTGCCGACGACGAGCTGCGACTGATTGTGAACCATCTTGAAGGTGGGCATCCTACAATACCCCGGTATCTTGCTCGGGGGTTGTCGTCGTATTGCCTCCGCAATGGGGTGCTTTATAATAAAAATTCTACGTCGAGTGCAAAAACATACCTGCTAGTCATACCGGCTGATCTAAGGCACGAAATTCTCCTGGCCTGCCACGACGAACCAACGTCAGGGCATCTTGGCTTTACACGCACCCTAAACCGAGTCCGGCAGAACTACTACTGGCCACATCTTTCTCCGAGCGTTAGACGTTACGTACAGACTTGTCGACAATGCCAGCGGCGAAAAAAAAACCCACGCTCAAGCCATCCGGTATGTTACAATCTATTAAACCACCCCTCACACCCTTCGAGCAAGTGGGCATGGACCTTTTAGGCCCATTTCCCTTATCCTCGAACAGACACATGTGGATCGTAGTCGCCACAGACTACTTAACACGCTACGCTGAAAAGAAGGCCCTTGCCCGAGGTACTGCCGGCGAAGTTGCTCGATTCTTTATGAACGACATTGTGCTCAGACACGGTGCACCGTCTACCATCATTACTGACCGAGGAAAGGCGTTTACAGCTCGGCTACTGCGGAACACCTTACCTCTCAGCCATACCGAGCATCGCACAACAACAGCGTATCACCCTCAGACAAACGGATTAACGGAACGACTAAACAAAACTTTGGCGGACATGATCTCAATGTACATCGACGTCGAACATAAAATGTGGGACGAGACCACGAAACCAGGAAACCACGAAGTTTACGCCGTTCCGTCTCGTATATGGCAGAGAGGCCCGCACGATGTTGAACGCGATGCTCCCGTGCGGGGAAGAAGCGGTCGAACCCGATGCCGCCCATTTCGCAGAACAGGCCGAGCAAGCCCGTCAGCTGGCCCGCTTGCACATCAAGGAGCAGCATGCCACCGACGTTCGACACTGTAACCTCCGGCACAGGGAAGTCCACTACGAACCAGGGGACCAAGTGTGGGTGTGGACCCCCGTGCGCCACAAAGGCTTGAGCGAGAAACTACTCCACCGCTATTTCGGACCCTATAAAGTCCTGCGCCGCTTAAACAGCGTTAATTACGAAGTCATTCCAGATGGAACTGTGACCGTCAGTGTTCGACGCCAGCGGCCTGAAATTGTGCATGTGGTGCGCTTAAAGCCGTACTTTTCGCGTGACTGAGCGCTTCCTGCAAGTGAAACCTTGCGTTATTGTACAGTTCACCTCACGCCTAATTTTTTTTTCTCCTCTCACCTCCTCATCGGGACGATGTTTTCTTTCACGGGGGGGAATAATGCCACGTGCCTAGCGCCGCGCGACAGCCGTGTTTGGTGCCGACGACGACGAAGCGGTTGTTGTTGGCACGAGCGGCGCGCTGGTGCTGCACTCTGTGATCGGAACGACAGGCCGACCTTATTCTCTGGTACTCGGCTACGTGTGCCTTCACGGCTCCCTGTGACTTCAGTCGTGACAATATATATATATATATATATATATATATATATATATATATATATATATATATATATATATATATGAAAGGAAGAAGCCAACAGTCGGCGAGGCATGTATTATAACGAGCACCCTCATTTCCCCGTAATTCATCTGCTTATATATATATAATGCGCGAGAATTTAATGCATGTCTCATGCATGTCTCATGCAACTCGCGTCCGTCTGGGGTCGCTGAAGAGCGATGAAAACAATAGAAGCGAAAGAGAAGACACACAGACTGGAACTCACAACCATTCGGTTGGGAAACGAGCACGCGTCGCGCTGCGAGTGGATGTCTTGTTCGCAGTACATCAGAAACTTTAACTTGGAGTGCAGTGGGCGGAGCTGTGCCGTGACTACTGCACGTATGCGGCCTATGCGCGACGCGCTGAGACGGAAGCAGGAAGCAAAAAAAAAAAAAGTACAGAAATGAGGCATTGCAAGAAAGCCCATGTCGCCGCCACTGCAGTGGTAAAGACCATACTTAGGCATTAATGTAGCATCGACCCATTTATCGCCCTGTGAGTTCTTTCTCTCCTTTCTTTTTTACATCGATGCTGCAGATGGAAATTGAGTAATCACGTGGCAAGGCCGCATGGGCCCAGAGTAATATATTGAAAGTCATTAAGGGGCAGGCGTGCAGAGGCAGAAATCCAAATCAAACGCTACAGGATTTGCCTCATCTGTGCTCGTGGACACTGATCTTACACATGTGAAATATTTTTGAAAATAAGGCTGCAATCAGAACCGAGTGGCTACAGCCCGTGCAACATGTTGGTTTTTAAATTTTCCCAAGTTGAACGTTTGCCCTAATTGCAAGCGTTACGCAAGAATGTAGTTTTTGTGCGGTATGCTTAGACTGCATGCCTCTACGATCGACATATATGTCAGTGACTTTCAGGTCGTTTGTTATCGGCAGCACAGTGTATATCGAATAGGTTTTTGCCGTGGGAGGCGTGTGTGACTAAATCCCTTTCTTGCAAAATGCCGAAGGGGCGGGCAGAAGCACGAAAACAGATGTTTGCAAAAGCATAAGGAAACTTGAATGCCTAGTTTGCGCGGCCTGCTTCTACATGCTGCATGGCACTGAGCATCAAAAATGATGGCGGGAATTTCAAGCATTTTATTCCACTCTATTGATTTCCTACGGGCGTCAAAACATTTCGGGGAGAGCCTAGAAAGCATTTTATAAGACAGATTCTGCAGCACGTAAGAAGTCTAAAATGTCAGTACCAAGGTCTCTGAACACCTACTTACAACACTGTTAAGAGTTTTGTTTTCTATCAACAAATGAAATTATTTTTCCAGTTACATACATTTCGTTAATGGCGGCCGATAGATAGTGCCACTTGGCGATGTCCATAAAAGTTGGGCAGGGTGTCGTCGTAGACAAGCAATAAAACTGTACTTGCCTACTTCTCATATGACTGCGTTGTTTGTCCTGTTGATGCTTCCTCTAAAAGACGTCAGGGAAGCTTGAAATGCAGACTGAGATCATCATAGTGTGACTTCTGAGGTGGGTGTGTATCTGTTTTGCGACCTGCGGCGGCGCTCGATAGAAAATCAAACGTCAAGAAATATACAATTGTCCTGTATAGAAAAAAAACTAATTCACTGCAGTGCGTTCATTATTTGCAACTATAATGCTACATTTAGTCACCGGGTAAAAGCGCGGTCCCCTTCATATGGAATTATATACGTTTTTAAATGTGTGCAGGGACTAAAATTTGGGTACATGTATTCTCCTTGTTAATGATTCATGTGACATCATTTATGGATCATCACGTGGTATTATGCTACGACCGCTAATAAATTTCTGAGCTTTCCCACTTCTTTCAGTTTCGGTTCCAACAGCCAGGTCCTGTGAAATATGAACAAAACTCCGATATAAACGCTACTTCTTCCAATTCACGCTATTAAAGGAACCTGGCAGGGCTGTATAGAATCAAAACATAAGCGAAAATGTATACGGCTTATACGAGTCTACATGTGATGTCAGAACCACTACTGGGATATTGAAACCGAAGCCGAACCAGGTCAGGGAAAAAATTATGACAAGCTTTTTTGCGCCCGCAGGCAAATATGTCATGGCGATTCGTGTATAATAATATCATAAGCATCAGTACAAAGAATGGAACGCGCGACCAGAAATTCGGCCGCTACACTCAAATAATACATCACAGCGAAATTACCTGAACTACAGGGAACCACATCGGAGAGGTAGGCGAATGGGGAAGAAACCTTTCGCCAGTGTTTTTTTTTTTTTTTTTTTGATCTTTGACCAAGACTTCGCGTGCACGATGGAGCCAAAAGGCAATTGTTGGTCTTCGGCCTTATATCAGAGCCCAAGGGCATTCCTACACGGCCCCTGGCTTCGCTGCCAGGTGCTGTGCCCAGTCTTCGATTTTCGAAACATTTTTCTACGCACAGCCGCTTCGCTCGTTCAACATACCCATTGGAGAAGCTGGCCGAATCTCGCGAGGGCACCCACCCTATTGGCATTTCGGACAGATTCTCCCTACTACTCTAAATTGGGGGACAGCTTTCCTAACTCACATCATCGCAGAAACAGGACCGCGAGGCCCCAAAACAGAACGCAAAGGCAGCCTTGACTGCGAGGGAAACATCATGCCAACATTCACTTTGGCCTTCGCGACCAGACTGGTAACGCCGTATGAGCGTGAGAGGAATGACTAAAAAGGCCAAATAAACAGTTTTCAAGTCATTTTGCAGAACGCCGGGCAACCAAACGCCAGTAGGGCGTATGCGCGGCTGGACGCGATGATATGCTGGGCGGGCATACTGATGGCAACGTGGACGGGGGGTTCACCACATAGCCTTTGGCCGTTGCGAAATTTCCTGACAGAGTGGCGTGTGAAAGCCTAACGCACCCGATAGCAAATAAATTCTGCAAGATGAAATGCGGGTGAAATCTAGTTGGCAGACGCTCCCGGAAGTTCTCGCGTTTTGATTTAATAATATTTTGACACAATTAATGACGCGACTTTCACTTTTTCATAGCAAATTAGTGTCTGGCAGGGTAGAAGTAATATATTATGAAACTTTTGCCGAATCCCTGTACTCTAAGCGCCTAGAATGACAAACATTCCTCCCATTGGTGAATGAATGAGCGTTATGTTAACCAACGTTGTGCGTTCCAATTTGTCTTTCAGTTAATTCTGAGGAAACGAGCTGCGTGAGAATGAAGCCCGATGAATACCTTGGATGCACGACATGAAACAGCGCTCATCAATCTGCTTGAATTACAAAATACCTCAGTCCTAGTTTCAAGTGAAACGTAAAGAGAACGAATGGAGACGCTGTTTCGAAGTTCAATCATGGTGGGCGTACCTCGTAGGCAGAGATAAACAAGAGAGGCCCTCTGTTTTGGGGGTACGTGTTCTCTACGCGATAGCGTGACTCAGGCGACCGTGGGCCGAGCTCACTCACGTGACAGCATGCGGATATTTCACGGACCTCTCATTCTTTGGAAAACCTAGCGTTCGCCCGCCGAACCTCTTTGTGAATCTGCGGCTACTGAATCCGCGGCTGTTGATTACGACTGCGAAGAGGTTGTCTTTACTTTTGATGGCCTCTTTGATGGTGCCAGTTACACGCATAAATAGTGAAAATCCAAGCGAATGCACCAGATTTTTATATATGACGTAACTGACTATCAAGAAAAATAAGTGAAACGCTGAGTGCCCTCTACGTTTCAAAAAGGATTGGTTAGAAAATGCTCACGTAACAGTTTGTAACTGTTTTTTCATCACTCCATTTCGGCATACAGCCTGCACAGCCGGCATACAGTAAATAACGATTACGATGAGCGACAGCGGAAGCCCCTATACAGTGCTTCTGGGGACAGGCCAGGCAAAGGAGCTTAGACCACCAATTGAAATCTCGAGCTTTTATTTACTAGGAGCGGCTTTGCTGGTGTTTGGGCTGTGAGCAGGGTGAATGAGTACGAATTATATAGAAAAGCAAAGAACTGAGAGAAAGGAACACGTTGACTACTGATATAATATTTCCTTCGAAGCTGCGGTCTTTATGATGATTCGAGGGAGCCTGATAATCTCTCCGCTAAGGCGCGAAAAAAAAAAAAGAAAAAAGAAAAAAAAGAACTGCACAGAGGCTTTGGTCGATTACTAGGCAAGCCTGGATGTACGAACGCACGTGAATACGTCGCTGAGCGAGCACCTCCGAAAGATTAGCGCCTGTTCAGGCTCAGTGACTGCGATAGGAAAAGTAAGAAATAACAAAAAAAAAAAATGAACCTCAGAAGCTGGGCGTTTGGAAGCGCAGGCGAGCGAAATCGTCTCCGAAACTGCGACTTACGTGGGGCTTCTCTATCTGCTAATTACTTGGGTCTCCGCCCGGGGGCAGGACTGGCGACGAAGGACGAGTACTAAGTGTTCGCCGTGCGCCCCCAAAACGAGACAGAATGCAAGGTAAACAGAAAGCGAGAAATGAAAAAAAAAAAAAAAAACAAACACTCCGGAAAGGCGACGCTCGCGGCGATGTCATTAAGTGCTGGTGGCTAGAAGTACGCGCATGTCCTGACACAAACAGGCGAGGCACGCTCCGTAAATGCCAAAAAGTTGCAAAGGTGCAGGCGCTCCTTTCCTAGTGACTCAACCGAGTTTGTCAAGCTTCGCCCCCGGCGTGGTACGATGATATACGGCCCCCCATCGCACCAGTGACACGCCCAACTTTTCACTCGTGGAGCTAACTCGAAGACTTCACGCTAGATCCTTCGGGTAGAAAGATATGAACCTCTTGTTCTTGGCGCGTGGTCACCCGCCGGTGGAAGCATCGAGGAGCTAGGAATGTGCATTTTGTAAGCAGTGATTTAATGGAAGGCAAAAGGAGAGGAAGCAAATAGTGTTCCCCGAGATTTGTTTGGTCTTGCTCTTTTCTCCTTCTGCGCTGCAGAGAAAAATCGAAAGCAGCCTCTTTCAGACTCGGCTCTAATATATATGCCGCCAAGATCGAATGGAGAAAGAAAAACAGACGTCAGAGCAGCCCGACGCAATTTAGCAATATTTTTGTCTTTGCTGCGTGGATATAAAAGCCACATATCCTTTCTGTTTACTAAGAGAGTTGTTGCTGGCGTTTTCACACGTATTTATGTTTTTGCGACAAACATGGCGGAACGCGGTGTCGTATGCCTCTGCTGAAATTGAGAGCAATTTTTGCGCCGACACAGTCAACATCAAGGAGAGAAAACACACCTCCCTCTGGCAAAAAGCCACGCTTGATGGCAGAAAGAAGAGAAGCCAACTGGAAGCAAAATGAGAAAAGAAACGTTGCGTCGCGAACACGACACCGCGAAACAACCTAGCGGCTACGCCGGCTGCCTGCGGTGGCGGATCACGCGAAAACGGGCAACGAACACACCAACTCGGCGCCTGAGCTAGGTGTACCTCCAAGTTCATGCATTGTGACGCAACCATTGTGCGCCCCGCGGGACCATCTACGTGGGGGTTAAAATGCGCTCCCTGTCTGTAGGCATGCCGCGCGCTTCGCTCAATTACGCCACTCTTGTCAAGGTTGCCTCGGGTGCAACCGCGACCACAAGGGGCGCCTGGTGATCGCTGAAGCGCGCATTGCTCACGCTTCCTCTCTCACTCGTTCTTCGGTGGCCATCGCTTTGGTTGCGCGTAACCGGATCCGAGACGTTTTCGGCAAAACACAGTAGTGGGTGAGCGCCGGGGGGGCTTAAGGTGCCTGCGTTCACATTTTGCTAGCCTGTCAAACTGAGCGGTCAAATTAAGAGTAACCACTTTGTACGGAAGAATTACGTGAATAATCGAAGATTAGGCAATGTTCGCACGACGAGCAACCTGGGTGATCCTTTTAGCAACCGCCTACAGCTGTACCGGAGAAACCATTACGGCAGCGTTCCGCTGTTCTTCTCCTACGCTCGGCATTTTCGTCTACGCGAAACTCGTGGATGCGGGGTCGACTCCGCGCTCATGATACTCCGAGCGTTTCTGCGTACACTTTCGTGCTTCGTGCGCAAACTTTCTGTCTTACAAATACTAGTCATACATGAAACATTTACAAGAGTTCAACGCTGCTGAACCAAATACTGAGCGAAAGCATTAGCTGCGGGTGACACTCTTTTTCTTCTTCCTCAGCCCACATATAAATCTCCGCTTTAACCAAGCCGTATGCACGTGCCTTATTGGTCTATAGGGGTAAGGTGAATGCCAGGGTCCTAGCAGGCTGATTTTGACATAACTGTCCCATGTGAAACAAGAGACCCAAGTTTCAGCTCCTGGCAACTGAGTCGCGGCTCCGACTGCTCCAAGCCGACCGCCTGAGTTGGGAGCCCATCTCTCGCTTTTGTGTCACGTGAGGTGTGACGTCACAGCATCACGTGTGTAAGACGTGGCTACCACCGCGCTACGCTGAAGGCTCGAAACCTAGAGTAGTATTGCTTTTGCATTAAAACGTCATCCTGGCGGCTACGGCCATGGTACGATGGAGAGGTCTTGATTGGGCCTCCTTCTGTCAGTGTGGGAGTCACCGCGCAGCGACGGTGATCATTCGAAGGCGTGAGAGCATCGACGAGATGATGATCTGAAGTAGTTTGCTAATGGAGGAGATGACGAACTGGGGAGCCGCGACAGGAGACCAGGGCCCGCTTGCACAAAACAATCTTAAGACTGTCTTAGTTAAGTCCAGACTTAACTGGAGTCTAAAGAATAGGCCACTAGCATGGCCGCTTAAGACTGGAGTCAAGACTGGGCTTCAGTCCTGACTTGAATAAGTCGCTTGTATGATTACGACTCTAGTGCTGTCTTGGTTAAGACACAAGGACGCCAGGTGTCTAAGTAGAGAAATTAGGGAAATACAGGGATGCGCTGGCACTGTCCCTGCTGTAAGATGTACACATTCCGTCAATTTTGCGTTGTGTAAAATCCGTGCCATTGCTTTTTGCGGCTTAAGATTGTGTTACGAGGAAAAATGCCCCAAGTGGTTGCTGAGGCCGTTCTGGGAAGCCACTCTGGTGAACATGAACTCGAAGCGTTCGACGTTCGGAACACGAGCCGTCTTAAATAAGCTTGGTCTTTCTAAAGACGCCATTTAAGTCTGGACTTAGCTCGGACTTTATCGTGCAAGCCGCCCCTGGTATTTATTCAGAACCTTCGTAGACGGGCCTTGTCTAGAGTACGGCACCTACGGAGCAGCCGGTAGACATGCAGAAACGGCGCGGGTTCATATCTGATGGTGCTGGTCTTAAGCTTTGGAGGAACGGTTGATCTGACGGCATTTTCGGCACACGTAAATGCCTGGGAAACAGTTCTAAATTCCGAGGCATTAAGTCGGTAAGGTAGTATAGTGGCTATTGAGCGGGAAGGCTGTCGGCCGTACAGAAGGAAATAAGGTAAGAATCCAGCAGTGGCTTTTCTTGCAAAGTTGTAAGAGTAAATTATAATGGTTATAGAAAACACGGTCCCCTTTGTAATGAGTGGAAAAAAGCATGCATCGCCGATATGCGACCAATTCTCAGGGTAAGGTCCTTGGTTATGCTATTAGTCTGCGGATATTAGGAAGAGGTTACTCTGTGAACGATATGGAACTACTGAAGAAGGCCTTCCAGGAGGACAGACGAGACGCGACTCCGATTGTTTAGCAATTCTGGGGGCTCACCGTGACATAGAATGATTTTCTGATGTACGAAACCGGTGGTGCCTCGGGCCGTTGCAGTTGTTGATTGCGCAGTCTTCTTATAGCACGTGCGATAATAGATTGGAACAATCATTCAGCAATTCCTCGTGGAACGGATGAGAAATAAGAGGCTCAGGCTATTTCAACATGGTTGAATGTTTTGAAAAGGCGCCGCTGTCAGGATAACTATTTTTTTATTGCTCCAGGTATTGTTTTCGGCAAATGAAAAAAAAAATGTAAATTCTAGCTTGAAGAAAACAATGTAGCTAGCGTTTTCGAGCAGATCTACAACTTTTGCATTGACACTTTTTCTCTTAAGGCAATGATGAAGAAAAAAAAAGCTACGGGACACTTTGGCGACTAAAGTGGTGAAAGGCGAAAGCCTTAGTGCCGCATTCTTACGCATTTGTTGCGAATATGGCGGTGAATGACGCTTTGAGTAAAGAGGGTGACTACTGTTTCACATTCATCCCTTCCTTTACGGCATCGTACATGCGTACGCGGAAAATCGTGACAGATACTGCGCCTTTTCTATCCTGTAAATCAATTTCAAACGCCGCTCATGCCTGCTGTATGAACGCCTCCTAGACTTATTGGATGGAACAACAGCGCAAAAGAGAAACACCAGAGCAAAGGAACACAAGACACATGTATATGCACGTCTTTTGTGCTGTTTTTCCATCCAATATGTTCCACCAACTCGCTCGTTTGGCTATAGTGTTGAGCCTCCTAGACATCTGGGCCTGCTTCTTGTGTGGTGTGGCGTTCGAGGAAGCGGCAAATAAAAGGGCGCACGGACGTCTGGATCGGGCGCCCTGTGGGGTCAGCTTCGTATACGCATGAATCCCCTTCTGATGTCATAACCTGCCGCGACGGTACATCGCGCGCAACTTGTCGAACACAACTAGCATTTCATTGAACGCATTAAAGTTCACCGGCGTTAAAAATTCGTCTTAGAAAATGAAAGACGCAGTACCTGTCACTCGCGGAATCTCGTTATCATTCTCACTGTAGACAAGGGGAATTATGAAGAGCGTTTGACGGTTTTCATTTGGGCGGTGGAATGGGAACGCTGCAGCAGAGCAAATCTGTTCCGGCGGGTTAAAGGTGAGGGTTTGGGGCTCGAGTATCTCTTTTTATGAACAGGTGATCAATCGAGGTTTTGTTTTTTCGCGACGCTTCTGACCCATTCTTGCGCACCGTCTGCCAAGTTAGGCTGCGGCGCTTGCTGTCTGAGTTGTCTCCACCGAAGCCTGTGGGATTTATAGATATTACAGGCAGGTCATCGAGAGCATTAGATTTCTTTCAGCACGTTTCTCTATGGAATATTTGTTTAGTGTAAAGAGGAAAAAGTTGTGCCGCGATATGTGTGATATTGTCTTCCTTGGAACCTTGTACAAGACTATATACAGATGTGGCCATGGCACAAATGTATTAAAGAGAGTAAAGAAAATCCAAGTTCCGCCAGGAGCTAGGACCTCGTTTTTTTTTATTAAATTACATACCAGAACATTAGCAGTAAAGAAGTTTTTGGAGGGAAGGGGCTTTTTTTTTTTTTTTGTTACCGTAGGGAGCACATTGTTTGTTCTGTAAGCAGCCAGAAACAATAGATCATGTTTTTTACATTGTTGGGAATAGTTATATTTCTGGGATGTATTACTACGGACCATAAATAAGGAATTTCCACTAGACTCACACGGCATTCGATATTTAAGCATAGAGAATGAGGATGGGGCTCAATTTGACGTAATTATGCTTATGAGGCTCCACTGTATATGACGCTCCAGAATGGCAGGCTATCACTGTGACAGGGGGGCCAGATCTCAAATTTATTTTCGAGAGAGTATGGAGTGGTTTATTGCCATCCAACAAGTGGCTGCAGAACCTCCCGAATGCATATCTCTCAAGGGTAGTTCCTTTGTTGTCGCGGCGTGAGTTTTAATGAGACGAGGCCAGTCTAACATTGGCTGATAATGGCATTCATTCATGTATATTGCCTTGTGCGTCTCTATTCCTGTTTTTATCGGAGTTTCGTGTTATGTCGTGTACCAAAGCTAGGCAATATATATATACAAAAAAAAAAAAAAACCGGTGCGTGGAGCAGTGGTAAAGTGCTGGGCTTATCCAAGGGATGGAGGTTCGATTCCCCGGTGGGGAGACAAGGTTTATTAATTTATTTTTTGAGTATCGATTCAATGGCAAAAGCTTGACACTTTTGCTGACAACGATGAGCCATTAAAGGCTTTCACCTTAAAATAGCTAATTAGACTTTGCCATTGAATTAATCTCGGTGAACGTAAAAGTGCGGCAGATTAGCATAGGCGACACTGAACAGCTCTTAGTTGGTTTGACTGCGGCAAGGACTCACTGTATTTTTTAAAACCTTAGTTACATCTCGCTTCTGATTTGGCTGGCTTACTTCAGGTGGCTGCTCAATCAATGATTCAGGGCCTATAAATCATGAGCTGAGCTGAGACAACGTTAACGAAGCCTTCAATTTTCAAACTTTTTGCTAGCAGTGAACGTAATAGGCATCTTACATTGATACAATCTGCAGCATACAGAGATCCTTCAGTAATGACCTGCACCGCATGATCTCGAACGGTATAGTTCTGCATCCATTCGATAAACGTAGTATCGCGTAGAAGGCAAAGGAAATGGATGCCGCAGTTCCTTCCTCCCAGCAAGAAACCAGCGTACACCTCTTCTGGCTGCGAGAAAACACTGGTAAACACCGAGGACGGCGGCCCAGTACACGCGCCAGGTTTTAGGTCAAGTGCGTTCGACCGCGGTCAATGAAGAGGGTGAAACAACGTCGGAGTTGAACGCGACGCGGAGAGAGCGAGATGGCTCAGTGTTCTTTACTTTATCGCCGCCTTTCTTCCACCCGTTCGAAGACCTCTTCCCGCTGGACACAACCGAAAATTCTGCTTGCTCCGCTGCCGAAGGAAAAGGAACATGGGACACCGGATTGGGAGGGACACGCGGGTTGTGCCTGCAGTGATATGCACTGCGCCTGACCAGTTTCAAGTCCATTATCTGCAGGAGTCGGCCGTAAATCCCTTCCGGCCTCGTAAAGCCTCGGAACCAGGGTGGACGGCCAGAGCGAGAGAGAGATGGGCGCAGGCGCGGGACCGGAGGTCCGCGCGGTCCATACTTCATAGCGCTCGACCCCGCTGCCGGCAATCTGGCAGTCGAACAAGGGAGGAAAGGGGCAGCCAACAGTATCGATCATCGGCGTCTTCTCGCATCGGTGCTGCGGCCGGCCTGTCCCGGAAGGCCCGCTCTGCCCCCAACGAGGAGCCTTGGCTCCTCGGGAGTCTTGGCAGCCACGTGTCGGCTCAGCCCTTCGTTCTATGGAAAGTTTGAGCGCCGTCGCCCAATCTGTCGCCCGTCAGTCGCACCGTGCCTTGACGGCACTCCATAAAATGCGTGCCCGTGCAGAAACGTCGCACGCGCTCTCGTTGGAGGACTCGCACAGGGTGCGCATACCTCGCGCCCTTGCCACCAGTTGCCATCGTGACCTCTCGAGAAGCTCTTGCTACCGAGAGGACACCGAAGCTGCGACTCAGAAGAGGCGATGTTTTCACCGTGAAGTGCAGTTGGCAGCTCTGCCTCCAGCGTTTGAAACTGTGATACTCTATATCCGGACGTCAAAGTACGGAGGGTAGAACAATATGAAAACGAAGGCGAATCGTCTCAGGGCTCTGCCTAAGGGCGCGGATGTGATAAGGCGGTGCACGCTGATCCACTCTCTGGGTATTTATGAGGGCGGTTTGAAGGTCGCCTGGCAGATAACCACTATTTACAATGGCTTTCGCGGCGATATTGTTGTCGTTGTGGAAAGCAAAACCCGATTTTGAAGAGCTGGGAGCGAAAAAGATAACAGTTTTTCGAAGAAAAAGTTTTCGTTTACTAGTGACATAGCCCAAAAAGTGAAGCCGGGCCAGTATGAAAGCTGTAGCCAACATCGAGAATCGCGTTTCATTTGGTAAGCAGAAAAGGTCAATTGCTTTCTATGATGCGTCAGTATAGTTTGCCGTCAGTTGTGTGCTGCACGAAAGTAAGGCGGAAAGCAGCAGTATTGACGCTACCTGTGGTAAGAGAATACTCTAAGGGATTATTGTGAAAAATTTCCTCGTACAGTGCATTTTATTGCAGAGAGCAGGGTACAATGTTCTCGACCGTGTTTTGGTAAAGTTAATTTCAGTTTGCCTTAGCAGTGAGTAACGGAGTATACAAACTCTTTCACACGAAACAAAATATGCAAACTAGGAGTCTACTGTCCAGCTGTTGATAGCTACGCGCTAGAAAAGTGAGTGCCATGCAGGGTTGTATCCCGGTATCGTCCTGAAAACTGTATGCCTCGAGGTATTAAAGTTTTTTTCTACTAACCGTAGGGCTCATTACTGCGTCATTCCGCGGTCTCTTTGCTTGTTAAAATTGAGGCAATTTCATTCTGCTCAGAATCTGCTCATAAAATTCCAGGTTTCCATGAACAGTGATGAGTTTTCGAGCTTAAAGCAATTTGCTTAGTTTTCATTTGTTTCTTTTTTTAAACAACCTTTCAAGTGTCTGCAAATGATGTCCCTCATTATTGAGTCCTGCTGATCGATACTGTTGGCTACATTTCACCCCTCATGCATAATGCACTTTACTACGGAGAGATTGCCGTAGGTAAGGATTCGCGGTCAAGAGAGGCTATATAGATCCATACTTTTTTTTGTAACTTCATCAGCTTTGCTTTAGCAATTGCCGTTTGTGTTGCTATGCGC
Organism: Amblyomma maculatum; assembly: GCF_055883805.1. Classification (NCBI taxonomy): domain Eukaryota; kingdom Metazoa; phylum Arthropoda; class Arachnida; order Ixodida; family Ixodidae; genus Amblyomma; species Amblyomma maculatum. The sequence goes on from NC_139344.1 coordinate 25,030,124, forward strand.
GCAGTCGTGTTTATGCACGTTCTGTCTTTTTACAACGCTATAGGCCTCTCATCGCTCTTATGTTTTTTTTAGTACTTTTACCTTCGGGCTGAGTGAAACTTTCAGACTCGGCCTCTAGGTACACACTGCTGAAAACTTCGCCAACCAAAGCAGTTATTAGAGCCCAAATATAAAATTTCTAACAATCGACAATTATTAAAATGTACAGCTTTTCCCCCCTAGCTGCCCTATCGTAGATAAAGCGAACCATTCCGGGCCGTCAATACTTAGTGGATTTTCCGAGGAAAGCCTCTGTTGTGGATATCAGAGGCGATAATCGAGCTCTTAGGGCATGCATTTGCGTACCTTCTTTCGTTTTGTGCCTCCTTTAATCATAATTATGAGGTTCCCACTCGTGCGAACACAATACGGAAATTGAAAAAAAAAAAAGTGTAATTTTGAAATATCGGAAAAGAGTAACGCCTCACTATAGCGGGACTCAAGTGGAAATTAAGAAGAAGAAATGGGCATGGGCAGGACATGTAGTGCGAAGAGAGGGTAACCGATGGTCGCTTAGGGTAACAAACCGGATTCCAAGGGAAGGAAAGCGTAGCAGGGGGCGGCAGAAAGATAGGTGGGCGGATGAGGTTAAGAAGTTCGCAGGGGTCAAGTGGATGCAGCTAGCACAGAATCGGGTTTATTGGAGAAATATGGGAGAGGCCTTCGCCCTGCAGTGGGTACAGTCAAGCTGATGATGCTGACGACGATGATAGCAGGACTTGTGATGCCTCTAGCTGCCGCATTAATGCGTTTCTTGCCAATCGAATAGAAAATTCCATTGTAACGTAACTCCAATGGGAGTGTAATGCAATGCGGTATACGCAGCCTTGACAAAATTGTGGTTTAAAGGCGGAGATGCCCATTACCTTATCTGGCCGGTAGGTCAGCGCCTCCAGTCCTATAAGCTCTTTCTTCAGCTGCTCCGCGCAATTAATTTTAGTAATTAAACTTCATGAGTTAGCAGAGCTTGCGAGCGTGAGAAGCATGACTGACAGCTTGAATGCGGAAAAAAATTGTGGCTATTTTGGTTCCAGGTAGAGCAGCTCTACATAAAAGTTGCAAAAGCTGTAGTAGCGGCGAGATTCAGGAACGGCGTAGTCGTTTGAAAGGTTGTAGTAACTTCGCGGTCCTGGTACTTCGTCTTCGACAGAGCGGCTTGAAAACGGGCCCTGGAGGGGGTCAGCTGCAGAATCGCGGCCGGTACTACGCCGCGGGCGATTGTAGCTCGGTCCGGCCCAGGAGGGCGGTGATTCAAAACGCGGCGGCTGAAGCGCACATTCATGGTAGGCGGTGTGAGCTGCAGGATGTTGGAATTTCTCGGCCAGTTCTTGGGCAATCCGTCGGATGAAATCTCGACACTGTCAACTGTTGGGATGTTGGAAAGACGATTGAAACTTCGAGGCTATACGCCGAGTCTTTAACGCTTCAAATGTTCTGCAATAATGGATGACGTCACATTTTCGAAATTGCGAAGTTTTCGTTTGTAATGAAGAAATTGTAAACATCCCCAGCTATTCCTTTCAGAAGGTGGCCAACTTTATCTTCTTCCATCATGGCACGGTTAACATCACGGGCCAAAAGCAATGTTTGTAAGCGAAGGCGAAGAGTTGCTAACGAAACTAAATCCCATCAGCAGTGCCTCGCAACTTCCTGACCAGACACTCTGCACAAACGCTTCAGCCAGATATGAGCGTCATCACCTCGCACTCTGACATTGTGAGCCGGAGTTGTCTTGAAGGGCTGCAATTGGGCTTCGGGAAGTAGTTATATCTCTTTCGGTCTTTCTACAAACAGCGGTTGGGCACCAGCCAAGGCACTGACTCGGAGTTATCACGGATGCCCTATTACCAGTTTACCTCGCAGCATTGAAGAATAAAAATTAATTACGACGAGAAAACAGTGAGCGTGAGGTTGGCAGGTTGGTTTTTGCAAACACATTGTTGGAGGGTCACGTTGGCTGCACTGCAACCATCTAATTGAAAGCTGGCACTTTCACATTATCCAGCAGGACATTGACGGAGTTGAAGTTGAAGTTGAAAGTTTATTTTTGCACCAAAAACAAGGTACAATAATATACAGCGAGAGGTCCCATGGTACAAGACCGCAGGTGGGACCTCCCAGGGCAATAGATTTTGATAGGCAACATAAAGAATAATATTGTTACGATACGGCAAGCCGATGAAAACAGGAGAACAGAGGACAGAGAGATGGTCGATGACAGTGAGATGACGTTTAATGAAAATGTTGCAGGGCCTAGCGCGAGCGCTCCTGTCCGCGCCACTGCCCGCTTTTTCGTCCTTGATGTCGTCCGTAACATGACCCGGGGCCACCGAGCGATAGTCCCGATCGTGGACGAGGAAATGCACGATGTTGATGATTCCATGACATGATGATGGGCGTGTCTAGATGCTTGAAAAAGAAGAGGAAGAATAGAATGGCTTGCCGGCACGATGATTCGCGATGAAACTTGGCAGGACACTCTCGGGCCACACGTTGCCACGACTCGATGGCGGAGGCCAAGGCACGCACCGCATGGCATAGGCAGGGGAGAATGTCTTGAAGTGTAGCGGTGTCTTGGGTCGTAGGGTCCTTGGTCGGCACATCAGGTCAGTGGGGTCACATTAGGTCATTCGGGTCTCTCCTTGTGTCTTGTGGTCATGTGTGGCGTCTCGGGTTAGTCTCTCCTTCGTCGTGTCTTGTGGTCGGGGCGGGGGGGACGGGGCGGAGGAACGACAAGGTCTTGCTGGGTCCGGCAGGCTGGGGAACAGCCATGCAGTGCCTCCTAACCTTTCGCCGACGGCGCAAGAAGTCGCAGGGCGCAGATGCTCCGGACCAGGAGGGGGGGGGGGGGGGGGGGGGGGTGATGATGAAGTACCAGCACCTCCAACCAAATGTTACGATACGGCAAGCCGATGAAAACAGGAGAACAGAGGACAGAGAGATGGTCGATGACAGTGAGATGACGTTTAATGAAAATGTTGCCGGGCCTAGCGCGAGCGCTCCTATCCGCGCCACTGCCCGCTTTTTCTTCCTTGATGTCGTCCGTAACAATATTATTGTAAGAAAATTTATGAAGCAACACTGAAAATAATTGACGAAATACATAGTAAAGAGTGCATTGCCAACAGATTTAGATACAAATACAGAATACAGAAAAAAGTATAAAAACACTTATGAATTCCGCGACACAAAAGGTAAATAAAGAAAGGAGGACGGGATTGAGGGTGGAGATAAGCGCTAAGAAGAAGTACAAAAATCGGCAAGCGCACGTTAGCGTGCTTATGTGTATAAGTGCGAGAACATTATACTTCAGTAGGTGAAATATTTTTGAGTCAAGTTTTCGACATGTGTTTAAGTTCATTTCCCGTGGTACTCTATTCGATGCTTGTGCTTGCGTGTCCTACCTATAGATAGCCATGCTGCACACGGCGCCAGAGCGCCACTTTCGTCGAAATCTTAGTTTGAAAGCATTCACTTTGATGTACAGGTGCGGCCATAAGAAAACGGAACACGCTTTTCAGTTCCAATTAAAATCACGCTTCTGCACTAGATATAAGAAAGCAATACTTGTCCAAGTGAAAGGGCACTAGCGTCCACTACCGGTTTGCACAAAACACGACTGCCAGTTTCATCTCTGCAACGCGTGAAAAAGTTTAGAAGGCGTGCTCCGTTTACTTTTGTCCTCACCGGTACATGTTTCTCTGATCCGAACCCCTATGGCAAGCTTGCCTATGACTTAAATATTAAATGCATGCTATATGTAACGAGAAAACCTAATGAAGCCATTGAGAACGCTGGTTGATAAATGGTTGCACCACACTTTTTCAACCGACACAACTTTTCTACGAATATCGGGAAAACTGGCGTGTGCAAATCGGCCAATGGCGAGTATATAGACGAAAAACAGGTACATGGCTGTATGCCTCGGTCACGGATGGTCTGGATGCACCCACTGATGCTTCCTGGATGCTGCGCTTACTGTGTGCATCATACTGTTGACGAAAGCGCCCTATTTTTTTCCGTTATGTATGGGGTATTCACTTTTATGGCGCTTTCTTTATTTTTTAAGCTATGAACATTACGCGATCCTCGCGTCTTAATTAGACACCAGAGGCTGTGCGCAACGAGAGCAGGTGAGGGAGGGGTGCTGGAGGGTGTACGAGCAGAGGGCTTAAAAACAAGGGTCATTTTTTATTGCGAAAGCAATACTGCTCGCAGTTTGAGCCTTCAGCGTAGAACGACGGTGACCACCATTGACCTTTGACCTTTACACGACCCCCGTGGACGACCCCAAGCTGCAGGAGCTACCAACTTGGGTCTCTTGTTTCACATGGGACGGTTATGTCAGAATCAGCCTGCCAGGACCCTGGCATTTCGTTACCCCGCTAGGCCACTAAGGCACATTCATACGACTTGATTAAAGAGGGGCTTTATATGTGGGCTGCTCTGAGCTGCCAACTTGAGTCTCTCGTTTCACATGGGACGCTTATGTTAGAATCAGCCTGCCAGTGCCTTGGCATTTCGTTACTCCTCTAGGCCACTAAGGCACATTCATACGACTTGATTAAAGAGGGGCTTTATATGTGGGCTGCTTTGAGCTGCCAACTTGAGTCTCTCGTTTCACATGGGACGCTTATGTTAGAATCAGCCTGCCAGTACCTTGGCATTTCGTTACCCCTTTAGGCCACTAAGGCACATTCATACGACTTGATTAAAGAGGGGCTTTATATGTGGGCTGGCAGGAGCTGCCAACTTGGGTCTCTCGTTTAACATGGGACGCTTATGTTAGAATCAGCCTGCCAGTACCTTGGCATTTCGTTACCCCTCTAGGCCACTAAGGCACATTCATACGACTTGATTAAAGATGGGCTTTATATGTGGGCTGGCAGGAGCTGCCAACTTGGGTCTCTCGTTTCACATGGGACGCTTATGTTAGAATCAGCCTGCCAGTACCTTGGCATTTCGTTACCCCTCTAGGCCACTAAGGCACATTCATACGACTTGATTAAAGAGGGGCTTTATATGTGGGCTGGCAGGAGCTGCCAACTTGAGTCTCTCGTTTCACATGGGACGCTTATGTTAGAATCAGCCTGCCAGTACCTTGGCATTTCGTTACTCCTCTAGGCCACTAAGGCACATTCATACGACTTGATTAAAGAGGGGCTTTATATGTGGGCTGACAGGAGCTGCCAACTTGGGTCTCTCGTTTAACATTGGACGCTTATGTTAGAATCAGCCTGCCAGTACCTTGGCATTTCGTTACCCCTCTAGGCCACTAAGGCACATTCATGCGACTTGATTAAAGAGGGGCTTTATATGTGGGCTGGCAGGAGCTGCCAACTTGGGTCTCTCGTTTAACATGGGACGCTTATGTTAGAATCAGCCTGCCAGTACCTTGGCATTTCGTTACCCCTCTAGGCCACTAAGGCACATTCATACGACTTGATTAAAGAGGGGCTTTATATGTGGGCTGGCAGGAGCTGCCAACTTGAGTCTCTCGTTTCACATGGGACGCTTATGTTAGAATCAGCCTGCCAGTACCTTGGCATTTCGTTACTCCTCTAGGCCACTAAGGCACATTCATACGACTTTATTAAAGAGAGGCTTTATACGTGGGCTGACAGGAGCTGCCAACTTGGGTCTCTCGTTTAACATGGGACGCTTATGTTAGAATCAGCCTGCCAGTACCTTGGCATTTCGTTACCCCTCTAGGCCACTAAGGCACATTCATACGACTTGATTAAAGAGGGGCTTTATATGTGGGCTGGCAGGAGCTGCCAACTTGAGTCTCTCGTTTCACATGGGACGCTTATGTTAGAATCAGCCTGCCAGTACCTTGGCATTTCGTTACTCCTCTAGGCCACTAAGGCACATTCATACGACTTGATTAAAGAGGGGCTTTATATGTGGGCTGGCAGGAGCTGCCAACTTGAGTCTCTCGTTTCACATGGGACGCTTATGTTAGAATCAGCCTGCCAGTACCTTGGCATTTCGTTACTCCTCTAGGCCACTAAGGCACATTCATACGACTTGATTAAAGAGGGGCTTTATAGGTGGGCTGGCAGGAGCTGCCAACTTGAGTCTCTCGTTTCACATTGGACGCTTATGTTAGAATCAGCCTGCCAGTACCTTGGCATTTCGTTACCCCTCTAGGCCACTAAGGCACATTCATACGACTTGATTAAAGAGGGGCTTTATATGTGGGCTGGCAGGAGCTGCCAACTTGAGTCTCTCGTTTCACATGGGACGCTTATGTTAGAATCAGCCTGCCAGTACCTTGGCATTTCGTTACTCCTCTAGGCCACTAAGGCACATTCATACGACTTGATTAAAGAGGGGCTTTATATGTGGGCTGGCAGGAGCTGCCAACTTGAGTCTCTCGTTTCACATGGGACGCTTATGTTAGAATCAGCCTGCCAGTACCTTGGAATTTCGTTACTCCTCTAGGCCACTAAGGCACATTCATACGACTTGATTAAAGAGGGGCTTTATAGGTGGGCTGGCAGGAGCTGCCAACTTGAGTCTCTCGTTTCACATGGGACGCTTATGTTAGAATCAGCCTGCCAGTACCTTGGCATTTCGTTACTCCTCTAGGCCACTAAGGCACATTCATACGACTTGATTAAAGAGGGGCTTTATAGGTGGGCTGGCAGGAGCTGCCAACTTGAGTCTCTCGTTTCACATTGGACGCTTATGTTAGAATCAGCCTGCCAGTACCTTGGCATTTCGTTACCCCTCTAGGCCACTAAGGCACATTCATACGACTTGATTAAAGAGGGGCTTTATATGTGGGCTGGCAGGAGCTGCCAACTTGGGTCTCTCGTTTAACATGGGACGCTTATGTTAGAATCAGCCTGCCAGTACCTTGGCATTTCGTTACCCCTCTAGGCCACTAAGGCACATTCATACGACTTTATTAAAGAGAGGCTTTATACGTGGGCTGACAGGAGCTGCCAACTTGGGTCTCTCGTTTAACATGGGACGCTTATGTTAGAATCAGCCTGCCAGTACCTTGGCATTTCGTTACCCCTCTAGGCCACTAAGGTTCATTCATACAGCTTGGTTAAAGCCGGGCTTTATGTGTGGGCTGGGGAAGAAGAAGTAGAAAGAGAAGAATGCTCGGTCACCCGTAGCTATTGTTTTCGCTTAATATTCGGTTCAGCAGCGTTGAACTCTTCTAATTTTTCAGTTCAGTTCAGTTCAGTTCAGTCGTTCAGTCGTGTCCGACTCTTCGTGACCCTATTGACCATGTCACGCCACGCTTTCCGGTCTCTCACTATCTTCCTAACATCACATAACTTAGTCTGCAGTGCCTCGAGGATGCCATCTAACCATCGCGTTCGCTGCCTACCCCTTCTCCGGCGACCCTCAACCTTTCCCAACATCAAATCTTTCTCCAGCGACTCCTCTCTTCTCATCAGATGAGCTTTAACTTTAGAATTTGACCCTCCAATGAGCAGTCAGGGTTTATGGTCGACAGTATCGACTGATTTCATCTTCTGGCAGTCCAAGGAACTCTCAAGAGTCTTCGCCAGCACCACAATTCAAACGCGTCAATTCTTCGGCGGTCAGCCTTTTTCACAGTCCAACTCTCGCATCCATACATCACAACTGGAAAGACCATAGCACGAGTTATACGGATCTTGGTTGGCAGACTAATGTCTCTGCTCTTTATTAGGCGGTCAAGGCTAACCATTGCTCTTTTTCCCAGAAGCAGGCGTCTCCTAATTTCATGGCTGCAGTCTCCTTCCGAGGTAACCTTGGAGCCCAAGAAAAGAAAATCTGTCACAGCTTCCACTTCTTGTCCCTTGATGCTCCAGGACTTGATAGGGCAAGACGCCATGATCTTTGTCTTTTTAATGTTCAGTTTAAGCCCAAACTTCTGACTCTCTTCTTGTACGCGCATCAGAAGTCTGTTGAGTTCCGCTTCACTTTCTGCCATTAAAGTGGTATCATCCGCATATCTAAGGTTGTTGATACATTTTCCAGCAATCTTCACTCCAGCTGAAGACTCGTCCAGACCGACTTTCCTCATGATGCACTCTGCATATAGGTTAAATAGGCAGGGCGACAGTATGCAGCCTTGCCTCACTCCTTTCTCAATCGGAAACCAATCAGTAAGACCATGCCCAGTTCTGACTGCGGCCTCTTGCCCTTCATACAGGTTCCTGAGGAGACAGATGAGGTGAATTGGAACTCCCATCTCTTGGAGAGCTTGCCACAATCTGCTGTGATCTACGCAGTCAAACGCTTTCGCATAATCAATAAAGCTAGCACTCCTCTATTCTCAACATAGAGTGCCAGCCACTCGGGGTTACTCGAGTGCGTGGGGGAGCTTCAGTGCAGGGCCTGTTGCTGTGTGCCTGTGAAAACACAATTCATTTCGAATAAGCGCATATCCCGTGTACCACATAATGCGACGCAGGAACATCCTTCCTTTTTCGGTTTGTAGTTCACATTTCGTACTGATTTATTTCAAAACATTTGAAACAAATATTTGTGCATGTATATTTTACGCGCACAAATACGCATATTTCATTAGCTCATGTTATGCGAATTGGAAATTTTCTGCGGACAAAAATCTTTTAAACCATTTTCAGTCTTCGCAGCAGATTTGAATATACACTGACCTTTTTATGAGTCGAGATCTTTTCTAGTGCATAAAGCTGCGTTCAGGTAACGAGGTGCTGCCGTTCCTAGTTGACCGTAAACTGCTTTAGCGGTGAAATCGACACAGATGCAATAAAATACTCTTCCTACTGCTCGAAAAAAAAAAACGTAAATGTTTTCAAGCACCATGTACTCGTTGGCTCAGCAGCTCAAACATGAGAAAACGATATCCCACTGAAAAGGGCTATGCATGGCCCTTTTAACTTAGACATTCATGCCAGTCTGATATGTACGCGGGGCCCTTTCATCGGAAAAGCTTTAAAAAGGAAAACGGAAGCTTTCTGAGATGTATACGTTCTTAAAGCTTGCAATATTTTAGTTCAACTTTCCCTCATTCGATTACTGACTGGAATTCATTACCTGGGTTTCCATTCGCTCATGTCAATTCCAGATTTCAGCATCCGCCATCCAAAGTGCATAATGTGGTACATTTGTGCCTGACGTCCAAATATATTTTCCTTCGTTTATTTTCCTTATTTTTTTTTTATCTGCACGCTGTAGTTGAGTTTGAAAAAGGAAAAAACAACATTGTTTTGGCCTTATCTTTGTATACGTTATGCTCTGATGTATTTGTTGTAGTTTCTTTCTTAAAAGTGCACTTCTGTAATTTTGTTTATCAAAATGAAAGACGATTTTAAATGTAAATTGGTAAAGTGCTTTAGTTGACTGGGTAGTATGACATCAAATTCCTTTTCGCAAGACCCTGATGCTATGAGCATAAAGGAAATATTTTTTGAAAAAAGAAAATCGGGACGAATTTTATTCTCAGCGAATTATAGTGCAGCATGGAGCCGCAGATGGAGAGGATATCTACAAGTCCCATAACCAAATACATCTCTCCAACTTTCAGTCTGGAACGGAAACGCTAGGCTACCGTGTATTGCGTGAAGTCAGTGCACTTTAAAGTAACCCTAGGTGGCCGAAATTATTCGGAGCCCTCCATTACGGCGTCTCTCAGAGCCCACGTTGCTTTGAGAACGACAGGATGAGCATATAAGCCCGGTAAATATCCCTGATTCTGGCTATGCGTCTCGATCAGGGCAGGAAAACCCTACAGTACATCAAAACTAAACCACAGCGCCGCTTTCGAGCCGCCATAATCGCTGTCTGCTTCAGTCGAACAGTGTTCCTGACCTCCACCATTGCGAAGTGCTTCTCGCGATGCTTCGGTACCCTTCGTGTAAAGCTGTAGCAATGGTATTTTACTTGTCTGTGCATGCAGTCACTTCGAGACGTATGTTGCCTCAAGCAATAAGGCACATCTTAAGAGTGCGGTGTCGTTCAGATTATGGGCAAAGAAGCGCGAACTGGTGCATGACAACTTGCTCTGTGTAAAGACTCTTAGAGGTTGTGGACCGAAGACCTTTCAGCTGTGTTGAAACACCGGTGTTACAACAGCTGTTGAAGTTGCGTGACTGGCAGGTCGGACAGTTTGTCCTTTCATAGAGAATGACAGCAGGAGAGAACTGCTTCTTGCGTATCGTCCAATTCATTCGCAACTTTCCTGCATGAAAATGTGACAGTTCTAGAAGACACGTTGTTGCCGGGAAGCGACTGGCTTGTATGAACGACAGTAACTCTTGGATTGTGTGTGTGTTCTTGCAGGTCGTGCGCGACTTTCACCCCTTTAGCGTAACAAAGAGCTTGTAGACTGTTTTGGCGCTGCAACAACTACTGGTTGACCGTAAACCTTCTTTCAGTGAGCTGTCCGGGTTTTTTTTTTTTTTTTTACTTAATCTTTACTTGCTCTCCTTTTTTTTTTTTTTTTCACCATGTCGCAATGTCACTACAAGAAGAACTGCTTCTTATGCCGCATATTTCAAACCGAGGACAGGTATTGGCTGCCTGCTTTGGTCACTTGGAACCTTATACAAGGTGTCTTGCGCAGTGACAGGCAGCGTGAGCAACCAGAGCAAGAAAGAAAGCAGGGAAGAGGCGAATGGAAAGGAGCTAGTCCGCTTCAGGCACGCCGCCTCCCCCCGACACTGCTTCTGCGGCTGCTTCGCCCCGCAGCAGATGAAAGCCAACGGGCTTGGCAGTTGTCGCTGCCGAAGCCTCGAGCGAGTACATAAAAGATGACGGCTGTCGGGGGACCCCGCACTTCGTCACTCGAACGGGACGTATGTACACTTGGCTGCGCGACGCGCTAAGCCACTGGAACGTCGGAGTGTCAGCTCGGACAGACCGCTTTCTGGCTAACTTCTTTTCGTTCCGTTTTCGTTCCGGTAGAAGGAAGCGTATAAAAAAATTGTAGTGGCCACTTCCCTGCCAATTTGTCTTGTAGTACTGCTGCGCCTTGCCCCTTTATCTTCTGTACACGTAAAAAGTGCTGTTGTCCGACACATAACTAACATTTTGGCGAACTTATCATTTTGCTGCATCATTTAGACCCCTTCCGGCTCACTTAGACCAAGGGTTTAAAACTACGTGCATGCTCTGCAAACATACAATTAAACGGGGACTGTTTTCAGTATGCCTTCCTCTGTATTCAACTTATCACTGGTGGTTACTCAGCGGTGTTATTAGAAGAAGTATAAGAACAGAGATAGTCAGTCAAAGAGAGCCAAATGTGTAATGTTATGAGACATTCAGAAAAAAAATGAGATGTTTATTGTGCCATAATACTCCTTAAATATTCCAAGCATGAATGCCTAATTTCAGCAGCACGTGTTGACAGTAGCCTTTTAAGAACGCCACTGCAGCTTTGTTTCTCATTATTAGGAACGTGCTTCTAGGAATTTTTCACATGCAGCCCTTGGTAGCTAAGCAAGTGATGGTCAGCTGTAGTCAAGGCGTCTGTTGGGATTATTTTATTTAATTTGCAAAGGTTTGCGCGCTTCATTCACAGCAGATTCGGCGTATTTTCTTAGCGCCCCGCTGCTTCAAGTTCTAAATGTACGTACTTAAGTGTGATCTAATGTCCGAATACTTCACTTATCAAATCTAACGTAAACCATCCACCAAGGTGCTATCCCTAGTCACCATATAGGCCTCCTATAAGACTCCAACTTCGCAAAACATAGTTCCATTATAGAGGGTTTTGGACCCTGAAACGTTCGAGAAAACATATTCGCAAGTAATATCGACCCCCTGCTATTCACCATAGGCCACTGAATTAGGCCATGTTGCACATTCTGGGTTTCTAATATTGTGTTTGTGCCCACAGCTTCTGGCGTGTGGTGGTTGCTGTCACATATTCTTTTTCTACTCTTCCACAGTTCCACCTGATGAACACCGGGAAGTTTATTTTTATTAGTCCGCTCTGGCGTTGGTGATAAAATGAGTGTTTGAGTTTGCGACTGAAGGTGCGAGCCTATCCAGCTTTCCTTTCTGGCGTTCTTCCTTCGAATAGGAGCTTCTCTAAGTATACTCCAGCAGTTAGTCTATATTTTCTTGCCACATAGTGCTAAACAGACAGGGACACAGCGAGACACACGGGACGGGTGCTAACTTACAACTGAACTTTTATTGTATGAAAAAGGCAATATAAGTACTTTTTTAACAATGAAGAAGAGACATAAAACGATTGAAAATACAAGGAAGCAATCAAACAGTGCTATCGTAGAGCGACGTTCACAGATTGGCAGAGAGAAATTGCATTTCTTTGTCAGATAAAAACACAGAGGCGGCACTGACGCACGTATCTTCTTTTTGGGATAGTATCTTAAACGCTTCTATGATTTCCCTGGTGAGCTGGTCTTTGTGGCAATCAATGACAGAAGAGCTTTTAAAATCAGAATGACAATCAGGACACTTTTTTGTTTAATCGTCTTTTTCTTTTTCATTGATGTGACCAGCCAGATGCCCTCTCGCACTATTCCTGACATCATTGTTATGTTCCCGTAACCTATCATTGAGGCATCTGCCTGTCTGCCTTATGTATTTCCGGTCGCATTTTAGTAGGATAGAATAGATTACATTCTTTTTACGTGTGACATGTCGGTCTTCGTGCTTCTTTTTACAACTTGTGGCTTTATTAGGACGAGGGCTCACGCGATTACATAGGTTTGATAACTTGCCGGGAGCTGAGAACCCCAACTGTACTTTCCCATGGCTCATTATCCTCTTAAGATTATGGGAAAGTGTGTGGCAATAAGGAATAACTGTCAATTTTTGTTGCCTGGTGTCGGCTCACTAGGTTCGGCTTTTCCCAACTCAGACAAGGCATGCTTCAGCAAAGTCTGAGTGACAGATACCAGAAGATACGGCGGGTAACCTGCTCCCAGTAGCCTCTTGCACTGATTATGACAACTAGATGCCTTACAATGTGTACAGGACTTTTTGAGTGCATTGGAGAAGCATAGGTTTGCAATAGTCCATGGCTGCCTGCAAATCGAGAGTGCTTGGATTCTACATTCGACACAAGTTTCTACCGTCTGAACTGCCGTGGTGGTTTGGTGGGTATACACCATCCCAAGGACACGGTGTCAGGATATGCAGGATCATGAGATCAGAATGGCAGGACATAACTCGCCTTCACACGAACGCTCTGCTCCTGCGACTGCAAGCTGTGTGTGGCCCTTATCGGAGCACACACGCCTTTCGGTAACACCTCTTCATCGCAGGAAGGTCCACTGAAGTTATCTTGAAACGATTCCTGCCGGCTCTGAGGTGTCTGCTCCCTACGAAGGCATCCACAGCGGTGAGCAACGTCTACTGCAAAGATGAAAATTCCCTTCCTCGTGAAGTGTTCAGTGCACTTGGACTAGGACCAAAGTTCGCTGTTCCCCCCAAAAAACACCCCCAGAACTGCTCGCAATGGTTCACCACGCCTCCCGTCTTGCTCCCGACTCAGAGAAAGACAGATGCATTTCCGAGGGTATGGACGCTGGGAAGCGGTATGGGCATGCCAGTTGTAATATTCCTATTAGCCCCACAGTCTCCTATTTAAGAGAGAACTCGCTTTGCTTGTTGATGTCCGACAAAAAAGGAGAATTTGCCGTGATACCTAAAGCCACCTTTGACTCCAAGGCCTCTTTGGCCATTAACTTGGTATTTGACAAGAAAAGTGTCTCTATAGCAGCTGTGAAAAAGAAAGCGATGCAGTTATGCTCCGAGTTGAACCTATGTGACCTTCAAAATAGTATAGAAAAAAGTGAAAATGATACTCTGAATATGCTTTTCGCAGCGAAAACCAATAAAGTTGATTGCCCCTTCGTGTAAATATATCCGAAAAAGGGTCATGGCAAAAATCGATATCGACCTTTCTCAAGAAGCAATTGATGCTGCTTGATGTTGAGGATCTGTATCTAACAAAAAGTTCCTATGACGTAGTTAAATTTCTGAAAACTAGAACAGATAGGTTACTCGCCTTTTCTATTGAAGTCAAAGATTTATATTATTCTATCCCCCCAGGCAAGTTACTTTTGTACGTAGAACAGTGCATAGACCGTCGTGGCTCGACAGTCTTCCAAAACGCCTCAGGTGTTTCGGTGCAAGGGTTCCTTGAACTGCTTACAATGTATACCTGTCCTCGACGTTTTGCTCCTGGGATGGAACCACCTTCAAAAAACCGGAGTTCTGATAGGCTCTTGCATCGCACCAATTTTAAGCGACATCTTTCTGGCTTCAGTGGAGAGGCAGTTAACTCAAATTCTAGAAAATTTCTCTGTGGTTAAAATATTTCGGTATGTAGACAACTGTTTGGTCTTGACGAATATGTAACTCAACAGGACTTTCATGCGACTGCACAACAAATCTTAAAACGCTTTAGCACGGCCTTATCTATTTTATTCCTGATTCTTGAAATGCCAGCAGATCTAACTATTCAATTTCTGGACATAAAGATACACCTTCAGGCACGTCACCCCTGCTGGTCCTATGAACCACGGTGCGAAACACCGGTCCTTCTGTTTCATTCGGCTCATTCTAAAATAGTGAAACGGGCTATTGCAAACCTATGCTTCTGCAATGCTCTCAAAAAGTCCTGTACGCATTGTAAGGCATCAAGTTTTCTTAATCAGTGCAAGAGCCTAAAGGGAGCAGTTTACCCGCCGTATCTTCTGGTATCTGTCGCTCAGACGTTGCTGAAGCATGCCTTGTCTGAGTTGGGAAAAGCCGAACCTAGTGAGCCGACACCAGGCAACAAAAATTGACAGTTATTCCTTATTGCCACACACTTTCCCATAATCTTAAGAGGATAATGAGCCGTGCGAAAGTACTGTTGGGTTCTCCGCTCCCGACAAGTTATCAAACCTATGTAATCGCGTAAGCCCTCGTCCTAATAAAGCCAGAAGTTGTAAAAAGAAGCACAAAGACCGATATGTCACATGCAAAAAGAATGTAATCTATTCTACCCACTAAAATGCGGCCGGAAATGCATAGGGCAGACAGGCAGATGCCTCAATGATAGGTTACGGGGACATAACAATGATGTCAGGAATTTAGCAGGGTAGATCTGTAGGCCAGTTGGTGAGACATAAGGAAAATAAAACCGCAGCAAACACAGCACGGAGGCCCTGTGTTGTCTCCAGCCTCCGTCCTGTGTCTGCTGCGGTTTTGTTTTCCTTGTGTCAGGAATGGTGTGAGAGGGAATCTGGCTGGTCACATCAATGAAAAAGAAAAAGATGATTAAACAAAAAAGTGTCCTGATTGTCATTTTGATTTTAAAAGCTCTTCTGTCATTGATTGCCACAAAGGCCAGCTCATCAGGGAAATCATAGAAGCGTTCAATATACTATCCCAAAAAGAAGATACGTGCGTCAGTGCTGCCTCAGTGTTTTTATCTGACAAGGAAATGCAATTTCTCTCTGCCAATCTGTGAACGTCGCTCGACGATAGCACTGTTTGATTGCTTCCTTGTATTTTCAATCGTTTTATGTCTCCTCTTCATTGTTAAAAAAGTGCTTATATTGCCTTCTTTCATGTAATAAAAGTTCAGTTGTAGGTTAGCGCCCGTCCCGTGTGTCTCGCTGTGTCCCTGTCTGTTTAGCGCTATGTGGCAAAAAAACAAAAAAAAAAAAACGTTCACCAACTCGCCCAAGCTTCCATCCTAGTCTATATTGTTTGCGTGGAGGTAAATTCCGTTGTTTAGAAGCCATGCGCACACAAGCCCAGGCGCGAACACTGTTGAGGCCTCACGTTTTCTGGCACCACAATTAGGACACCGTCACTCGAGCCAATGCCAAAAAAAAAAAAAAAGGTTAATGTCTTTTTTGCTTGCCTCTCAATGCTGTAATTACAATGTTTCCATCATTGCTTCAATAGATGTAATATATGAATCACGCATACGGCTGCTAAATGCACATGGTGTCCCACAGAATGCTTGGATAATATTGGTTCTTTCCTAGCTTTGGAAAATCTGGTATGGTTTGTAAGAACGTTGAAGGGGCATATCTAATTTACCTACGTTCGAGAACTTGTCGAAATGATCGGTTATTTGAGCGGCCAATGTATTGTCTTTTCCGGAGCGTAGCAAACTAGAACAAGAAGAAACAGGTCTGCAAGGCTCGCCGAGCTGAGCGCTCCGTTATAGGTTATCTAAGTAAACTTCTACTACGTACTCGGTAAGCAATAATGTGTATTAACATAACCAGGAGGATAAAAAGAATGAGCCAGGTAGAGAGCGCCATTAGTGTGTTTAATATTAGGAGACAAACATAGGACCGGAAACTTACCCGGACCCTCCAAGAACATAGGAAAGTGCGGGTCTCTATCTCTTTTCGTGCCTAATCTCTTGTTTTAGTGTACTTTCTTTCAGGATGGTGCGCTAGACAGTGCTTCGTCTAGTGAACGCACCTGAGCTACTCCCACGGCCTTGCATTTTACATTGACTTGATTGATTAGCGAAAGTCAAGTAGCCCTCAGGCTGAGCTCTTGATCTTTGCTTCTCGTCATCATCCCATTCACTCTATCTCGGCCTTTGATGTCTACAGGCGCGCCGTCGAAAAAGCCTGTCTTTCCACCTAGCGCCCGTTCTTCTTACGTGGGTGGCTGCAGTGTTTCATGCATACTGGAGCCGCTTATAGCTGCTTTTTTTTCATTGGCACGCAAGTGATCTCTCTCGAAGGCAAGCCAGCTTACACACTGCAGTGATAATATCAATGGCGCAACAGTGATTTATGCGTGCTTTATAGCGAAAATTAAAAAAAAGCAGTGACCTACCAGCTAATACCGACGACGGCAACTTTTTGCTTTGGAACTTCTGTAACACGCGTTTGGCTTCTGATTTCGTTTGGAATCATATATCTGGTATATCATATATCTGGCGGTCGTCAGAAATAAGACTGATAGCTTTGATGTTCTGCGCTTGGCCGCTATTTTTCCGGTTCGGTTATGAAACCATTAAGCTTTTACTTCCCCCCACTGGCGGCCGTGTACATAACCTATATGAAAGGCAAGAAACCTAAAGCAAGCATTCATTGCTTAGCCATTGACGGTCGTTAAGACGAGGAAGTAGAGGATGGGAAGGTTTCCAGATAGACGCAAGGGCGGGCGGTTGTCTAAGCGGGGCGCGAAGACCCGAAGCCATCCAGGCGCGATGATAGCTGTTCCGCACGAGGCTGGCAGCCAGGCGGGCAACCCGGCGGGCGTCTGTCATTTCGGCAGCCCGGCTCGGTGCATGGGAACTCATTCGCTTGATGAGGCGAAAGAAAAGCCGCCCAGCAGTGCGGGGCCCAGCCGCTCAAGAAAGCGGCCCCTGGGCTGCGGCCCGCTAATTAGGAGCAATTACGCTGCCGACTCTTTCATTTCATCTAGCAGAAGGCTCTCTTTGTTAATGACGTGGTGCTTAGCTGGCAACATTAAATTATAAATTTGAGAGGAGAGCTTTGGCGCCCTCCCGCGTCAGGCCGAAAAACCAACGCGGGGCTCCCTCTCTTGACCCCCGCCTACCTTTGCGCACAGGACTCATGTGCCACGCGCGCGCCTATTTTCACGACCTTATCGCGATGAAATCATGAAAAATGCACGAATACCGGGAGAGACCAACCAGCGCCAACTCGCAGAATCTCAATTACGTTCGCCGGACGGTGCCGTGCCAAGAGCAAGAAGGTGAACGCGAGCGCTGCCTGCTTAACTTCTTTTTGCGCGGCTCTGCGCTGCTGCCCTCGGCGGCCCGCGCGCCTTTCGGGCGCGTGTTGCCGCCTTCCTCGGCTGAATGAGTGAGAGGGATCATTAAGGGGAAAGCACGGAGAAAATGAGCCTGCCGTGTTGTTTAACAGCGGCAAGGCTGCGCTCTAAATGACCAAGACAGTCAGTAGAACACACGCGACGGGTGAAGTTTGAGATGTGTATACATAATACAGAAAAAAACAAATAACAAGGTGCAGATCGGACGGACGACGGGCTAGTTAAATACCCTCAGCGAAATTGTTTTAACACGCTCTTTAAACGGCCGGACATTACAGAGTATCGCTACCATAGGGGCCGGACGCGGCAATGAAGTTTTTCTTCGCGTGTTTCTGGGACGTTAGAGGATGTGCGTGAAATTGCTTTGCCACGTTTTCAGAAATTTTCGATCACGACGCTGGTTTCGCGAGCTGGCTTTATTAGATGAAGGCTCCTTTCCTGAACATATACAGTGGTATATGGCAGCGTATACGGTACAATTAGAGGATCGAAATAAATCTTGGAATGATTTTTAAGCAAGTGTTAACAGAACGCCCACAGAATATGTTTAAGGAGTTCCTTCAGTTGTGTAGTTTCCACTAACTTTAAACGACTTTAAGCGATTAAAGACCCGTCCAAGGTGCCACCGCCCGGAAACGGAGATCGCACTCGCTCATCAGCATTCTGATGAATGCGGTGGTTCCGTGAAGGAAGGATTCGTAAATGCACCGTCTTTGGAAGGTGTACGCTGAATGTGCTAGTATAGTTATTCACATGTCCTATTTCTTGCTTACTTGCTTTGATTAGCAGGCCCTCAAGACTCTAATTTGTGCACATTGGCACCAAATTTGTTCTCATCAATATTAAGCGCATAGATTTCTCATAATTTGAAAATCTGGAACGTAATCCACATTGGTTGAATTTAATTAAAGACAATATGGATGTCCCCTTTCTTCTTTTTATTTCCCTTGCGCTTGCCGAAGTACAACCTTTTCCCTTTGAATCCTCATTTTTCACTTTGAAAAACTTCCCCTAATCATGTCATCACCACAGGGCGCAGGCAACTTCAGGTAAATAATATGTGCGGAAGAAAAACGTTTTGCAGAGACACCTAAGACCGGTTACGTGTCAGAATAATAAATCATTTGATTACTTTGCATAGCATTACTTAGTAAATGCTGAGTCATGCTACGTTGCATGACTATGAGCGATAAGTCACGAGCTAACTCTACTATGCACAATGTTTGTACAAATTACATTGCCTTGCTTTTTAAAGGGCTGAGCCATGCTATAGGCGACCAATGAGTGTCCGGCCATGACGACCATCTTTGCAGAGGCGTGCCCTTGAGGACGACGGTGACTGCAGGTTGGCAGGAGCAACATAGATGTAAAGTCCCGCTTTAACCGAACTATATGAACGCGCTTATTGGGTCTAGAAATGGCGTGTCTGAATCGGGAAACAAGGGTTTCGGTGGGTGCGATTCCTTTTTCAAACGTGCTGCTTAAGATGACAGCTCCAGCCGATGCATAGCCGCGAGACGTGCTCTCGTGCGCACGTAACCCGGTGCCCCGCAATTTTACCTGCCTACCATCACCTGCCAGAGCGATGCTCGTGATTTCCGTGACATGGACTACGCCGCCTTTTTATGCTAATAGAATATAAAAAAAATTCTGATTAAAAGTACTTTCGGATCCCGTTCTAGTGTGTAACACCGAATTGTAGCCCCCCAGCCAGATAGTGCTTATTTTAATCCTCAAGGCTCTTTGTATAGGAGAACAGTTCGCAGACGCCCTAGACGTTTTTTTCTTGTGTTTTGTAACTTTCGGGTGGCCCCAACAAAATGAAGCGCCTGAAGCGAAGGCTCACTCCAGCACTCCAAGAGGGAAGGTTGCGTCGCCACTCACACAAGTTATCTGCGAGCGAATCGAGACCTCTATCCCGCCGGTGAAAAAACCCCAAAACCACAATCCCTGATTGGCGTTGTGCCCCCGAGTCTCAACTGCCCACATATGTCCTGGTTAACGTCCGAGAGCATTCGCAGCGATTCTCTTCGTCAGTTCCCCACCGCTGTCAAATGGCCTTCTCCAGAGACGGCGTTACAACCGTAGGAACGCCCAGGCAGTCTGCAAGAGGACGGGTGGGGCCTAGTCAACGCGAGAAGACAGAAAGTGAAGTAAGAAGACCCGGGGCGGCATGCGCACAGACAGAAAGGGAAAAGCGGCGTACGGACCAGGCGTGCCGCCCCAGAACGACCCGCCGCGAATCTGGAAGGACTCAAAGCGGTCCCGAATGAACCGGACGTGCGCGGCTGGTCCACGCTAGGGCTGCCGAGAGCTGCTCTCTTTACAAGCTTCGGAAAAAACCGCTGCGCAGGGAATGCAGCGACAACGCCATTGCACCGCGCGTGCAAAATAAAAAGGGAGAAAAAAAAAAGAAACGGACGGGCGCTGGGGCAAAGCGAAAGAAAGTAGGAGCAGAGCGATGGTTTCGCCAGCAGTCGCCATTGTTTTTCGTTACGCCGCTGCGCTTTCTGGCTCCATCTGCGGACTGTCATTGTACCCTGCGGCATTTCTCGGCGCGGCTTCCGCGGCATGCCTTCTCGGAGGGGGCCGCATCCCTCTCTCCGACTGCCTGAGGTGCAGATGGTTGGCCAGACGAGCGTCGCCGAGAAGAGGCTTTGGCACCCAACTGCTCACCTCCGCGTCGCCGTCGCACGCGGTTAAGCTCGGAAAGGCTGTAGCCATTTTTCGCTCTGAGAACGCTCGCCAGTGATTTTCGCAAGCTCTTAACGGCACTAGGTACGAATGCCCTTTCCGCAGGACTCTAAAAAGTGCGTTCGGTACTTCGGCGACGCGTATATGTCTGTATGAGAGCAACTATATAACGTGCGAAGCTCAGTAAGATCTCCTCGTTCGAGGGAGAATAAAGTGTCAAACAGAAACCCAGGCGGGCAGATGGGAACATTTACTATGTGTCATCGACAAAACTATAGAGGAAGTGAAAGAGAAGCTTTCTTGAGTGTAGTGATGAAAGGCATGATATGACATTCCCGCTCACCGCAAAATATTCTTGAATATTTAGAAAGCGTTCGCTGTTATTTATTAAATTTCTCGAAAAGAACCTAACAGCAGGACGGTGCAGGGTGCTTACAACGGGACTGAAACCGCAAACTACAACTGCATCTTTTGCGGCCCTTATTGCTGTAAAGCTTGGGGATCACATTATTTTTCCAAGGGCGCAACAGTGTCGTAAAGACTCATGCGTCAAGAGTAGCTTCAGGTAGTACGATTTACCGGCTGTACTTCAACATAGGTGAAAGGAATAAATTTGAAAGAGACATAAGCTCCGGTTTTAAGAGTATACTACGACAGCTTTAATGACTCCTGTCTCTAATATTTTTCATCCTGAAGCCGTTTGAACCAATGTTCGACTCGAATGTGACTCCTGAGCCGAGCCTGAAAAAGAACTTGAAAAGCGTCATCACAAATCTGAACCGAACCCGAAAATAGTCCTGCACAACACTGTGATTTTGTCACGGTGTTGGCGACTAGGGCTAGTTTATCAGAGCCGGTGCAGGTGGAATACGTCTGGTACGTCCTGCGAGTCCGGAGCCGATTCACTTCGTCCTTTTTCTCCGAGCGCCACTTCAACGTCTTTCTCTCCGAGCGTCCCCTGGCATTCCTCCCTCCTTAAGCGTGACGCACACGGCACACGTGCACACAGGTGGACAAAAGCAAATGAAAAAAAAAAAAAAAAAGAAGTTTGCAGATGCCGTCTTTCAGTTACCGCGTAAAATACGGCTTCATGCGTAGGACATGAACTGTCTCTGGACGAGGTAGCCGACGGCCTCTCTGCTCTGGGCCATCTGGGAGCACCTCATAGTTAACGTCGCTGAGGCGCCGCAAGATTTTATATGGTCCGAAGTAACGGCAAATCAGCTTTTCTGATAGGCCACGGCGTCGAACAGGAGTCCACACCCACACCTGGTCCCCGGTGCTGTAGGAAGCTTGTTTGTGGCGGAGGTTGTACCGGCGTGAATCCCTGTCCTGTTGCTGGGCGATGTGGACGCGTGCTAGTTGGCGTGCTTGCTCAGCATCTTGGGCAAAGTGTTCGGCGTCGGTAGAAAGTTCGGTATCTGTTTCGCAAGGGAGCATTGCGTCCAGCATCGTCCGAACCTCCCTGCCGTAAACTAGGCGAAACGGCGTGAAGCGTGTCGTCTCTTGGATTGCCGTATTGTACGCGAATGTCACGTATGGTAGGATAGCATCCCAAGTCTTGTGCTGGGCGTCGACATACATCGCCAGCATGTCCGCAATGGTCTTATTAAGCCTTTCCGTCAGCCCGTTCGTCTGCGGATGGTAAGCAGTAGCTTTTAGATGCGCCGTACCGCTGAGATGAAAAACTTCGGCCATCATTTGTTAAGTAAAGGCAGTCCCTCTGTCAGTAATAATACAGGTCGGAGCACCGTGCCGCAGCATGATCTGGTGTACAAAGAAATGGGCAACTTCAGATGCTGTACCACTAGGTAACGCTTTGATCTCGGCATATCGAGTCAGGTAGTCTGTGGCGATGATTATCCAGCGGTTGCCCCCGGAAGACCGAGGGAAAGGACCGAGAAGGTCCATGCCGACTTGATCAAACGGTGCGCGTGGTGGCGTTATGGGCACGAGGAGGCCTGCGGGCTTTGATTGCGGAACCTTCCGACGCTGACATTGCCGACAGCTCTTAACATAGCGCTTGACAACAGTGGCAAGGTTGGGCCAGTAGAATGTCTTTCGTATCCTAGCAAGTGTGCGAGTATAACCCAAGTGGCCAGAAGTGGGTTCATCGTGGCACGCGGAAAGGATTTCCTCTCGCAGAGCTGCGGGTACCACGAGGAGGTAGGTTCTCGATTCGGATCTAGAGCTGTGCTTATAGAGTACACCACTTCTCAGGCAGAAAGTTGATAGGCTCCGAGAAAAGCACTTAGGTATTGTGGCTGGCTGACCTTCTAAATAATCGATCAGGGCTCGTAACTCTGGATCAGCACGCTGCTGATGAGACATATCTGAAGCATCAACAAGCAGAAAATAGTCCTGCACAACACTGTGATATGTTTTCATCTGCGTGCAGTCTTATTTCTTCCTCCTCTTGTCACCTATAAGCACACGACGACAAGCAGAACCTACATTAGCCAACCTCTGTGGTTTCTTTCTTACACAGTCTCTCCTCCTCCTGTGCTTTTAGGCGCTCGAGAGAAGGCTAAGTTATAATGTCGAACTATATTGTACTATACGCCACTAGATAAAGATATAGAAGCAGCTTTATTTCGCTACACTGTGAAAGAAAAACGATAACAGCGGCTTCTATGCCTATGAAATACGCTGGAAGTCCCGATCTTGCACGCTAGAAGAAAGCGCCCACTGTCTACCATATGTTTCGGCAAAGAGGAAACTAGAAAATAAAATAATGAGTTTAAATGTGTAGATGCTGGAAACATTTTCACTTACTATACCACGTGCACGTTGTAGAAATGCAACCATTGCGGAGTCACCTTTCTTATGTATCCCGCTGTTGGAGAGTATCTCGGCAAATCGCACCGACCCTCCTTCCCTTCTCCCCTTATTGCAGGACGAAGTCATTCAGTTTCGAAGGCCGTCAGCTACTGACAGCACGAAGTCGCTACTGGTCTCCCACCACCAGAATTCGAAATGAAAAATGATAGGCCAACAGCTTATAACTAATACCACTCCCATGATTATGATGGTGGCATTGAGAGCTGTCAGACTTTCGTGAACGCGAAATAAGCAGCAATGAATAACCAGCTGGGGAAAAAGAAAAAAAAAAGAGTTTATTTCTGGTTTGTGCACGCTGGGGGGGGGGGGGGGGACGACAGAAGGAATTTAATTTCAGCGTTTAAACAAATCAGTTTGTTACTGTTCGGTGACCACATGATGAAGTTATTCTACACGCCATTGATTTATTGCTTCCAACGTGCCTTGTCTCGGACAGCGCTGAATGCTGTGAGTTGATGAATCAATTAGATCTTGCGAGCCCAATGCATTCAGGGGCAAGCCAACAGGGAAGTACTAGCTGCTACCACCAGTAATTCTTTATTGAGTTTCATACGCGAACAGAAAGTAAGTTTCATTAATCACATTACTGGGACGAAACCTCACATCATAAATAACAGAGCGTTCGGCCTCCCCTCTCGGTACACGCGTGCAAAACATGAATAAAACAAAGGCAGCTTGGAACTGGCCCAAGGTAAGTTGCTCGCGAATGTAAGTAAAGCACCTGGACTGAAGCTGTACCGACCAGCTACACACTCTTAGGGCAAGCAAACCAAATGTGCAGCGCCAATTGTGCTTAAAATGCGTGCGCAGCGTGGCGTGAAAGCATCGGCGTATTTTTTTTTTTTTTATTCTTCTTCTTAACGGATCCCGGTGCTCTTTCAGTTGCCTACAGTGATATTTTTATTTGCTTGCTCTTCTCATTCTCGCTTCTTGACGACCCGGCTGATGGAAAGCACGCGGGTGGCTTTTGATGCGAGCGTTTTACGTGTCATTTATCTTAAGAGCATCCTCCACTGACGGTTCATTAGCCGGGCTAATTCAATAGACTGTACGAAGATCGCTCGAGTAGGCTTTCCAAAAGAACCACGGTGCTTCTTGTGCCGCGCACAGCTTGGGCACTATTTTTCCTCATCACGGCGTGAAAGTCAACACAAAAGGCAAAAAAAAAAAATGACTGACAAATCCAGGGATACGAGAAATGGGACGCCCACACACACACACACACACAAAGAAAAGAAAGATAGCAGTGAAGTGGGAAGCTGAAGCAAATTAGGCGTGTACTGTCTTCAGTGCACGCGTAGTACGATAGGTGACAGTCTTGGCAATCACTGTCGCGCCGTAAAAGAAAGCAAAAAAGAGGAAAAAACTCCCGTTCGTTGTATTGTGCTCGTGGCCACAGAAGCGCAAGAGCAATCGCTGTGTCGATGACAACCAGCCCGTTTTCTGCTTTTCCGAGTAACAAAAAGAAGAAATTAAAGCGCTCCAACTTGCAAGTCCCAAGCGAATGTCATCCTCACTGGCTGACAGGAAAACTGGGAACTGGGTAGTTTTCCGCTATGACCGAGGCTACGGCGCACTACGGCGCTCATGCTTTCCGGAGACTGTCCCACCTGCAGCTTCTGCCATGGAATTGCACCGGAAACGAAACCTCCGCGTGTACTAAGATTTCAGTCAGAGCAGTTCTTCGTTCAATAACAAACGATTTCACCATCCGTAAAGGCGATCGTAGCACGTATAGGATGATTGAATGCACAGTAATCGCACTGATAAGAAAAGAGCAAGTCGTGATATTTTTCCTTTCGCCCTCTTACTTTTATTCGGTCTCCTCATTAGCCATACCACTTTTCTTCAAAGTGGGCTGGGCTTGGAATAAGCTTGCGGGTCACGTGACCCTAGTGAATCTGGCCCAGGATATATCCTCGATGGTTAGAGTTCCGACTCAATAAACTCTCTTTTTTTTTTTACCTCAATTTCCATGGGCGAAGTAACAGCGGATCCTGTATCGTCTGCTGACGTTCTGCTGCACTTCGTTCGAGAAGGTCCGACTTCCGTGGTGAGGACGTGATCCCGGAATAGTAACGCCAATGAATTTCATTTTACTCGCGACAATGCACGACCTGTAGGATAATGCCAGAGCGACCGCAAAAATTTCAGTGACATTTGAATATCCTTAATAGTTAATAAGATAGCACCGCCGGATGAAGGGTTGCCGAGGGATGGACTGATGAAGTGCTAATTGATAGCCTTAGTTAGTAGTGATAATTATGCACTAGCATATGGCTACACCGTAATGCAGTATGCAATTACTAAGTGGTCAATTTAAGTGCATGGTGATACTTAGGACTGCTACTTAATTGTGCTAATTAGTAGTCCTAATTTTATCTAGGTTTAGTGTTCATATGTAATGTTTGGCTGCCGTCTAGTCTACAGTATGAGACTGTTGCATCCAAAATGAAAAATTGACCGTGACTCGATGATGGCCCACGTCAACTGAACAGATGGTCTACCTTCGCCCAAGCTCGGGCCAACAAGGTTGGACCAAGCTCGCTTTTCGGTTATTGACCTTAGACCGGCCGATCTAGTAGGCCCATGCTGGCCGCATGTATGCCCGATGTCGACAAAGAGCCTAGTAAACTACATCCCCATATGATTACCAAGGTGGGACCCAGGTCGGCGGTTTATCTTGCAGAAAACGTCCACCTAGTCATTCAAAACGTTGCCTGAGTAGTTCGAAATGTCAATCCGTAACGTTGCCAACAAAACAAGCGCCTTCTTCGTGAAAAAAGTGATGACTCTCCGGATATTCTGCAAAGCTGACAAGAATACCGTGACTGTTCAAAACAGCAGATTACAAGGAGCATATGTCTGGCAGTGAACATCATTAGCACAACCAAGGTAGCCAGGCCCATCACATCAATTGTACTTGAAGCAATGAACCAAACAAACACTAAGAAATAAGACACCACCGCGCTGCGCGCGCGCGCGCACACACACACACACACACACACACACACACACACACACACACACACACACACACACACACACACACACGCGTCTAACAGCCACTTCTAGCGAGCTTATCACCCCCCACATGATTGGTGCGCTCATTTCAGTGCCCATGACCCTGTCTAGTCGAGTAAGTTATTTCAATAAATTTTAAGCTTGCGATGGCGCAAATGAAAAATAAAGAAGGCATACTCATGTTGCTGATAATTTTTATTTAAAAGCTTTGCTCTGCCGCCGCCTTTGTGCCAACATATACAAATGCATAGACTAAATAACACACTTGCTAGTTGGCCAACTTCGTGGGCAGCGGACCGCGGCCTTACTTTAGGCCATGTTTGGCGACGAGCATTGGGCGCCGACTAATTCCCTACTATTTGCCGATATGTGGCTGGCTCAAAGTACTTGGCCAACCTCTTGGGCAGCCAACCGCGGCCCTAGACTGGGCCATGTTTGTCTGCCGAGTGTTGGGCGCCGACTAATTTTCTGCCATTTGCCGATAGTTGGCTGAAAGTCTTTAGCTACCTATTCACCAGCGTAAATTAGTAGCCAACCAGGGCCCACCTTTGGACATGCATTGACTGGCATAGAATCCCGGCTGCTGAGCTCGGTCCAGTCGTTTACCGACGGTCAGCCAATTTCTGTCAGGTCAAGAAGCCTAAACTGTTACACTGAACCAATGGTCCTCGGAGGTGTAGATGTTCAACTCCGCTTGACCACATTTTGTTGCGGAACCCTGTCGTGCCACCTGCAAACATCCATCCCGTGGGCCACCTGCAAACTCGAATACGGCATTCCCTAATTGTTCAAGCGGTTGAGTACATCACATGTTCAAGCGACCCTCCGAGTGCTTGCGTTCTGCGGTGTGTGTGACATCACGCGATCACGGGATCCGTCTCTGCCAATCAGGAAATTTCAACAACGGATTTTTCAGGAATGTGGATAGTAATGCTGTCGTTTATGCCATTTAGCTGAGGTTGTGACCCTGCGTAATCCATCACAGTTCTCCAGAACCCGGTTAAGGGACTTGCCAACCGCCTCTGCTGAACGGCTTGTCGTTCAGCAAGGACATTCCCTGATTAGTCGAGATTTGATGACGTCAGATGGTTACATGACCTGGACGAGGGCTGATTAGTCGGTGGTGTATGTGACCTCATGAGCATGCGTGACCTCTTTCAACCATTTAGGCTATTTCTTGACACTTCTCGGGGAGGTTTGTTGCGACAACTTTAAAAACATCGCATTACGCCTATCTAGAACAGCCGTCACATACCAACGGCTGTGGTCTGCATTCGTTCAGGAAAAGCTGTTATTTGGGCGATTAATCCAGAAGCCGAGAAGCAGGAATGTTTTGAGCAAAATGCATCCGCCCTCGTCCGGCGTTCTTGTCGGTGCAATCATCATCATCATCATCATCAGCCTGACTATACCCACTGCAGGGCGAAGGCCTCTCCCATGTTTCTCCAATTTACCCGGTTCTGTGCTAGCTGCATCCACTTCACCCCTGCGAACTTCTTAACCTCATCCGCCCACCTACCTTTCTGCCGCCCCCTGCTACGCTTTCCTTCCCTTGGAATCCAGTTTGTTACCTTAAGCGACCATCGGTTATCCCCTCTCCGCACTACATGTCCTGCCCATGTCCATTTCTTCTTAATTTCCACTAGACTGTCGGTAACTTGAGTTTTTCTCTGACCCACTCTGCACGCTTCCTATCTCTTAATGTTACCCATACCATTTTTCGTTCTATAGCCCTCTGCGTTGTCCTCTGCGGTGCGATAGCGTATAGGATTTATTGTGACGTCGCGGGATTTGAGCGCGATGAAAGCACACTGTTGTGCCGTCTTCGCCGTATAGGAGTTGGCTTCGCACTTGATACCGGTGACCGGTGTAACTGGACTCTGGAGCTCATCGCGTGCACTGTAAACTATAACCTACGGAGGTTTCATAGGGCACTGCCCGGCCCTCGTCTGGTCTGAGGCATCGAGGTATTGGCCTATACACGAAAAATGGCCTATATGCCTTTCGAAAGAAAATCAACTGCTCGTCCTGTGTGCACACTCGCTTTATTATGTTCGAATTAAGAAGTTTCTTGGACGTGTGACAGCAGAAAAGTCTCTTCACCCCCTCAAGTTAGGCGGCATCGCGCAAACATTTCTACAGCATCTCAAATGTTCACTCACATGCCAGGAGCATATTACGAAAGCCGCATATTGCGGTTGTCCCCCAGTGGAAGTTATTAGCCCTCAGGGGAATAATGCGCCTTCATCTCAGGCATACGTACTTCATCCCATAACTAACTCTCAGCGTTTTAAAACCTAGCAGACCTCTTCAGCCAATCATGTCAATGCGTTAGGCGTTTTCCTCCGGGCTGCGTCGTCTGCTCGAGGCGTATGCAGATATGACTGTAAAAAAAGTAAATATACGCTGTACACGTACGTACCATACCCAGACAAGAACATTTGGAATGTTTTGAAAAGTTGCGGTACGTTGCGCTGTTTGTCACATCCGCACCTTTAGTTAAGAGTATGCGAACGGGGCCATGGTGACAATTTCAGCATAGTAGCACCATCTGGTTTTTGGACTGAAACTATTTTTGTCAACGGACAGACTTTCTTATTCAGGCCTATGAGAGGCCAAATAAAAAAAATTATATATAGATATTTTTGCTCCAGGATTTTGCTGTAACTGAGATAAAGCCAAACGAAAACTCGGTGCACCGTTTATGATAGTGAACGTACTGAGAAACCCAATAGGAAGTCACATCGAAGCGAGACGTCCTGCTTTGAAACGCGCCGCATATTGTCACCGCCATTTTATCTCTCTCAAGAGCCGCGAAAGCTAAACTCTAGAAGCAGCTCATGAGACGCAAGCGCACGTCAGGGCTCGATTTGCAGTAGCGTTTCTCGACTGCGCACTTCAATGCATGTTATCCCATTTATTCGTATGCCATTTTATAATGGCAGTACTTTCCGCAGCGTCATAATGTCGCCTCTGCAC
The DNA here is from genome assembly GCF_055883805.1 of Amblyomma maculatum. NCBI lineage: Eukaryota > Metazoa > Arthropoda > Arachnida > Ixodida > Ixodidae > Amblyomma > Amblyomma maculatum. The sequence continues at coordinate 25,059,440 of NC_139344.1, forward strand.
TCATCGTAGCATTGGTAGGAATGAAGGGAACTACTGGAGTGGATTATACGTGGTCGAAGCCAGAAAGCGCTTCCTTCGTTGCATCGACATGGCCCACAAAAACACTGATACATGGCGAGCCTGTGAGACGGCTTGGGTCTAGTTTTTACACAGAGGCCACAACTTCTGCGCTTACTTTTCCCTGCTAGGACGCCCTGGATTATTTGAATCGAGCAAGTGACCAAGTTGCATATACCTGGTATCCTTGTGAAATCCCGTATGCCACAAGCTACGATACTCCAAACTAAGCCTCACAGAATGAATAAAACGTACACAAAGGAGACCCAAATCTTCAGTGACGGCTCCTTTCCTTGCAAGACGAGAAACGCTAGAGATGAAAGCTGGGCTTCTCTTGCGGACTCTGAGTGCTGTGTATCACCCCCAATTCATTTAGAACTACTGTTCATTCTTTCTTTATTAAAACCCTTTTCTGCACGCTTCCGCAGAAAAAAAAGCATTAAAGACATTTTCTTCGTAACCGGCCTCATCAGTGCAGAAAACTGTATCGGTGGCTTTCTTGCGTGCCCCGCCGGGGTGGTGCAGTGGTAAGACGCCCGACTACTGTGCCGGAGTTCCCGGGTTCGAACCCGACCTCGGCGGCTGCGTTTCGATGGAGGCGAAACGAAGTGGCGTCCGTGTGCTGTGCGATGTCAGCGCACGTTAAAGATCCCCAGGTGGTCGAAATTACTCCGTAGCCCTCCACTACGGCCCCCCTTTCTCTCTATCCACTTTCACTCCCACCTTCCTCCCTTCCCTTACGGCGCGGTTCGGGTGTCCACAGAGCAAGTGTGACAGTTACTGCGCCTTTCCCTTCCTGTGAACCAATTTATTATTATTATTATTATTATTATTATTATTATTCTTGCGCCTTCAGAAACATCTTTTTTTTTTTTTTCTTTAAGACGCCCTCCTCTTTTATACACTGTTCGAATTGCAATTTGGGTTCCTTGGCGCAATTATAATGGTGTATTTTAGTGCGCACGTCTCGGAATTCAGAAACACCGGTCGAAAGGTTACCCGCAACCCTCCACAGTCTTTGAAACCTGCAGAGAGAGCAAAGCCCGAAAACCGCTCACTTAACTGTCATCGAACACGACATTCGGTTACAAATATATAAAAAGGTTCCTACATACAAAGTGAAGAATCTCACTGGGGCAGCACGAAACTTTTAAAAACCTTTTTTCTTAACGATATCACGGAAACACCGGCAGAACCTTGTTATAATAATGCCGTCTGAAACATGAAGCAAAGAAAAAGCGGCTTCTGGTAACCACTCGATCTTGCTACTCGCATCAGTGCGTCCAGTTGAGAGTTCTTACTGCTCAATCATCATTACAAATAATCAGTTGATTTGGAGCCATTAGAGGCGTGGACCCCTCCTCCACCCTTTATCTTTACTAAACCTCCGATCTTGCGACCGATTCGCTGCCATTTTTTTCCCCTTTTCTTTTGTTGAGCCCATCATTGTGCCGGGAGGCCTGGCGGGTAATTTGGGGCGGATCTGCGGGAAATCGCTTCGATGAAGGATGTCGGGGTCCACGCACTGTCCGAGGCAGTCCGTCGCCGCCGCTTCATTGCTCACATCCTTGGTGTCCTTTCTGGTCGTATATTTGAGGCCAGTGTGCACGTCGCACCACAGCGGAACTTGCCCCCACTAAACTCAGAAATAGAAGCGAGCGCCGCTCCTCTCAAAGAGTGTCACCGCCGAGCCAAGGAACGGAGCTAGAAGACCGCGACGTATACGGAGACCGCGGAGGGTAGGCGAGGGAACCGGCCACGATTTGTCGTCGTCCTCCCAAACCGTCGCGGCGATTCGGAAGGACCTCTCGGACTATTTATGTTCTCGCGAAGTGCAGCGCTTGTTGTTGAATCAAACGACGACAAAAGAAGGCCAAGTTTGCCCTAAAGGCGGCGCAGCTGTGCGTGACTTGACGAGACGCCAAGCGCGCTCTTGACATGTTCCTGGTCGATTGATGTGCTGGCCGAATTTCGCGGAACCCACGCCGCTTGGAGAGCGCTTGCCACGAGCGCATAAAGGCGCAGTTGCAAAGGCCAAAGGAACCGTGCATGCAATGCAGCTCTGAGATAAGTTTTCGAAATGAGCCAAGTGACATGAAAGTATGATCTCCGATTTTCGCGTACGATTCCAGACATACAGACCTGAGGTACGCGAGAAAAGCGCTAAACATAAATGAAGTTGTCTCTATCAAGTTTATCGCTTAAGTGACGCTCTACTTTCACGCCTTTTCACGTAATAAGGACAAGCACAGCGAAGAAAGCGCCCCTGGCCTCTTCGAATTTATGGTTATTTTTTTTTTCCAAGTCAAGCACGTACTGCACACACTGCATGCATGTGTTTTTGATCTATATAAGATGTCTACTTCGTATTCTTTGGCATGCCAGCTTTAATTAATTGGGACATAGTAGCTATTAATCGGAAGGAACGCTACCTGACATGTAGATTGAAAGTGGTTGAAACAATAGTTAAACTGTGATTATGACATCATAAAATGTATGAATGGCCATTGTGCAAAAAAGAACATTAAATTAACTGAGAGCAATCCGATCGGGAATCGGAACTATGGCTCTTTGGTCGCATGTCACATACGCCAACGCCATAGGATATTCAGACGCCACCTCATGAAGCACTCCCCTTGGCGAGACTAGTGCCCGCCTCATAACGAAACGCTAGGTCTCGACACCAGGAATGATTTGTGCCTCGTAAGGTGACACCTATATGCAGTTTGTCGTGGATTGGCACGCGCTGGTAGGAGTCGCTAACTTTTGCTCATGATAGTACAGCCTGGGAATGCCGGCCGAGTCCGATCTGGTCGATTCCGTCTTGCGTAGGCGTGAGAACGTGCAGTGAGTCACGAATGTTCAGTGAGTCACAATGCGTGCAGTGAGTCGCAAATGTTAAAGCTGTAAACAGCGTGGCCAGCCTGGAAGATTATCGACGTTTGTATCGTGAACAGCTTTCAAATTCAGATTCAAATCAAGTTTTTTTTTTATTTTTATTTTTTTTGTCAGAACAACGTAGGTTGCTCAAACAAAAAGTGAAACGCGTTCACTTGATTGCATTCGAGCCGCCCTTTCATGACATACAGCAAAAACAAAGGTAATGTGGGCATTTACAATTTACACAACAAAACAACATTCTAAATTGTACAGAGCAAACCAAGTAAAATAAGATAAACAATGTCATTTTTTAAATTGTACAATTCTAGGTAAGTATGTAGAATGCAAGTCAGAGAAGTGAAACTGACGGGCTGAATTTAGGGGAAATCTAAGTTGGGAGCGATAGCATTTCTTCTAGAGGCGTGGGTAAGCGATCTTGAGTGATGCATTCTTTTAAGCCGCCAACTATCACTTGGTTGTCGATAACTAACCCTTTCATTCCAGAAGCTTTCAGAAGCGGTGAGCCACTCCTGTTTAATGCCCTTCTACTCGGCTCTTCGTATCGAATTTTTTAAGGCTCTGCTTATATTAAATCGCAGGACGACCTGTCACATTTGCAAACAGCGCATAAATTAGCTGACCACGTGGTAAACCAAGTACTATTTAAGGGGTAACGATAGAAACGCTAGACCCGCCATGGTAGCTGAGATGTTAGGGCGCGCTACCACTGAACTAACGAGCACAGTTTCCGCCCCTGCCGTGACAGCGACGTTTAATGATAGTAAAAAAAAAAAAAAAGGCGGTCATGTATTGTATGAATTGAGTGCACATTAGGAACCCCGAGTGGTCGAAATTTCCGGAGCCATCCACTCCGGCATCTCTCATAGCCAAAGTCGCTTTGGGACGTTAAACCCCATTCAAGAATCAAGCCAATAGGGCATGAAAACCATTAGGCACTCTAGCGAGCAGTAAGCGCGCAGAAACGGACGTGCAAAGCAGCAGACACGGCTCGCCCTATGCTTCTCGTGGTTACCGAAAGGCGGCGCAACCACTAGCATTATTCGAATAGAGGCCTGGAGGCGTTTGATCACTACTTTGCCGTATAAAGTATCAAAAGAGTGGTTTCTGTATGCACAGAACAATTGCTGGGCCTCGCGGTGGACATCTCGATGACCTTGGTTACTCTAGTGTTACTGGCAAACTTTGTGGGATTTATGTATTGGCAACCTTACAGTTCATTATATCAGCAGCTCTCATAAATAATCTGTAACCCCGAAGTTGGCAACGTAGCCTAAGTCCTGCAGATCAGTAATTCTGTAAATGCACATCACTCTGGCGTATATAATACCCGTGACGACATAGTGGTCTGCTGCGATAAGGGCTATCTACAGAATATTGTATACCCCCCCCCCCCCCTGTCTTTTATCTCAAAGAGAGAATAAAAACGAAAGACCGTGCGAAATACATGCATGCGCACTGAAAAACTATACGATCCTTAAAAAGAACGACCAATCTGAATTTCTGCTGCGCTGATAACGCATCTCTGTATTCGTACTTCAGAGATGAAACACGGTCCGATAAACGAAACACGTGTGCTGTTTAAAAATCAATGTTAATAGGTGGCTGCTCGAGCGGAAGAATTATACTGCCCGTTTTGGCTTTGTAACGCCGCTTCCGGTTCCGGTAGGATGTCTCAGCGAAAGGGTGGTAAAATTTGAGGAGAGCTTTTGTGCATGACGTAGTCAGCCACTCTGTATCAAATTTTCACATAAAAGCGCAAACGCTGGACAGCGTACTGTGCGAAAATAGGGCATCCTTGTTTATTGCCCGGTGCTGCGTCGTCATCTGACCAAATAAAAAAAAAGTAAAGCGTGCAAAAAAGCAGGGATATTTGGGGGGGAGGGGGGGGGGGCTGGTATAAAATGAAAAGTCACCAAGAACATAGAAACGAAACGAAGCTCCAAGTCGCGCGAAGCCCGCACGCCAAAGACGGCACTTCTGAAGCTGGATAATGTGAACTTCCGTTAGGCAGCATCGACATGTGTATACAATTTTAGACCGAGTGGTGGCACCGAATAGGGCCACACTTTGTAGTCCACCTTGTTGCAGCATGCCCACCAGAGAAGCCCAAGAGACCATAAAGATATGACGCCAGAAGCATGCGTCCTCCACCTGCCATGAACGACGCCTTTCCCCGAAGGATGCTGGGAAGTGCCTCTCTGTGATTTCATTCTTGCCTCCTTCTTTATTCTTCTGTTCGCCCAAAACGAATCAGGAATATTACCACAAAACGACGTTCAGATCCAAACTCAATTTCGCAGCTCCGTGCAGTGGGCGACAAGAATGCAAGTGCGAGAGAAACGGAACAGGCGGAAGTGCGAGTACATAAAGATATGTAGAAACGCCAAGCGTCCCCTCTTCTTCCCGCTCTGTCCCCAAACACACTAGACGAAGAGCGCAGAGAAAAGAAAAACAGAAAAAAAAAAGGACAACATGGCCACAGTGCGTAAAAGGAGGGGAGCGCAAACATTTCTTCGGAAAAGCTCGTGCGGAGAGGGCCGAGCAAACAGGAACCGAATTAATTGTAAGCCGCCCTTGCGTAAAGGAGCGGCTAGTGAGAATAGCATTCGTGTTTATTTGACGCTCTTTATGGTGAGGGTAACAATAGTGAGTCAAGGATGCGTTGACGTAAAGCGGACCGACGGAGCACCAGAATGGCTGCGCAAGGCTCTTCTCAACATGGGGCAGAAAAAGGTGGACAGCGAAATCTGTAAGGAAGAACGCTGTTAGAGCAGGCGAACCTTCTCCATCTCCCGCAACTCCCCTCGAAGACGAAAGGTATAGCGTTAAAGTTAGTCGCGCGGACTCTTCAGCGGCGAGAGCCTCGTTTTCCGCGCCGTCACTCCTGGTCGCGGCTCAGAGTGCTGAAGACGCACAAGCACAACCTCCTCTGACGCGCAGTACGAATGCTTCGCGCTGATAAGGCGAGGATTTCGTTTACAGAGAGCATTGCGCCAAAAACTATCTTCACGGGCCGAGTTCGCACGATGGTTCTGCTGGTGTGCTGATTGCGGGCGCCGAGCTGCCGTTCAGTCGTCTTTAACTCGTAAAAATGCCGGAGACATTGCGTCGCTCCCCGTCTTTTTCTTTTCTGAGACGGTCTTCTCTTCCGCAGTGATGGGAAGAAAAGGCGGAAGAGAAGCCCAGTAGTCGTCCTTTTTTTTGAGCTCGTCGTTGACGGTTTCGCATAAAAGTGTTTGTGTAGTGCCAGGAAAAATAAATTCATGGAAGTGGAGGCAAAGATAAGCCTCTCATATAGGCTCTATCTGCCGCTTTTCAAATGGACTATAATCACGTAAAGCAGAATATTTTAAGTTCAAGCGTAAGCTTACTGTGTGTTAAGCCGTTGAGGGCGCGACGCAGCTTTGCTACCTGGAGACCTTCTTGGTCAGTGGCGTATAAATTAGACGACAATGCAACGGGTATTGCAGCTCAAATACAGTGAAAAAAAAAAAAAAAAAAAAAAAAAACGCCCATAATGTGCTGCAATTTAAACGAAAATGGATTTCTAGGAAAACTGTGAAGAGCTAAAAAATGTGCGTTCTTGTCATTTGGCGTCTACGCGAGTATACGCGTAACACCAGATCTCCACATCCGAACAAGTTCTCCCTTTTTAGTTCTACGAGGTATATTTAGAGCCCTCGATAACAGAAAAAACAGATTATCCTTCCCCGAACAAGTTCCCATCTTTACGGCTGACTGAAAATTACGCGTGGTGTCCAGATAAAACGAGATATTATTTATAAGCCACGGAGGTTATGTTCTTTCGTGGACACTTGGCGGAAGAGGTTTGAAAGGCAGCAATATATTGTGAAGGACTGTAAGCAGAACAGCGGAAAAGCACCAAATCAAATGACAAATACGACCACGACTTGCTCGTGCAGATGTAATAGCGTACAACGAGTATGCCTCTCGTCCCCACATAAGAACATAATAAATAGATAACACAAGCACATATTCCAAGAGCATGTGATGTAATCTCAGCTGAATAGGTTAAGCGGGACAAAAAAAAAATAATCACAAGGAGACTTTATACATTATTTGTCAACATTGTGATACCACTAGAGCCTGTTCATGCTTTTACATTAAGTTTTGAGTCATACTTTTATGGTTGTGTTCGCGGTCTCGCACGCATCGGTCCGCGCACAACTAGGCATCTCTTCGTTTCTCCTAGTGGCTACTTGGACTCTATAGAGACAAATATTGAAACGTGCAGCTCTCACTTCCGGGTTGATAACGTCACTTCCGTCTAGTTAATGACACAATTTTACGACCGACGTCGCCTTTCACACCCAGTGAGGCTTCTAATGCAACCCAACGTTTTTAAAAACAGGCAGTCGGACGTGAATTCTTATGGTCAAACCAAACTGACACCCAAATTTTAACATTAAGGTGTTGCCGCAACTGTAGTTTAATGCGCAAATGGTGAAGGCAGGACAAGCTACTGAGCTTGAAGGAGCTCTCTTCAAACATGAGAGAGAGAATGTCGCAACGGCGGTAAGAAAGGCACGTCGCTTGTGCTTTGAGAAGAAGCCGTATAAAATGCCTTTAAGGCATGTGAAGTCGTCGTCAGATTGCATAGCAGGAACGTGAGGTGGAAGTTTTGCGCTAGTTCTCGATGGCCGCGGCTCGCACTGCCTTCTTGCATCACATTTATGCGGGACGTTAGCGTCCCGTAAGGGGCGCCACTTTGCCACGCAAGCCAACCCGACATGGCTGAGCTAACAGCAGCGCAGACATATATTGCTCAAGGTAAATATCGCGTATGCACACGTGAGACACCAACGCTGCGTGATACGAAGCCGGGGTACGTCATAAAGTGGCAAGTGCAAAAATTTATTTAAAGCATTCACGATGTTTTTTTAGAACGCACCGACGTTATCGTAGCGCCATCGCTGGTGCAACCTCTGCTCCACCGTTCGCCGCCAGAGCACATCGATGCCGTAACCTGAAGCCGCCGGGCCACTCATTAAGTGGCCGACGTGGCACAAATTGGCAGCCCGTGTAGTATCCCAAATAAGTTCCGCTAAAGAACTATAAGACTTTTGGTTTGGTGCAGGTGCCGTTATTATTAGCACTGCAGCCACTTTAGCCACAGTGCGGCCATGCACCATCTTCCCCGCGAAGAACGAGAAGTCTCACACTTGTCCTTCATTCGAATTCCGATGTCTAAAAAAAAAAAAAAAAAAAAAAAAAAAAAAGAACCCTAGAGCCAAGCTCGGCAGAGGGAGAAGCGCAAAAAGGTCACGTCACTTCTCGTGACTTAGTACGGCAGCTGCTATGGAACATGAGTGCACAACGCGACTTTGTTACTCTCCCATTGAAGCGCATAACTCCAGGGGAAGCACATTAATCCTCTTGACTTGTTATGTTTGTTCTTGGGGCAAACGAAGGTGCAAACCTATGCGCAGAGTGAGATAGTGCCATGCACTTCACTGAACAAACGAAAAAAAAAATTTTGGAGTGGAGCACATCTCTTTTTGCACCCATGCATGACGCCCGCTGTTTGCGCGCACTGACTCCATCGAACGACGCCCGGAAAATAACACACGAACTAAGGCTCTATGTGCGAGTGAATTATCCAGAACGAGTAGATAGACCCACGATGCGGCCTGGTTTCGAATAATCCAGCTAGTTTGCACTCAGATAAGCAAACTTGTTGTCCATCATCCTATCTTTCCTTCGCCCCATCCCTCCATCCCAGGTTCTATTTAGAGTGATTACTTCCACCCCCCTCCCCGAATGAAAGTAAACCTCTTTGAATTTGTTTGGTTTGGAAACGGATAACATTAATTTACTCATCGCAAGTTGCAGCGATGAAAGTTCCTACGCGTGGGTAGGAAGGTTAGGAATAAACGGGCGAGGCCCATTTTTGTGAAGAGAACCATGCTCTCCTTCCAAAACATATTTCTGGCGTGGGCACCATTTTGGGCTAAAACCCCTCAGTGCACATTCTATCTGGTGAATGCGAGCTGTTTCCGGTGGCTTTTTGACCGACTCCGCGAACGGATAGTGTCAAAAAAGCGGCTCAACTTTTTTAACAGAGTAGTAATAATAAAAGAACATGTTCCAGGTTCTCAGAATCGGCAAACCACAGAAGGCTGTGAACGGTAACAGTGTGGGAATGGGGGAAAGTGCGTTGACAGATTTTATTTTTGTTTCTGCGTGAGCTAATTTGCAAACACGAGTTTTCGTAGCGGGGTCACTAAGTTTGATGTGCGCCGACGGGTAAGGATTCTGCGCGTGCACGGTTTGTGATGAACATGCCGGGAAAGCACAAAGGTGGAGGCTTCGGTGTACCTGCAACAAACCGAGCGCGATCTGGCGGCGTACACGAGAATGAAAAGCTTAGCGGGAAAATAAAACCAGGGCTCGAAAGCGGGTACACTCTAGAACGGAAGCAAGTGCGTGCTTAGGAGCCTAATGAGCTCCCTTTAACGAAGGACCTTTTGGCGTAGGTAAACGAAACACTAAATTCAGAGAGCCGGGCGAAAAAGTGAGGAGTGCGCTGACGGTCATCAAATGAGCAGTGTGTCAGCCCCGGAGTGAAAAGGAGGCTTATTGCAGAAAAAAAAAAGGTAAGAATGAAAGAAGAGAGCCAAAGAAAAGACCAAAAAAGAGAAAGAAAAAAAAAAACGCGCTAGATTAGCCGCATTAAATCCCAGATCCGCTCCAAGTTAAAATGTCGCGGAGAATAAGGGCGCGGATTACGCGAGTCCACCAGTTCTCTTCCGTTTCTCGGCGCACAAACTACGCGCCTCTAAGAAACAACGCCTGCTAAGGAACTTGACGCCTTAGGAAATGAACGTCCGGCGGGTGCGTGGTACAGGACAGGGATTAGTGATAAGCAGGGCAACGTGACGCTAAGGAGATGATGTAAGGGCGGGACGGGGCGGAGGGAGGATTCAAGTCAAATGATTTCAAGTTTAAATTTAATGGTCCGCATTCCTCCAGGAGTTATATATGGCTCGTGTGACGTAATGCAAGATAAATCGGCCGCATTGCGCCCTTGCGTCCTTGATCTCGACTTGATATGTTATAATAGAGGACATCTTAAGTTCGCAGTTTTTACAGTCATCATTAAGAAAGTATTTTATAGGCTGTATTTTACCGCGATTAGGAACAGTCCATCGTAATGATCCCCCAGTTTGTGAGGAATCAATCAAGTAATAAGGCTTTATTTCGCCGGAAAAAAAGGCAGAAGACGCAGATGGAAAAGCTCCAAAGAGCTTGACGAACTTCTGGACCCTATTATAGTACAGCGGTAGTCGCTCTGTAATGTATAGTTTTCTAAATACATCTCCATTAGTAATGGTTATTGGCGCAAGGGCATCTGAGGCGAGTACTCAATATACCCGACTGGTTTAATTCTAGCTACCGGCAGGTAGACTCAGTTGCTGATATCCGGGGAAGAAATGCAAGATGAGAGCTTTTCACCATAACTGCTGACGCGTTTTTTCGTTGTGATTGAAAGTATTGCAGGCCACATCTGTTTGCAAGGCTGACTTCATCTTTTTTTTTCTTCACCTTATGAATAGCCGATGTTGTGCAACTTTCCAGTAAATTATAATCTTTAACGAGGCTCCCAACCATGATGAATTTCGGCAAAATGGCTTCTGGAGTTTCTTCGACAGGGATATTTATCGCGAGCTGATCTTCATGATTCGGACATCAGCAAGCATTTGTTAAGGCTTCCGCAGGTACTTTAGGTAGTTTAATAACGCGCTCACTCGTCATATGTTTAATGCTTTCTACTTTGTCCCTGCTTTAGGAAGCGCGACCCCTTACGTAAATAAAGAGCTCTCTGCCCCATGTGGCTATCTAGAATGACTTTAATTATTGCGATTATCCGGGCTGGCTGCCTTAAAAAATTTAGATAACAGTTTCATTCGCATAGGAAAGCACACACTGCAATCATCGAAAAGTAGGAGGGGCGATGCAAAGCAGGGTAGGAAACTGCGCTTCATGAGTGGGCGGGGAGCGGGAATGCGGGGCTCCGGACGGAGCCACGCAGCGAGCGCACCGCAACCAGCCTTTGGACACAGCAAACCACAGAAAGCAAACAGGCTGCTTCGAGCTCACCGCAAACACTTCGTCTCGGTCGCGCGAGAACGTGCTGCGATCTGACTCTGTCGAAGAAGAGTCTCTCTCCGAGTTGAGATGCGTTCGGAAAGGTATTCGAGATCAAGCTTAACCAAACGAAACGGCTTATTCAATTACAACTCGATGTCGCCGCGGCACCCTTATCGTCAGGCGTCCGTCCTTCTGGCGTGTGCTCCAGACGAACAAGTGGCGCGTTCCATTCTAATTCGATTTAAAGCGTGCAGGCCGCAAAACACATCCGTCGGTTGTTCACCCCGGAAGCCCGTTTGGCGCGAGAGAACTGGAGCACACACCACAGCCCTTTGGGCAAACAAGCACTGCGAGCGTTCGGGAGATGGTCTGGAGGCGGGTAACACCGCCATGCTTGCGGAAGGAGGAACATTCACGAAGCCCGATTTTAGATGGCTGAAAACGGCTTTGAAGCGACGGCAAAGGCCCGATATGAGGTGAAGCGAAAACTCAAACAGCAGAATGCAAAGCAGGCGCGGCGGTTCGCTCCAAGCACCACATTCTCGTGGCTTAGAAACGACTTAAACACTCTCTCAGGCTCTAAACTTCTGCCTTTGCCTTCATGCATGGCAATATTCAATTATCGGGCCCCTCGAGGGCATGCTTTAAGGCTCTGCGGCGCGGCTCCGAAGCGCGCGCCGACAAAAACGAATTTGATCTCAGTAATAAGTAACGAACGGCCAGAGAAACAACCGTTAAAACGAAGCAAGACGCTACACGATAGCATGAGGAGTCTTCAGCTGCCGTGGCTGAGCAAGAATCGAACATTAAATAAGTGGAATATCTTTCCAGCCACCTACACGCGTGTCACATCTGGAATGAGCTAATGAATTGGCGCGTACCAAGACAAAATGAAAGGAGGTTGTGGCCCGCAAAGGCTACCGCTGCATCGTCCTGCAAAAAAATACGTAGTTCGTCATTCAGTCTCGTGAAGTGATGCGAATAGTATAAGTTGATTAACAAAAATTTTATATATAAACAATGCTGTCAGTCTGATGTACTGTTTACTTCTTCGAAAGCAACAGGGTCGACTGTCAGACGCGGTAATTCTGCGCGCAGAATGGCTTCAAAAATTCGTAGTCCTGTAACGATCATTGAGATTGTCGGCAATTTACTCTATAGTCTTTATTGTCAATAGTGTCATAATTAGCCAGATCACCTGCAATGACGGACACTGACCTCTCCGAACAGTCTACATAAAAATAAATATCTTGCACTTAACGCGCCCACGTTCTGCTAGAGGCCCCCAGTATCGCCTGTCCACCTTACTGATGACCTCCCCAGGATCAACGCTTGACATCCCTCAGAATTCAGTCCCTTACTCCCAAAATCAAAATCGTGGTTCTAATAACCAGGCTATGAGACCCACCAAGATACATTTCCTGCTATGCATTTCTGCTACGAAATAATATGATGAAGTTTGCTCATTGCAAGAGTTCTTCTCTTTTTCTGCTTGGATATCATTTTCTGCTTAGATAGCCGCTATTATTTACTGATATTAACTGCGTGCCATTCTCTAGAGTTCATCGTTAGGCTCTATAATACCAGCAGGATACAGCGGTTCTGCACTTCAGTGGGTCTCTACCGATCGAAAAGGTCAGTAGTAATGTTGCGTTACTTTTTCCTGGTTTTTATAGGTTATTGCAATTTTAAATACAGATTTATGTTTTAGTTTTTATTTTGTTGCAGCCGATTAGGAAAAGTAGCACCACAGAGGAAATGGGAATTTGATATGCAACAAATATTATATGACAAGGCGACTATGACAAAACAGCTGGCGTGAAAGTCTTCTGCCACAGCGAAGTTAAGACTTCATTGAATCTAGGTGAAGATTGTGCTGCCTAATAAGCAAGTGCATACCAGAGTGCGCAAACTTTCACTGCGGACAAAACGTGACTTGCATCGTTACTGCCAAGAGCTGAACTCCTGTAACGAGTGTACATGTTATTTGTGCGCCCCTAAAGCTTCCTGAAAAGGTGTCAGTAATAAAACGAATGCGCAGGCCACGCAGTGATTCCATGATCATCGTAGTTTCATTTCTCCAGGCTTGAAAGGCTCCCGAAAATACTTTCGTCGCCTACTTCGAGGCCAGACTGCACGCTCAGCTTTTCAACGCTGGAAGAAAAGCCGACTGAGAGGCACCCTCCGCGCAGAAAATAAGTGGCGTGTGTTCAATGATCTGGAAAACGGTGGACGAAGGCCCTGACGGCGCTGGTTCCTTGGGGGAAAATGAGGAGAGCCAGCTGCTTCGGCGCGTGACGAAAAGCCCAACTCGGTCCTCTCTGGGAGCATGGCCTACCGTGGTGCTTGCTCTCTTCTCATCTTTTTCTGCAGTGGCGGCTTGTCTCTTTATTCAAACAAAGTGCGCTTCCTGCCCTACTTCCCTGCATGTGTTGCACATCCGCACTATATTTTGGTGTCCTTTTCTTGCCATCATTCCATCCTATCTGTGGTCCTTCTATGGCAAATTGTCGTGTTCTTTTCCTTTGCGCCTTTCGCGCCAAATTTCACAGTCTCCTTTCCCTCAGCATCCCACTGCCGTTTCATTTACTGCAGAGTGTGTACTGGAGTGCATGACTTCTATGTCTGCGCTGTTCGGACCCAGTGCGCCGCAGCAGCGCAGCGTGGTAACCTGCTCGGCTCAAGGCGCCGTCCTTGAGCACCCAAGGCGGTGTCGCATTGGGAGCACCAATTGCGTCTCTCCCGGCGCAGCTCCCAGTCAGCTTTCCAGTGACTTCTGCTGGTATGATTCGGGGCCGTCGTGATTGGAAAGAGCGGTGTCTGGGAGGGGAAGAAAATATAACGGGAGAAAAGCCGGGTGCCTCGTAATTGGATCCGTTCAGCCGTTGCTCAGGACACAGAGAGAGTGTGCGAGAGAGCTGCGACGATGTTTTCCACGACCCCCGCTGGCTGGCTGTTGCCGGCGGCGGGAGAGGCCCCGAGACAAAAGCACGGAAAGCCAAAAATGAGGCGGCGCGCACGCGAGTCAAGAAGTGCGCGAGACGCGCGCGTGCGACGAGACAGAGGCGCGCATCTGGCCTGCAACAGCGTCGTGCGGCTGGCCCGGGCCGAGTGGCCGTGGTAACTAATTAGAGAGCTCGCACTTTCCGCCTGCGATCGATGGACGTTTGCCACGCTCCACGGAGTAGCACGACGTTCCGCATCGTGACAATGGTAAAAGTGCCGAGGACACAGAGCGCAGGAAGGCGGCTGCTCTGCTCGCAACCTCTGGGGCGGACGGGCTGCGACCGGAGTTTCTGCCGGACGTTTATGGGCCGTGCGGCGGCGCGCCCTGTTCAACATGGGAAGTTAATCGCCGACGTGTAAACCGAAGACCCTAATGCGCGCCACTGGAGAACGGCTTGGCCAAGAAAGAGCCCCGAGAAGAAAGAAGGGCGCTCGATTACGTGAGTGGTGCGTCCTTCGCAGCAATAATTCCCTGATTAACCGCGGATATAAGCGGCGTCGTAGGAGCTCGTTTATATTCTAAAAGAATTTGTTGCCTATGATCCCGTCACTGCACATATTAAAGCTGAAAATGCGCACACGGTGGACGAAGGAGCGCTACTGGCAAGAATTTTGTATCAGCGAAACCGAATTCGCTCCGAATGATGGTGCAGCGGGGTTGTGGCTGAAAAGTTATGTTCTCCACATGTGTCCTCGCTATAAAGTGGAGAAAAGACTCCCTTCCGTGAGATCCACAGAATCACAGGGAGCCAGTTGTATCTAGAGTTGCTGAGATTAAACCCTATGGCACTGAATATACATTGTGGCGTTATAATGGTTCACTGCGAAGAAGCATCAGTGCTGGCACGAGCCACGCGTCGAAACGATTGATATGCTCGGATATAATTAATGCCCGTATGATTTTTCTTTACAGTGTGGCTCCCTTCGAATTCGCCGATTCTAGGACATATTTCACTGCCTCAATGACTAGGGCTGTGCGCAGGAACAAAATACCTGTTCCTATAGAGTACTATAAGTATGTCGTACTGGTTCGAGTATTGGTCACATCTCACATGTAAAGTAGATAAACAAAGATTAATTAAACAGTATTAAACGATGCGCTTATCGCCCAGAACTAGCTAAGAACCACACTGAAAGTTTTCCTGCGGCAGAAGCCATTCCTTTTTGCCTCTCTATAGAACTTAACTGATGTCTGAGGATAACGAGATGCTATGCATCATGAGTTAGCCGGAGCTCGCATGATGGAGTTCTTTTCCTTTTTTCTTTCCCCCTTCTAGTCCGTTCTTGTCATCTGCAGTTCCTATCAGCTGGTCGTGGCGATTAGAGCAATAAAGAACGATTAAGAAATAGGCTTTCAGCACTAACTATTTTGCAATGTGAACTCACTGTCTCTCCCTCCTCACCCTCGCTGTAGTGAAGCAACGGAATCGACCTTTCAGTCACACACGACCAACGACAAGAATGTGGCAGAAAAAACGATCGAGGAGAGCTGGTTGTTTGTTGCATTAATCTAGCATTGCTACACGTTAGCTACGTGCAATTGCATCGCAAATAGTTCTTTTTTATCCATTGTCATTGATTGGCTCGTCGACAAGCGAGCTGCCCTTTTGGTGGGACTGACTGGCTCTCCACGGTAGGAAACCTGGCAACCTAATTTATGCTAACAGGATTATTGCATCGCACCGCAGACCGATCTTATTATTGTTATTAGCTCGGTACACTTCACTTTTGTTTAGTTTGGCGTGCTTGGTTTCCCATTTGGTACTGTCCATGCATCCGGCTCGTACAGTATGCATCAGAGAAAGAAGGCACTTATGGACCTGCATCATCTTTTATCTCCGGACCATGCTAAGCTATTGGAAGAAAAAAAAGCGTGTAGTGTATAAAATATTGAATCTTAGTGCCCGCGAAGTTTAGGACATTCGATTTCATTGAGGTAAACGCGGTACTGCAAAAGCGGCTACCTTCTATTTTAAAAGAGCATTGTTCTTCATTTTCGAAAACATTTCTACTCTGCTTTCGTTCCGAGATTATTTCTGGCTATTTTACCCGCTCGGATACTGTTCCCAAGGATGCGAGATCGAATTCCGGGTGCGGCGGCTGCTTTTTGATGGAGGCACCCGCGTGCTGTGTGATGTCAGCGCACGTTGAAGAACCCAAGGTGGTCGAAATTTCCGGAGCCCTCCACTACGGTGTCTCTCATAGTCTGAGCCGCTTTGGTAGGCATTATAAACCAACCAACCATTTCCATCTCTGGAAGTCTTTTTCCCAGAATTAGCTGCGACCTTCAGTGAGGTATACGAGCCCGTGTAAGTTGGAAATAATTCAGTATTCTAAACAGTTTCGAGGGGGAAATTTTTCTTTGCCCCATCGTGTGTAAGCAACATTGCTGACATCACATGCGAGAAACAATACGTTTTGCAGCATTTGAGCGGGTCTTTATGTTCCGGAGAACTAAGCGGTGCTCAGTGAATTTTAATGTGAGAAAGGGAGCTGCTCAGCCTTCATAGCCCACGCCTCCTCGCTGCACTTCCAGAGGAAGGCTTTACTTTTTTTCGCTGCCTTCAGCGCCTCCATAAAGCGGCTCCAGGCTGCTGCTATCTCAAAAGCAGCTTAATGATAAAATCTTAATACCCCACCGTCAGTCGACCTGAGATAACCGTAATAAATACATTAGATAATTCTGGGAGCGTTGTAATACATTCAAATACTCATTTTTTCCGAGGGCAATAGAAATGTGGAATGCGTTACAAAGTGAAATTGTTAACACTGCGAAACCCTCATGTCTTTTCCCAAAACGTTGGACGTTTTTCCTTAAAAGACAATGATATTATTTGACTGTGTTGGTTATTTTCAGTTGTATTGTGCTCCGTTTATTTATACGCTGTTGACATGTACATGCTGATTGACCCACTGCTGTGTAAGCCTGAAGATGGTTTACAGTATAAATAAATAAATAAATAAATAAATAAATAAATAAATAAATAAATAAATAAATAAATAAATAAATAAATAAATAAATAAATAAATAAATAAATAAATAAATAAATAAATAAATAAATAAATAAATAAATAAATAAATAAATAAATAAATAAATAAATAAATAAATAAATAAATGTGTTTTGAGCAGTGTATGCAACTGTCTTGCGAAAATCAGAAATCGCGGCAATGAACTTCACCGGTAGGTACCGGTGCAGACAAAAGTAAACGGAGCATGCAGTTTTCTAAGAAACTTTTCACGCGTTGAATAATTGAAGCTGGCAGTCGTGGTATGTGCAAATCGGTAGTAGACCCCAGTGCATTTTCACTAAAACAAATATTGTTATCTTATCTCTATTGCGGAAGGCGTGATTTCATTTCCACGGAAAAGCACGGTTCGTTTACTTATGTCCGCACCTTTACATGGCGTAGAGTGCGGCTCATGACCAACGCATAAAATTAGAGAAATGTTTAATACATATTCTGCGAACTTAAGACGCAAAACCAGAACCTGCGTGATCCGGGTTAATTGCAAATAAAAGACTTCCGGCGCTACCAGCACGCTGTCTTTACGGGTCTTGCTATTGAATGCTTTTCGCATGTCCCAAATGTACATCACCTCAATGCCAATTCCGTTTCTCCAGCGCATGCTCCTTTGTAATGAGTCTGTTTAACGATCTTAGGCTGATCATGTGTAAAGCAGCAAAATAAAAAAGTGACACGGGTCGACGATTTTCGCAATAGTCTTTATGCACTCACGTTATACCCTATCGATTTTATATGGATCAACTGAGGAAGGTCACAATAGCATGCTTGTGTCTAAGTTATTATTTGGACTGATTTAAAAGTTTCCCATTTCTTTCTGCGTCTCATCTAACGTTACTATGCGCTAACCTAGGGAACGTAAAGGGCGGAATGAGATGAGCGATTTCATGACCTGGAGCCTGGCGACAGGCGATGGTTTCCGCAAACAAGCGTGGGCAGTAATCCGGGTTCCCCTGCGGGACGCACCAGCGGTGATACATTGACAACATGGTTAAAGGGATTTGGCTGCATGCCTGGAAAAATAGGCCCTTAATTGCTTCCATGTAAGCTCGTTATCGTGACCGGAGAAAGTAGCGCCTGAAAAACTACTTCCTTCACGCGTTTCATGTGCGAAAGTTGATAGTTTTTCTCCCATAGTGTGAAGAATTTTAAATGGAAGCACGGCCGCTCGTCCATAAACAAGAGCCAGCAAAAGTGGAGCATTGAAAGTGATTGGCGCTCACGTTTTCGAAAACATGCGGGCATGCTTACCTTAAAATGCCGCTTAATCTTCAGGGAGGAAACGCCACAAACGCGCCTGAATGATGGATAAATGAACTTCTGTTCTTTAGCAAGAAATTGCTGGCTGAGTCACGCCTGAGTCACGCGTTCTTTGTTTTTTTTTTTTGTTTTTTTTTTTTTTCTTCGAGGAGTTGCCTCGCGGCAGAAGGCAAGGCTGTCAGTACAATATGGAATGTCGTGGAGGTTATTTTTAGTAAGAACGTTGAGCACATTCTAGCTCTTAGCGTTGTCCACTTGTCACGGGGTGAAGTCATCTTTATTGGCCGTTTGCCCAACTTTCTATATTCGTCTTGCTCATCAAGCCTTTTTTCCTGGACATGCCCACAGGTGGTGGCGAACACACATGTCAAGGTAGGCGTGGGTATTTAGGAAATGTGCCAGGCTCTGTTTCTCTTGACGAACCAAATGGCGGATCATTGATGGATTAAGAGCCGACCAAATCCTAATCCTTCTAAGAAACACCTCCCGGAATCATGGTGAATAATGAGGGAACGGGAAAGTGCGCTAATAAATAATGGCACATGTACTTATCTTTAAATAGGACGTCAAGTTTGTAAAAGCGGTTCTAAGATCAAAAGCGATACTAAATAGGAAGGCATTCATGGCTGGCACTTGACGTCTAAGAGAATGTGCTCTTCTCTGGCTAATTTTCAGCGCATATTCTTCCGTTCAATGCATCTGGTTGTGTTTCCTTGTTGTTTTAGTGAGAGCATGTGCCTTTCTTGAAATTTTCTAAATGTCTGTAACTCATTTAGGTTCCTCATGGTGGCTGGAGAGTTCTGCCAGAATTTATCGCCAGACTTTATCGGGCCAACATTTCTGTGGTGTTAGGACCGATTAAAATCAACCAACAATACACCCCTTCGATTAAAAAACTCGGTTGCCATGCGTGACTGTGCCAGCGTGCCTGTATTCGCTTGGATGATTTTTGCGTTGATTTTTAGAAGAAGACGAGCGTCGCCAACCATCTGATTTCAATTTTAACTCAGGTAAGAAATGGAATAACAAACTCTTCTATTAATGGCAGTCAGAAAGTAGTTTATTTTCTCTGCATAGCGCCAGAGAATTTCGCGGAAGAAGCTAACGGCGTTGCCTCGGGGGGTCAAGTGCGAGCATTTGCGCGACCCACGTTAGACAGACCCTTTCGGTATTCTATCTTTTCAGTCAAGACTCTATGGCTGGTGTTTCGGGACACCAGGAGGGACGCCTTCGATGGCCTCTGCGTTTTGCTTAAAAAGCAAAATCCAGAGATCGTTTCTCTAGTCTCATCGCCTTATTACTTTGACTCTCGCGACTGCCTCGTCGGGAACTGATTGTCTCACTTTCCCGTCATGAATTTCATTGCGACTAGCTGTAAACTGCTTGCACCACTTCTTACACCATGCACGGTTCTCCATACACTCCCATCAATTCGCGATGGTTGAATGCCTCGAGCTCAAAAACAAAATAACTTTTCAACCTGGTGGTGGTAGAGACGCGCGGGGGCTACATTGCAAACGGCTGCCGATCCAAGACTGACTGCACAGCGGAGAAACAATCGCGCGAACTGTTTCCCTGCAGCCTCAGCGCTTTGGACTCCTTACTTTTGGGATTGCCCTTACAAAGATCATCTGCTCTCTTAAGACCGGGCAACTTACCTCGTCGATGATAAGCGTTTGATGGGGTGCCGCGTAGTCGCTGCGACTTGCTATGTCCTTCGCAGTCATTGTGTTCCTTTACCAGAAGTATGAAATCATGTCCAAGGACTCTTGAAATTTAAAAAAATTAAACCAGCTCGTTGAAATAACAAACAGCAAAATATAGAGTGCCTCAAGCCAATGTGAACAAAGGTAATCCTGTATGAAGCTTTAACTGAAAAGCAGCCTACTCGCAATTCATAGGTCGCGGGTTTGAATTTCGCCTGCGGCATGGAGCAGTAGTATTTCAGTCCTTTTCTAACCAGTTATCTTTCAACCTTAAAATTACGGCACTACTAGGTTTCCGTTGATCAACACCACGTACTAAAAAGCAAGCGCATTCCCCTATTATTTCTTCCGATGATTGATTGTTGGCTTGCTTGATGTATATGACATTGAGCCATACGAAATTGAGTAGTACGCTCACTCCATGCGTCTGCAGTGCTAACCGTAACCAGGAACACTGCACAGAGTTACCGTACGCTCAGGCCTTAACTCCTATTGCAAATTTAAATGATAAATTCCTGCGGAAACCGCCAATTTCGTTCTCGCTATCTGCACCGTACAGGGAGATCTTCCAGTGCGCGACAGTGTTTTTGCAACTATACTTATATCTGACCTTGGACTCAGACTTTAGTTTTGCTGAAACTCTTCCCTAGAAAACTTTCCTTCAAAAAATTTCTTGTCTCATAAAGCAGTTGCCCACTGCTCGATTTCTGTAACATTCGTCTATGAAGTGCCCCTAGAAAATTTGCCATAGTATTATTCTTACTCAGGTTTAACAGAACCAGCAAAGGTGGCCATAATAATGACAACATTAATTCATTTACCTTCCCGAGTTATGGTTAAGACTGATAAAAAAGACGTGTGTTTGGACTTCATGTGCTATCTGCTCATAGATTGTTAATGGCAGCAGATACAATGCCATGCGGTGAGACTGATTACTTGTCATGCTATGTGAATAAATATCAGAGAGGCCTAGTGGCTTTTGTAATATGTAACAAGAAATACCTGCTGTACCTTATTTGCTCGCCCCTTATTAATGCACTTTTCTTCCGCACGTCATGTTCCCCCTTTGTATCCTTCATCCTTTTGCTGGACTGGGCTTTATAAGTGAAGCGACGTTTGTAACTTTTTGTTGCCATTATTCCAATAACTTGTTTCTAAGGAATAAGCGCCAGAAACAAATGAGCAAAATTTCGAAGTCTCTTTGATATCCCATGGCATCAAGTTTAATAAAACGGGAGGTTTACGCAGAAGAAAAAAAAAAGAAGATAAAACAAAGCTTGCAATGCAAAAAAAAAAATAATAATAAGAGACCTCAGATGCGATTACAAAAGCTTCGCATGTGCACGTTGCAGCAAAACACAAAAGAAAATTTCAGTGTTGCAGGCAAGAAATTTTTTACATCTAGGAGAGTATGCACTACAGACGCGCCTGAAAAGACAAAAAGAAAAAAAGAACTATTGCTGGTAATTTCCTTTGCAGTCTTATTAAATACGTGCCCTTAGATAATGAAACTCTAAATGGTAAGAAAACAAATCCGGAAAAGGTTTTCCAAACTGAATTGCGACTGAAGGTTTCGCAAATGAAAGTGCCAGGGCAGCGACAATTGGAATATTCTGATGAAATTAAAACCTTCGCTAATTAAGGCTGTTCGCCGGATCGAGGGATGGAGAAAAGCAAGATCAATGTTATGCATTGGATATATTTCGATAGTTTGTTGTCTCTGGCTTCAGCTTTCGTCTCGCGCTTATCGTAATGTATTTATTTTTTTTTTTTTTCTGAACAAGCTAAGTGAATAACAAGATACCGAAGCGCAGCTTCTCCTTGAAACCGATCTGATTTTAACCCGGTTCCAGAGTATTCAAGCAGAAGCATTAACCTAGATGTGATCAATGCGCTTTGCATTAAAGTATTAAATGCCTTTCTTCTGGAATTACGTGCACGCGCTGCTTTTGTGCTTGCTTAACGCTGTAATCTAATTACGTCTCTACGCCTTGGAAATCCGGTCCTTCCGAAACAAGCTGAGAGCAGCAGTTGGGCGCAATCTTAAATCTCGCGCACTAATATACATGTATTCATATAAGCACACAGTCGCAGGGGGAGGCGAGAACGGCCCGCAAAGGAAGCGAAAATGAGAAGTAGACAGCGTGTGTGGATAAATGGAGTCATGGAGAAATATTTACCTCTACAGGCACGCGTTAGCGCAATGAGAAATTGCATGTTACTTCGGAGGAGCTTTTGAAAAAAAAGAAAAAAAAAACAGAGCAAAAAGCATGCTAGTTGAGTTGCGAGATAGCGAGCAGTTCAAACTTAATGAAATCAGACTGCTTTTTTTTTTTTCTTTAGCGTATATTCGCTGCGACCATTTCTTTAGCGTGCAGTGAGCAACGGCATTTAAAACAGTGTTGCGTTACTTCTCGCCGTTCTCCAGAAATGATGCGCATGTTCTGCTTAATATGTTGAATATTAAAGCATATATGAGTTTTATTATTCATTTTCTGCGAGCGCGTAATATTTACATCCATATGCGCATGTGTGTAGGGCATAAAATAAAAACTTGCAAGTTGTTGAATTACGAGATGCAAAATGCTTACGTATTGCAAACGGACGGACGGATGGACAAATGCACGGACCGTACTGACGGACCGGACCGGATCGTGCCTGCCGGACGGATGGACGGACGGACGAGAAGAGGCGCGCCAACGGCCTTCGACGCTTGCGGGCTGTGTTGCTCTACCTAATCAACATCCGCCGCGGCTGTACTAGCCGAACAGCTGGATCCGGAGCGGAACAGTATCTCGAGAGAGACAGAGGGAGGGCCGGGGTAAGAGGCCACTCTTTGTATGAAGTAAGGCCTTCAAGCTAATTCGTTTGCTATGTGGTTTAAAAGGCTTCATTCCTGTTTCCTTCGGAATAATGAAAATCCGAAGGATGGCGCTAGTGATTACGCTGGAAGAGCTCCGCCGGTTTTCCTGAGTCTGCTTTGAAATCCTGAGTCGTTTCGAGGGCCAAGACCCAATCACGAAACCGGTGACACACCATTGTGTAAGTACTTCTTTCTGACGTTATATCAGAACACGAACTCTATCTATTTCGGACATCGTCGTGTAAAAAGCGAGTGTACACCTTTGAATCCGTCTGTTAGCGTTTCTATCGCGACTCCTACGCAATTACAATCTGTCTCCGATGTCTCCCTCGAAAAGAAATGAAATAAATGGTTAGCGAGCAGGCGCGACCTACAGAACAGGGCGACTTGCGAAGGGAAGGAGCACTATAGAGCCAATTGTAAAGTAAAATGCGTACTGTTAAAACACATACTGCATAAAACAAGAATAACAATACAATACTATAGAATACAATATAAGACTGTTAAAGTAACATGCTCAAACGGCGCAGCTTTTCATTGCTTGTCTGAGATATTGACGCATTGCACACTACTAGCGTGAGTTGTAAAAAGTGTTACTGCACGCAGAGGTTAATCTGTCGGCACACTCGGAGCTTTGACCCTTACTTTAAACACACCCTCCAATTTTAAACATAAATGCATTTGTTTTCACGAGTGTGGCTAGGTTATGTAAGTTATTCCGTCACTTAGGCTACCCACTTTCGCTCAATGGTAACGCGGAGGTTCGTTCTAGTTATTTCTGTTAGTGCTGTAGCGTTCTCTAGAGTTATTTCCTCACCGCTTGTAATGGTGTTCACTCTGTTCTTTCTGAAGAACACAATTCGTCTATTCATCTTTGATTTCGTCGTTGCCGTTCAAACTGGAACTTATAAATTTCGGTTGCCCTCGTCGTGTATCATCGATGCTTAAAAAATATGGTTCAATAATTTAACTTTTTTATTGCGTCCTCCTTATAAGGAGTGCGGTTTCAAAGTCGAGATATTTTCTCGAAATGAAGCTATCATGCTACTCTCGATGCAGCTGTGAATCAGCATCATTAGTTTATCTCACGTTCGGCGAACTCCCATAATAAAAGATGATATCTGCATTATCCCCGCCGCCCCCTTGAACAAAGCAGGCATTGTAAGAAACTTATTGCGAAATCGAACCCAGATTGACCATACTTCCTGGACCACCCTGACTGGACCATACGTTCAAGGGATAAGCTGCCGCAGGTGCCTCAATTAGGTAAGACGGCATATTTGGTCCCCTGAAGTATTAAGTCATAATTACCTGCCTTACCAAGAAAGCATACCAGTTGCTGCCGCCTCCCCTCTCCCCTCTCCCCCTCCCTCCCTTCCTTTTTTTTAGTGTAGCTTACATGCTTTATTTCCTGAGCGTAGCATGCATAGAATACTATTATGTACCCACATAACCAACGTATTTGGAAATGAATGGAAAGCTGAACGAGTCGAAATGCATAAAGCTGCATCCAAGAACACTGAAGGCTGGAAGCCGTTGGAGAGCAAGGTATGCTTTGTCCAGCTTCTATACTCCGTTTCATACTTCTGGTGCAACGCAGCGAAAGCTACGCAAATAGTCCGTAAGAAAAAAAAGAAAGGAGGCGTATCACTACGCGCTCGTTTCGTGGCCGAGTGGTTCCTGCAGAAACAGGCTCTATTCTGAGCATCAGTTCAGTCGTTCAGTCGTGTCCGACTCTTCGTGACCCTATGGACCATGTCACGCCACGCTTTCCGGTCTCTCACTATCTTCCTAACATCACATAACTTCATCTGCAGTGCCTCGAGGATGCCATCTAACCATCGCGTTCGCTGCCTACCCCTTCTCCGGCGACCCTCAACCTTTCCCAACATCAAATCTTTCTCCAGCGACTCCTCTCTTCTCATCAGATGACCAAAGTAGCTGAGCTTTAACTGTAGAATTTGACCCTCCAATGAGCAGTCAGGGTTTATGGTCGACAACATCGACTGATTTGATCTTCTGGCAGTCCAAGGAACTCTCAAGAGTCTTCGCCAGCACCACAATTCAAACGCGCATTCTGAGCATACACGTTTGCAATAACTTGCTTCGCGTGCCTAGATATCTTCGCAGTGCGGATCTTATAGAAAAAATGCGCACCGAAGAACCATTTGCGCAAAAAAGAGATGCGCAGCGCGGAGGGCACAGCCAGCGCCATCTAGTGGCACAGCTGGCAAGGTTGCGGGGCAGCGAAAATGCGACACGAACGAAAACGGCATAAAAAACATACAAATTCACCAAATCCGATACTTTCTCCCTAAAAAAGGTGCTCTTTATAAAGTTTATGGCAAATGTAAGATGTAATGAGCTTGCAGACAAAATAATTACTATTTCCTCTTGTCAAGAGCAGGCACTATATTTTATCGCGGATGCGGAGAGCGCAAACAAGAGCTGGGGCCGTATTACAGACGGCTCACACTCACAATCACACTCACACTCACAATCTTCCTATTGGCCAGCGGCAACACGGCGGGAGTGGCCGTCCTTTACATCATCGACGTCTGCTGTTTACGTCATGAACACACTTGAAGTGATGACGTTGGCTACGGGCCAATTGTGAGCGGGGGTTGTGAACGACGCGAGCCGCTCACAACTTGTTTGTGAGCGCTCACAAAGGGAAAATGGCGGCGATCTATGCGGCGGCCGGCGTTCTCGTGAGGCGGTAGCGGCGGCGCCCCGACGCGATCATCGGCGAAGGACGGTGTACGAAAACTGTTTGACGTGCCCGGCGAGATGTTTCGACGCTTGTTGCTACTCGAGAAGGATATAGTACAGTGACTGTGCGATGCGATGAACTGAGATAGGTGTGTGCGGCCGAGTGCGCTGTGTGTGCGGCGGCAGATAATCTGTGCACTGCGCTTTTTCCGAACTGCTAGTGGCTTCCAAGCCGCTACTGGCAACGAGGCGAACATCGGCTTCGCGCAGCCGACAGTTCGAAAGCGTTTGCGGCGGCGTGCAGCTAGGGCGGCGGAGAAGAAAGGCTTCCTTCGTCACGGCAGCATACCCGGCGTCGTCGGGTTTGTCGACGGCACAT
Source organism: Amblyomma maculatum (assembly GCF_055883805.1). Lineage (NCBI taxonomy): Eukaryota > Metazoa > Arthropoda > Arachnida > Ixodida > Ixodidae > Amblyomma > Amblyomma maculatum. Next base: position 25,085,461 of record NC_139344.1, read on the forward strand.
CGGTCGTCTACGAGTAGCCTTGTGATGTCCCTGTTTCAGATATGAGATGCCAACATGATTTTGGCCATGAACCGCCCTACGTTGGATCTTGGCATGATGCTTTCTTCTGGCGACACTCTCGGCTGCACACAGGCATGACACAGGTCGAGGCCGGCCTGCTGCGAGTCGTCGAATTCACGACACTGAGCCGCGCTGCTGTTTGCAAGATAAGTTAACGGTAGGCTCCACATGCCTCACATGTATTACCGTTCTTGGGCTTTTATAAAAGCTGGAACATAAGACACTAGTACATTGTTGAAATGCCTACGTAAGAAACGAAGATGGGGATGTGTGTGTGTGATGCCTGTATTGAGTAGGAATGGGGCATCATTTATACCGATATGAAGTGCAAGGCTGTTCTTACAGCAGTGTTGCTGAAACGTTCAATCATTCATTGTCTGCACGCCCATGAGTGTCATCGCCAGCAAAACCTGGCCATGAGCTACTTGATGCGACTCTTCCATTGTGTCAGTAAGGCTGTTAGTTTATGAGGCTGTTGAGGTCGACAACGACATGACGAAGAATGTGCTTAACAGCGTGCCATTTTCGGTTATGCTGGTGAGAGGGGCACCTGTTGGAGACATGGCTGCCAGTGCCATGGAATCCCGGTCCGGACTCTCCATAACGGTTATAGAACAAGGCATACACCCCCACACGGTTAATGGTGGATAACTGCATCGACGTGCTGAAGACCCGCTTCCAGTGCTTGCAAAAATACTAGACGTTCCTCTACCAGCCAGAGCGTGTAGCATGTGACTTGTTGCATAACTTCGTTGGATGTCTTCCTGCCTGCAGACGAGGAGGGTGCTGCTGGCTTGGACAAGAAAAGGTCACATCTGTGCACTGGCTACTTGGAAGTGAGATCACTATTGCCATGCATGCCTCTAGTGAAAAGCCATACAGAATCATGTTGTCAGCCTGTTCCACAGAACCTACCACCAGAGGCTGACACAGCTGCCCATGGTGCGCAAACCGCTTTGGCGTCAATCACAGCACAGCAATCGGCCGTGATATACCACACGTAGCTGACCAACTCATCACAGGCAGCCAAGTGCAGCGTCTTCTCGTTTCATGCCTGTGCCAGAAACCTGTTGTGATAAAGATGCATCTTCTCGAACCATGTGTTAAAACACCTCATCTGTCAAGTCAACTTTGTCTTCGTACACCCTCCTTCACTGTTGCTTACAACCGTGTATGTTGGTGTTTGTGTGTGTGTGCATGTGTTTGAGCACATAATTAAAGTGTTTCACAACGAGGCAGCAATTGTGATGCCTATCGGAATGGGAAGGCCTCACAGAAGTTTTTTTAGAAGCACGTGTATCCACTGTGCACCTTTATTTTCCTGCAGCATTTCACACGCTTGAATATGCAGCAGCGAAACCAACTTCCTGCAATAGCATCGGCAGTTATTTGACGTGCTGCACAATTGTGCTACACAGAGAGGACACAGAAGAATAATTTTTAGAGCCTGTAAGCTGGCACAGTACTCATCGCAGGTCTGATATACTTCAGAAGCAAGAAATGAAAGTATTGTGCATAAAACTGCGACACAGAGGCAAAACACAAAAGATTAGTTGCTTAATGATTACAGGCTTGCATAGTAGTTGTCATAAGTTTGGCACATTTCAGAAGCAGGAAGCAAAGTATGGCACTTAGTAGTGCAGAAACATGACACAAGTAGTGCTATATACACTGTTTGCATAAGGCAGTCTCCATTAGTGAGCCTTTCAGGACTACAGGCCTGCATATACTGTTAGGATGCATAGAACGCATTTGCTTAATGCTAAACAGTATAAATCTGACAAATTTAATGGATAATATTGCGAGTTTTAGTGCTCATAAGTAGAAAATCCCATAGGTATACAAACAAAGCAAATGGTGTGTGGGCAGACGGTATCGCTCAAAAACAAAGCAACTCAGTCATGAGAACGAAGAAAAAAAAAAATACAGAGCACACTACAATGAACACTACATCGAAAGCCCTGTCACGGTGGCACTGCAGTGAATGAAGGCTTCGGGTTCAGTCACGGCAGGTGTAAGAGCATTCCCATGATCATGTTCTTTTCTAAACTATCCAGCTACATACAAACAGATGATCATGCAACCACGGAGCTTCATTTTGGCCTACACTACATGCTTCACAGTCGTCTTTCATTTCCTAAAGAGAAACATATAGAACCACACAGCTTGCACGTTAAACTTTCAGCACTTTTCTCATCGATACTAGTAGGCGCCGACCGAAAACACTTCCGCAAGTTTTCTTTGTCCATTTCTCTGTCAAACGCTCTATGAAATTTTATCGCTGCAGGCTCTGAACTTCGACAGCATTCTATTAGATTTTCAGCATGCTCACGGCACCCGCACGGTACTTCGATTTCAGACGCCGCTAAAAAAGCAGCACCTTCTCGGGCAATCAGCTGTTTGCTTGCAGGCCGCCATGACGCCGCCGGCGCACCCTCACGGCAACGAAAGTTACCTAATAGCAAGTATAATTACAAAACTAAGAACGCTTCTACTTGAGCTTAATGTTATTCAATATTAAAAATAGTACCTTGCCAAAATAAACCTTTGTCTGTTTTATTTATTGCGTATTAACTGCGTCGTGTTACAAAAAGTTAGGAGACGGTCCCTGCTCAGTTTTGTGCCACACTCTGGCAACAGCGTTTGCCGAGGATTCAGAACTACCGGGGCGGAGCCACGCTAAAAGTCACTGGTAATTGGACGATTTCGCATACTCGTCACGATTGACGTCTCAAGGCTGCGTCACAGCTCCGTAATTTTGACGTCACGCTCACAAACTTGTGAGCGGAGTCCGTAATTCGGCCCCTGTAGCTCTGCCAGTGTTGCACTTGATTTATGAAACGGAGTATAGCTCCCTTGCGGTGCAAAGAAAAAAGCGCGCGCCTCAGCCTGAGTTAGTCAGCCATTTGGTTTTAATGAAAACGTTTCGAAATAACGCCAGTCGATGAATTCAAGAAAGGAATGACTGTCCTCCCGCTGATCAACACTTCCGGTAGCAGCAGGTCTGCAAGATGCCATGCAGATGACCTCTAAACCACGCGGATACATCGTCTGCTCATATTTGCAGGCACTTGCCACAGTCATTCAAACAGATAACCGTCCTCTGACCATCGCGAAGAGCTTATGGACGAATTGACTGAAACACCTCTGACTCCTGTTTGGATTAGATGGGCTCCTTGTCATGCAGGGGTTGCAAGTGCCGAATTGACAGCTCAACTCGCCATTCTAACTTTGCACTGGGCGCCTGTAAGTCTTTAGCCATACCCATCGTTCGGACTGGAGACGCTTGATTATCGGAAACAAATCAACATACCCTGCGACAACATTCGAGAAAGTAGATTCGTCCATCACTGCAACCCCAACTATGCACCTCATTAATTCATCTACTATGCAAAATTCAACTTCTAATCTCTTATACATCGGCCGGAGCATATTTATACCGTCATCGGGTCACGCCTTCCTCTCCTAGCTGCCCAGAGCGTTAAACCGACCTCTCTCACTCTCTATATGAATGCTTGTCAGCCATTGAAATATCACGTTACCCCTACCCACTCACTAGATCATGGAGTGCTTGCCTCGCCTCGGACTAAATGCAAGACTTGCTGGCCGTCGTGGCACAAGCCCGCTGCCGACTTAGCGGCTAAATAGTCGCCGATTAAGAGTTCTCTCCCTCCTGGAGATCTCAGTTGAACAGAAAGAGCTCACAAAATCAGAGCCCAAATGGTAACGCATTTCCTCTGCAATAATAGCTCTCAGTGCTCGGGAATATATTCTGTGCGGTATTAAAAGTTCGAAGTATACCAGCAGAACGTCTTAATAGTACCAGCTTATCATCCTGTTGTGTCGCGCCAGCCAGGCAAGGTACATGGGGCGGGAAAGGAGAAGTTTCACTGAAAACGCGACAGTTCGCGGCCTAGAGAAAAGCTGCATGCATGAAATTGCGAGTTATAAACATATATCCTAAATGTGTAAAATTGCGTAATAAAAAGTAATAGGCTAGCGCTTCTGGCCTGAGTATTTTTGTCGATTTGTACTTTTCTCCGAAGTATCGTGCACGTTTTAATCATGACCAACCAACCGGGCTTTGTGTTAGCTCCATTCCCTGCCTCTCGAAGCAATCCCACCAGCCAAGTCTTCCTAAACCCGCTTTCGACAGGCGTGCAGTAGTTTACTATTGAACGCTAGCAGCAGCAGCAGCAGTTGTAGGCACAGCGCTTCTTTGCGGGAAGGGGTGTGCGGGTCTCTTGCGCAATGGAGCCAGGCAAGCGGAATGAAGCGGCCATATATGCATGGCGCGACTTCCCTCACCCCGTCGCAAACACGGTTGCAGCAAGCACGCGCGGGCTCCTTGTCCGTGCCTGCTTGGCAGGCAGGCGGTCACTTGGGCCCGCGCGCGTCAATTGCTGCCTGTCGCGGCTCGAGCGCGCTTGTGTGCGACCCGCGAGGCGTGAAAAACCTGGCGCTCATCCTCGCGCGCGCGCCCAGCCGCTGGTTTGCATTTCAAAAGCGACCCCGTTTTGGCCGCGGCCTGCTTGGTATGCAGCCGCTGAAGTCCGCCGAGCCACTGCACGACAGGCTTTGCGAGGTGTGCCACGCAGTTTTCGGGACGGCGCGCTGTTAATGCCTTGCTGCGGTGCCTAACAAGCAAGCAGGGTCGGTTCGCCAAACAGGCGCGCTTATAGCCGGCCGCCGCTGCTTGCTTCTGGGAATTGCTGCCACCCGCACGTGGCAAGAGATCACAAGAAAAGAATGGCGGCTCAGGGAGATCGGCTATCTTTCTTCTTGCTAGTTTTAGCGTCTCTGCGTGTGAAAAGGGACGAAAAGGAGACAGGGGCCAGCTGGTTTTCAAGGGCACCTGACGACATGTAATATACACTTGCGAAAGAGCCACGCCGCGCGATCGGTCAAGTTTTCGCACTTTGGAAAATTTACGGAAGCCGCATTGCATCCAAGGGAATGGGGAAGAGTTCATAGATATTTATTTTTGCTTTATTTTTCTTTCAGCATTATCTCATTTTTCTTTTATTTGTGCTGTCTGGATACTAGCGGGTGCAGAAAACCAACGTTTTGTTTTTCGGGATTTCCAGGGTACCCGGCTCCTGCTGCCCCCCCGTCTTTTTTCGTCTGAAATTCCGACGCAGCAGTCGGCTAGCATGAAAGACAATAAATGTGAAAGTGGTCAGAGGACAACATTTCCTCTGTTCAACTCGCGCCATTTTTATTCAGGTCCGTAATAAGCCGTCAAGAAGGGGAGCATTTGAATTTTTTTTTTTTTTTTTTTTTTTTGCAGTGCAAACCTGCCGCGCAGGCAACGTGTGGAACTAAAGCGACTTCCCTACGCCATGATGTCGTTTTCTTATTAAAACATTTGCCAAGCGTTTATCGAGAACCGCACTTCAACCTCTCACTTTATGAGGCGGTATCTTGTCGCCAAGAGCTACATTATGGTTGTGCGAATATTCGGAAAGTTCGGATAAAAAACATGACACTAGACGTTAAATGTTCGCAATCGTTTCAAAGCTCAGCGCTCGACGCATTCTGAACACACGAAAAGAAATATAATATTCGAGAGTAATCCAATATTCAAAAGTGTATTCGGAAGCATTTGTTTTCTTGATTCCGGAAAAAGCTGCGCGCGGAGCGCCAACGACACAACAAAACGGCGGGCGACCTCGTGCAACATGAATGAAAATTTCAAATAATGTGGCTGTTTTTCGCACAAAATTATTCTGGCCATTAGTTTGTGATATCATATGCCATTTTCGCTCGAGATATCAGCCTATCCTATTATTTTAAACATAATTTTGGGGGCGGGGAGCAGTATTGTATATATATATATATTTATATATATATATATATATATATATATATATATATATATATATATATGTTTTCAAAGCATTGGCACATTTTCTGAAAATAAAAAAAAGAAATTGGGGTTTTTCTCTAACCCAGGGCTACATTTCACCCTGAGGCCTACCTGGTTGACCTGAGTGAGTCTCACTTTAAACTCTGGCACATCATTCAAAGGCTAAATGATTCAACATTGAAAAGTAAAATGGACTTCCTCGGTGCATGCCTCTAAGCTTCAATATTCAGGATTTGCTTCAATATTCGGACGTAGCTCTAGGTGTTTTGACCGTGCCCGATGATTTTTCGATTTGCATACTACTAGTTATTATTACGCGTGCCTAATGTTGTATAGCATGGATGCTTTAAATATTGCTTTAGCTGGAGACGTATGATTTGGCGCGCTGAGAGGGACTAGACAACAGATTTTGAGCAGTTAATTAATGATGCATGACGCTGTGCAATGCCGCTGTTTTTGCATTGAGTGCGGACACAAAGCTGCGTGAAGCCGAGATTGAAAGCACGACGCGTTCACTGCTGGGGAATCGCGATTAGCCATGGCGATGCTGCGAGCGATGTTAAATACTGAACGTAGTTTTTTCCCCCAAGTCGTTTCATAATTGAGAATCGCCTGGGGTGCAGTCTGCTCGGAGCCTTGAAAAGCTTAACGCTCTAATCGCTCTTAATGGCCAACCTAATACGCTAAGAAAATCAGCCTGGAACTTAATTCTTTAGAGTAAGTTCCGTTGCCTCCAGTTTTAGGCATAATTTAAGACAACGTCTACAATCTACGTCGCGATGGACAGCTATTGCAGCTTAGTCTTTTTAAATGCTGTAATTCGCTGACCCACTAATTTCGTCTGCGAGCTGCTTTAAAGGTTTGAGTTCATTTTAAGAAGGCTTGCTTGATTTTATCTTCAATGTATGAAGCAAGCACAGCTACTAATGTGGCAGTGAATGTTAAATATCGGGGAAGATGATGTCGAATCATTTTGTAAACCACTAATGGACTATGTAAGCTGTAGGCTTATTCATTTGCAGAACCATAGCGACGACATCTCGATCCAAATCAGCGATGCGTTGCATAACTTTGTTTAAGGTTCTGGAGCATTCTTCCAGCGGTAAAATGATTAAAGTCTCGGTTAGGGAGAACATATGGAATAGAAATATTTCTTGTAAAATACGGCTTAATTTGTCATTTCTAACAGCTATTATTTTGGTAAAGTTGAGCATTTCGCGGGTTTGCCTCATCAGAAGGAAACACACACTCAGTCTGAAACTTGAAATGGTGCGCAACAGGAACGCTGGCCAAACGGCTGAATGTCCAAATCGCTGAATAATTCCGGAAATACCGAGAAAAATCACATAATGCAAGTGTTTGCTGCAAATATTATCGGTCAAGTAAGCACTTTTCACCTCGTGCTGATAACAAATAAGCTTCGCTTGCATTCCTGGGAGATAAGTAACCCTAGGCAAACGGGTAAACTTTATCCTCCAGGTAACCGAGAAACTAAGAAAGACAACAGAGCGGCAACTGAGAGACAAAATCGACAAGGTGCACGAGCGTTATTAGGTACTGGAATCATCCGAGAGCGCAGATAAAAGAAACAGCAAAGAGTAAAACAAGAAACTGATGAAGAACTGCAATATAAATTCACCTTAACGGGACCAGCGGAGAACGGGCAATAATCTGAGCACACACAGCTGTTTAGCAAAGCACCTAACCTGCGGGGTGGTCATAGCAGCCAGCACTGCACGTTTCCGATTTTTCCGCTAGCAGAGCGCCAACGAAGTCAAGCTGGGAGCCCGGTATATTAGACAACAACCCAAGAAGGGGGGAGGGGTTGCTGGTACTCAAGTTTGCTGGCGAGACGCGAATCAGAATACACTGTGCTGTCATCGCCTGCGTTCTGTTCCAGCTCTATAGTTTTGACGGCTTTACGTCGCCAATATGACCAGTTAAACATCGCAGTTTCGATGCTGAACACAGCACATGTTTTCGAGAGCTTGGTCATTGGGCTCAGGAATGAGACTTTAAGACGAAGGCCTTTACTAGGCTATGTTGCGTCCGAAAATCGTGTCGCCAGATGCGACGTCAGCAGTCATGACCGGAATCGAGTGGTGAGTAGGGTATAGAAGTTGAAATTTATATCGAGTCATTAGTCATTAATGATAGCAAAACTATATTTGTTAATAAAATAATTATATTGGTTGTCGCTTAAAAGTATTAAAACAAAAAGAACAGCAACAATAAGAATCAGCATATATAAAATAAGGAGTATAAAAAGTTAAATAAATAAAAAAAACTCTAATACTTTCGCATTCTCCTAATGCAGTTTCTGCAGTGACCTCAAAAAATGCTTTGGCTCGTTCATAATCGACGGCATTTCACAAGCGAAAAAGAGAGTTTGGTAACATGTAACTAACTGTTTTGAGAAGGTGGAAGCAAGTCTGTAGAGAGCTTGCGTAGCCGAGGTCGCTGGCGGGGAGGAAAATGTGGCGTACGTTTACGACCTGCTGCCGGTTAGCAACGTGGCTTTACCTCTTTAAAGATGCATAAAGACATGCGCCGCTCAGCGGCTCTACAGCGAGCTGGCTGCACATCCACCGTCCTTGAAGCCCTTATCACTGTCATCGCAAGTTGCAGGGTTTGTAGCGAAATCGATAACTGTGCAGTCCGTGGGCAATGCGTGGCGCCGCCTTCTATGTACGACAGTGCCGTAGTGTGGTTCGGTTTGGTGAGTGGAGGTTCCTGTATTATGAACTAAACCTTTCCAGTTTGTGTTTAAAAGGGAACACGGATGGTGCCTTTTTCGAGAGAACTAAAAAAAATAGGAATGCTGAAGAAAATGAGAACATTTTGCTACTCTAAACAAGATGGCCCTCATTTCCGCCAAGCCAGCGCATAGAAATCTCCGAGTGATTGATGTAGAAATTCTCTGGTGAGAACGGATGTTTTTATCACGAAATGAAATAATTAAATGCTCCTTCATGAGTGCATCCAACGCTGGGTGCCTTCCTCAGAGTGGTTAATTGTTTGAATGGCTTGCAGTTAGCAAGTAACAACTCAAGGATCAACAGAAGTCGATAGTATTTATGTCCTGTTGGGGGTTACCGCACAAGAGTGTGGTGTTCCAGAAGTGCGCTAGTAAAGAATAATTTAGCTGTACACGTTACTGTAACTACGTTATTGCGCTCAGTAAAGATCACGCCTACATCATGTGGTGCAGTGTCTTTAAGTTCCAACACACTTTAGAGAGGAAAATCTGGAGACGAGTTATGGTTTCCTTGTTCTCAATTCTAGACACGCTTGATGGTGCTGAATATTTAATGAGGTGGGAACGTAATGCGCATTTCATGAATATTGTTACGGTGGTGATGAGTTAATTGCAGTGTGCCTTTGAATAGGGAAACAATATAAAATTATGTAACAACGGGCAATAAAACTGAGCTGCGCGTGTCACACTAGTTCAACGAAGAAAAAACTTCCGCCGACTGCTATGTTCCATTCGGGAAATATTTTCTTCCGAGTGCATTTTTGGTTGGAAATGTGAAGAAAAAAAACAAAAAAAAAACCGAAAACGGCGCCTTAAGAGATTTCAGCTAAAATTTTCCGACCATCCGAAAACTATTGCTGGTTTAAGATAAACGGTATAGTCGGGGCAAGGCATACACCAGGCAACAAAAGCAGGAAATAGTGGAAGACATGGGGGCAATTGATGCCAGTGCATAAAGTCGTTCGGGACGACCACTTCGCTTTTGATGTCTTCGGTTAGCGAACTTGACGAACTTTAGTTAAAGGCGGAGCAGGAGCGGCATGTTTAATTGTTGCCGGCACACACATATGCCCCCTGTCATTGGTCATGATCTTCATCAGCCAAACTATACTCACTGCAGGGCAAAGGCCTCTCCCATATTCCTCGAATTAACCCAGTTCTGTGCTAGTGTGCTTGATGCATCCACTTGACCCATGCGAACTTCTTAACCTCATCCGCCCACCTAACTTTCTGCGCCACCTGCTACGCTTTCCTACCCTTGGAATCCGGTTTGTTACCTGTTATCCCCTCTTCGCACTACATGTCCAGTCCATGCCCATTTCTTCTCTTAATTTCCACTAGAATGTCGGTAACTTGAGTTATTTCTCTGACCCACTCTGCACGCTTTCTGCCTTTTAACGTTACCCCTACCATTTTTCGTTCCATAGCCCTCTGCGTTGTCCTTAAATTAAGTAGAACCCTTTTGGTTAGCCTCCACGTTTCAGCCCCATAGGTGAGTACAGGTAAGATGCAACTGTTGTATACTTTCCCCTTGAGGGATACCGGTAAGCTGCTAGTTATAATCTACGAGTACTTCCCAAATGCGCTCCATCCCAATCTTTTCTCCTTGTTATTTTTCTTTCATGGTCCGGATCTGCGGTTACTACCTACCCAAAGTAGACATATTCTCCTGCTATTTCTAGTGCTTCGCTACCTAACGTAAACTGCTGTCCCTTCCCGAGACTGTTGAACATTACCTTAGTCTTCTGCATATTGATTTTCAAGCCTATACCTTTCTGCTATTCCTGTCTAGGTCATCAATCATTCTTTTCAGTTCATCCCCTGAGTTACTTAGCAAAGCAATATTATCAGCAGATCGCAGATTACTGAGGTATTCTCCATTCACCCTTATCACTAACTGCTCCCATTCGAAGTCTATGAGTACTTTCTCTAAGCAAGATGTGAATAGTACTGGGGAGATTGTCTCCTTGTCTAACACCTTTCTTTATAGGAATTTTGTTACTTTCTTTATGCCGAACTAGGGTGTCTGTGCACCCTCTATATATATCTTCCAGCACTTTCACGTACGGCTCGTCTACACCCTGATTTCGCAATGCCTGCATGACCGCCGAGGTTTGTACTGAGTCAAATGCCTTTTCGTAATCAATGAATGCTATGTATAAGGGCTGGCTATATTCCGAGCATTTTTCTGTCACCTGGTTGATGGTATGAATATGATCGATAGTAGAGTACCGTTTCCGAAAACCTGACCGATGTTTTGCATGATTGAAGTGTAAGGTTGTCCTGAGTCTATTAGCCTTAGTAAATAGCTTATACGTAACAGATAGCAAGCTGACTGATTTGTAATTTCTCAAGTCCTTAGCGTCCCCTTTCTAATGAATTAAGATAATGTTTGCGTTCTTCTATGGTTCTGGTACCGTCAACGACATCAGGCATTGCGTATACAGGGTGGCGAGTTTTCCTAGCACGATATCCCTCCGTCCTTCAACAAATCTGCAGTTACCTGATCCTCTCTAGCTGCTTTCCTCCTTTACATAGTTTTTAATGCTTTCCTAACCTCGTGCTTCGTCACTGGCAGAACGTCTGACTGCTTTGCCCTACTGCCTATCTCATTATTGTCCTGACTACTTTGGTTACGGTACAGATCGGTACATAACTACTCGGCTACTTTGACTATCTTATCCATATTCGTGATGACGTTCCCCGCCTTATCCTTTAGTGCATACATTTGATTGTTTCCTATGCCAAATTTATTCTTCACCGTTTTAAGCCTTTTCCTGTTCTTTACAGCATGCTCTGTTTTCTCCATGTTGTACTACTTCCTTATATCGGCCACTTTAAGCTTATTGATTAGCTTTGATATCTCTGCCAGGTAGTTCTGTCTGGTCTGTTGTGTTGGAAGCTTTCATAATTTGGCGTTTTTTAATCGCATCTTTCGTCTCCTTAGACAGCTCACCGGTATCCTCTCTAGCTATCCTACCGCCTACTTCTACAGCGCACTCAGTAACCATGTATCTGAAATTATTGTTCATTGTTTCTAGGCTAATGTCGTCATCCTCGGTTAGAGCTGAATATCTATTCCATAGCGAGATTGTGAACTCTTCTTCCCTCCCCCTCACAGCCAATTGTTTGATGAACGTCTTTCTTACTAATCTGTTTCGTTCCCTCTTCAGACTTAGACTAATTCGAGACCTTACAGTCCTGTGGTCATTGCATCGCACTTTCATGATTACTTCTACATACTGCATAATGGCGAAGTTGGAACACGGTATGAAGTCAATTTCAATTTTAGACTCCACGTTGGGGCTTTTATATGTCCACTTCCGTTTCTTTCGTTTGCTGAAGAAGGTATTCATGATTCATAAGTTATTGCGCTCTGCAAACTTAGCTAGTAACTCCTCTCTGCTATTCCTAGGACCAATTTCATAGACACCCACTGCCAGGTCTGCTGCTTGCTTTTTCCTTGCCTTGGCATTAAAGTCGCCAATTTGTACAGTATACTGCGTCTTTACTTTCCAAATTTCTAATTCTACATCTTCGTAGAAGCTTTCAATTGCGTGCTCATCATGACTACATGTAGGTGCGTAGGCCTGTACAACTTCGAGTTTATATCGCTTGTTAAGCTTAATTAGGATGCTTGTCACCCTCTCATTAATACTATAAAATTCCTCTATATTACTAGCTATATCCTTATTGACAAGGAAACGTGCCCCTAACTCTTGCCTCTCCGGTAAACCTTGATAACACAGTGCATGCCCGTCCTTCAATACAGTATATGGCTCATTCGGCCTCCTAACCTCACTAAGCCCTATGATATCCCATTTCATTTCATATCCTCTAGTTCCTCTAACACTGCAAAACTAGCCTCACTAGCTAGGGTTCTATCATTAAACGTTGCAAGGGTCAGTTTGAATGGCGGCTTGTCCAGCGGAATCAGAAATTCTTAGCACGCCCCGCTGCATCACATGTGTGACCGCCGCCGTGGCCAGTTGTTCAGCAGTCGCTATATAGTGGCTGAGGGCAGGGGTTTTGCAGGGCTAATAATGTAAGGTTGCGGCCAATTACTGCACCAGGGGGGGGGGGGAGGGGCAACTCTTGTTCTTGTGAGGGAGTGCATTGCAGGAGATGTTCACCGACATCAGGCCGCAGCCCAAACCTTTTTATGCAGTTCCATCGACACAAGTTTTTTCTTTTTCGTTTTTTTGATCCGGTGGAGAATTGCGTGGCACCGGGCTTCGAACCGCGGTCCTCTTGCATGCAGGGCAAGATTTCTACCTCTACTCCACCGCCGCTCTCTGTCATAGGTATACGGTGCTTTTAAAGAAAAGTATTTCCGGGTGAAATTAAGCGTTCTTACAGTTAGAGAGAAGTTAGCTCGGTTTTATGAGCTTTTTAAGGGTTTAGGATCACCTTTACATAATATATGACTTGACGTTGTAGTCTAAAGCTCAATTGTCAATCCTAATGACTAGTCGATGGAAATTATATAAGATCCGCAATTAGTACTGCGGAATTATACTGGACAGAAGCTCCCTTATGACTTAATTAAGTCATAAGGGAGCTTATGACCTTGGCCTTCAAATTGCATCTTGAAATTGAAATTGGCCTTCATGTTGCATCTTTAAAGATGCAACATGAAGGCCAATTTCATCACAATTAACTAAATAATGATAATGTGTCGTACGTTGAGGCCTACAATTAGCCCACTGAAATTATAAACGACGCAAACAAATTAAAGAGCCCGTTTGCCCAAGCTCGTTAGTCCACATTCTTCGATTCGCAGCATACCTTCCACATTCCACGGTAACCATCCTCATCTGCCCACAGTAACAACACTGCGGATCCGTTGCAACCACCCTGCCGTTAGGCCGACTGCAGCAACCTGCTATTGCCTCTACAACTATTAATACTGCTATACTATTACTACTTTACTACTGTTACTACTAGTATATTATTGCTACTACCGCCGCTACTACTACTGCTATTGCCACCGCTATTACCACTTGACGATTACTACAACTACTGCTTTACAACAGCAGCTACTACTACCATTTTATTACTACTACTACTACTACTGCTTTACAACAACAATTACTACTGCTATTTTATTACTACTGCTACTACTACTACTACTACTACTACGACTACTGCTTGTACTACTGATACCACTACTATACTACTATTAATACTTTTGCGACTACTGCTACTGCTGGTATACTACTGCTGTTTTTGTACCAGAAATGGCCTCTTAGCAGCTCTTAATGTAAAAAATAATGCAAGGGTGACCGGCCTTTCTTATGATCCGCTTATGAAAGCATTAAAAGGCATGATACTGGAGTGGGGATCTTATCAGACCATTTCTATATTCTCACTTATTCCGAATTTGACGACAAAATACCTTTTCACGTAATATAATTGAACACTGCTTTTCTTCTTATTAACTAATTGCGGAATGTCTCTCCAGCTGTACTATAATTAGGTATCCGTGATGAATGATCGAAGCATCATAGTGTTCGAGGAAAGGCTAAATAACTGCGCTTGCGCTGCATTTATGGGTAATCACTGGTGGGGACAGAGAACTATTCGCAGGCAAATACTGAATCTACCGTGGTACTGGGTAATAAATGCATGGACAGCACTGGCATTAACAACCAAATTCGGATGCGTTTCTTCCTATAGCTCCCTCCCCTTTCCCCTGCAGAGCCTCTTAGTCCTTGGAACGTTCTCTTTCTGACTAGCCCTATTTTATTTCTTACTTCTGCTGCTCACTGTGATTAATACGATCACCGCATAGGTAAACATTGTAAAGCGTAAATTTATAATACGATCGATTTAAATGCGCACACTCACTCTCCTTTTCAAGTGGTGTAGAAGTGACGCCAAGGAGATTATAGAACAAGGAAAGTATCGAGAAGCACCGTCCCTCTTTCCTCTTTAAAAATGCCGCTGCGAGGAGACATTCCCAGACGTTAATACTCGCAAGCAGGACTGCGTACGACCTTTGCGACAGGAAACTGCGAAGATATGCGAAAACATAGCTCACGCGCATTATTCGCATGCAGAGGACGCCCGTGGCTACGAGTTGCGCGACGCGGAGGCGACACTCAATGCGAAAGTCCACAAAACCTTCGCAGCGCTCCATGGTCCATTTGGCGAACGCACGGAGCTGAAGCATGCAGCATTTCAATGAGGCATCTGGTATGTCTCAAGAGTACGAGTTCATTCCGCGGAACGTGCTCGCCCATAAAGTGACGTTGCCATCAGAGCGAGCCAAACGACAGACTCCTGTGTTGCTTCCTTGCGCTGCCTTACGTCAGCGGTCATGAATCGCGCCCTGCTTGCAAGGTTACTCCCCCATCGACCAGATCATTAACACCCCAGCCGCATGCCACCACAATGTTCTCTGTTGCACCGTCGAAAGGCAGCGTCACACTGAGCTCGTAATTCTTTTCGCTCGTTTGTTCTCACATGTTTCATTTCATTTTTAGCTGCGGAGTAAGGCAGAGAAGATGCGAGTTCCGCTCCGCCTCATCTTTATTTACATAAACCCATTTGCGAGAAGCTCTGAGCTGCGTCTAAAACAGGCGGAAGCCCTTGCATACGAAATTCGGATGCTGTGCCATGCGACTGTCATAACCGCATCCGGGTTCTCTATGGGGTTATTTCTGCCCCCACCCCCCTACGCCTTTCTCATGGAAAGCTTGTTTTCCTGCTTCTGAAGTCAGCGCACAGCTAATCAGTGTACTCTAATGAACGTATAAATAAGCGAGTGGCGAGCCTAAAGGGCACACACTGCTGTAAGAGCTTTTGTTTTTCCTATCAGCGAATCAAATTTCACAGAAATTATGCAATCAGCCCAAAAGAAAAAGTCGACATTACAGATAACTCCCCATCGTCGGACTCATCAAGAGCAAACATGGCAAGTACACGCCAGCATTCAAGTGCGCCAGTCTCTGCCAGAGCCGCTCATGACGCTCGCTCGGTGCTAGCGCGCAGCAGTGAACCGCATGTCTAAACACTTATCAGCGCGCTCTTCCTCATGGTAGGCAAGAGAAATCGTCGTTCTCAGTGGCCGAGCAAGAATAAGGCACGAGCCGGGCGCTTGTCCCGCAAATCCCGCAGGGGCGCGCTCTGTACATCGCGCATTGACAAATGCTGGACGCCAGCCCTCGGAAGGAACAGCTGCTTCCGCAAAGATGGATACAGGTTTTTCTCTTCGCTCAAAGGGGGGAGCGCTCTAGAAAAGAGCGTGGGGGCCGTAGGGGCCAGCTTCCACTACTCTGCCAGCAGAAACGGACTCGAGTAAGACAGCGCGAAGGCATTGCCACTGCCATCAGCTCCCGAGCGCTCCAAGACGTAAATGAAAACAAATGCTCCCTTCAGCCCGTGTGCGAGCTGCCTTTTCGCATCTTGACATTTATCTCAGATCCTGTTATGTGTGTCTTACGTATCGTGATCGTTTCTGTAGTTTTTTTCTGCCAAGCTGCTTTCAGAAGCGGGCGCTACTCAGACTTGTCTCTAAAAGCTCAGCGCGGCGGTGGAGGAGCGCATTCCTTTTGAGTCTTTACTGCACAAACCTAACGAATGTGCTGCAAAACGGGACGGCTAGCCTCGGGCCGTATCGCTCATTTTGGTTCCCGGATAAGAGCAGGATATTCTTTTCTGCGCGCGGAAGTATTTTGCGCGATGGATGTCTGCGTGTGAGCGAGCTGGGATTTGCTCTTCGTCTTGTGTAAGTACCCACAGACGCATACGCGTCGCCGAGCGGCAAACGAGCGCTCCCTTTGAAAACAGAATGAAAAACGAAAAAACCGAAGAAAGGGGAACTAGAGACCGCATTCGCGATCTAGACAGGACACCCGCAACGAAAATGATGTCAGCGCAGCCAGCGCTTGACATGCCAGGCGTGTGTGCGCTTTCTCCGCTAGGATGCATGTACATGTTTGGAACGTGTTTGGAACAGTCACGTGCTTGGAACAGAATTACAGACGCCAAATAGAGAGAGAGAGAGAAAGAGAGAGAGAGAGATGTTACTACCATTCCACTTCAGTCCAATCAAAACTTAAAAAAAAACTCCTGATACGGTTTTTCACACGTGTCGCCTTATTCTCTGCAGTAACGACGCAATCATCGGCTGCTAGATTGATATGCAGGAGGTTTAAAATCAGGCTGCTATGATTTTTTATTGCGATATACGAGATGCACTGCACGTCAGTCGCTCCTGCATGTAGTTTACAGAAACACGTGTGGTAAAGGTGAGAGGTTATTTGTAGGTATCAGTGTACTAATTAATGGGAAACATTTCAATACACTTTGTCTTTTAGTAAAGGTTGTCGTATTCCCAGACAGCTGCATGTGGTTAAATTCTCATTGTAGGCTAGTGTTGCGCAATATATGCCTCTAAGTACACACCTAAGACCGCGCAAATGCGCGTGTAAGATGTTGCCAGTGAGCGCAAAGCCCTTCTTTGCATTTTACGACACAGTAGTTGCGTTGCATTATTCTAGGCATGCAAACAGGGCGCGACATCAGATTGAGCTGCTCGTCACTTTCAGCACAAGAACGTGACGAAACGCCGTAGCAGAATATACATAAATCTAAAAACAAGTTTCGCGCCCAGCGTAACTGCCTTCAAAGAGCAATCACGCGAGTGAGCGCCAGGTTTGTTAGTGTATTTGAAATAAATACAAAATAGGTGACCATGATTGCAAAAATAAATGTTCCTATGGTTCAGTACCTTGGGCAGAAAATATTGCTTCATAGTCGTGGTGATGAAGTGATTTTAATTAGGATTGCTAAATTTTGAACGCGCTGAATATTGCTGGACTCTGTATGGAACTGAGCACAGACACGCGCTGCAGCGCGAAACTGTTGCGCTCAATGGATGAAAGAAACTTCAGTTTTCTTTTCCTTGAATGACTCACCTACAATCCACGCATAGCCAGAGCATCCTTCAAGTTGACATCATGATGGCCCTCGCGTGAACCAACAAGCCCTGAATTCCCTCTTAGACCAGGCCTATGGAGCATTCCACATCAAAGTAGTCAACCACACATGACTTGCTCAACATCATCTTGGGGTAATTAATACGAACTTGCATGGTTCGTTTCCCCTCATGTTCAGCATAGCAATATGTCTTTACTTGAAGTCATTATGTCGTTGCACATATAATACGTTGATGACGTAATCGTCTCGGCGACTGTAGGTTCAGTAGCTTAGAAAGAGTATTGTTTTCCGTTGGAATAAGGTGTCATAGCACAATCCTTAAGTAGTACAACGATGTCAGCAAGGCCGAGATAGTTCGAAATCTGATGACCTTTGGTATTTCCTCCAGCCGTTCATCCTGAAGTTGGTGTCGTACCCTAATCAACAAGGCAGAGCCAAAACCTAGGTAACTAAAGAAAAGATCACTATAAACTTTCTTTTTTTTTTTTTCATCTGCATAGCTACGTACCAAAAGCGGACACAAAAGCGTCAGCTTGTTGCAAGAGATTTACATCCCTTATACTGTGCGCCAAAAAACTTCCAGATATTTTGACGGAAACATCTAACAAGTCAGAGAGGACAAAGGCTTAATCACCGGCCCGTTGAAACACATGCTGTGTTTTTCAAACTCAGTAGTATATAAACTAGAGTCAAAGCTTGTCAAGCGGGCGTACGTTTCCCAGAATCACTGACTACGCTGCCCTCCGCCTTATTTGTCTTTCTTGGAGGGACTTTAAATGCAACGAACCAATATTCACCCATCAAACGATTCTATCCTCTCTCGATCTCACTCATCGATGGTAAGCCAGTCGTCCCGCTATGGTGGTGCAGTGCGCGGCTCAGGGGTTGAAGACCGTAACTTGATTTCGGGGAAGCTTCTTCGAACCGCGGCAATCGTGTTTCGACGGAAGCGAAACACATGGTGCCCTATTTACAGCGCTGTAACAATGGGAATTAAAAAGAGCTCCAGCTAGTCGCAATTAACAGGAGGCCTTCCCCACGCAGTCCCTCATAGCCGATGTTCCTCTGAGGCGTTAAACACTCTGAACCAAACGAAACCAGGTCAGCAAAGTAATACGAAATAAAGCGCACACTTGATAACCCGGGTGGAAGCAGGAAACTCACCGATGCTATCGGACACGGAGCGCCACCTAGAAACGCAGTATTGTTCGAGAACATTGCAGACGTTTATATTATCACGAACTGACGTAGAAACCCTTGAATAGCACCTTCGGGCACAGGAGTGCGTGGAGAACCACATTTGAATTATAACCTCGACAGCCCCTCCCAGAGTTGAATATACGTCAGCCCCACGAGAGCTGAACTCGGGGCGCAATAGAGCTAAACGTGCATAGAAATTCAATTACTCCGCAGAGGGGAGGGCAAATAAAATTGGTGAAAAAGGTTTCCATTTCTCCATTAAAAACATTGCCGCTTCAGAAATCTGTTTATTAGACAGCATTCCTGCAGAATGCCGTCCTAAATGAAGTCGATCGACTTCTGCTTACCTTTTCAGCGTAAAGACAGTACAGACGGGCCCAGTCACATGTGAAGAGATTCTGTTTACTGGGCGGCCTTTTTACAGCGCCTGCGCCGAAGAAGTCTCTAGAGGGGAACGCTTGGGATCCAATTTATGACATCCAATAAGCGCGATGTGTTACACACCACCAGCCGCTGGCGGACGCCTGCCAACGGGTCGGCGGCAGAGCCCGCTAGAACCCAACGAGACTGATGGCTGGGCAGAAAGAACCAGGTTTATCGTGTGGCTTGGGTTTTTATATCAAGCCAAAGGAAAACGAGGCTGCCGTGACGCTTGGTGATAACGACGAGCAGAGCGGAGGCGGGCACACGTGACGCTGACGAAGCATTTAGCAGTTCGCAGCATCCCCCTTTTCTTGGAATCTATATCTTACTACGGGCCTCCTGCCAACGGCAGATCAGGCAGAACCGTTAATCAGTCAGCCAGTGTTCTTGGGTCAATCTGTCAAGTCGAAAATTCCACAGCGTCGTTCCGATTGCCTGTGAAGAACTGTGTAAGAAGCTCTCAGTGCAACAAACAGCATTGTTTTCCGCAAGACGCTTCGCATTTAGCCACGAGCCAGGTACAGCCGTATCTTGTATAGCGACAAGGGACGAGTAAACGTTCTTAGATACCCCACCTTGCAAAAAGTAGCTAGACTTCACAGTGGCCCCTGTTGTTGAGTTTGCTCGCGAATAGGGTCCAAAAAAAAGTTCGCCCCATTCAAGAACAGTAATTAAAGGGGCCTTCACTCTGGTCGGTCCAGTAGCCTGTTCCCGTCATCCAAGTTCGAGCTTCACAGCGTGGCTTCGCATTTGCGAGAGTGAGGGGCCCGCAAGGGAGAGGTGGAATGCAGAGGTTATGAAAGCGGCTCGAGTGTGAGCTCTAGTTTATCTACGAAGCTCAGATAAGTACATGCATTCGTTGGTACCCATCACCAGAGGACGGCTTTACCTCTGCGGAGTTGTTTGTTAGTTGTTGGATATCCGTGCGTGCCCGACTGTCGATTTCTGAGCAGACTTGCACACTGGTTCGGTACTGGCTACGGTAATGGATTAAGGTTTAGTTCATTCTTGATGTACGGGTGGCACTTGCACCGGCGACAGCATGCTGATTGCCGCAGAGTGACTCATGACCAGGGGTCCAGTTACTATGACCTTGGACTGCGTGATGTAGTAGATGTCAGGACTCTGGCTATGTAATGGGTTACGGGTCCCTTTCGGTAGCTCATACATATCGCTTGTGGATCTATGGTGACATGTGGTGTTAGTGGGGAGGGCAGGATATATCGACTAGTACTCCATCGGCTTGTCCTGCTTACAGGGATGTGGTGGTTGGAATAACCGCATCTAGCGCTTGTTCGATTATGCTGATGGTGGTGGCTTTACGATTTTGGTAGTAAGCTGCGGCCACGCGGCGGACCTCCGCTAATTTGCTGTGATGATGTGCTCTGGCTCATGCCTTTCTTCGTACAGCGTTACCTGGAGTAAATATTTTTGGGGATGGATGCGATTTCTAGATCCCTTTGCGCGTATGCATTGCCTGCCCTGCAGGATATAAGCAACGTCGTAATTATTGTCACGCGACCACCAATTTATATTGCGCCAAAATGGCTATCTTCAGAGCATTGTGTTACGCACTCGAGTAGCTCTGGCGGGGGGTAGCGCCAGAACTGCTCGAGTGTATAACATAATTTTGTGAAGATAGCCATTTTTGCATATTATAGATTTGTCGCAAAAATGAAAATATCTACAGTTAAGTGCGCAATTGATAAAATTTTTAGCACCTATAAATTTCCCCTACGTCAGATGAGATACTTTTCTTTGCAGACGCTTACTGCTAGATAGCACGGTCTCATTCCACGGTTATTTTTTATTTTATTTTTTCTTGAACAAAATGATGCATTGAAGCTTTTTCGCGCCTCCAAGCATTATTTATCATCACCGGAAATATGAAAAGTTGCGGGATTCTCAGTTTTGCAGCTATCTGCAGAAGCGTTGCACGTATGAGGCACTCTTCTAACGGGAATTCACTCGATTTAGTCCAGGCAGGAGCGAACTAATGCACAGGCCGCAATCTTCGTCTCGGAAGAGACGTCTTAACCAAGGTCGTTAGCGACGGCTGCATGGGCTCTGGTAGGCGCATTACTTCCACACAGCGCGTCGAGAACTTCCCAGTGCTCGCGCATGTCGACTCAAGGCCACTGTTATGAACGTCAGTAATTAACTTTCACGTTCACAACACGCCGGGGCGCAAAACGAGGCGACTGCGGTTTTTAACAGCATCTTGGAACTGCACTATAGTTTCCGCTTGGACCATACAGCAATCACGATGTAGTAGTTTACTTGCGCGCGAAATCTACCGCTGGGTGACCTACGCGCAACGGCGCCGAAATAATGGCTCACTTAAGAAAACAAATGACTCGAGCACTGGGGCGTTGTAGCCATCTAGGTGATGGCATTTGCTCCGTGTGGAGGAAATTAAGCGCTTGGATTTTATAAATGGGCGGCCCAGCTGCCGGGAACTGTCGCCAGCTGTATTTTAACGAATGATGTGGTGGACTTGGCATACTACTGTTGCGTGGACGTCAGAGAGAATAGAGAGAAAAGAGCCGTGGCGGGAAACGAAATCTCAGACAGAACACGGAAAGAAGTACTGCACAACAGGCGCAGCAACTGGCAATTATGGGAGGCTAAAATAGTGACAGAAAGTCTATTGGTCTGTGTGGTGTGTGTGTGTGTGTGTGTGTGTGTGTGTGTGTGTGTGTGTGTGTGTGTGTGTGTGTGTGTGTGTGTGTGTGTGTGTGTGTGTGTGTGTGTGTGTGTGTGTGTGTGTGTGTGTGTGTGTGTGTGTGTGTGTGTGTGTGTGTGTGTGTGTGTGTAATTTCTGCACAGCCAAACAAAAGGCGGTGATACTTGTTGACCTTGATGTGGACATCTGTGTGTGTGTGTGTGTGTGTGTGTGTGTGCGTGCGTGCGTGCGTGCGTGCGTGTGTGTGTGTGTGTGTGTGTGCGTGCGTGCGTGCGTGCGTGCGTGCGCGTGTGTGTGTGTGTGTGTGTGTGTGTGTGTGTGTGTGTGTGTGTGTGTGTGTGTGTGTGTGTGTGTGTGTGTGTGTGTGTGTGTGTGTGTGTGTGTGTGTGCGTGCGTGCGTGCGTGCGTGCGTGCGTGCGTGCGTGCGTGCGTGCGTGCGAGCGAGCGTGTGTGCATGCGTGTGTGTGTGTGTGTGTGTGTGTGTGTAATTTCTGCACAGCCGAACAAAAGGCGGTGATAATTGTTGACCTTGATGTGGACATCTCGGGTATGACGTGCAGGTAGTCCCGCAAGATAACCTCGGTGAGTAAGCCGAGCTTCTCACCCTGTTCCCCGCAGAAGCCTGACCAGGGATTTCAGCCGTTGGAGGCCATATAGACACTAAAACGAGGTCATCGTATTGAATACTTTCAAGACAGTGGCCGATGTCTGGACGCTTTGTCTGCCTGGACACTTTGCGCCTTCTGTCAGATCTCTCTGATGGCCTCAATGACGTTTTTCGAAGCATAAAATCGGCAGATAAGCCGTATTCTGTGGATGAACAGTGCCGTATATGAACAATGCCATGACAGCAAACAAAAGAAGAAACTAAATCCGTATGAGGATCTGTGTGCCTTTTCATCGTAGCGCTGTATTCGCCCAGGCAAAGGCATCACTTTTCGATGGGTATAACTTGAAAACTGAAACGAATTCTTAAAGTGGGCTTGAGCCTTCTCTTTAATAAAATCAGCTTTATCTGCTTTGATCAATTTAAACTGAAAACGTTTTTGCAATTACTGTCATTGAAATGGGAGAGTAGTCATACTCTGAAGGCTTTTTTTTTTGCACTGAATTCGCATTCGTCATTAGATTGCTTTATTTCTTTATTGCACATTCCGCGGATGCTGTTATGGCGGTTTTTAAAACAATGAGCAAAGTTGAACAAACCAGTTTGACTTTAAAAACTTTCTCTTGCAGCCGAACTTAGCGCAGAGGGGGCATAGTTGACAGTCTCGCACATCCGTTTTGCCCAATGAGCAGGCTCTCACGTGAGTGGACGCACGGGTAAAGTTAACTTATGGATAGATAAAGGACGAATGAAAGGAGATACGCGCTTAGGGCTATGGGTGTCAATACGAGGTAGTCAGTAGCAGAGTAGTCAACCCAAATCTAAGACAGATACATGATCTGAATCCAAATAGCCAATAAAATCGTGATAAAACACGCAGAAAAAAGCTGTAAATGACGTTAGCCGGAATGCAGCTATCATGGCAGTGGCGAATACTGCCGTGATACCTGCATGTTCCTGCGAGACCCTTATGTGAACGAGCGCTAATTATGGGTTAGGAGTGATAATTTTCACTCTGTGATAGACGGCGATCACAGTTAAAGCGACCACTGACCAATCAAGCGAACGCAGCCTTCGTTCATGTGCGGCAATTTTGATCAAATTGCTACGAATGCCTCACAGAGATTCTCCCTTCATATGAGTCTGCGTCTCAGGAGGTAAGTACGTTCAAAACCTAACGCTTGCAGATTTAAAAATCGTTAGCACCCCTATTTGTCTGGCGGCCATCAGAGGAAGGAGCATGCGCTATCAATACATTCAGCCAGCGTAGCGCTAACTATACTAGCTATATATATATATATATATATATATATATATATATATATATATATATATATACCGGGTGTCCCAACTAACTTGAACCAAGGGATAAAAAATAATACATTTGAGGTAGGTCAGTGAAACCAATTGCATTCAACTGCCAGCATCCTTGCGCACTACAGGCAATTTTTTGTTTTGCAATTAGTTAATTGGCTAATTATGTTAATTTTTCTAATTTAATAAATATTCACCTTAGACCAAAATTGTGAATTGGAAAGTTGTAGAGCACCTTCAGAAACCCCCATTCCATTAATTGCGATAAAGAAAGACTCACGTGTATCTTTTTTTCCGAGCTCAAAAGAAAGCCCGCGAAATACAAATAATACCACTTGACTAGCGCATTTGAGCGCAGCGATCGTGGTGCTCTCAGTCGTGGTTTGAGCGAACGAAATCAGCTGCGGCCGTGACCCGATGGTCCCGTTGCAGCGGCAGGCAGAAATGTTGGCGATGGTTCGAGCGAGCTCGAGCTCGCCCGTCGTCACCGCGATATTGGCCAGGCCTGTGCACCGCAGCAGCCTACATCCCGACAGGCGGATGACGATAAAGAAGCGGCAAATGAAGGTGCAGCGCTAATTTTAGTTGAGTCAGATGTCATCTCGCCCGTTTACCCTAGCCTGTATGCGCAGATTCAGTGGCTGACACCTTATCGCTCATCCGTTTGACGTAAAGTTCGCTGATTGGAGAGGAGAGTTTGTTAGAATCCCGGTGGTGTCGGCTCGCCGCTCTCGCTGCTACTGCACCATCACGTGGGCCGGCTGCCGGACGCGGGCGAAGAAGCCATCGCAGGCGTATCGGCCTGCCGTTTTAACGGGGCAAAGGATACACGGCCGCAGCTAATTTTGTTCGCTCAAACCACGACTGAGCGCACCACAATCGCGGCGCACAAATGCACTAGTCACGTGGTATTATTTGTATTTCGCGGGCTTTCTTTTGAGCCCAGAAAAAAAGATACACGTGAGACTTTCGTTATCGCAATTAATGGAATGGGGGTTTCTGAAGGTGCTCTACAAGTTTCCAATTCACATGTTTGGTCTAAAGCCGATATTTAATAAATTAGAAAAATTAACATAATTAGCTAATTAAGTAATTGCAAAACAAAAAATCGCCTGTAGTGCGCAAGGAGGCTGGCAGTTGAATGCAATTGGTTTCACTGACCTACCTCAAATGAATTATTTTGGATCCCTTGGTTCAAGTTAGTTGGGACACCCGGTATATATATATATATATATATATATATATATATATATATATATATATATATATATATATATATATATATATATATATATATATATATATATATTTTTTATTTATATATATATATATATTTATAGCACTGTATACATTAAAAATGTATAACGTGAACAGCAGCCAGGAATAATACTGCTGACCGCAGAATAGTGCTGACTTAGCTCAATCAAGGCAGACAAGAAACGAAGCAGAAGAAAACACCGTGGTCTTTCGATTTCCCCAGCGGATGTTTTTTTTTTTTTACCATCATTTAACTTCAATAGATTTTGTAAGGCTCTCCCTGAGCGCCCTCAGCATGGGGTATGGGTCACCGCACATGCCCTTGAAATCGTCCTTTTCAATGTCGAATACGACGACGCCCTTCATCTCTCGCTTGCCATCCAAAAACTTGAAGGACTTGGGCGAGAGCGATGACACGTAGTTGCGGCCAGACCAAGCCGTCAGGCAGCCAGTCTCCCTTATGTATTTGTGATTCCAGCTAGCGTCGTCCACTTTGCGACATATGTCCCAGTATCCGGAGAGAGCGTGCTTTTCGACTCGGCCTTTGGTCAAGCCTGTCAGCGAGCCATTCCTCACCCAGTAGATGTAGCCTGCGAGAGACACTGTGAACAGAGTCTTCTCCCTGATGCCGCTGTCCCAGTGGTCTTGGTACTTGTCCTTGACTTCCTTGATAACTTTCTGCAGCGAGTGAGTTCGCAAACCACGCACTGGGTTCGGACAGCTGCCGATTATGGGCGTGCCAAAGCGATGCGACATTTTTATGAACGCATTCACATTCTTGTACGTGAGCGGGTGGAAGTACTTGCTCTCCACGTCACCGCTCAGAGGTAACGTGAGCATGAACGTCCTAGGCTTGAGCTTGCCTGATAACTCCAGGACGAAGGCGTCCAGCGAACGGTGTTTGGAGACCTTCTCCGGCTGGACTATGTGCAGCACGAGGCCGAAGGCTTGCAGGTGCGGGAGCTGCAGCCAGCCCATGATATTATTCACAAATTCCATCCTCGAAGCGGCGTCCCGAAGTGCTCTCCCAAGGTGGGCGTAGTTCAAGCGAGGCCCGCCTATTGCGATGTGGCGCTTCATGGTAGGGTCCATGCTGTGCAGCACTGAGCTGAAGGCCTCAAGGTCACGAGGTCCGCTCTTGGGGTCAATGCTAAGGAACGTGATGTTCGTGCCGTCGCTTACTGGGCCGAGGCAGCAGTAAATCGCTGAAGCGCAGATACCCACGGGAACGTCATGGGGCGTGAAGGGCATTGGGTACTCGGGAGCCTTATTGTTGTAGACGCAGTGTATTTCCGGCTTTGCATATCGGATGGGAAGTTGAGAAAGAGAAAGAAAACTGAAATGTCATCACCATGGCTCTGGTCAACGACTGCATTTTGTACATGGTTGAAGGGACTCTAACACGCTTATACTGGCAATCACAGAATAGTTACCAGTAACGTATTGATCTAACTGTGCAAAAAGATGACAAATTATAATTGCCATTAACATATCAATTTAAATGTGCAAGAAGTGACGAATTTCTCCTCCCCTGTCTAATCACCCACGTTATGAGAGCTAGATGAGAGGCGTTTTAGAGAGAGCGCTGAAGAGTAAAAGGAAGCAATGTAACTGTGGGATAGATAGCAGATAATAGTCATCCGCCAAATATTATATCAACAATAACAACAAAGCCGTACACAAAAACAAAACGTTTTGCGCTTATAGATCAACGTATCAGCAATTCGGTTAAGTTACTGCATATTTTTTTAGGAGAACAAGGCCGTGGTTGAATTTTCATTTTTTTTTTCAATTTTCAATTTGTTAATTGCCCATGTAAATATGGAGAGGGTCGAAGGAAAAAAGCCAGATATTGTGGCTTGACATAGACTACATGTTTATCTGCCCAGAGCAATTTATGAATGGGTCAGCTATCTACCTTACTTTGTGATTCTTAGATTTTTTTTTTTTGTGCGTGTGGTGGCTTTCGCCGTTTCTGTTGGTAAGCAGTTTCTATTGGTGCAATTCCTACCACTTAGCTACAATGTATTCTGTCGTATTTTAGTACCAGTTGATCAGACTGCACATGGACAGCAGAAATCCGCCTTCCGATGGCTTTTGATTTCTCTGTTATGGCATCAATTGCTAGCAGAGAACGCCAAAACACAGCGGCTTACATTCGAAGCAAGATATTGGCGACTATCGCGACCAATTCTGAGAAACCCTGTATTACGGCATACAAAACTCCAGAGCATGTTACATGAACAAACGATGAGCAGTACATGGAAGATTCTTCTGTACAAAAGATATGAGACCAGGAAGACACAAAGATGACAATTTTTGTCGTATGCTCCAAATCGCTGGACATGAAATAAGAAAGCTTACAATCACTGTCCCAAGTGTGCATGCTCATATTTATTTTATTCCAAGACACTTTTATTTTGTAGATGTTTTCTAGCACACGTGTGTTTAAGTGTACTCCCCTCCAAATTTACAACTCCATCCGCCTAAAAACAGATGAGAAACAGCGACGTTCGGCATATAGCTGCTCCCTAGTCTGACCCAGCTGGTGCGTATGGCGTTTCTTGAAATTGGTTAGCTGAAAGCAACTGATATCGGTTATCAGCTAGGACACTTCCTCTAAGTTTTCTTCGTTGGCCCAAAAGCCCGCACAAAAAGTGAGCGTCACAACAGGAGCAGTGATACTTTAAAACTCTGCACAAACCTACGTAATTACATTGAAGGAGGTGAAAATTTTCAGGTGGGTATCTCTGAACACGGTTGTGCTTTGCAGAACCCTAAACCAAGTAAAAAAAAGGGCGACACAACAGCTGTTATTTCGCCGTGCTAAGTACAATTATTAAAGAAATATTTGTCTATTCTGACTCTTCCGGAACTGGACCCCTAACCTACTTGAAAATATAACTTCTGTGCACTGCTCCTAATAGAGAGAGACCTGTATTATGAGAGAGTCCGCGCGCCTAACACACACGCCCCCACAGTTTTCCCTCGCTAGTACCACGTCCACATTTCAAGCCGTCTTGGCCGGACACATCGGCAGTGTATTACCTTAACCTCTTTCTTCTCGTGTTTCCGGCGCAGTGGCGCCGCCATGCGAGCTCCAGGCTCGTCATGGGCCTGGCCTTTCTTCCCCGCGGAGTTACCGGTGGGCGCGTGGACCACGATGGCGTGGTTGGACCGGCCGGCATTCTTCGCAGGCACCACAACGGCGTCCTCTTTGTGACCCTTGTTAGGATAAGAAAACAGACAGGGGTCGTATACATCCGACACCGGGGGGCGTGATCCGCATGCTTCAGCTGCTGTCAATACTAACGCAGACTGAAGCGATCGCGCCTGGTGCTTTTCATAATATGAAGTAGCATCAAGAACGACCTCAATCACAGAGCGTGAGAGCACAAAACGAATCGGCTCAATGGCGTTAGTTTGAGTTGGTGTCCTTAGCGAAGAGTGGGTATTAGTTTCCTTTCCGACCGGTTTCTTCGTGAATGCTTGCTAGATTGCTCAACTTTCCGCCCTAGACCCTTTATAGCCCTGCCTATCGCTCCTGTCTTTTTATTGCGGATATCGCCACACTATCAGTAAAGATGACACACCTGAAGCAATCGGAAGCCCTATCTAGCTCAGAAAAAGCAGCTTTTCTTCAATGATTTTCTGGAGGTTATTTGAATCGCAACGCGACGCTGAAGGCTGAACAACTAAAAAAAAAAGAACTAAATATGTTCGAAAAATCAGCACAACTTCCAGTAAATGTGCGCCAGTGGTAATAAAAGTCACTTTAAAAGCAAATTCTCATCTTGGTCTTAAGTGTGTGGGTCAACGAAAGCACACACACAAAAAAAAAGGTACAGAAAGAATAGGCAAAATCCCCTCAAATCCCTAACAAGGACTCTACATTATCGCTCTGCTTTAACCATATTATTAAGGGATATTTTTTATTAAAAACGGGGCGCGCTAATCTTTTCTAGAACGGTGGAAAAAATTCTAAGTGCAAGCACCTTATTGCGGCATTTA
Organism: Amblyomma maculatum; assembly: GCF_055883805.1. Taxonomy (NCBI): domain Eukaryota; kingdom Metazoa; phylum Arthropoda; class Arachnida; order Ixodida; family Ixodidae; genus Amblyomma; species Amblyomma maculatum. The sequence goes on from NC_139344.1 coordinate 25,114,592, forward strand.
TCAGCCCACCATACCATTCAAATATTTGCGGCCGATTTTCTTGAGCCATTTGATCGTGAAGGATAATTACTAGCAACGAGAAACGGCCGACGGGCTGGGGGCGCATTTGGGCCGATTTTGTTGTCTACTGGCTTTTCTATAAATAACAGCTACACCTGGGACAACAACGTTGATGGCTTGCAAGCATTTTCGTAATTCGGCTATGCTTCTTAAAGCTCCTAGACGGCCAGTGCCGAAGTGTCAAAAAAAAAGAAAAGAACGTTACACATGCAGAATCAGGCCTTGCTTACTATCCTCTCACTTTCATTATGGCAGCCTTCTCCTACTCGATATTGGCAGATGTCGATGTCGTAATCATAAGGAATCGAAAGTTCTATTTGTGTTCGAAATGTTTTCACAATAAATAGCCCCACGTAAACGTCGTTAATCGCATTCATGCACATTAGCGGGTAAAGTCGCCAGTAGCGTGCGTATTTAGCTGCCGAAAATGATGCGGCTTGTGCAGTTCGCACTGAGCGTAAAGAGAGAGTTTATTAAGGCGACTGCGGTATCGAAAAATAAAAGACTGAGATGACATTTCTGTTCTCAGTTCCACAGTTCAGTGAGAAAAGTTATAACCGTTCACTCTTGTCGGCTGAGTTCAGAGTATAATCAAAGGCAAATTACCCCTCCCCCCTCGCGCGCGCGCGCACACACACACACACACACACACACACACACACACACACACACACACACACACACACACACACACACACACACACACACACACACACACACACACACACACACACACACACACACACACACACACACACACACACACACACACACACACACACACACACACACACACACACACACACACACACACACACTCACACACACACACACACACACACACACACACACACACACACACACACACACACACACACACACACACACACACACACACACACACACACACACACACACACACACACACACACACACACACACTGGGGGAGATTTCTAACATTGAACATTGATCTACTTTCTAAAAACTAAATGGATTCAACTGCACAGAATGCTTGACTCTTAGACACCACTCAATATTTCACGTGCACTTTTCAGCTGCGCTGTTTTTTGACGTGAAATAAACCCCGTAGAACATTGAAAAAGAACACATGTGTCGGTATCTCCCCTGTGCAATTACGCTGAAGCAAGCAGAGCAGAATCGGCTCTTCGCGCTAATGGATCAAAACCTTTCCCTTGTATCTGCTCGCCTTTCCCAAGAGGAAGGAGAGAGCGCTAGCATGTCTTTAGGGAGCCACGCACTACTGAAGGTTGGTATATTTCCCTGTTGCTTCGTACTTTGGTACCGTGGGGGCGAGTCACGGTTTCTCAAACCATGACAGCAGTTATGCCTAGTGCCTACTTTTAGACTGTCGGGGGGAGTGCTATTTGGTCAAACTAAAAACTCCGGACATTCACCTGATTGATATAAGGAAACATACAGTATTATGCGAGGTCTGATGCGAACGTGGCGTGAAGGTAGCTCGATTTACACTCGAATATTATTATTTGGTGCTTTCAATCGACTAAATTCCTGTACTGTAAGTCAAAAAGAGAAAAGGTGAAGAATAGGCAAGGTAGGGTGATTAACCACAAGGGTGTTTCAGTCGGCTACCCCGCCCTTTGGAAAATGGTTGAGAGGACGTGAAAGGGAAAGATAGAAGGGTTGAAGAGCCGAGTCACATAATGACAGTGAAGACGCTCTGAGGACACTCTAGGTAACAAAACTGTGCCTCGTATGTCTAGAAAGGCAGTCGAATGATGCGGCCGCTGTCCGAGAACCTCATCCTCCGTCACAGTGCAAGGAGCAAGGCGGTTCAAAGGATAACACAGCTTATGTTTTCCGGTCGCAAAGCAGGGAAATCGCACAGCATATGGGATATTGTCTCCTCGCATTCTTATGTGTCAAAAGCAGGGCTGTCTACAGTTTCAATATAGAAAGCATTGATTAGCAAAAGCGGCACCGAGCAATAAAAGCAATGTAGCTTCGCGTCGCGGAATGTTAGGAGGCGCAGTTCGGGGTACAATGCACAGATGATTGCAACACTCGTCCCTGCTCTAAGACACGGCACATCGTGCAATTCTTTCGGCTGGTCATGGTGGGTGAAAGGGAGTCAAGTTCTTGTGTGCGTCCCGCCTGCCGAACGGAGTTGGATGGTGCGTGCGGCTCTGGGAGGCGGAGGCTTATCGTATGAGCTGGAAACTTCATTTCAACATTCTCGCAGGTAGGAGTACAAAGCACTGCTTTCGCGGAAAAAAAAAAAAAAAAAAAGGAACTTGGATCACTCGATGATTCACAGTGCTGTCGCGAGGACAAGAAAGAGTAAGAATACTGCTCGGTGCGTGAATCCGCTTCTTCGAAACCTCATATATGCTCAAAAGGAAACAAAAACGGAGACATTTTGCAACAAAGTGTGCAGAGATCAATAAGATGGAAAGTTGCGGCTACTTTAAGCTACTTTTTGTGACGAATGATAGACTGGTTATTTATAACTTTCGCAATGGACAATTTGAGTCGCGTTGCTGGTATTAAGAGGGGCACGACCATTATGTACGCGCTCTTCGGTCTCGCGTTATCGACAGCCATCAATCAGCCCATTTACGAGGGAGGATAGTACCGGGCCACACCAACACCCACAACGAGGATTGCTGGGGGCTGTTGCGTGGTATCGCATACGGGAGATACTAGTGCCGTCACAGTTAGACGAGCGCAGGCTCGGACAATCTATGAGTGCGCTGGCAGCGACCGCGTGGATCTGCCACCCGAACAAGTGCCTCAACAGCGTTGCAACGCGACGCCGCTTACTTTGAGACCTTGCACGGCAGACGGCGGGCCGGCATGGGCCGTCATGTGCGTGCGGTGGTGGTGGCCCGATCCGCTCGGCTGCAAGAGCGCCGTGGCCAGCAGAGCGACGCTAGCGGTGGTAAGCAGCGCGCTGAGCACCAGGAACATCCAGCGCATGAGGTTCTCGTGTGGACCCCGGGTTGGCGCGTCCAGGTCCGGGCCGGCCCACGTGCCGGACGCGTCGTACGACTCCTCCCAGCAGGGGGTCGCGTACTCGTCGTTGTGCATCTTCGGCTGCGGGGGCCCTGCCTGGGCGCCTTACCCACCTCTTGCTGGTCAGCTGCCGGGGCTCAGCGGTGGCCGTGTGCACGTGCGGGCAGGCGGATGACGATGGCCGACGATGGTAATGATGATTTCCTCAGTCGTAATGGCGCATACCCACGGCAGGAAATTGGACAGTGTGCATTGCACACACAAAACATACGTGCACAAGGAGTGGAGCGTTTGGATAGCTTTATGCCTAAGAGTAGAATTTGAAAAAATAAATGCAAAGAAAAAAGAAAAAACAACGGATTCTTTTTCTAGCAACGAAGTCGGCGACGATGCCTCTTCTTCTTCCTGCGACGATGCGAGCGCATTTTGTTTCGCAGCAGAGGGTGCTGCAAGCCTGCAACCCTATCACATCACTAGATGGCCGCGAGGAGGAGTATTGGGAGACGTTGACGTGAATAGCTGGCACCGTACGTTATGATATGCGAGTTCATCATGCAGTTTCATCTCGCAGCACTCAGAAATCTTCCATTTCGCCTGCATAGAAATATATGGTCAAAATTCGATCTGAGGGCGGATAGGGTATTTGCTCTCCTTTGAAGTTAGGCTGAACTTTAAGGTGACGACCTCCCCCGGCATCCACCAGACCGCTGAGTATGCTAGAGATGGTCTGCCTTTGATAGTGCACGGTGTACTGAATTCCGTGACATACGCCTTTTTACTGCGTAGTAAGGATTTTAAAAATCGTCTGCCTTGCCTAATTTGTTGCTGCGGTCTTTTCCCTGCATAAGCCGGACACCTATTTTTCTTGGCTGATAACTACTGACTCATTGTACTCATTCTCTTTATAACCATGTCTACAACATCAAATATTACGCAGGCCCAATTTTCTGACCCCATCTCATGTGGAATCAGTGCGTTTAGAGTGGGCTCTTGGCCACATGTGCATGTATTTCGGTGATGTAGCTGACTCTTTAGCGATCAAATTGCAGCGTCATTGTCATCGCTATTATCGTCCTCACTGTAGACAAGGAGAATTATATGTGTTTCAAAATAGCAGACGTGGCCTCACTTTGCCCACACATCAAAATTCCGGGAGACATAAATGCATCGAGTAAAGGTAACCAGGCAGGAGGCTGCGGGATGCGACCTGGTTAAATCGGGCTTGAAATGCTTCCATGCAATAAAGAACGAAAAAAAAAAAAAAATCCCGGGCGTGACGCAGTTGGCTAAAGCGCTCGGCTGGAGATCCGAGGGATGGAGGTTCGACTCCCGGTGGATACCGGATTTCTGTTTTTCCGATGACGTTAGTTTCGGTTTCACACAATGACGTCATTTTATTGACAGCTATTGTGCTCCGTCCACCTTCCCTTCGCGGCCGTTCTGTGCTGAGCATAGAAAAATACACCACTTTATTCTCTTTTTCTCGCCGCTTCATTTCGTTACGGAAGGGAACGCTACAAATTTTAATTAACAAATGCGGCTTCTGCTTGCGTTTCGTGACTGTTTCAGTATAAACTTGACTCATTTTCAAAGAACTATCACTACATTAAGTCCGTTATTATACTTCTAACCACATTTTGAAATTGAATCCGGCCCGCTCACAACTGTTATGCTGCAGGTTTAGCTTTTGCAGGAATGTATTAACGAGAGAGGATGAGGTTGTTTAAGGCCAAGCACACTTACTTTTCTACAAACACCCCAACGCATCGCCCCCATTATACTTCAGTCGAAGACACCCAATTCATCAGTTCGTGCTTTCACTTGCATTATTTGCCTAAGAACTGACCTTCCGGGAGCCACGTTTTCTCCTCCGCTATCCGCGAGTATGACGCCGCCATTTTGAGAAATACAGGCGTCTGCGTCAATGGGAATCAAATAAGTTCAGTTATCTGATCCGCGCTTCCGTTTTATAAATAGATTTGCATTTTTATGACCTGGTTTCATGCACTCACGACTATATTTTTCTCTGCGCTCGCTTGAACGCAAGAACTGAGCGCAGAAAGAAGGTCGAATCCGCGAAAAACAGAGCGGCTCTCGCCCGATAACCAATACTCGAGGTGAGGGACTGTCGGTTTCCCAACGCAGTTATGTTGAGAACAGGGGCCTAACTTTGAGCGAGCCGGGCGTTTTTCCAATAAAATCATTAAGCGTGAACTTCCCGCTAGGACTGCTTCCAGCTTTGGGGAAAGCTGCATAGGGGGGATCCAAAAAAAAAAAAAAAAGATCGTAGCCTTTCGCAGCTTTCGTACGCACGCAACTCAGTGCGGCGCCGCTGGGCGCAGGTGCAGCGCTGTACCAGGCCTTCTAGCTACTCTGCATGAGCGAGCCCCTAGGGCCTCGCCGTGATTGGTTCCTTCGGAATTCGATCCGCTATCCGTCACACGCAAGAAAATAACGCAGTCTGAATTCAAGCTTTGTAATCGGGTTCCGGTGGATAGCCCCCAGATCCCTCGGTGTGTGGACCCGCATGTATAGACTGTCGAGTTTGGATGCATCTTTCTCGACCAGCCTCGTCAAAAAAGCGTTGGACGACAGGTTGCGTTACTCGTCTGGTCTCTGAAATGAGATTTTTTTTTTTTCTAATGCTGACGGGAAGAGTTGACCAAGACTAACGCAAGGTAAAAAGTACAGCCCAATGAAAGCAACCGCAGTAAAATAAAACGCACCCTGCTGAGTCGTGTTCGCGAACGTTCAGCAAACTCTGGCGAAGCAATTCTGGGAAGCGATTACCTGAAGCGCGAGGCGTGTAGTATATATTGCTACGGGACGTCAAATGAGCTGGAAATACTCGCTAGCTTCACATTGTACAAGACAGGTTTTGGCACATTCCTTTTGCAGCCATTTTAGGACTTTCTACCGTGATCGGCGGGTGTTTCGAGATGTGGCCCCCGCTTGATCCCAGATGACACCCGTCTGCAAGGGCGTTTGCGGAATATTATGGGTAGTCATGATGGTCTTCACTTTCACTCCCAGGCGAGAATTAGAATTATATTTCCAGTTCGTGCTGCTTACTTTTATGGAAGAAAACTATTCGTAGCTGTACATCCTACGGGCATTCTGTCGTGCAGCCCGCAAACACTGCTCATTGCACTTTTTTTTTTTTTTTTGTCGTCGTCGACAAACTGCGAGAACTCATTAAGGCTATGCGGTTGTGCGGAAATAGAATTTCGTAATGTCGCACCTCGAGGACGCAGGACCGAATGATGACGCAACAAAGAGATGAAGCAAAACTCAAAGTCCCCATCCTTACGTCATTACGTTATACAGCGTTCACAACGTAAGCAAAAAACTGCCATGAACGTCGCAATTCAATACCGCAAAGGAAAGGTAATCAACTTTGAGTGCACTGAGCATGGACGTTTTTGCAATCGCTTCTCCTTGGTTGCATCCAATGTACACGCTATTTCGACCTTTTCTCGGAAGGGGCCTTCGTTTTTGGGCGGGAACCTAAAGTTGTCACTATCTTCAGGTCCTTCCGTAACTAGAAGACTTTTGGTGTTGCTTTTCACCCCTAATGCGAAAGTTGTGCATTAAGGCCAAAATGTGGTTTATCAAAGTGAGTTTCACGAATACATTGCCTGGGATATTTCTTATTGTTTGCGAAAGCTAAGCATGCACGAAAACAAATAGAATGTCATTAGCCTGGGTAAATCGGAGGGGGCCATCAGGTTTCCAGGTACAGAACTGGAAATTTCAGAGGAGTCATGGTTGCGTGGCGAATGAAACCATTTTTACCGTCTCGTCTTCTGCTCCCTTTTTAGATCAACGCAACGTGTGTCTGGCGATGAACTCCGACATTTACTTTTCTTTTCCCGTATACCTAGGCTTTCTCTGCTCAGAGGTTCCTTCTAGTTAGCCAACGTTAGATAGATGCACCTACATCGTAGCACGAGTTTGGATCTTACGATGCTTGAAACCAAAACGTCATTTCCTCGTCCCTAAAAGAGAACGCATGTGGTATAAGAGTCAAGAGGAAAAATTGTTAAAGCAATGAAGAAAAATTCTACAGTTGAGGCACACAGAAAAAATACTGTGCTAGCCCCTTCTATCCACAGCTCATCTTTATCCCAGCAGATGCGCACACAGCCCACTACATAGACGTCCCTTTGCGGTCTGCGCAAAGCACTGGTCGGTCGCGAGAGTTCATTGTCTCATGTAGTCAACATCACATAGTTCTAACCTGGAATGCTAAGTTGGAACTTAACGTTTCATGGTTTTACGGAAATACTGACCGTATCAATGCCGTCGAGTTGCACGTGAGAGACCCCGCCGCAGCCATGAAAAAAGAAAAAAGAAAAATATATAAGCGCGTCTTATCGGTTACTCAAGAGAAAACCGTGGATTGTGACAGAGACAGAGGTTATGGTGAGATCAGAATGATGAAATGGTCCCTGTAGCACTACTGATGTATCGCGGGTATGCGATAGTGACAGCGAAGACACGTCGTAAAAAAAAAAAAAAAGAAAGAAAACAAAGCAAAACATCATCCGTGCCCTTGTCATTCGGACTGGTTTTGAGGGTCGTTTTTGGTACCGAAGGGTGTCTTAAGTAACCAGCACCCTTCATGATTAACTTCCAAATTTCGTCTACTTCAGAAGACAACTCCCCATCTCGGGTATGCATGACGATTAACGTCTCTAGAAATGCCGAGGAGCGCGATTTGCACTCTCCAAAGCGAACAGCTGATGAAACGGCCTCGGAGGCGGCAAAAAATAAAAAAAAGCTGAGCGCTCACGGCCGTATTTTATTACACTCTTAATCTGGTTCCACATACGTTCCGGTTATAAGTGAAACTTTGAAAAATGTTCCACTTATAAGCGGAACCTTTTTAAAAGTTCCACTTGCAACTGGAACCTATGTGGAACTAGATTTAGTGTGTAGCAGCGCTGGACAACCCGTCGCGCAGACCATTGGGGGCCGACGATCGTCTATAGAATTAGCGCATCAACTCCCTGAGCCTACGGGTGACACTGATACAACACCTAAAAGGAAGAACGAGACCAAACAAATCGTTAAATACTAGCCATATTCGTGCTGAAACTACTGCATTCTTGGTCAATGGAAGCAATCAGAATGAACAGGTGCAAGTTACTGCCTCAGTGAACTAGTGAGGATCATTAGCAATCCGTTAGTAACATAAGCTAATAAAAACATGCCGCTTAGATAAGTGCCACAATCAGTCAGTCAAAGAACTTTCGCTTATTTGTTGGTGAAATTTTAGTGATTGTTCTTTGAATATTTTGTCAAACGTTTCAGCGTACTGTAATAGTGTAGAGTTGTTTAGGAAAAAAAAAAGAAAAAGGGGGGGGGGGGGGCGGGAGGCATGCATTCTGTTTGATCATAGCCCGGCACCCAGCGACAACCATAAGCATTATAGCGAGGTAGGCTGCTGGGCGAATTGGTTTTAACTAACAACGGTATAAAGAACACTATGAAAGGCGCGATTCCGTCTTTTTTGAAAAAAAAAAAAAAGTTGTTAGTTCAGCGCGGATGTGTCCTTTTTATGTCCTTCGCCTGCAGGCGCTGCTCTCATCAGAGTAAGCAATGTGCTAGCAAACCAAAACTCAGCCTGGTTTATAAAACGTGGTAATTAGGCGTAAAAGGCACACAAGTATAATAACATGGAACATGCTAACTTACCCGACACATGTAGGTTTGCCTCCAATAAACAAGGAAACTAAAAATCGGAAAGGATCACAGAGCCGCCATAACTTCACCTTACCTGCACAAAATAATCATTCCACAGACCAAAATGCAGCATATATCTGTGCGTTCGTTGGGGCCTGTTACTTCAGAACCAAGATGGGTACCTTAGCTAGTGACGTCGAATATAAATGAAATGTATAACCGATATTTTCCCGTTACTCTCAGCGTGTCATGCATTTAGAATTTTATTCCCAAGCGTTGCAAACAACGGCTATTAAAAGTGAGCAGCGAGCATTCATAGTTTCCAAAACGTTGATAAGTGTTGAGTTTTGCTAAGACTGCTTTAAGAGCGCAGTGAAGGTAAAGAAACAAGGTATTAACAAACTCTCCGAGTTAGTAAGCAGCCAGAACTACCAAAATTTACCGAACTTCGTTTTTAAGAGCGAACTTATTCGTAAAAGCTACAACAACAGCGACATTCCTAGCCCATGAAGGAAGGGTGGTACACCTGTCCCGGAGGTAAAGGAATGGCCGCGGCAGACCTCTGAAAGGAAAGGATAGGATGAGTTTTGCGTATTTTGTTTTTATGCGCACTCTTAAGCGCGGCTGCTTTGAAAATACGTTTTTACTTATTTTATTCACCGCGGTCCCATTAATTGCACGAGTTTTCCCAGTTTTCAACAAGCCTGGTGTTTTAGTGCTCGGAGTAAGGCGTTTTATTTTTCGTCCCTTGTCGTCTGATTGCATCGTTATGCATGTGACTTCAGAGTATTAAGTTGGCAGGTAAAAGTCTCGGTTGTCTAAATTACTCGTGGGAGTATAAATGCACGTATGTCGGAAAGAATTCGGCAGTGTGAAGGCAATGGTACGGTTGTGTGTTCGCTGGCACTAACTTTATGCGCGACGTGCAAATGCAGTTCAGGAGAACGCATCGTCTCTAATCACCCCATCGCTCGTGCAATGGCAAGTGAAAAAAAAATAAAAAAATAAAAAAATAACGCTCTGAGGCTCTCGTCACTGCACATAGGAATCGGGGATGTGATTTTGTGATATTTTGGGCTGGCGGGATGATATTTAAAGCATGATTAAATGCGGGTTCGATGCAAACCGGCTCCTGCCATGCGCACATCATTGGTGGCCGAGTACCAAAATAGAAAATGTTACGCCCGTACACCAGCTTCGAGTCATGCAAGAACTGAATGGAGGTGGTGCGAGCTGGCTTGTAGTAATGTCAACTGCAGTAAGCTGCTCACGCTGCTGCTCACAATTTCTACTGTTTCCGTGTTCCATCGAAGCTAAGAGGATGAAGGGATATATTTGCCCATGCTAAATGACTGCTGCGCCAAGTTCTTATTTTTCTCTCATGGTTCTTCTGAGTGACTGTAGAATGCATATATTTATTACTACTAAGCTGACTCGTCAGGTGCTTTTGCACGAATTTTCTTATAACGCGCACATGAACTAATCCCACAGCGGGATTATAAGCTTAGTTGTCACGGCGGCCAGTTGCGTTTGCTCAGCGATGTATGACGCGGCGTAGATATGGCTCCATAAATATTTCGGCGACTGCATTGCACACATCGGTTATATAAACATGAGTAAAATTCCTTAATGTTGCATATCTTTCCTTTCATTTCTTTTTTTTTTTTTTTGTGCGTGTGCATGAAAACGCGGACAGACTGTAGTGACCAATACGAAAGGCGGTCCATGCGGGGAGGGTGACACTGAAAACAAGGAATAAAATATATGTTAAAACCTTCGCGATTTACGTGGGAAAATGTTCACGCCAGACATACGGGAGATGTCTGAGAGTGCTAGACGTTGAAATGCAGCAAAGATGAATGCGGGCGATCTGCAGGGGGCTGATTATTGCTACCCAAACTCCACGTCAGCGGAGCACGCACGGCTGGATCGGCCAGCCGAGTGGGGTCCCGGGCAGATAATGACGTCGTCAGCAGCACATGGTTGGAGCGCACGAGAGTCGAAATGGAGAAACAGACAGTCGGCGGATTAGGCACGTAAGCGGTAGGTGTAGACGCCAAGGAAATGTTCATCGATTACAACTTCCTCCCCCCCCCCCCCCCCCCCCCCGGTGCCCACGGAGGCACGCCAAGGCGAGAAGCGGTGCTCCAGGTACCCAAGGGAGCAATCGAAGATGAACCCCCAGGGCGCGAACACGATCACGCCAGCCTATTCCGGACACCTGTCATTCGTCCGGCAAGTTCGCACGTCGGCATCGCTCAGGCGGTCGCGCACCTCGAAACGGGCCACTGGCTCGCCGCCCCCTTCGCAAAGCGTCTCACTTTCCTGCTCGAGAGTCATTTCGGAGGCACCCAGATGCCTTCTCCGAAAGCCTTCTCCGAGCTGGGAGCCCCAGTTGAGAAGACGACGGGGGATGTGAGAGGGGAAAGAGACACGCGCACAAATATTTACCGGTCTCAGCTGTCCACCTGTGCGGGCTCTAGATTTACAAATGCAAACCTGCACTGTTTGTACGTTACTATCAGTAGGCCTCGGACCTTACGCGCTACTTTGGAGCAAACAAAGTACTTGAGGCCAGCCTGAGGCCACACGCAATGCTTATGACGCCACATCTATTATATTCTCCCCGTTCAGTGCCTCGTCTACAATCGCCGTGAAAGCGTCAATGGCAGCCCTCACATTGATGCCAATCAACAGTACTGATCTCTTTACCCACATTTCTTATCGTCACTACTGAGTCATAGGAAGGCCAATTCAAGAGACTACACTTAGGTCGGTGGCGTTGAAGGCACAGATGGAAGCATATAACTATATGAACCTGCACACAGTTGTGCTGTTTCGACGCCTTTGACGCCTTAGAGGCATTCATATAGTTAATTAGAAAGGTATGCCAGGCTACCATGGCTTGCAGTACGTCCATGCTGTTACTGCAATGTGTTTGCTTGGACACTGCGGAACACAAAGATGCGCTTATGAAAGTGTCTCGTCGCTTGATTAAATTCGCCCGCACCATACTTTACATGAGATAGCAGCAAGGTTTCGTGGCTTATTTGGCACCTTCAAGACTTGATTAACCTCCCGAAGATTTGCGAGGTACCGAAAGAGGTTTCGCAGCTTCTCTTCAAATGCGTTGTTAGTTTTTACATTTTTGGGGCTCGCATTCTATACGGACACAGCAGTGCGCAAGGGAATAAATGTTAATTAGGGTGGCGGAACAACGGATGCAAAATGAAAAGAGGTAATTGTCGACAGGAGATAAAATAATGGCCCTCGATCTGCAGCTGCAGGTGTGATGCTTTCACTGATATGTGACTGCCGAGAAAGAAAATCTCTAACCTTTGAAATATTTTCGAGAAACGAATTTGAAGCTCATGATTGTGTCTCCCCGTTGACAGCACGCGAACTATGCATTAGCGTATTCGACCGTCTACTGGTCGACTCGCTACCGGCATTCGCGTCGTGGCGAGCGTACTGCACGGTATGTTATGCAGCGCAAACAAGTCGCAAAGCTAAATGGTCAATTTGATTTTATTTTTCCCTCACTTAAGTAAAGGCGGCTGTCTTCAGCCTTATTTGCTTGGGAAAAGGGGCTTTTGTCGACGCTCCACGTAGAATAGCTGCCCTGGAGCTTTGTTTGCTCAGGCATTGATCCGTTCACTCCAAGCTTTCTTTGCAACGCATCGATTACTCGCCGCCTTACTCTTTCCATGTTTGCGCCATGCATTCACGCCATAAATCCTGCAATGTTTGTGGCAAACAGCGCGTTTAAACTACATTTGTGTAGCTCCTTTTATACTGCGCGAGCTGTCCTCGCCGAATGTATTGGAAACCACCGCAGTCCTATAGCCATGTTCATAGCGGGCCCTTAGTTCATGTTTATGTCGATTTACATCTCAGTCAGCGCTGTTGAGTCCTCTTGCTGGTGTTCATTCACTCTGAGGTGCTCTAATTTGAATAACGCTTGACGGGCTCCTTTCGAAGCTGGTCCTATTGCTGAGGCAGGAAATTCTACATGTATGGGTAGCTTAATGCTGGTTGGTTAAACATGCCGGTGTGTAGTAAAGCCAGCAATGAAGAAAGTTTCAACCGGTTTAGCTAAATTGGACAGATTCGAAGTATTTGATAGCGCGTCTCTTTTCGTTCAGTTTCCGGTTCGAAGCTTGGGTTTGAAGGGTAACGACAAACGACATCGATAACTGAGCGGGGCATATTGTGCTCTCGTGCAGTGGTCAGATTAGATGATGTCCTCGTGCCGCCACGGATATAGAAACCCAGGCTTTGTGCAGTTTGGCCATGTTTATTAATGGAAAAAAAATTCCATTACGCAAAAACCTGCGGCGTTAGTGGTTGCGCGGTGTAAACGTTTGGGACTACTTACAGCATCTTAACAGGGAAGTGCGATAGCAATGTGCTCTAGATTCATCGCGCTCGGTTCGCAGTTGATTAAGACGGCGTACAATGCACGGTATAAGCGAGTGGCAGTTGAACCAGACCGGGTGATTTGCTGGACAATATCATATTATGCTCTGGTTTGGTTTGTAAGGTTTAACGACCCAAAGCGACTAAGCCTATGAGAGACGCCGCAGTGGAGGGCTTCGGAAATGTCGACAACCTGGGGATCTTCACCGTGCACCGACATTGCACAGCTCTTCGTTTCGCCTCTGTCATAAGCGCAGCCGCCGACAGTTGGGGTCGAACCCGGGTACTCTAGCGCAGTAGTCGGGCGTTTTAACCACTGCACCACCGCAGCGGGGCATATTTTGTGCTCTCGTGCAGTGGTCAGAGAATATGATATGCTCGTGCCGCCGAGGATATTGAAACCCAGGCTTCGTGCAGTTTGGCCGTGTTTATTAATGCGAATAAAAAAATTCCATTACGCAAAAACCTGCGTCGTTTTGTTGAGGCACGCGTTAGAAAAATAACATATTAGGAGCTTCACGGCGAGAAAAATGGCAAGCAAATATTAGTAATAAAAGTTAGCTGTTTCTCGCATCATTCAGCGTGAGCTGATTGGCATTTCACGCCGATATGTAGGGAGTGGTAGAAGGCTCGTGCTAGGCTGGTAGCGCAAACGGCAAGCTTTGCTCTCTTTGCTTGCCGTTCCTGTGAGCGCGACGAAATAGAGCGGTTCGAAAAGTCGTTAGCACCTGCGACGCGACTAGGGAGCTCAAGCGGATGCAGATTGAAATTTGGCTAGCACGCGCAAGTGCCTGCATGCTCTTCCTTTGAGACTGACTTGAGCTCGAAGTGTAGTTTTTGAAGATGGGGGCGCACAGCATGAGAAAGTGCTTAATGCGTACAATATCAGGCTATGGTGGTGACAAAAGTCCCCTAATGCAGTGACTAGGGACGCTGACTTGTGCCCTTCGGCATGGGTTCGAATTATCCGCGACCGCATGCTAGTTTTTTGTTATGAAATGCATTATGCACACACCACTTGTGTGCGTGACGTCACAGTGTGACAAAAATGTGGCTACTGTGCCTCAAAGGTTCATACCTTTCTCTTATGAGTTTTATTATGCACCTACCATTTGCTGCGTGACGTCGGACTGGGACGACAGCTGAGTAGCTTTAGTTCCTCAATGGTTCATACAAGACATTTGCAGGAAGGCGACCTTTCGTTTTGCGCATGCACGAAAAATACTAGAGCATTTGCTCGAAGGGAGGAGAGCACAATGAAACCCACTGCTCGGAGGCACATGATGCATGGCGTTTCAAGACTGGCTCATCGGCAGCAGCGAGCCTGTTAGTCACAGGAACCGGGGACTGGTCTGGACGTTGTTGCACAGCAATGTCCACAGGGGTCGCAATATAGGTGGAGGCACTCGCTAGGTGTTCAGGAACAAGTGGTGGCTCGTCGGAGGTTGGTTCTTTGTCAGAAGCTTGACACGACATCTCGTCAAAGGCCTGAGACGCTGCGTCGTTCACATTACCCTCGGACGCTTGAGCAGTACTTTCCGCCTCAGTACCCCGTGGAGTGGCGCTTGAAGACTCAGCCATAACGGCGACAGTAAGACCGCCAGACGCGTCAATTATCTCAGTGATGTCCATGATGTGCTCCCGTAATGCGTCATCGGGAGGCCGGACTTAATGCCGAAGCTTGTCCGCGTATGTGACCACACACAGCTCCGCTGTGCGGCCGAAGCGCCGGCAATCTTCGTAACGTGGCGTACGGCAGTACCGACGAATGTGTACTGCGCGGCTGCAGCGGACACAGAGAGGTGGTCGGCCAGGTATCGGAACAAGGCTCTGCACTCCACACACAGTTAGCTAATGCGGAACGTCACCAACGTTCACTCCTTCGGTAAGAGTCAAAGTCACATCCCGGTTGAGCGTCTTCATTTGTTCCATGTCGGCCACATTTCAGTTTTCCCTCGAAATTGAGGTGACTTTGCCATAAGCTTGTAGAGACTCACGTATAAAGGAGACATCCAAGTGTTCAGGGAGCCAGATAAGTTTCACCTTTACCTCCTTCGGTTCCGGATCCACGAAACGTAGTGACGGTTCTTAACCAATAAATCTTCACATGAAACTAGTTTTTTTTTCGACTGCGCCGATTTGCATGTTACCATCCAGATGCGCGAACATTGAAATTGTCCAATAGAGCTTATTTCTTTCAAATCCACCACGTTCCGAAGGGCGTCTCTGAAGTCTTGGACACGGTAAGGGCGGCCAGCGAAGTCAGCATGCAGGAAAACAGAGTCGACGACAAGCTTACCAGTTGGAAGACGGGGAAAGACAACACGGTAATCATTACTGCTGGCGTTAACTTCAGCAGTACCTCGGCCAGAGGCCGATTGAACCTTTGTAGCGGAAAACATCGAGAAACGCTACCACATGGTATGGCGTCTTCGTCTTTCTCCTGGTCTAGTCCCCGGACCAGGTCGAATTTTTTTTTTTAACGAAGAAGTTTCTGAGAAATCTGTACAGCTTCCACTTGTAGCCGTATGACTGCGCTTGGCCGGATGTCAATGAGTAATTACTCCCTTTGTACAAACCTACTCCTCCTTGGGGATTTTCCATAAATATTCGATGAACATGAGCCTAGAAAAGCAAGGAACATAGAGATTAACATCCTAAAGAGACTTATGCTATCAGAGACCCAAGAAATATTTTCGCCATAAAAATGAACGAGGTGATGAGAAGAAAGCACCCGGCCAACTTTCCGCTGCTGAAAAGCGGCGCTGACCCAATTTTCGGAACAGGGCAACAAAAGAGAATATTCGTGCTTCTATTCGGCGAATGACTGCGCGGCAGTGCCCCAGCAGAGCTTACGCACTGCTGGAAAATAGCGCGGATAATGAGGTTGTGCCGCGCGCAAAACATTGTATTGTTGCAACTTTGAGCTCGCGGTGCAACAGTAACTTCATTTTACTCTCTTTTCAATCAGCTTTCATTCTGGTGCACGAGTGCGGACGGGAGCCTGGTAACATTCGAAGTCGGGGTCACCCGAAGTTGACTTCATTACAAAAGCGCACTGGCTTAATTTGAGCATGTTCTGAATCAATGAACTGACTTCAATTCGCTGTTCTGTAAGCCATACAGCTGGTCTTTGGTGCCACGGCTGAGGAGAAGGCGCCAGTGAACTCAACTCGCCACAGGTAGAAAGCGAGAAAAGGTGATGCAATATTGCATGTCGCATTGCAAACACATTTTGTATGCCAGGTTCATCACTTCCTTGATCAATGTGATTAAACTGTACAAGAAAAGATTCAGACGCTACCTGTACAAGAAGCTGAAGTGTGCGTAAAATACTATAATGGCGAAAGTTTTCCTGGATGCATAAGCGGCAATCGAAGCCGATATTTGTAGTATTAGTTGATATATCAAGACCGCAATGTTGGACTGGTATGCTATAACGTCGTATAGGCAAATCACTGATCGTTACGAAGCACTGCAACGCATCATGGATGTTTTGTTCTTTGTGGTGCATTCAACACGCATATCAACATGCATTAATATGCATATCTCCAGCAAAAATAGTCATATTTTCAGCAAACTTTGGCAACTACTTTCCCTAACGTTTATTTACACAAGTTCTCAATGAATCCGCTATACGCAGCAATATCAATTCAATTCGACTTTGGAGACGGCTGTGGTCCTTAGAGATGGTAGCCATTGAGTCAGCACTGGCGGTCTTTACAGAGTCTTTGGGGCAATGTGGCTGTTCATTCATCTCTTTCGCTATGACGTCCCAGAAAGTATTCGAGCAGATTTAAATACGGACAACTAGGAAGCCACAAGTTAGGACTGCCGTGGTCGCGAAGGTTGTCAGCCAGCCAATCCTGGATGGCGCAGGTGGTGGCTGAAGCCGAGTCAGTGGAAGAACATAAGATCTTCCTTTCGATATAGTCTCTATCCTGGGATTTGCAACAGTGGCAAGCAACGCCACGTACGCGGCGGTATTAACGCGGAGTCCTGCAAAAATGCGTGGAACATGATGTCACCTTCGTTGCTGACGACGGCGAATGCCATCACAGACAGAAATTTTGTGTGCAACATTGTAGGCACCTCATCAGTGCAAAGCCATCTGTTTTTATGGTGGTCAACTTTTTGGTCTTGGTCAAAATTTTTTTCTCCGAAAAAAAAAAAAAACGACTACAAACAAACAGAGCCTTTGAGGCTCCCCAGGCTGCAGAATAAGCTTGCTTAGCAAGAACTCGAACCGGCGCAGATGATTCTCCCGAGTTTTACCGGATATGAGTTGCTCCTTCCTCATGACATAGGGCTCCTTCTCATTGCACAGGAATGATACCTGAAGTCTTGGTGCACAGCGAGCCTGACAGTCGACTGTGCGACTTGAAGCTCATTTGCAATGACCCTCATTGACTCTATTCAGTCGATAGTGAAGACGGCATGCAGCCGCTGGAGAAAATTAAGTGGCATCTAAACGCTGACTGCCTTTTTTTTCTTTTTCATTTGGCCAATGATGTGGCGTCAACGCCAGATCACATCATTTCATTTCACACGTTATAAATGAAATATTTCGCTTCGTTTAAAAAAGTGGCAATCTTTATGTCGCGGTGGGGCGCGGCCAGGGCACGAGGACTGCATGGCGTTTAATTTTCTGCGTCAACCTGTAAATCCCCTCTGGAACAAACTACGCACTGGAACAAACTACGCACAAACTACCCACCCCCCACACACGCACACACAATCTCCCTGCTGTAATTCAAGCAGAGCGCAATGTACACACAAATGGAAAAATAAATAAAAATAATTAAATAAGTAATTCTTGAAAAACACTTTTTTGGGTTTATACCTTCGCTGATATTTTTTTTTTGTGATGTTTTAATTCTCAGAATCCTCTCCCAAAACTATTTCTGATTTTTAATGAGACCCATTTCATTTTTATTGTGATTCTCTGCCAGCCATTCTGGTCTGGAAATTTGTGAAAGACGCTCCACTGGGACTGGGACATTGCACGATGAGGAGATATGTTGCTTGCCAGAAAGGTACCCTTTAAGCATGAAAAATCCCCAGGGGTGAGGAAAATCGTCTTGATATTAGTCATTCGTGGTATTCCTAACCAGCAAACTTCATGACTCAAAAGCAAACCGTGCGGCCTTAGCGCATTTGACCACAGCTGTAGTCAAATACGTTAAAGCCGCGCGGTTTGCTTTTGCGTCATGTTATATGTATTTTTGTTTCAGTCAAGAGCGCGGCCTATGAAATTTAAACGTTAGTAGCAGTATAGTGGCTTATTTCAACAAACGAAATTGGAAGGAAAGACGTTGCTAGCCGGGCGGTTGCTATCTGATATCTGAAACGCCGATGCTGCGCCCTGCAGAAATAAAAGGGAAATAAAGAGGGTAGTGAGGTGAAGTACAGGGAAAACAGTAACAAGATGTGACAAGGACGAGCTATGTACACTATTTACAAAATACATAAAGGAAGCAAGTGTCCGAACGATGTCCTAAATATTACTTCGTGGGAGCGGCCACTACGCATATTGACAAAAAGACAAAGTACGCTGAGTGTGCAAATCCGTGCGCACGTTGCGTCGTCTCCCTAATGTGTCCCGCGCGCGGCATACAGCATAAGCGGCCTGGGTGGGGCACCCTGCCACATATCACCAGGAGTAGCACACCCGGCACGTTCATATCACTGCGTGAACTAACTGGCGATAAACAGGCAGGGAATTCAAGCCCATCTGCTAGATCAATACACAGAGGCCCTTTTGCGGAACTCCAAAAAAAAGGACGTTCTAGACGTATGCATCGTTTTCTAACTGCTGAGGGACGTTGACGGTAATTCGCACCGAAAATCAACACCACGTTTTAATAGCAGCCGCTGTTTGTTATACCTCACACCCTCATTTACATCAGACACCGTCCGAGGTACCTTTGTAGAAACGCCGTTCGGCTGTTGATTCTTTGGACGCGGGACCGAATTCAGTCGTGGCAGCCGTGTTTTGATGGAGGTTACACGCAAAATATTCCGTGTTTTGTGCGACATCAGTGCACTTTAATGAATTACACGCCATCAGGCCACAAGTTTGTCACTGAGCCAACCTTCGTAGCGAATACGTTTACAGCACCGCCACGTAAAACTCTGCAATTCGAACTAACATCGTCTGTTTGCCAAAGGGGAGATCCGATAATTTTGCTTGGCCGCGACTAGTTTGACTGAGGTTGAGTATTCACTGCCTGCGTCAACAGTGCTAATAATGCATAAAAGTTTGCGCAGCTCGTTTAATATTTGTATAAGGACTGAACGGAGATAATATGTAGACATTTACCTACTGGTGTAAAGAGCTGCTACTTTTTTTTCTGAAACGATTACTGGTTTTAGCGCGTTAATGGCCCCGTTGTCTAGAAAATCTCGCATTGGCGTTGACGACGTCGCACATTGGGAGTGAAATATCGCGGGTAGGGCTATTGGCAGGTGGTTGTCGGTAGGTGAAATGGTCCCCTGCTGATTGGTCGGTAAGTTGTGTGACGTTACAATATCGTATGACATAGCAGGAGCTGCCAAATCTGGTGCTCTTTGTTTCTTCTTTTGTGCTCGTCACTTGCTGCACTACAAGGTCGCTATGAGCATGCACCAGCACGCTCAAAATGTCACACTGTTGAACTACATTTAGGGCTGCTTTGAAACTGGGGAGAGAGGCGTGAATCGAACCCGCCGGGAGGATATGATCCCGATTCAGACGGGCTACACCTACGCCACGCAGTCACGTTAGCGGACGTCTTGGTTAAGCAGGACTCCACATATACGTTGGGTTCTCTGTTCTATAATCGCGCAGCTTACGGCTGAGTGCTAGTGAGTATATATGAGATAACGGAGCCACATAGCAAGGCATTAGCGATAAGGCGAGTATAAAAACGCACGTACTCGAACGAGGATACGCAAGGGCAGCCGCAGACCGGAGAAGTTAAGGCTAACGCGTCATAACTTTAAAGACAGAGATTAAGTGCGCCTCCTGCTCCTTTATTTTATTTTCGTACTTATTATATATCGTCCGCAGATGATGTGAGTATTAACGGCAACAACCGTTATCGCACTGCTATAGCTAACATTGTGTAAAAGATTTTCTAGAGCGTTGTCTATTGTGAGAAACTGATTTAGTCTTCTGCATTTATAATATGTAACTTTCTTTTTCACTGCTTCCCCTTTGTAGCGGCCTTGAGCCTGATGGGCAAATCAAATGAAATGAAATAACTATCACGCTTCTCTGGAATGTCTTATGACCAGTTCGTTTATAACGTGAGGTCGTTAGTAACCCTATGCTGGCGAAATACTTCCGGGGGAATTGGCGTCGACAGTTTCAAACCTGAAAACCTTACGAGTATTCCACTGACAGGTGTCAGTTGGCAAGTAACAAGGCCGAGCACTGATAGATCGGAGGTGCAACGTCGCACTGGCGCTCATCTCTCATGCGCTCGTGGAAGTTTCCGGACGTGTGATTGGTCGGCAGGTTGTGTGACGTCACGAGACCATACGACATGGTCGAGCTGGAAAGAGCAGCCGACTTGCTTTCATATGGAAGAGGAAAATTAGAATTGAACTCCCGGGACCCTGGTACCTAACCGTTTTAAGCCTACTTGCATCGAAAAATCACGACCATGCCTCTGCAGGGGCCATGGGAGTGTCCACTTCTCAGATAATCAAGCTGTTAATGATGCCATTGAGCCAAACATCTTCACCCCAAAAACATATCTACGGTTACTGGACATCCCATGTTGTATAATACATTCAAAAGAAAATTTCCCATCGCGCACTAAATTATTCATAGACGAATGTTAATGTATTTAGGTTTCATAGGGAATGACATAATCAAATAGCTTATTAGAGAAAAGCAACACTCTCGCGTATATGCCACATTCACCTCATTGTTAATCTGCGATTTCTTCTCCTACGTGAAACAAAGGGCTTAAAATCAGTTCTTCAAGATTCTTTACGAGGCTGCGACCGCGGCGCGGCGTTCAGACACCTATTGCTAACAACACTCGGTGCAGAGAAAGAACGCCAAAAAGGGATCTGTCTAAATTATCTGAGGAAATTATGCTCGTGATGCTACACTTTTACGGTGGCTATTAATTATCAGCAAGGTGGGTCAAGAAAAAAAAAATTGGAATTTCATCTTCACCACTGCCCTGAATAGACTGCCATATTAGGCTGATGCAGGCCGTGGATAAATAAAATATTGGATTAATAGGAATAAGCCGTCACTGGAGCTCATGTGGCGGTGTTTTGCATTTCTAAAAGTGTCAAGGGTACTTAAGCAGTCTGGTTAACTCCCTTATTTTAAATTCCTCCTTGTATAATAGACAATTTCAGAATGCGCAGCGGCCTGCCCGCTCCTTCAGAGAAACGTGAAAGGTAATTTAGAAATCATACCTCATGAGTATTACTAATAGGAGCCCTATGTCACAAGCAATGCTGTCTGGAATTTTCTTTCGTAAGGAATAATGCACGGCGACTTGTCTTCATTTTAGGTTGTTCTTGCTGTCGGCCTGGATGCTCCAAAGTGCGTGGCAAGTGCGCCTTTGTTAAGGCTTAATTAGAAGCGCTTCGAAATGGTTAGACTATAAGAAGTTATTTACGAGAAACCTATTCCTCAATCCATGGCCCACGTTTATCATCTCATTGGAAGAAAAAAGAGCCTTGACTTGTGCGCTTAGAGGTTTTCTGTCATGCAAATAACCCTAGTCGGTAGGCGTGCACTCAGAGGCAACAATGAGGTACGGAGAATGCGCCTCCAATTACGGGGACCACAATGAAGGTGTTAGAGGAAGGTAAAAGAGGGGAACGTTGACGACAAGAATGCGAATTAGGGCGTGCTACCAAGGTTGAATCATCGCAATCAATGGCGCTTTGTGCGCCAGAGGTTGGCCTCGCAATCACAAAAGTGCTGCCATCTCTCAGTACACGAGAAGTCAAGTAGGAGCCCTCCTTTCTTGGCGGCAAGATTACTTCTGCCACCATCGAACAGCTTAAGCTTTCCCACAGGTTTTGGGTCTGGCATGAAATTAGTCATGCCCCGTTGTATGTCAGCAGGAAATCGGGGTATACTGCTGCGGGTACGGGAGCTATGGTGGTGAATATATTTCCTGGGTATAGTACAATGAGACCTAACGTCTTTTAAAAATTCAAAGTTTCCGCTTAGGGTCAGGTTAGGCGCAAATATTTTGTGGATGTTCAAACACTTATCGCTGAATTATCAGCAAAAATAAGCTCTAATGATAGCGTCTCCATTCTCCCCCATCCCCTTCCTCCGAAAAGAAACAGAAAACTGAGTGCTTTCTGGTTGCATTTTTTTTTTCAGCTTAAAACTTCCTAATCTCGTCTTTTTTTTTTTTTTTTCTCAACTTTTTCAACTGTGGGAAGCTTCCACGTCGTCTCCTAGCTTGGTTTTACGTGAGCCTGGGCGCAAAAGAGATGCGAGTTATGGGGGGTCTTAAATGCGCGAAACATTTCTACAATGAAAAATCTGCGAAGTCTACATTACTGACTTAAAAAAAAAAAGTGATAAGTTTATGATTAGCATACTTTTCATGATTTTCTGTAATTAATGAGACAACTCCTAAGAGCCTCGTGTTTTCAGAAGGGAGAGCCTAGCTTAATTTACAGTGCTAGCACTGCAGAAAAAAAACAAAGCGGAGGTATAAACAGGGATATTCAGCGCGAATTTTCTTTCTATCACTAAACCTATATCGTAGGTTTTCTTTTTCTTTTTTTTCCATACGTCGGTGCTGACAGTCTTTGTCGCCTGCCTCGTACTAACTTTTCTCTGGTAGTTGGCTCCGTGGCAGCAAGAAGCTTTTTGCAACGGAGCACGCTTTACAGGCGCTGACAGGCGCACAAAAAATGGAACGTTCCCGAAAGACAAATCCTTTCTGGGTAAAAAGACGCGCCACAGGCAAAGAAAAACGTGGCACACAAAGGTAAGGGGGTAAATGGAAATAAAATGGGGACGGCAGACATAGGAAAGTACAGCGCCGTCATCCTACTGAAACTAATTACAGCAAAATAGCGACATGCCCCAAAGTGAATGAGTGCAATTAGCAGACTTCAGAGAATGCACGCTTTCTGCAAAAACGACAGAAGGATGCCGGGACTAAAAGTCAGATGCGTGTTTTACAACTAAGCCTAACTCATGTTACTGACGTCGTTTTGGTCTGAGAAGAGACAAAGCCGTGCTGTCAGCGGGAACACAATTGGTGCGTGCATGTGCCTGCTCTTGTCTCCAATTACTGCGCCCGAGTCACTTTGTTTGTTTTATGGACTTTCATCTTAAAGTTTACATCATATTCTCCGATTCGGAGAGCTAATGCTTGGTTTTCTTGATTACATTCCTTCAGTCACAAACAATGGTATGCAGTTTTAGTTTGTTTTTTTTTTTTTGCACACGCTTCTCAGCCCATCCGACGTTGCCAAATGGCGGGTGGAATGCCCAGCGCAGCATCCACAGGAGCAGCCACAATAACTGCAAAACAAGATGGACTCCTATCCCCTGTCATGGACATCAGGGGATCTGCAGTGAACATTAGTAGATTTTATAGCCACTTGTGGGAGCCCCTTTATGATAGTATGATAACCAGAATACTATGCTAACCGAGCGAATACTACAGCACACGCAAAACCCATTTTACGTGATATCTCTACTTACAAGACTGAGTGGTACGGCACTTGTTGCGTTAAACTTCGTAGTTCGGCACTTCGATATCTTTCAAAATCTATGGCTTAGAGGGAGTTCGAGTAATCTGCTTGTAAATGGAAGCCAACTTCCATATTCAACTGAAACCTTAAACTTCTTTGGCACCTTAGTGTCTGCTGTTTCGCCTGAAGACAACGAAAGCGGGTTTACTTTTCATACTGTTCGATCGATGAGATGGCGCTGAATTAGAAAGCATTTTTGCTTCCGCCCGCCTGGTTATCGAAGGTGACCAAGTAACTTGTGCGAGCAAGTCATCAACCGTTTTAGAGCGCAGCTCTTTGGCACCCGTTCCTGGGTTTCGCGGCGTCGGCCGTGTCCCTCGTAACCAGCTCCACTTTCACTCTCACCTTCCTTCCTTCCTTCCCTTACTGCATGATTCAGGCGTCCACACAAGCAAGTGTGACAAATACTGCGCCTTTCCATTTCTGTGAACCAATTATGAAAGGCACGCTTCAGACCTCAAGTGGAAGATGTGACCACACATGGTACACACTGCTAAAATAATAATTCATGAATAATGCGAGCAACCACACCAAACTGCAGGGTAACATGTGCAGTAACCGAGAATTAACACATTCACAGAGAAAAGCATCATAGTTTGATGTAGTTTGCGTATATACAGCTAGTTTGATAGTGCGGATCTCTAGCCGATCGTCCTTTTGCTTTGGAGGAAGGCCTCGCCCGGATCTAGCCCGCCCTGATTTTCCTTTAAAAAAATTGCTAGAAATTCGATGAGACACTTGCTAACTTTGGCTACAGCATTTTCAAGTTAGTTTAAGATATTTGCGAAGGTTCTGCCTTCTCGTCTGCAGTTTGTGGCATTTGTCTCTTTGCCGCGCAACGTTTCTAAGCGCCCAGGCGCTGCCTCCCGCAACCTCCCGATCACTTAATTGCTCTCTTCATTTCTCCGACCACAAAGCTTCCTTCATGACAGTCAAGAACTGTTAGTGGAGGATTCTTGGAGGATTATGTGTGAAAAATAAAATAGTAATCTGCGATTGTACATACATGTCTTGCTCGAAATTTTTACCTCAATTTATCGAAAAAGGTGAAACAGCTGACGAGCTGCGCTCAAATTTCGCTTTAGGAAGTAACGTAATCGTCGGCAAATTTTTTGTACGCGAGATGCTTTCGTAGTTCGGTCCGTGTTTGTCTGGCGTTAGAACTGGATCCCATGTCGTGTCTAAATTTTGTAATGCGGGGTTATTACTACTTGCTCCCCCCCCCCCAGGCTCCGAATAGTTTTTTCTAATTCCTCTGAGGGCGTCATTGGAAGGTGCTTAGAGTCCATGAACGGCTCTAAGCTTTCTATTAATAAATTAGTAATAGAATGGGTACGTAAACAAAAACCAGTAGCCTGCTTTATATCGTCTAGGACAAAAACATGAAACCTCGAGCGAAATTCTAACCTGTGGGATGTGAGACAGATTAGTTTCGCCTACCTCTGGTTTTTTCCACTTGGTAATTGCTGCTTATTTTTTTTATACGGTACTCCTTAGATTGAAATAATGCGTTATTTCATAAGCTATGTACAACGCTTTTAAGAAACGACATCAAAGGCATTTAAAAAAAGAACTGAGAAAAAGAGAACTAGAAATAGGAAAGGCTGAGTACGCCACCAAGGGACAGTGCCATTTGGTTTAAAGTCTGTTTGTTCATAGTCGTGCACTTCCCTCAGACCAACAATCACTTGTGTGAAAAATTTGTCAAAAGAACAAATTCAGATTCCCTGTGCCGGTCCGTCATTCTAGTTTGAGATACACAGCCATTTAAAAAAATGCATATCAAGGGCCCCATCAGCATCTTGCACATCAGTTAAGTATGGTACGTTGTGAGCAGTCAGAAACTACAAGTTTGCTGCTACCATTAACATGTTGCCGAATCTGTCCCACGCCAATGTGCTACATGTGCTTGACAATTTTTTATATGCCCTTCCTGCAATAATCCCGGATGAGATTGGCAGTATCTGTAAATAAATAAAATAAAAATAAATAAATTGACGTCATGAATTGTTTAAGGAAGATTGCAAAGTTAAGCAGTTAATGGACGACACAAAAACGCGCATGTCATAAAGCTATGCCTTCGCGTTTGAATGCGTGTACGGTTTGAATCCTATGTTTGATAGCACTCATCAAACACTCGATTTTGCTTGACATCTTATTTTAACTTATTGGGGAATGTCCTAAATCATTTAGAGAAATTGTAAAATATAACAAGCAGCCTTTCATACCATGCGCGAAAATACCAGTCTTTCGCAATGTGGCACTACTCCAGGCAGCACAAAACGATGGCCTAATATTGGCATCGTACTGGCAATGTCCGGGCCCTGCACATGCGCTCACTGCCAACTGTTTATTTGAAGACGAAGAGCCAAAATTTGTATAGCTATGATAGTTTTTCCATCGTTTTTTTATTAGCTTGATGTATGCACAAGCGATAGAAGGGCATTGTGATAAGGCGGCGTGTGACTTGTTCGGGTATCAATGTATACATTTTGGCTCCTTGTCTTCAAATAAACAGTTGCTAGTGAACGCATGTGTTGCCTCTTTCTCTGCGCTGTCTTCGTTGCGTCGCTGTTCCTCTGCAGTAGTTTGCATGAGTGCGCAAAGATGGCGCTACTAATCAATTGGACAATGAAATTGATGCTCAATTGGAGATTAACAAAGAGGGTTCTACTTAGGTTGAAGACATCGCAGAGGGCTATGGAACGAAAAATGATAGGGTAACATTAAGAGATAAGAAACATGCAGAGTGATCCAGAGAAATAACTCAAGTTACTGGCATTCTACTAGAAATCAAGAAGAAGAAATGGGCCTAGGCTGGACATGTAGCGTGAAGAGAGGATAACAGATGGTAGCTTAGGGTAACAAACTGGATTCTAAGGGAAGGAAAGCGTAGTAGGAGGCGGCAGAAAGTTAGGTGGGCGGATGGGGTTAAGAAGCTCTCAGGGGTCAAGTGGATGCAGCTAGCACAGGACCGGAGTTAATTGGAGGAATACGGGAGAGGCCTTCACCTTGTAGTGAGTATAGTCAGGCTGATGATGATAATTTTACCGCATTTCCCCTCTCCACAAGTCGCGTTAAGTGGTCCGGAAGTTTCGTGAACCTCAATTTAACCCACACCACAATGTGTCAGAAAGGCTGTAGAAAAAAAAAAAAAAGGCTCGTGATCAGGATTGCGGATTTTGAGGAAGTGCCTAATTTCTCCAGGTTCTAATGATCTGTAAGTAGATGTAGATTTATAACCATGTACAGGATAAAAGAACAGCTTCTATAGGACCTGAGAGCGGAATGCTAATTGATGCTTCCTGTTTTTATAGCACCCGGAAAAAAAGCCACATATAATGCGATGTCTTAATGCGCATCATATATTGAAAAGGCATTCAACATAACGAAGATGGGAAAAGCATAATTACCAGCTCTTGTGGAATAAAAGACAAGGAAACAATTACTCAGGAGTGGTAGAATCGTTAGGCCCGTAGTCCAGAATGTCTCAAAAACTGCCAGATTGATTGCACAGGAAGGCTGTCGTGGTCTGTTGCATAGCACAAAGCTCTTCACAAAGTCACTTTGCTTCATTTCAGATGATTTGCAATAACAAGGTGGTCACACGTTGTCATTGCTTAACCTTCATTTTAACCATGCAAACCTGAGCAGCTGTTAGAATGAAGCTTAGGGCAATAAAAAAAGAAAAATATCTCTCTGTGTCAGTGAATGGATTCCTAAAGCAGCAGTTTTCTACCCTGCGGATCGCCTGTAGTCATACTTACTGCGTAGTTAGGGAATAAACACATGCTAACCGATAACACAGTGCGCTGTTTTGTGAGCAATTTGCGACCAGTCTTTCCACTCGCGTGTAGCGTGAATGAAATACTTTAGAGAGCGACGGTAGTCCGAGTGCTATTGAAGACTCCTGGAAGTTTCCGCGCATACTTCCCGACCGCACATAACGCACCGAAGTCCACACGCTCGAGTACAGGCTGACATATCAATCAATCAATCAATCAATCAATCAATCAATCAATCAATCAATCAATCAATCAATCAATCAATCAATCAATCAATCAATCAATCAATCAATCAATCAATCAATCAATCAATCAATCAATCAATCAATCAATCAATCAACCAATCAATCAATCAATCAAAGTATCTTTATTTCGCATACTTTACAAGGCGAAAAA
The DNA here is from genome assembly GCF_055883805.1 of Amblyomma maculatum. Classification (NCBI taxonomy): domain Eukaryota; kingdom Metazoa; phylum Arthropoda; class Arachnida; order Ixodida; family Ixodidae; genus Amblyomma; species Amblyomma maculatum. The sequence continues at coordinate 25,142,681 of NC_139344.1, forward strand.
GGTGGCCGGAGAAAAAGCTGCGTCACTGCAGCTTGATTGCGCTCCAGCCACCCATCAGCAGTGGATATGTATTATATTATTAAATTAGAAACAAAAGAAATATATTACACATCACGTACCAGTACAAGAGCACATGGGCATGCAGAAATGAAAAATCACAGTGGTATTTGAACGAAAGATTAAAATGCTCATAACACACTTGTCATAAAAATAAAAAAAAAATTAAAAGTCAGCTCATACAATATTATTGTAAGGTGACAAGCTTTTTATACACTACACTCTACATAAGGTTCAGCAGTAATGAATACTGAAATTAATACGATAAAACACATAAAATGCGTAGTAAAAATAACAAATAAACTCAAAAGTAAAAGGTGAAATGACCGAAAAGAAAAATAACATGGTAGCGCGCGAGAGAAAAAAAAAACAGAAAACCTATATGCTTGTCAACCAAATGTTCCCTATCTTTCATACAAACAGGCTTGTCAAGTCTTTTTTTGTAAACGTCTATCAGCACGACAAGTAGCCTTTCCTACAGCTTGCGGCTGCCGTCGATAACTTCACCTAGTTTCTTTCTCACCCACGGAGCTTTATTTATACCGCACACCTGAACTGCAAAGATATTCTGACGCGAGCAATGCGGTGGAGAGCATCTCCCTTGCGGTGAGGAAGGAGTTATAGCACGGCGGCTGAGTTGGCCTGCGCCATGCCGCCGTGACGGCAGACACGGCCGATCACGGTACCGGCGGTTTAGTTTCGGTGCCTGGCCACGTTACCCGTTCGTTGGAAGCGCTTCCTCTGACCGGTCTGAGAGCGAATGCGTTATAAAAATGATTTCACTGCAATACCTCTTTTGCGGGTGCCCTGAAGGCGGAGGTGTCCCGGGAATTTAATTTGTGAGCGTCTTAGCAACGCAGCCGCCCTTCTGTGCAAGACGAAAAAAAAAAATTGATAATGCTTCTGGGAAATGATCTATTTTTCTTGCTTGGTTTGATATTTTATTTTGTGTACCTTTAAGAGAAAAAGTAGCAATAATCGGAATATTACTCTGTCAATATTCGTCACTGTAGTGTTCAATATGATTACCACGGTTTACAAAGCTCCTTTTTAGTCATTAAACTACTCTTTTTTTTCACAAAAGCATGTGGCAATATACTGGATAAGCCTTGCAGCCTCAGTTTATAAGAAAGCAGGCTGCAGTGCTGGAGTGCAAGGGCTTATTAAACATCGGGCCACCTTTGTGTTTCTGCTAGCAACTCGTCATTTCTTTTCTCAGCTCCAGGAGTGTCGGAAAACAATAGATTGGGCTTCGTGACGACGTTAGGGAATCAGCCTGTATTTCAGTTAAGTTTTCTTGAATTCAATATGATTTTGTTTTTCATGGCCAATAATAAATTGGCTCTTCATTTGAGACATTCCGTTGCACCAGGAGGGAAGCAATAATTTATTTGATGGCTTTACTTAAGCTTGGTTATACAGCGAATAAGTAAAGAGGCGGGATGGGAAGGGGCGAGAGGCAACACAGTGTTTAAATCATGTCTATCTTGTTTCAAATGTACGCATAGTTTCTGCAAAACACGATGAATTCAATGCAATCAATTTGATAAACCAATGAACTCTAGACTTTCACCCAGCTTGCGTCGCATGCCACCATGGCACATGGCGCAAATTTTTTCTGGGCGCAGATGCTAAAAAAGAAATAAAAAAAAGTTGCTGCAGAAATCGTTGGAGTAAGCCGACAGCGGCGCTTCATAAAATTGCTGGACTGCTTGCGACGCACAAAATGGAAGGAAATAATAATAGCTGTCGGAACGTTATGTTCATACTGTGGCGGGCCGAGAAGCTAAATTACTTGTCAATATCATCATCATCATCATCAGCCTGATTATACCCACTGCAGGGCGAAGGCCTCTCCCATATTTCTCCACTTAACCCGGTTCTGTGCTAGCTGCATCCACTTGACCCCTGCGAACGTCTTAATCTCATCCGCCCACCTAACTTTCTGCCGCCCCCTGCTACGCTTTCCTTCCCTTGGAATCCAGTTTGTTATCCTCAGCGACCATCGGTTATCCTCTCTTCGCCCTACATGTCCTGCCCATGTCCATTTCTTCTTCTTAATTTCCACTAGAATGTCGGTAACTTGAGTTATTTCTCTGACCCACTCTGCACGCTTTCTATCTCTTAATGTTACCCCTACCATTTTTCGTTCCATAGCCCTCTGGGTTGTCCTCAACTTAAGTAGAACTCTCTTGGTTAGCCTCCACGTTTCAGCCCCATAGGTGAGTACAGGCAAGATGCAACTGTTGTATACTTTCCTCTTGAGCGATACCGGTAAGCTGCTAGTCATAATCTGCGAGTGCTTGCCAAATGCGCACCATCCCAATCTTATTCTTCTTGTTATTTCATTTTCATGGTCCGGATCTGCGGTTACTACCTGTCCTAGGTAGACATATTCGCCTACTACTTCCAGTATTTCGCTACCTAATGTAAACTGCTGTTCCTTCCCGAGGCTGTTGAACATTACCTTAGTCTTCTGCATATTGATTTTCAAGCCTACCTTTCTACTTTTTCTGTCTAGGTCATCAATCATTATTTGCAGTTCATCCCCCGAGTTGCTTAGCAAGGCAATGTCATCAGCAAATCGCAGATTACTGAGGTATTCTCCATCTACCCTTATCCCTAACTGCTCCTATTCCATGTCTCTGAATACTTCCTCTAAACAAGCTGTGAATAGTACTGGGGAGATTGTGTCTCCTTGCCTAACTCCTTTCTTTATGGGAATTTTGTTACTTTCTTTATGCAGAACTATGGTTGCTGTGCAGCCACTATATATATCTTCCAGCACTTTCACGTACGGCTCGTCTACCCCCTGATTTCGCAATGCCTGCATCACCGCCGAGGTTTCAACTGAGTCAAATGCTTTTTCGTAATCAATGAATGCTATGTATAAGGGCTGGTTATATTCCGAGCATTTTTCTATCACCTGGTTGATGGTATGGATATGATCGATAGTAGAGTACCGTTTCCGAAACCCTGCTTGATCCTTTGATTGATTGCAGTCTAAGGTTGTTCTGATTCTATTAGCGATTACCTTAGTAAATACCTTATACGTAACAGACAGTAAGCTGATTGGTCTGTAATTTTTAAGGTCCTTAGAGTCCCCTTTCTTGTGAATGAGGATAATGTTTGCATTCTTCCATGGTTCCGGTACCGTCGATGACACCAGGCACTGCGTATACAGGGTGGCCAGTTTTTCTAGCACGATATCCCCCCCGTCCTTCAGCAAATCTCAATAATTAACACCTAATTTCTTGTAGGAGTTCTTCGCATTGCGGAGATATGCACTTACAGCGTGGGTAGTTAGGGTTTATAGTCCCCTTCATCGGGTAGCAATGTAGTCTCAAGTTCTGCGGAACCTCCGTTCCACACAACTGAAGCAGTTGCTTTGTGAAGGAGGGCTAAGGGAATACATCGCGCATGTGAGAAACTGCACGAGCAGGCCACTCCAAACTCAATTCTCAAGCTGAGACGAAGGTTATCGCCGTTTATTGTCTGTCGGGCTCGGCCTTCATCCATTCCCCGAGTTAGGAGTGTCTAGTTCAAGAGTAGAAAATAAGCAACTGCAGAATTAAATACAAATTAAAGGAAAGGTATTCGGAATTTGCGGTAAGAAAGTTTCCAGAAAAGACAGAAAGGAAAGAAAAAGTATGTTACTTCCAATATGCTGCGAAACAAAAACGAATAATGCATTTGCACACGCTCACTACGGCTAAGAATAAAATAAAAATTAATGTATGTGCAATCCATGCTTGGGGGGCGGAGAGAGGGGGGGGGGGTAGCTTTGCGTACTGCTTTTTTTTTCTTTGAATCATTGCCGTCTTGAACAACATATTCATGCTATAAATAACGCACCAAAAAGCACCCTTTTTAGTTCTTCAACCAGCATGCAGATTTCCCCCCGTAACGGTGTCCACAATCCGTACTCCTAATGGTTTCGCTAATAGAGATAGGAAAAACAAAAAATAAAATCGAAAGTCTTGTTCTTCTACGTAATGAGAGTATGTTCCGCATGAGCATAGGGTTTCGGTTTAGTATGGGCAATAGAAATAAAGAATTTTAATGCAAGGTGGTTTTATTTTACTTCTCGGGGGGAGGGGGGGGGCAGAGAGAGTTAATGAGAATGGGGCACGCGGTTAATGCGCCTATGATTTCGTGCTTAGCTCCTCAGCTCCTAGGAGCAGACCACCAAAAATGAACTGTCATGTACAAAAGTTTGCAGGATTAAAATTTGGGAAAACGAATATCTTCCTGCCTTGCCTCACTAGAACACCATTTGATATTTCTTGTGTAGGATGGGTCTAAGCTATTCACTGACCTGCCTCACCTGACTACGTGCTGGTAATTTTTTTTTTTTGCGAGTTCATATAATCCTAACTGTTTGTGTCTATGCCCTTAATGGAATATTGCATCGCCTGGGAAGGAGAGCAACTGACGACTCCGTGATGGTATTTTGTGTTACTGTTATGGCGCGCTGATCACAATATAAGACTTGAAGGCGTTCATAATGCGAACAGAGCATTTAGCTTTTTAGTGTTTTCAGTGACAACTGGCTGTCTGTCTATATGTTGACCGGCTACTTCACTTACTCTTTAGCCGCTGCTTTCCGCATTCTGGTGAAAATACTTCATCACATCGTCGTCAAAGCTGTAGCCTTGGTCGTCGTAGTCCCGATCACTATATTATCCCTGATAGTAGCAGCAGTCGTTGTGGTAAAGAGATAATCGCTTCAGTGACAACACTCACAGTTAGAAGCTGAAAATACACCATCGGCCGGGCTGGGTTTGCATCTTTCTTTAAGGGCACGGCAACAACGCTGTGCGAAGCATGGAAGAAAATGCGAAAGGAGTAAATTAGAAAATAAATAACAAGAGAAACAGAAGTACGCTACAGTCACTGTTGAAAAAAAAAAAGGATGATGAAGTGATTGTTTCACAGCCAGTAAGCTAACCGAGGCAGCGTGAGGAAAGCGAGAAGTGTCCTGTGAGCTGATCACGTCGAGAGGCGTGCTTGCTCAGCAAGAGAATGACATACACGACGACACCAGGAAGTCCGACCAGACGACCGGGTCCTTTAAGTGCGACTCGCTGCCACGTGTAATCCCGGCAGCCGAGAATGGGTGTGCTCAAGGGCTCCTCCCCCGCAACCATTGGGTAGGAGAAGACGCACCCGCTCTCGACGATATATAAGACGGTCAGAACTTATTAGGCAACATCCTCTCAGCTCCAGTGACAGATACCTCACACGCCTCCGCGAAAAGACGAAGCAAATGATGAGGTTGTCGACGGTCTGTAAGCGGGCTTCTTGAGGTGGCCGTTGATGATAACTTCACGAGCCTTATCGCGACGAGGCGGACCTTACAAGGAGTAACTAGTCTGTTGTGTAGCGGTGGATTATTTAAATAAAGCTGCATCTCTCTTGTATGCCCTGGTCTCGAGAAGACAGAGTGCTAGGATTGTAGCAACACATCGCGGTTTGTCGCGATTTCTCCAGTGATTGTCTGAATGCCGCCCGAAAAATGTTTTTTTTTTTTTTCTTGGCTGTTCCTCGGGAGTTCTGAGCTGCACAAAGTTCATTGAAAATGGCCAAGTCGCAAAAATTATCCTCATTTTGTACAGATTAGGACTGCCACATACTGCCACATTACAGCTGAGGCTGTACGAAGGCGAGGTCGGCGCGACCTGCGGCCATCATAGCACAAAAGCACACAGCGCAGAGTATTCCTTCAGCTTTGAGTGTCGCGTCGGTATCTTGGAACGCCAGAAATACTGGCAAAAAGGCATTGCTCAGTACTTCACAATATCTCATAAAGATAAATGTAGTTGGATGTCACCCCGTTGCTGCCAATGGACACCGTTTCTCAGTAGCGTGGTTTTTTGGGCTTGTTGGTACATGATACCAATACACTATAGCGCAGCAAAAGACGAGGACACAAGAGACGAGAGACGAACACCACGAGCGCTAACTTCCAACAAATTTTAATCTCCTGAAGCATCATATATAAACACCAATGCCACCCAAATCCGGTTCCTCGGGAACGAAAAAACCTTGTTGGTTTACCATATCTGCACAAGATTTCTCACAATTTGAAAAGAATTGGTCAACGAGCAAATGCGACCGTAGTGTTCTCGGCGCCGAAGAAACTTTCTACGTTGTGCAAGCTGAAAGAAACCAACACCAAAAAAGCGCGCGGATACGCAATTAGGCACCAGAAGCCGTACGTCACGTGTGATGAAGGTGTTGTATATAAAATTTCCTTGTCATGTGGGAAACACTATATCGGCCAGACGGGGAGATGTCTGAACGAGCGCCTAATGGAACACGCTCGCAACGTCAGAAACGGCCCGCAAGGCGGATCGCTGGTTGACCACATTCTCGAATGCAAGTCAAAAACCTGCAAGCCTTTCTTTGATAAAAGTGTGGTAATAGGAAAAAGCAGAGAAAGAGTAACGCGCGAAATCATTGAAGCCGAAAAGATAAAAGTTCAGGATGCGCGTGTGTAAGCACACCTTCCATTCTCCTCTCAGATAAAGAGCTTGTCTTTCTAAGGAATTGATACGGTTGGCACATGTGATTCCTGTTTTTTTTTTGGCGTTTATATATGATGCTTCAGGAGATTAAAATTTGTTGGAAGTTAGCGCTCGTGGTGTTCGTCTCTCGTCTCTTGTGTCCTCGTCTTTTGCTGCGCTATAGTGTATTGGAACCGTTTCTCAACTCTTAAAAGCCTACTGCAGTGCTATCATGAAACTGGGAGTGTGCGCAGCTGAGGTGCCGTTGCACCGATAAAACATTCAGACATCTGCCTCGGCTCCGTAGTGTTTATAGTAAATTCAGCAGGCTTCAGTACTGATTTTGTGCATAGCCTCTACACTGCAATATAGTTTTCATTGGATACAAGCATTAGTTTGTAGTTTCAGGCACGCTGATAGTCGAGTCATACTTTGCAAACATGGCGTGAAATTCAGGCATGATATCTTGCAATCGCCTTCTGTAAAATACATACCGCTATTACAAACCAAAGTACTAGAGTATTGCTTCAAGTAAAGTACTTAACAAATTAATGCAAGACGTTTTTTTTTTTTTTTTTTTTTTTTTTTTGCGGAATCTAGCTTTTGTTTGGGGGGTATGATGGTGTGGTACGAAATGAATTGAATTGTCACAGAAGCGCAGGCGTCCATAGGAGTACAGTTATGCCCCCCCCCCCCTTCTTCAATGTGGCTAAATAGTTTAGACGTCTAAACCATGGTAATAGCTATAGATAGTTCACTGATACCGTAGTGAAAGATTTCAGGAAGTAATCTACCCATTGATGACCTGCATAAATAGGATTATATCTTCTTGGGTTAAATATACACGATGCATTTAAATATAAGAACTACGTTGATTACCAATTAGACATCGTGCAATGCTTCCGAGCGTCAATTTCTATTTGGTGTTAAGCCGTTCATAACTTCAAACGTGCACAAGTGTGACGCTCGCCAGGGACGCTTCTGAATGGCAGTTTATCACTTTTCATAGAAGTGCCAAGCAATGACCGGCATCACTGATCTAATCCAACAGTCTGCTACGAAACGTTCGCTAATGCATTGTCACACCATGTCGTTCAGAGCAGGGAGGGGGAGATGGTGGATTGAGAATACGTAACAATGCGGAGAAAATGAAATATTTCTGTCTCATGATTTTGGTAACGCCTGAATTCGGGAGCGGGCATTTCAGTCAATTGGAAAAGAAGCGAGTGCACTAGGAATTCGAAAGATGGAATGATTCATTAAGTGCAAACGTAGGCACACACACACACAAAAAAAAAAAGATCTCTAAACATCCGAACTATACGCAGAAGCGAAATACTCATTAAAGAGCGAGAATTCAAAGTCGCTGGAAAGACCCTCTTGGGGGCATTTTTGTATTAGTCATGAAGTCCTCCGTCAACTTGCGAAGCAAGAAGTTTATATGAAACAACGTATATTGGCTCGATTGTAACCAAAATTTCAAAAGTTGCTGAAGGCAATTCTCTCATGCGTGACATTAGGCCGAAACCAGCGGGGAAACCTGCACTTTCGCAACTTTCACTATACCATGAAAAATGCGAGTAGTTCGGCCCTTCATGCAGAAAAATGGCTAGCGCTCGACGGGTCGGCCGCAAAACTGTTTCAGCCAAAGAAGCCGCGCGTGCTTTTCTCAAAGGCATGCCTCACGCTGTTTTCCCTTTTGCGCGCCGTTAATCTTTGTTGCACGTCACCTCCCGCCATAGACATGGAAGTGGCAGAAATAACATATCAGTAAAAATCTGGCCTTGTCAGAACTTCATCTGATGTGCAGAAATTGCAAATTTTCCTTTTTGTGACTGTGTGTTCCTTCAATATTCCCCTCTGCGCTTACTGCCTTCCCCGATCCGAAAGTGTGCAGACTTATCGCACGTCGTTGCGTGAATTGTTGTTTTCTTGAGAGCCAGCTGCTGCCGATATGTTTATTTAGGGTGTGCGCCTTTGTCGCCCACCTGAGTTATATAGGTGCTTTCGTTACTAACGCATTGGCAAGAATACGTATATCGTGCGTGCGTGCCCTCCCCGTTTGCGTTGTCGGTTTAGTTTTCGAAAAGGAAGCTATTAAACTCGCAATTTGCCCTCGAAATCCTGTTAAATGAGTTTCAAGGAAAAGATTTCTATCCATTGCTCTCGCTTTCATCGACCGAAATAAATGCGCTTGTAGTTAAGAGGAATTTGCAAAGAAATAATGGAATTTTCGTGCTGCTCGGAAAGGTGACTTTTTCACCCGGCGTGCAATGCACGGTCTCAACACTCCTATAAGAGCCTAATGTCAGCATTAGAATAAGAAACGCGATATTATTGACAGTGTGCTTTATCAGTAACGTTTTATGAATGATATTAGTATTATTGCATACCAAGACATTTAAAACAATTTTTTAAACAATTTTTTGGAGGTGAAGTTTGCAACATAACTTTTTCACGTAAAGGCAAGCATTTCGTTTATCCTTGCTATTTATTTCTAAAAATGCACTAATTTGAATTTTTACGTCCTAATCATTCGTTGTTACCGTAGACAAACTTCAGGAAACAGGAGCTTAGACCATTTTTATCAATATATACATAAAAGTAGGTTACAGTATCACACTGCTGCTTCTCAATTATCCTAAAAATGCAGCACATTGTTTGTTTGCTTGCTCTTTTTTTTTTGCAGTTTTACCAACCTGATGTCAGCGCATTGGAAGCTTAGGACATTGCTATCAACCCCTGCACAACAGAATATTAAAATGCCCTACAGTTTCCTAACGAATAAAAGGTGTTCCAGAACCTGGGCTTGAAAATAATCGTAGTAATCAATCAATCAATCAATCAATCAATCAATCAATCAATCAATCAATCAATCAATCAATCAATCAATCAATCAATAATAAATAAATAAATAAATAAATAAATAAATAAATAAATAAATAAATAAATAAATAAATAAATCAACTATTTAATCAGTCTTTATTTGCAATGGCAAGCATGTGTTACTGGTAATGCAACTCAAATAAAAAAATAATAAAAATCTACCCCCCCCCCCCCCCCATAGATACTTTCCATAAAAAAACAACCTGCGCAGGAATCAAATAGCACCAACGTGGGAAGTCGTTAACAAGAAGATACTGTAGAGAGCGAAAGCAGTAGAAAGCATGATTTAAAGACGCAAATCACACAGAGGATATCCACAAGTGATTAAGAAGAAAGAGCGACCTTCGTGTATGCATGCCAGTTCATACATGCAGCGAAAACACAATGTGGCACCAATAATAGCTGCTCAGGAACAGCGGGAGCCTTTGTACTGGCACACTTTAAATGGATAAAATATTAATGAGAAAAAGCACAGCGCAAATACAACACGCACATACACTTTACAATACAAATAATGATCAAGAAAAAAACTTGATGGAAGTTACATGAGGCACATAGAAGCATTAGACAAATGAAGAGATCTATAAGAGATGACAAAGCAGAAGAATGACAAATGAAGCGCGTCAGGTATACAAGGAGTGTCAAAGGGGTCAGAGTAGCAGAATACAAAAATAAATGCAATAATCAACCAAAAAAAACGTTCAGTTTATTGATTATTGTTGATTATAGTTCCCCGAAACAACCTGTTGGTCTTGGTGCTGGTGCGCAAGAGAAATCAGCCGAGTGAAACAAAGACATAGCAGACGAGGCGAAGCATGCATATTCGTAACATTGGGCTAGTCCTTGAAAAAAAATCTTAAACGTAATAACTTTACAGTTTTCATAAGTGCGGCACAAAACTAAATATACCTGTAGATTCTCCCTTGGCATGCTTGTAGTGTTATGCTACTTATTTTCAGAAAATCGCCCCTTCGGTTTTCTATTTCTACGACATTCTTGGTCACTCGTGAGTACATTTCTGAAGGAAAATATTGCTACACATTAGTGCTCTCAAGTCATTCATGATATTACGTTCATTAAAGCATCCAAAATATTCTCCAGTTGCCACACAGCTGTCTCACAATTATACTGTAGGATGCGGGTTTATTGAGTAGAGGAAGAAGTACACGAGGAACATTCTAGGCAGTGAAATCATGATCGCTGCGCGTGTTGGACCTGACGGTGTTCGCTGAAGATGGCGGGGTCTCGCTGGCGGAGGGAGCCGGGACAGATAATGGCCGAGCCAACTTGTACGGCTTGGTGGTTAACGTCCTCAGGCATCGCAGGAGGTGGTAATGTGTGGCTGCGGAGTTCCAGGGCGAGAGGATAGATCCTACCCCGCACCTCCACCAAATGTAGGATGGGGGTTTATTGAGCAGATCAGCAGGACTCGATCAGCAGGACTGGGCAGATCAGCGGCGAACACAGCGACAGCGAACACCGTAAGGTCCAACACGAGCAGCGATCACGATTTCACTGCCTAGAATGTTCCTCGTGTACTTCTTCCCCTTCACAATATTTAAAAATTGGCTAAACCGAGTAACGCCATAGCTCAACAGTCGCGAGAGGCAGGGGTGCATGGAATGGCGGGTGCTTCGAGCTGACATTTCCTACGCTCTCGCTTTAGCGCAGCCCTATGATCACGAATTTAGTCAGAGAAGGCAGTTCCGAAAATTCAAGGCACGGCCTCTATTCTTTGCCTGCGGCAGAGCTCCTGTCACCCGCTGCACTATAGGTGTTGCTAGCCGCCGATTGGCTTCTTTCTCGGCGACAAAAACAGCTACGTCTTGACTGCACCTGCGTTGAATCTCCCGAGCGCGACATCAGAGTGCACTCCGCATCGCTCGTGGAATTGTGGGATGACAGCTGCTGCGAAATCTGCGCACACTCTTTTTCATTTTTTCAGTTTATTGCTTCTCCAGCCGCGAGCATGCGAAATCTAGGCTGAACTGACTCTCGTTGAGCACTTTCGTTTCCGATTGGCAAGCGCTCGTCTGGTATATGATATTCAGGCAAGAAGTTAGCAGTGGGTTTGCAATACCAGAAATAAATAAATGTCTCATTCACTACTAACAGCTTTAACATCCGTCATGAACACGATGCAGCGCCGATAGCCATGCATTGCTGACCCTGATAGCGTCTCTCCATTTTCTCCCGCTGCTTCTTCTCTTCCTGCAATCGCCGCCCATCTGAGTTCTCTTGTCTTTCTTTCCTGACAGCCTCTAATGCTAGCCTTGGACAAACATCATCCATGTGACGGCTCTGGGAGTGCTCCGTATAACGGCTCACATCGTAAACTCAACTCAATGCTTATCTATGGCAGCCTTAATTACTCGGTGCTAGCACAGGAAAAACAGCAAATTTTTACGCCACCTTAGAAAATTGGACCACTTAATTCCACCGACGTGTCCATAACAGTAATAGCTCATAGCTGCCACACAATTAGAAGTTGTCCCAGTAAGCTAGCTGTGTAACTCAGCATAAATAAAATACATGTAACAGTAAAAATGGCAATCTGAAAGTCGGCGTAGGATTGGGTCCATACCGAGGTAATTTTTGAACTAAGAAAATTTGGTGAAGGGGGAGAATATAGGATCACAACTGCTAAGCATATTAGTGGCATATATTATGTTTAGCTGATTTTAACAAAACACGTATAACGGTATTACAATAGTACAATATAGCATATAATAGGAATTATGTGAGGAATATTTTATTTCTGAAGTCTAAACGTAGCCTTTCAAAAGTAACTGGTATGAGGCGCATTTTGTTTTAGTCGCCAGACACAAGTATAGTGAGTACACGCTTATAACAACGGCATCTGAAGGGATGTGGAAACGTAGCTTACAATATAGGCCGAAGTTTTTCACGAGATATAGACAGTGAGCCGCAAAACATATCGAGGTTTTTCAAATGTGCATTTCACGGTTTTAAAGTTCGTCCGTTTTTGTGGTCGGTCCCACCTCGAGCCATATTGAAACGCCAAGATATTCTTCTGAGTTAATGAATAGATGCGAACTTTGGTACAACCCAAAAGTTCCAGACAGTCAGTAATCCCGCGAAAAAGGTTTGAAAAGCATTTGGCCGTCTTTTGAGTATCTATACTTAAAGGTTTCCCAGATGAGAATCAGGAATATTAGCGCTGTATAGTTCTAGAACAATGGTGTTTAGATAAGATGCCAAATTCAACTGAAGTTGGCCCCGCTACAGCTTTTCCATATGACAGACGTGTGTTTCAATAATGAGAGGCGTAAGGAGCCTCAGAGTTTCATAACCGTCTTCGGACTGAACAATTCTCTAAAGACACGGTACACTGAACAGAAGGTTCGCAAACCATTCCTAGTGATGCGATTTGTGCGCGCAGAGAAGCTAAGGGAAACGTCAAAAGGATGCCGAGACATCTTTTTTGATCTTAACGACAAAACACGTTACCACAGATCCAATATGGCAAGCATGCGTCGTCAGTTTTCCGCGTGTACAAATTCGCTTTTGTCTTTATACCGCTGAGTAAAGAATTCGTTGGGCAGATCATTTTGATACAGTTTTGGTCATTCATTAACAGCGCGAACTTGTAAAGTAGCGGCAATGTCATTTAAGTATAAGCAAGACAGAAGGGGTGCGACGATGGAACTGCCCCTGAGGCACACAAGTGGCCAAGTGCTGTTTTGAAAGCTGCCCGCCATTTCATACAGAATTTGCAGTTTTCAAGGTAGTCCAGAGGTTCAAATAATCAAAGGGATGGCTTTTTAATCTAAATACGGTAATAATATTTAGCTCGCCTTCTAACAAACTATGACATGAGGGAACAGATCTGCCAAAGCGAATAGAGAGGCATACATGATTAGGCTCAGCTAAATCAGGAAACGACAGATGATGTCAGTACAACTGCAGTAATGTGGAAACTCATTAAAAGCAAGAGTACGCATTGAATTCGAACTAAGTGAGCTCGTAGAAAGTAGGTGAACCAAAACACAAAATATGAGTAATAAAAGCTTTACCTAAATATTAGGACAAGTCTTGAAAGTGAGGTCACAACGAAAATATTCTCAGCAGATTCACTAAATGTAAAATTTTCTTCTAATCCTACCGCATGTCTTGTAACAATACAGTACCTAGAAGCGGGGAGCTTATTTATATAGTCGAGGAGAAATATCGGACCCGTTGTTCAGAAAATGCGGCGTCGGCGTGTTCGGCGGCAACGTTGTGAGAAAAACCACAGGGCATGCCTTTGACATGTAGTGGCAGTTTTTTTGTTTTGTTTTGTTTTGTTTTACGCAATCTTGCCATAAGTCATATTATAGAAATTCATGTAAATTATTTTCCGTGAGGGACCGGAGCAGGTTCCCGCTCTTATCGTTGTCGATGAGCCATTTAGAGAAGTCCTCTTCTCTTGTTGTGGTTAGTCCCACTTCGCGCAGAATCTGTGTCCTTGATGCCCTTGTTGCTGCATAAGTCCACAGCAGGTGGCGAACATCCACTTATGCAGCTGGTGTGGGACACTTCGGGCATGTGGTTGGTCCGATGTCTGCTTGCGATTCCCATCGGCATGTTACCGACGGGGTAAGGGCCACCCCAGCTCTTATCCTTCTAAGGGAAACCTCCTCCAATCTCGTTAAGTCATGTGGGAGGGGGAATGTACATGGGGTAATGAGGGCACGTGTACTTTTCCTTAAAGAGGATGCTAAGATGGGAACAGTGGAGCGGGCATCAAAAGGGAACTTGGTGGGGGACGCATTAGCGTTTGGAACTTCGTGTGTGAGGTGGTCAACTTTTCTCTGCTCAGCGTTCTCAGCATCGTCTTGTGTCCAATGTGGTAGTTGGTAGGCGACATGATCGTACACGGACTACTCCCCAGGTTGTGCGACGTCGCGAGGACACAGCCGATTTAGCAAGAGCTACAAACCCGGGCTTCTCCTTTCAGAAGGGAGGGCGAGGGAATAATCCAGATATCCAGGACGCTTTCGCACCATATCATACATAGTGCACTTAGGCGGGCCGACGCGTTCCTACATCTTGGTTAAGTAGGCTTTTTATCCAAGGCTTTTCACACGGTGTGGTAATTCATGACTGTATACTAAAGAGTGCGAGTGAGATAATTGTGACACAACAAGAGACTCAGTTAGTGAATAAATGAGTTGAAAAGTGCAAGACGCCAACGAAGATCCACAAGGCAACCGCGGAGGAGAGCCGTTAACCCCGTCACGTCATACTTTTAAAAGGCGGCACTTAAATATTATTCAGCACCCCCCACTAACGTCCTCAAACACACAATATCCTTTAGGAAATCGGACAGCCGAAAATGAACTAGACTGCTGTGTGAAAAAAAAAAAAAAGTATTCGAATAAGAGAAGCCAAGGCATAAGAACAGATTTTTACTCTGGGCTAAGAAGGAATCGCAGGCAACAGATTTCAGTATTTTCTTCACAATGATCTTTTCCAGCGTGAAGTACAATGTACAAACAAGGCAGATATCTGCCTCTCAGTACACTGTATACGCCAGTGCATAAATACTTGTCTCTTCCTTAACGACACTTGAACAAAGTTTTTGATATCGAAACATCTGCCGACGATTACGCTACTTCCAAACGCAAAATTTGAGCGCATTTCATTAGATGTTTCACCTTTTCGATAGATTGAGGCAAAGATTTCGAGCAAGACATGTATGCACAATTACTGTCAACTTTCTTTTTCTAATTTTTTATACAAGTTCCTTCAAGAAACATTCCACTAACAGTTCTTGACTGTCATGAAGGAAGCTTTGTGGTCGGAGAAATGAAGAGAACAATCAGGTTTTCTGGAGGTTTCGGGAGGCAGCACGTGGGCCCATAAACGTTGCGCAGTGAGCAGATAGCAGCGACTGACTGATGCCGCTGACGCCGCTAGCGATTCAAGACAACGTAGCTCTACGTTTCGGCTTGAGGTACACGCACCATGATCCGCTGATTGTGAGCCGGCGCTTCGGCAACCGCAGAACACCGTCGCCGCCACGCAGGAAGATGGGGGGGACACATAGCGGCGAACGGTGGTGGCAGGAGCGCGTGCAGCAATCGAAGAACACGCGAGGTCGCCGCCACGGAGGAAGTGAGGGGCTAAGCTGGAGGGCTGAGAGGGGTGTGGAGCTGGTTACGAGGCACGACGCCGACGACGACGCGAAACCAGGAAAGGGTGCCAGAGAGCTGCGCTCTAAAACAGACCACGCAACGATTCAAGCTCGGCCGGAAACAAAAGCTGACTGACTTTGGCAAAAAAGATCAGTAACGAATAAGAAAGCAAGCTACATTAGATGATTTACAGTGTACCGGACTGCAATGTCATGTGTGCCGATTCGGGGCACACAAAGTGTAGGTATACATCTATAGGCATTGATTTGACCTGGTTTTTAAAGTATAGGTGCATGTCGCCTGCCATGTCATCGCAGTTGTACTAACGGTATACAAAATGAACTTTCTTTTCACCATATTTATCGTTATATAGTGGTTCCACTAAATGTGGGTTGAGAGTTGGGAATTATGTTATAAGAATTCAACCTTACAATGGAAGTAGGGGGAAAACTGGGGCCCAACAGAATAAGTAAACTGCATAAAGCACAATAATGTTTTTTCCGCTACAAAGCTGCTACTGGAATCAAGTCAACAAAGTCCACACCAAGTCCAACTATATGTGTAGACGTGAACAATCAGCCTGATCTCAAGAAACGAGCAAATTCACTTAAATGTGCACATAAATAAAGCAGGCAACTGTTAGAATTTTGTGACAATGCCCTGTGAATGATATTCGATGTTTAGTTGTATTTAGCTACATTTCAACTGTTCCCAAAAAGATTATTCGCGAATCCTAATTAAAGCTGATTAAAACCTATTCCACTAATTATTAAAACGAGCTGTCATCAATAAGAAGTGACATCATTCCTATGATGCCACTAGTAAAGGAGCTTGAAACAATACGCCTATAGGGACATCAATTCGTTTACGCTTTATAACTTTCGTGAGCTGATAGTCGGTGCGGACTGGAGCGACGTTTTCAACGAAACTAATCCTGAAGCAGCGTACAATAAATTTATCACATTATTCAAATACATATATTATACTTGTTTTCCCCGCAAAATACATACTCGTCCACGGCGAGCTCGTAAGCCTTGGATCAGCATACAGTATGCTACTTAACCGAATAAAAGAACGTGACAAATTGTACAGCCAATTTCTAAAAACGAAATGTCCTGATGCGTTGAAAGCTTTCAAATCTTTTAGAAACATAGTGACAAAAGAGCTTCGAGCTTCAAAAAAACTGTATTGTGAAAATTTGTTTGTTTTTTCGAGGAATAAACCGGAGGTGACTTGGAAGAAATTGAACTTTATCATAGGGCATATACCAGAACCAATTAACAAACTTATTCTTGATGGTACAGAGGTTAAGCGACATGAACTCGCTAACGCTTTCAATGATTTTTTCACTTCTGTTGCCCAAACTTCGTCATCTTGCGAAGAGCTACCGCTCAACTATTCTCGCAATAACTCAACAATATTTTTGAATCCAGTTTCAGAGGGAGATGTGGTGGCGGCTTTCAACAGTCTTAACAATAGCAAATATTAGGAAAGCGCGGGTGTTCAGATAATGCCAGTAAAATTTATTATTCTTGATATATCAAACTGCCTGACACATATTTTCAACTTATGTTTATCAAAAGACGTGTTCCCACGTAACATACAATTGGCGAGGGTCACAGTAATATACAAAAAAAAGGCGATAAAAACGACCTTTCCAACTATGGCCCAATATCTATCCTGCCTACCTTCTCAAAAGGATTTGAAAAGTTAATTCTTGCTCGCCTTACGTGCTTTATTAATAATAATAATATTTTAAACCCCGCTCAATTCGGGTTTCAGAAAAACAGATCTGCTGAGCTTGCCCTTCTCGTTCAAAAAGGTTATATAATAAATAAATTTGAAGAAAAGAAACTCGTTTTAGGCATATTTTCAGATTTCTCGAAAGCTTTCGACAGCATCAACCACAAAACTTTACTCAATAAACTACACAGGTATGGCATACGTGGTACAGCCTACTCTTCAATATCTTCCTACATAGCCAATAGGACACAATATGCTGAAATAAACGGTTTCTCCACTACAGTCAAGCCAGTCATCTCGAGTGTTCCACAAGGCAGTCTTTTAGGCCCCCTTCTTTTTATTCTCTACATTAATGATCTTGTTTCCATAGATTCATCTGCAAAACACATTATTTACGCTGATGATGCAAGTCTGTTTTTCTCTGGTCACTCAGGCATAGAGTTATCCTGTCGGGCTAACACAACCTTGGAAAAAATTGAACACTGGGCGTGTCAAAGCAGTCTGAAACTCAATGTCAGTAAAACAAGAGCCGTTCTCTTCCATCTCAGAAATAAAGCATTCGAGATGCCATTTCTTGTGCTCAGTGGCACTAAAATAAGCAGAAATAAAGACGTAATAAATAAAAAAAAACATTGCTCACTCTGTGAAAACGTTAGGCGTGTACTTGTCAGAGCACATGACATGGGACGTTCACATAGGATATTTAGTCAACAAACTATCACGCACAATTGGTTCTCTACGCCGACATTTCCCAGTATCCACTTACCATTAGCATTATGCTTTATAATTCACTCTTTTCGTCTATTCTGAACTATTCCTCGCTATTACGGGCAACAACAACAGCAGAAAACATTACAAAGTTACTACTCCTTCAAAAACGTGCTATAAAAAATATTACTAAAGCTTCTTACCTCGAACATACAGGACCAATATTTAAGCAGCTAAAAATGGTTAAAGTAACATATTTGTATAACTACAGGCTTTTGCGATTATATAAACAGTGCATCAGTAAAAAGGACAACACACTAACGCTCATAGCAGCGCTTCAAGACAACAAACACATACGGCACCCGTATCCCGGAGCATTGGCACGTTACAGCGTGCCGGACGAACTATGGCAGGTAGATGCTTCGCTTCAGCCTTCCTACCATATTAAATCAATACTTTCCTAATAGCGGTCAAGATTTCTCTCTTCCTCCCATTAAATTAATCCGCGAAATGTTTCTGTAAATACATATTTTTAAATTAGGTGTTCTGTCTTGCGGCGTGTCTGTGTTATTTTCATGTATTTTTCCTGATTTACCTAGTGCTTTTTTGTAGTCTAATTATTTCTCCATTCATTGTTTATTCGCTGTGTGGGCGTGACTTCTCTGCTGTGAAATGCCGTTATATGCAAGGGCAGCCGCCCCGGCAAGCTGCTCGTCGAAGCAGCTTTTTAGCGGCTGCTCCTTTCCTTTCCTTGTAGTAAAGGAAAAAATAAATTATTATTATTATTATTATTATTATTATTATTATTATTATTATTATTATTATTATTATTATTATTATTATTATTATTATTATTATTATTATTATTATTATTATTATTATTATTATTATTATTATTACTATTATTATTATGTAAACCTACTCTTTCAGTCAGAGCTCTTTAGCCATGGTCGAAAATAGGTGCACAGTTCGCGCCAAAAACTGTCTGACATTCTAAGGTTAAGTGTCACTTCTGGATGGAATGAGAACGAAAAAAAACTTCACGTTGTGCACCGAAACCAAGTGTACGCGGCTGAAAAGCTCGATGAAACATGCTGAAGCTTCCAAGAAGACAGATGACAAACACCGCAGAGCAGCTGCACCCTGAGCGCGATGCCTGTTTGCTGAGTTTGGAACTGTGTGAAAAGAGTGCAATCGCTCGTGTAGCATGGGCTCCTCAAAGGCTTTCTTGATCCGCTGTCCAAGGCCACAGTTTGAGCATATGCGGTTGCAGATATGGGAAGCAGTACCAACTTTGTCAAAGATGAGGGTCTGAAACAAAAATGTATAATATTCTTCGAAAGCACAACAAACGCAGGAGTAATCGGGCAGATGTCATGTTTTCGAAACACGGGAACACGGCAGTACTTTCACTGTAAAATGCCACTCTTAAGATGAGTCCGCGACCGGCATAAACATCCGTTCGGTCTGGTAGCAGGTCAGGGTCTCTTTAGCGCCCGTCGACCTCCCCATCTTTCTTCTCAATAAATTACTCTCTCTCTCTCTCTCTCGTTCACTCTTGTCTTCAGTACTGAGAAAGAAAAAAAAAACCATACTGATAGTTGGGCGAATTAGTTCAGATTCAAGATGACAATACAGCGCAAAGAGAAGACGAAGGCGGAAATATGTGACGCGGGCAGGCGCAATCTTAGCAGATTATGCATCGTCCCTCTCCGTCTTCCTCTTAGTTTTACGCCATATTTTTGTTACCAACAAATACAATTAAATCGAATCTACGCATCTTCTCTGAAGTTTTCAAACAGTAAGTACCTTCCTTGTGCGACGGAGGTACAATATGCCTTCTGTGAATCCCAGAAATCCTCAAATTGCACTTATGACGCGGCTCTGTTGGTGAAGATATGTCGAACGTCATGCGTCGGTCGAGATTTATTATTTTTTTTTTGGCGACAACAGACATGTCCGCAAAGAGATTTCAATATAAAATCGACGAGTATTCTGGCGGGACTTAGACGAGAACAGTGCCATGGAATTTTGCTTTCTCCTCAGAGATTCGCAAACGCTCTATTCGTTTCGAATGTCCAACGCGGGAGCACCACTTTCCCTCACGCTGGTAGTTGCACTGGCCGCGTTTTGTGATTCGGCATTGTTTTTTTTTTTTTTTTTTTGCTATACTTTTGGAGAAAGCGGATATTTTGTAAGGCTCGTCTTTTAGCGAAATGACAATGCGCTTGGTTGAAACCGCCATCAAGCGTACCAATGGCTCAGGTGGTTTCTCGCAATTTTTGTTCCTATGCATTTATCACCCAGGCTTCGTGAGGGGTGCACCTAGGCAGTGGTTCATTGTAACGAGCGCACAAGGGGAAAAATAAAAAGGGAGGCGTCGAATCACCCTCATTTTAATAAAGGGAGTGTCTCCGACGCCATCGTATACGAAATAATAATTGTCGTGGTCAGTGCTATTCTTTTCAACGCTTGCACTATGGTTAAGTTAGGGTGCAAGGCATACGCTGAGAAATGAAGGAATAGTGATTTCGTGGGAACTATTCAGCGCTAACTTCTGCAAACGTCCAGAGAATTCGAAGGTTTTCGAGGTGAGATTGACGCGCTTTCTGCCCATAAGCGACCATTCCGCTTGGCCGGAAGAATAGAAGGCTTCCCAGGGGAATGTCGCAATGTGGGTTTCCTTTTTGCCGCGAGGACGTTAGTAATAAGTACACCAAGCACAAAAAAATGCAATATCCCGCCCAAAACGAAGGAGACGCAAGCGCCAAGGGAGGCTTCCATTCGAACGCCTGGTATTAAATTCCGATCCTTGCCGTTTGGGAAAGGTAGAGAGAGACCACAACAGACAGATATGCAAGATCTGATTTCTTTTGCCTCTTTCTTCTGTTAACAGTACTTTTTTCTGATTTGAAGACATTCTTTTTTCACGTTTTCAACAAGTCGAGGACGACGTCTCATGTCCCTGCGTACTAATGCCAAATATATTGAAAAAAGTTCGTCCTTTGTGATCATCGTATGGGAGCTATCAGAATACGCGGTTCTCGGACTCACTGTAAAACAGCCGCAAAAGGAAACGGACTTCGTTCAGAAGAATCTATCAGGGCTGCGAATTTACGCTTCATTATGTGACGGTATTTTTTACGCGCGAGAAGCTCCACATGCTCGCATGTCTTTTGTGCACAGCGAAATACGCTTTCGCTAAATGAGACACGGAAAAATTTATCAAACTGACATACTTGTTATTCTTGGAAGATCAACGAACAAATGTAGGGGAATTTGGGACTCGTCTTCATATGGAGTCGAAAGGAGCTAACAGCCTCTGAGGCCAAGGGAAGCAACGGTTTCTTTGTGTGTTGAACGATGTGAAATAATATAGTAATCACCAACATAATTGATCACAAAGTTCAGCAGAAACGACCACATTGGGATCCAAACCCATAACCTCCAAATTTGGCGTCCAGTGCTCTACCATTGGCGTCATGGCGGTGGTTATATAATCTTCTACTTTCTTAGAAATTTGTGTTACTGGAGACTGTTTTCCAGCTCCATTGGTCCCCTTTCTTCGGCGTCAATGGCTTCTCGCTTCTTTTCTATATTTATATCATAAGTCCCTCATTTCCTAACATTTCTTTGCTGACTAGTCTATCGAAGGCAAATAATCTGGCTTCCTTGGTGCCAAAGGCAGCAGAGGGCTATCGCACAGCTCCCACGCTGCACGTATGATCATGCTTTATGTGCCTGTAGCGGTAACGCCGCTATGAACGAGGTGGTGAACACTGGTGAACACTCTTGGAGATACTTAGACGTAACGCAAATAATTAGGCAAGTAGAACATAGGCATCGGTCACCGTCGCTTAGTTGGCTGAACACCGGATGGCAAATTCGCAGGTTCGGATCCCATCAGCAGGATGTGGTCTTTTTTTTCTTCTCTTCTACTTTCTAATTGATCATCTCTATTGGTAATCATTATTTTGCAGCAATCAACTGCCAAAAAATTCCCTATGCTTTCTTTGCTGTCAGCTGTTTGGCTTCTTTCGTTTGTTATTATTGAAAACTTTATATTTTAGTGTTATCATCACTTAAGCCCATATTTTCGTTAACGCTGCAGGGTGGCGCTGAGTCACTGGCTCTTGCATAATCCTGCGTGAACTTGTCTTCGCTGATCTGTGCAGAGAGACTCTTGAATTTAGTAGTATTAGGCAATTTGTTTCACTGTAACGCACTGATTAGAATCGCACAGATTTGGTTCCAGTACGTTCCTAAAGCGTTCCTAGGTAGCTGGATTTTTTTATGGCTAAGAAACGATTTCCTTCGTAATTTGCGTAGTCGACTTTTTTCGCCAGCACCGTTAAATTTCCTCAAAAATTCCGAATCTTCTATTTCCTTCGCAGCACTTGAACACAGACGAGGCATAGATGGTAACCGATGAAAACGGTGTCACTGGAAGGGACAAAGTAGTTGCGCCTCAATTTGACTGACCGCTGTCACTGCTTTATCTAGGTAGGCTGATGCCGAAAACTTATGTGCGCGATTGCACATAGCTACTAAAGCTCCCCTCGAAACCGATGAAAAATAATCTCCGGATAGAAGATGGCGTTTTCGCTTTGCAGGATCATTATGCCGTGATACATGGGCAACAAATATGATAATTTCTGCAAATCAGCAACTGAACATGGTGCAAACGAGGCACTCCGAATAACAGTAGTATCAGGAAGGCCTGAAATGCGCCTATCGTTATTTACTCTTTTGATGATTCTCCACAACACGAAACAAGGTTTATTTTGCCGTGTTTAAGTTTGTCGGACTCGTGCGTGCTGTAATTTTAGCCTTTGGGAAGGAGACCTTGGAAGTGTTTGCCCCCCCCCCCCCCCCACACACACACACACACAGCAATCTCTTTTAATCCCGAGCCATTCACTGTTTTGTTCAGTGCCAGCCTTCAGGAAGGGCATGATACGAAGGCCAAGTACCCTAATATCACGAAGGCTATCAGGAAGTCGAGAAGGACATCGAATACCATATGTTCGTTTCCTTTCTGCAGAAAAAGAAAGGTAGTTAGGCAGTCTAGCGTACTTTAGAGGAGTGCCGGTACAGTCCCCTTTCTGAGGGTCGCCGCTTCCTTCGTGTGTTGCAGGCTCTCCCGAGGCGGTGCAGGCCCTTCACGGTGAGACAGCGCGTCTCCCGTGCCGCACCGAGCTGGCGGCCGAGACGGAGCAGCCTCTTCTGCTGCAGTGGTACCGCGGGTCGCAGCTCATCTACAGCGTGGATAGTGAGAACGTGCCGCTGGTGCAGGCCAAGCACACCGTGCACAGCGGAGCACGCGAGGAGCGCCGGCTACACTTCTCCGTGGGACGCAGGCCGTACCGTCTCTCTCTGGGACACGTGCAGCCCGAAGAGGAGGGCGTTTACTTTTGCCTCGTGGCTTTCCCTTCGGGTATCTCCATAAACGCCTCTGTCAGCCTCGTCGTCGTCGGTAAGCACCGCTAAGCCTTCCTCGGCGCTCTGCTGAACCCCAGCGCCTCCTTTGTACAGTTTGCATTATGATGCCATAACGGTCATTTTGGGTTACGAAACACCGAGCGAGCCTTCTTTTTGAGTTCGGAAGAAAATTCAAGCTCGCCTTGTTTTTTTTTTTTGTTTTTTTTTTTATCCCTAAACTGCCGCGTACTGGACACCGGAGTCTGTCGTGATGAAGCAACTGAGAGTACTTATTGGTTCATCACGGTACGTTGTCCAACTTCACGTGAGAGAAACATAGTAGATATTTTCT
This sequence comes from Amblyomma maculatum, assembly GCF_055883805.1. Taxonomy (NCBI): domain Eukaryota; kingdom Metazoa; phylum Arthropoda; class Arachnida; order Ixodida; family Ixodidae; genus Amblyomma; species Amblyomma maculatum. Next base: position 25,166,497 of record NC_139344.1, read on the forward strand.
CTCGGCATAAACTACTGTCCTCTGCTTCCTCGCTATCACCGTTGTCGCTCTTGCGCATTATTTTTTTTAACTGTGGGTCCAACGTAGCAGTGCATGACATTACGCAGAGTTTCCACTTATTTTAGGCTCAGACCAGCTGGCGCCAAATATATATGTAGGCCAGAATTTAAAACATACAGTAGTGTCATAACAGCGGTTGGCTGTTTCCTTGCCTGTTCTTTCATGACACCCATGTGCTCCCTGACCACGTGCGCATGGCGTTGATGGACCAAGCGATAAATTAAAAAGCATTTCTAATAACCTTGCATTCTGTTTGAATTGGTTTTGCAACTCATTGCAGAAAAGAAAAGGAACTGCGCATATAAAAATTGCGCTTTATAAAAATTACGTAGGCCACTTAACGTTTTGTCAGAGCACTTCTTGCGGTGAAATTTCTACGGCACTCGCCACGCACCTGCCACTTGAGTTGCACGAACTGTTTTCGTTTTTTTTTTTCTGATTTTCTGAGAGCCTGACAGCGCCAGAAGCTACGCGTGGCCCTTACTATACATGTCTATACTTGTTCTCTGAAGACTCATAAAGCTGTCTGCGTGCACCTGACACGCACAGTTTATAATCTTCTAGGTGCTCGTGTTTTGCTTAATTTCTCGCCTCGAATCCTGTTCATAGGGCCTGCCTGCCCTTGGCTGCGCTGGAAGATAACTTTCTATTGAAAACGTTGTCTGTTACCGGAGTAATCCAACGCTTCTCGCAAGTTTAACAAATTTACCTTGACAAAATATAGGTCCATGTTTTTTCACAAGGGAGTTAATTGCTGAATTGGCCAAAAATCGTTTTTTTTTTTTTTTGTTCTCAGAACTGTGTGGCCTAATGAGTGACAACTTTATCAGATCCGCTAATTTGAACTAAACGCGTGAAACAAGCGTTACATATGGGCTAAGACTGAACGCAATGGGTGAAAGGCACTATAGGCGTAGGTTCTCTTCGTGCCTTCAACTTATCCTTCTTCACTCGAGAAATCTTTGCCTCAATAATTTATTTATAATTTTGTTTTACTTAGAACAAACATTCCTATTAGCGGAGGAGCGTACAATATACAGTCGGTACGGACTGCCTGCCTTAACTCGACATAGGGTAGGACGCGATGACAGTTGGGACCTATTACGAGTCGAAGTAGCAGATTTTACCCACAATACAGTCGCGTAATGTTTTGGCTGAGCAGCCGAACAATGTCAAGCAATTTCATTTTGTAGTGACAAGCATATGCCCCACCGATTTTCTCGAGAATGCGTAGGTGTGAATGCGTAGCCATCGGGTCGAATGATGACATCACTCACCCGAGGCCTAATTCGAGTATAGTTTCTACCGGAATGGCGGGAACTGACCTAAGATGCCATTAGTCCAATCGCAAACTAGCAGCACTGATCCTAATGCGAATCATCTGATGAGGTATTCGATTTTACAGAGTTTATCCTCAATTTTCTTTCATCTCATTAAATCTCATTTAAATTGGTGCCTGCCTAATTCTATTTTACCGTCCAGTGATCGATGCTTTGAGGAGAAAACGAAGAAAAACGATACATTACAAATTGATGCCCTTGGTGTTACGTAGTAAAAGAAGGGTAGCTCTAACACGGTGTTGAGCAAGCACTTTCTTCTCTACGACTACTAGTCGACAGTTCTTATGGGGCATAAGTCGACCAGAAAAAGCAATCATTCTGGCCCGTGCTGTCTGTCCTTTTCTCATCTTGCACCAATGTACTGCGCATATTGCTGGCATGGTCGCATATTTGCGACGAAGCCTGTATGCATACTTCTTAATTTTTCTTTTATTTTTTTTTCTATAGTGAGCGGTTCCCCAGTCGGTGTTACGAAGACGTATTATGGGCTAGCTTTTGTCTTGCCGAATGGGTGTGACGAATCTTTGTGGTTTTGTAGTTGTCTCCTCACCCACACCAGTCAATTGTTGGTTCCTGGACAAATTGATTGATTAATGTTGAATAATTATGTGAATTCAAAATTACTTTTAGGCAGCAAATCTGCTTCTTAATATAAGGGAATCCCTTCAGGAATAAACTATTCCGCAGTTTTTCGGTAGCGTTAGCTCGCGTGTATGTTTTCTCGCGGATGCGCACAAAGCTCGCGAAATAAAAATTAACCCACACGACTACGGCATTTGCGCGTCGCGATCGTGCAGTTCTCAATCGACGTCTGAGTGAACAAAATCACCTGACATCGCGGCTCAAAGGCCCCATTGCTGCGGTAGACCGATATGCCGACTCTGATTGCGGCGTCCACGCCAGCCACTCTACGTAATGGCCGGGGCAAGCCTCAGCGAGCTCGTCGCCCTTTCTGAGCGCAATAGAGAGACCTAAGGTGTAAAGATGAGCATGCGGCCCGCTTTATTCGTCACTCTGAGACAAAAGGAATGCAGCAAACGTATAATTAAATCGGTGAGGCATGACGGCGGTGTGGTCACTTCTCTATGGGGATTCTGAACTGTGGAAACAACGGTCAGGCATAGCTTATACAAGTATTCTCGCGACCGCCGCTACGTGTCAGGCAAATGTTAAAGTATGCTGTTTTCTTTTTTAATTAAGAGAAAACAGGCAAGGTTTTAGTTCTGTTGCATCGCATGGGAATCGATAGAAAACGCCTACTGTAGATGCTGTGCGACAACAGTCTTCAGGAGGACGCTCAAGAACAATGATAATTGTGCCAAAGGCTTTGTGCCTAGCATGCGGAGCAGAACTAGGATCTTGGCTGATAAGGCCGCGATGAATAGCTGTTATTATTTTTTTTTTTTTTTGCTATTCTATTCGGATATGCAAGCAAGGGCGAACAGAGATTTTAGAGAGTAAGAGTAAGCACAGCGGCGGATATTGCCGAAGCACTACATCTATCCTTACTGTTTGAAGCTGAATCAAAATCTGGGTCACGAGGCTTTCAATATCGATCTCATTTTGTCATTTGGATTTCCTTAGCAAAGAAGCTTTTAAAGATGCACGAGTAAACAAACCTCTGATTCCTACTCCAACAAACCAACCCCATATTGGCTTTACCACGAGCAGCACCAGGACCAGTGGTCGTTGAGGAGCGCCGGTGGTTCAGGGGCTTTTGGAGGCAGCTACTGATTACATTATTACGGGATCAAATCCCTGCCTCAGAAACCGCATTTAGATGGGGGAAGAACACGAAACCTTCCACGGTCTGTGCAACGTGAATGCATGCTAATAAAGAATGCAAAGTCTTCCTTGCACGAAAAATATCGGACCTGGATGGATGCCGCATTTCCACTGTAGTAGAGAGGATGAATAGGGCTCGCGAATTGACCAACCATCTGATGGTCTGACATGATACAATTTTCTTACATCATTGACCTCTAGACTGCTCTTCGTGGAGTCGCGAAAGGAACGGGGTTTTGAAGCACACTAAAACTTCCGCACCGGAAGGCATCAAAGGCGATGTACTGGAAGCTCGCGTAGCCCTTCCTGAGGGCTTGCGCAAATAGAGTAATAGAGCTGTATCCCTGAGAAAGGTGACCTTCACAAGCACGCATTGCAGTCAATAGTCATCTGGAATGAAAGGTAGTGAGCACTGCCAAGGCTTCTCCTGCCTACGCAAGATGTGACCTTCTCTTGTTATTTCCCCTCTAAGCGAGCAAGCAGTATTCCAGTTTCTTTCTTTTTAAAAAAGGCGCTGAGAAAGAGCGCCGTGGTAGCCGCATCTTGCGCCGACATCGGTCTAGGCTGGATAGAGAGGGCGTCGCAACCACCGTCAACATACCGGCCGACCGCAGCAATTGGGGCTGTCGACCCACGCCTGCTGCTGATTTTGCTCTTTCTCAAGCCCCGACTGAGAGCAGCGTAATTGCGGCCCGCTGATACGCTAGTTATGTCAACTTATTTGTATTTCGCGATCTTTCACTGCATATAAAAAAAAAAAAAAAAATACGCGTAAGCTTCACCCAATCGAAAAAAGCGTAATTATGGGTTTCTTTTTAAAAGAAGCCCTTACCCGTTAAAATTTCCTTTCCAGCGTCTGAAAATGTAATTTATTGTGTGAAGCTATATTGGATAATACCAGAGAAGCTCAGGTCTTTATCGCAATGAGCAAACCAATTAGTCTATAAGAAAAATACTGCCTAAGATGCAATGCGACTGCGAACAATATGATCAGCTATAATTTCTATTCCTTTTTTTTTTAACTCGCGCTTAAATTAGCACGGCTATCCAATATGCTCGAAGCCGGAAAGCAGCTGGATTATACCAACAACAGAGTGAGATGAGTGTGGTTGCACCCTAATTCTATGTTTCGTTGAGTACCCTTGCATCGTCATGGTAGTTGCGAACGAGACTCAATGTCATCATTATAATCATCATCATCATCAGCCGGACTATACCCACTGCAGGGCGAAGGTTTCTCCCATTTTCCTCCAATGAACCTGGTCGTGTGCTAGTTGAATGCACTTCACCCCTGCGAACGTCTTACTCTCATCCACTCACCTAATTTTCTGCCGCCCCAGCTACGCTTTCCTTGGCCTAGAGTCCAAATGGTTACTCTTAAAGGCCATCGGTTATCCTCTCTTTGCACTACATGTCCTGCCCATGCCAATTTCCGCTTCTTGATTTCGACTAGAATCTCAGTAGCTCGAGGTATTTCTTTGACCAACTCTGCACGCTTCCTATCTCTTAATGTTATACGTACTATTTTCCGCTCCATAGACTGAATATACACTCAGGAAAAAAATATTACTAGCAACCGATTACTGTTTCAGTATATATAAATCCGAACGGCAGGATGCAAAGCCCTGCAGAAAGAGGTCTGGCGCCAAGACAGCCTCTCAAAATCTTTTTTTGCGGACAGCAGACACTAACCCAATTCGCTGCTCTGTCCTAATTGTCACATCGGGCCGTCCGTCGGTGCGACCTACGCCTGCAAGTTATTCGTGCCTCCCATCCAGGTCAAGTTAGGTACTGCCGACCCGGGCGACGCTCTTCACGAGGAGCCGCTTGTGTGGCTCTGTTCCCCAAAACAAACAAAAACATGAGATCATCGTTCGAGCTGTCAGTGTTCCAGAAGCAGAAGAAAAAACTGCGCATCATGAGCCTGCCGTCGTCTTCATTGCTAGTGGTATTTAGTTCTGCCGTGACACCTGAGGAAGCTTGAGACATTACTCTTGCTAACGCTGTGACAAGCGAGACATACGTCCCGGAGAGAGTTCAGCTCGGGGACCCAGAAAGAAAGATAACCATAGCTGCGTGACAACGCCTTCAAAGTGTTACGACAAATACCCGCGCTTTTTCTTTGTATTATTGAAACAAGGCTGGTTACTGGGGTACTGAAACGAGGTAAAAAGCGAAAAAAAAAATGGGGGCCGCACTCGTGCCCGAATGAGGAACGGAGCCATGGTTAATTCCTCCACGGATGCACCATTTGCCAGCCACCATCGCGGGCGCGGGCGCGTGTCCAGGCGTCGGCAGGGGCCGCGAGGGGCTTTCGGACAATTTTCGCCGTTCCGGCAGCGCGTCCCTCGGCTGTCTCTTCGGCGCCGCATTTGCGCCCCTGCGCTGTCCCGCGTGTGGTTGCACGCTCCGGCGCCCACGGGCCCCGTGCACCACAGTGGCCGCCGCCGCCGCTATGTGTATGTAGGTCGCTTCGACCGAAATCCCGCCGCGCCTCCCTCCGCTGGCGCTAATATATTTGTCACGCTCTGTTTGGATGAAGGAGCGTAGGGAGCGAGAAAAGAAGGCTCGCTATTTATTGTCTTCTGAAGAGCTTTCCCGGGAGACTCGACGGCGGCGAGCCAGCCAGGGAGCAGGCACGCTCCCAGGCTGCTGCCGCCACGGGAGAAAACATAGATATCCCTCGCAGCAGAGTTAGGGAATGCCCTTCCCCAGTTCTGTTTCTTTCGTGTGAAGGGACAAAGAGGAAGCACACAAATGGGGCAAATTGCGATGGGGTTTCCTATCTCTCTCTGCGCTGCTTCTCTGCCGCCGGTAGCACTGAAATGCGCACTTGTACCGCCCGTGCTGTGCCCCCCTCCGAGAAGCCCGGCATAAAACTCGATCGCCGGGCGGCTGCACTCCGTTTGCGTGGCTGCGCTAACGCACTGGGCTATTTGCGTACGACGGCCGCCGGCTTGAGCAATCGCTTCGTCTGAAGCAATGCTTTGGAAGGAATTACTCGCCGCGCTTAGAGCGCTTTTTTTTTTATTTTATTTTTTTTTTTCATTTCATTTACTCGTATGACCATGTGCACACGTCTCCGTGTGTGACTGTGTTTTTCGCATTACATTTACGCAAAGGAGCTCGCTTCAACTTTTAGCAAATGTCCGTCAGGGCTCTCATTTCTTGATCCCATTGTTTCTTTCGACATTCTTTATTGGCTATAGCGTTCTGATTTCTCCTTTCCCCTCTCTTTCTTCACTTTTTCTCTCTCGTGGTCTTACAACTTTCGAGTCGCTTTTTAATCCAGGCCTGACAGCCCGTGGACAGGTTATTCCTGTTTGACTTTTTTTTTTTCGTAATATAGCGCAGGTCGCCGTCATATATCTTTTGCTTCTTCGCGCACTACGCTATATGTTGAAATAGGTACCAATGCAGCCAGTGTTAAATAATACGAAACGCAGCGTCGTGAGAGTTCACGAGTGATCGTTTTCATTCTAATGAAACTTTAAAGATGCTAGCGACGTCTTTCGTGTTCTGTTCGATTGAACGTTATATCATTGCGCGGCAGTGAAGTTGTCTGCTTGCTGACGTGTACTGCAGGGAAGCCTGACCACGAAAAATAGTCACATAGGTTACTGTATATTGGTTGTGCTAAACTATCGCTAAATTGACCATAGTTAGGGTGAAATTTACAAAAGAAAGTGAACAGGGCTTGAGATGGTATTTCGATGGTTGGCTAACGTTTGCTACCGATGGTGCTATTGATAGTTTTGTAAATGACGAAAGCAAAGGAACGAGATGCGAATTCACAATAAACGAAAAAGGGGGGGGAGGGGGGGCAAGTAATGCCATCAGCAAGCTTGGGAAAAGAAAATGCAGCACTTTTTCTATATATTAAACAAAGCTGCCCATCACGCTTACACAAGAAAGTAAGCTCATGGCAGGCTACTGTGGGCGAATATATTTTTCATGACTCTATCATTGAGATCGTCTCTATCGTTTTTCTATCAGCAGAGTGTCCACAGTCTTTGGCCTGGTGTATTTTACGTCGTCTGCTTCTTGATGTCAAGCATTCCGTATACCCTTACCTGTCTCTACAGGCAGCCTCTGTTGTTTTCTACTCAGCAGTAAGGCTTCCTAGAGCACTATGGTCGGTAAATGTCACGGTAAAAGTAATAATCGCAAATGGTTTCAGCTCATAAGGAGGCGCACCTAACAGTTCGTCTCTGGCCGCTTGTAAGCCATTTCGACGACGCCGGTCGTTGCTGTCAGCGCAGCCAGGATATTTGCGGTACTCTATGAAGGGTACGTTTCCAGCTTTCACAAACACGTGGAGTCAAGGAATGAAAGCCTCTTGTCAACGTTACCACGCGGTCGGAATAAGCGTCTAAACGTCACCATGTTTGGGGTGCAGTGATCGTGTGTGGTAAGAGGAGTGAACTTATGATGACAGTGCAGTCGATAATATATTACCGTTAATATGTTCCTGTCGCGAGTTAGATAGGACTCAGTTATCGGTAATATCAATAGCCGTGTCGGCACTTTGGCCCTGATTGTTTCGCACTTCTAGTTTGCAGCCGCAGGTTACATCGTAACGAGAAGAAACTTTCAGTGCTGAAGAAGATGAAGGAACAGAAAAATTTAAGGCTAATATAAGATCGAAGACAACAAATCACGTCCCCGAAAGCCAGATCGTAGCAAAAATGGATACAAATACACGTGTGAATATTAACGCGGAAGCAATTTCGTTACTAAAAATAAAAAAGGCTACAATTGAATTTATTTTCGGTGGCTTTAGGACCCCCCACTCTGAATAAACTGGGAATAAACTAGCGGAGCCTGTAAGCAAAGGGGCAGTCATAATAATTAGGAAATGAACCGGAAAACTGATACGCACTGCTTTCTACCCGATGAATACGAGTGGCTTCAAAGCCCCACGCATTGTTTCCGCACTTAAATCTATCCAGCTAACATATTTGACACTTTGTTGCAAAAACTACCGTCCGTTATAATAATTACTAGAAAAAGAATAGCAGCGAAATAAAGACGCAGGACAAGAAGAAACACAAACACACCCACAGTCGCCGGAAGCACAGTTGTGTTTCCTCTTGTCCTGCGTCCTTTTCACAGTTCTTTTTTTCTAGTAGGCATGCACCAACTGGCCCAGCAGTTCACTCTTCTGAACTATTATAATAATAAATATTGAGTTAAACCGCCCAATGTGTTCTGAAGTCCGATCGTACCTGTGGCCTATAGTAGCTTGAGCGTCCGTGTCTTATGCGGACCATGTGCGGCTCGATTTCTTTAGGCCATTCAACTTTCATGCACATCAATCTCATCGCCTTGCAGTCATGAGTAGGCATTCAGCCAGTGAAATACAGTGTGTATTTATTAATTTATTTTTACTGTGCTTTCTTTAGTTTCAAAGAATACGCAGTCGCCTTTGCTGCACCCTTTGAAACGGATCTGTTGAAAGGCAAGCATGCTGGTAGAGGGACGACTCAATACTTCTGAAATGAATGCAATCTAAGTCAACCCCACTATCACCCTTGTGTTAGCAGTAGTTAGTTGCTTCACAATGCATTCACATCTAAATGCCCCTCCGCGGTGGTTGAGTGGTTAAGGAGCTCGACTATACTGAGGCCAAGGACGCGGGATCGAATCCAAGTCGTGGTGGCCGCATTTCGATGGCGGCGAAAAGCAAGGAGACTGCGTCCGGTGTGATGTAAGGGCACGTTAAAGAACCCACGTGATCGAATTTTCAGGAGTAGTCTACTACTGCGTCTGTCGTATCCTGAGTCGCTTTGGGACGCTAAACCCTATAAGCAGACCAAATCACTCTCATCTAAACGAGAAAGACGTTCTGGCAGATAACTTCAAGTAGGATATCGAATCGATTAGATAGCAATCACTTTTCCTGCGATAAAAACATCAGCTAAACTGTTGCTTAGCACGAGCTGTTCCGCAAGATGGTCTCCTGCGGCGAAGAGAAAACGCCGAACAGCAGCTACACGAAGGAGCGCCGCATGTACGTGCGTGCGTATATTCGTGAAGTTTCGAACGGTGGCAAGCAGTCATCCGCAGAAGTGTGCATGCAACAGTCAGTATATGAGCCGGCAAGCTGTCGCCAGAGAGGGTGCGAACAGCGGAGGCTAAACACCGGCTGTCGCAGAACGTGCTGTCTCGGAACGCGGCACCACCTGATCTTGCATCGGCTTGCGGGGAGTCTGCCGCGGCTTGCATGACCAGGTGAGAATCTGCTTCGTTCTTCACGCGGAAGGAACTCACAGAAGAATGAGAAATAATAGCGATTCCGATTAAATTTAGAGCGTTAAGTTTAAACGACGATATTGGGTTGAAGACGATTGCAATGACTGAGAGGGGCTATACATTACTGCAACTTTTGTACAGGTCCTTCGACCTAGATCTTGGGTTGAACACTATTGCAACGACTGAAAGAGGCAATATATGCATTACTGCAACTTTTGTACAGGTCCTTCGATCTAGATCTTGGGTTGAAGACTATTGCAACGACTGAGAGAGGCTATATATACATTACTGAAACTTTTGCACAGGTCCTTCGATCTAGATCTTGGGTTGAAGACTATTGGAACGACTGAGAGGGGCTATACATTACTGCAACTTTTGTACAGGTCGTTCGATCTAGATCTTGGGTTGAAGACTATTGCAACGACTGAGAGAGGCTATATATACATTACTGAAACTTTTGTACAGGTCCTTCGATCTAGATCTTGGGTTGAAGACTATTGGAACGACTGAGAGGGGCTATACATTACTGCAACTTTTGTACAGGTCCTTCGACCTAGATCTTGGATTGAAGACTATTGCAACGACTGAGAGAGGCTATATGTACATTACTGCAACTTTTGTACAGGTCCTTCGACCTAGATCTTGGGTTGAAGACTATTGCAACGACTGAGAGAGGCTATATATACATTACTGCAACTTTTGTACAGGTCCTTCGACCTAGATCTTGGGTTGAAGACTGTTGCAATGACTGAGAGGGGCTATACATTACTGCAACTTTTGTACAGGTCCTTCGACCTAGATTTTGGGTTGAAGACTATTGCAACGACTGAAAGAGGCAATATATGCATTACTGCAACTTTTATACAGGTCCTTAGATCTAGATCTTGGGTTGAAGACTATTGCAACGATTGAAAGAGGCAATATATCCATTACTGCAACTTTTGTACAGGTCCTTCGATCTAGATCTTGGGTTGAAGACTATTGCAACGACTGAGAGAGGCTATATATACATTACTGCAACTTTTGTACAGGTCCTTCGATCTAGATCTTGGGTTGAAGTCTATTGCAACGACTGAGAGAGGCTATATATACATTACTGCAACTTTTGTACAGGTCCTTCGATCTAGATCTTGGGTTGAAGACTATTGCAACGACTGAGAGAGGATATATATACATTACTGCAACTTTTGTACAGGTCCTTCGATCTAGATCTTGGGTTCAAGACTATTTCAATGACTGAAAGAGGCAATCTATGCATTACTGCAACTTTTATACAGGTCCTTAGATCTAGATCTTGGGTTGAAGGCTATTGCAATGACTGAGAGAGGCTATATATACATTACTGCAACTTTTGTACAGGTCCTTCGACCTAGATCTTGGGTTGAAGACTATTACAACGACTGAGAGAGGCTATATATACATTACTGCAACTTTTGTACAGGTCCTTCGACCTAGATTTTAGGTCGAAGACTATTGGAACGACTGAGAGGGGCTATACATTACTGCAACTTTTGTACAGGTCCTTCGACCTAGATCTTGGGTTGAAGACTATTGCAACGACTGAGAGGGGCTATACATTACTGCAACTTTTGTACAGGTCCTTCGACCTAGATCTTGGGTTGAAGACTATTGCAACGACTGAGAGGGGCTATGCATAACTGCAACTTTTGTACAGGTCCTTCGATCTAGATATTGGGTTGAAGACTATTGCAACGACTGAGAGAGGCTATATATACATTACTGCAACTTTTGTACAGGTCCTTCGATCTAGATCTTGGGTTGAAGTTTATTGGAACGACTGAGAGGGGCTATACATTACTGCAACTTTTGTACAGGTCCTTCGACCTAGATCTTGGGTTGAAGACTATTGCAACGACTGAGAGAGGCTATATATACATTACTGCAACTTTTGTACAGGTCCTTCGACCTAGATCTTGGGTTGAAGACTATTGCAACGACTGAGAGAGGCTATATATGCATTACTGCAACTTTTGTACAGGTCCTTCGACCTAGATCTTGGATTGAAGACTATTGCAACGACTGAGAGGGGATATATATACATTACTGCAACTTTTGTACAGGTCCTTCGATCTAGACCTTGGGTTGAAGACTATTGGAACAACTGAGAGGGGCTATACATTACTGCAACTTTTGTACAGGTCCTTCGACCTAGATCTTGGGTTGAAGACTATTGCAACGACTGAGAGAGGCTATATATACATTACTGCAACTTTTGTACAGGTCCTTCGACCTAGATCTTAGGTCGAAGACTATTGGAACGACTGAGAGGGGCTATACATTACTGCAACTTTTGTACAGGTCCTTCGACCTAGATCTTGGGTTGAAGACTATTGCAACGACTGAGAGGGGCTATGCATTACTGCAACTTTTGTACAGGTCCTTCGACCTAGATCTTGGGTTGAAGACTATTGCAACGACTGAGAGAGGCTATATATACATTACTGCAACATTTGTACAGGTCCTTTGATCTAGATCTTGGGTTGAAGACTATTGCAACGACTGAGAGATGCTATATATACATTACTGCAACTTTTGTACAGGTCCTTCGATCTAGATCTTGGGTTGAAGTCTATTGGAACGACTGAGAGGGGCTATACATTACTGCAACTTTTGTACAGGTCCTTCGACCTAGATCTTGGGTTGAAGACTATTGCAACGACTGAGAGAGGCTATATATACATTACTGCAACTTTTGTACAGGTCCTTCGACCTAGATCTTGGGTTGAAGACTATTGCAACGACTGAGAGAGGCTATATATACATTACTGCAACTTTTGTACAGGTCCTTCGACCTAGATCTTGGATTAAAGACTATTGCAACGACTGAGAGAGGATATATATACATTACTGCAACTTTTGTACAGGTCCTTCGATCTAGACCTTGGGTTGAAGACTATTGCAACGACTGAAAGAGGCAATATATGCATTACTGCAACTTTTGTACAGGTCCTTCGATCTAGATCTTGGGTTGAAGACTATTTATTGCAACGACTGAGAGGGGCTATACATTACTGCAACTTTTGTACAGGTCCTTCGACCTAGATCTTGGATTGAAGACTATTGCAACGACTGAGAGAGGCTATATGTACATTACTGCAACTTTTGTACAGGTCCTTCGACCTAGATCTTGGGTTGAAGACTATTGCAACGACTGAGAGAGGCTATATATACATTACTGCAACTTTTGTACAGGTCCTTCGACCTAGATCTTGGGTTGAAGACTGTTGCAATGACTGAGAGGGGCTATACATTACTGCAACTTTTGTACAGGTCCTTCGACCTAGATTTTGGGTTGAAGACTATTGCAACGACTGAAAGAGGCAATATATGCATTACTGCAACTTTTATACAGGTCCTTAGATCTAGATCTTGGGTTGAAGACTATTGCAACGACTGAGAATGGGCTATACATTACTGCAACTTTTGTACAGGTCCTTCGATCTAGATCTTGGGTTCAAGACTATTGCAACGACTGAGAGAGGCTGTATATACATTACTGCAACTTTTGTACAGGTCCTTCGATCTAGATCTTGCGTTGAAGTCTATTGGAACGACTGAGAGGGGCTATACAATAGTGGAACATTTGTGCAGGTCCTTCGATCTAGATCTTGGGTTCAAGACTATTGCAACGACTGAGAGAGGCTATATATACATTACTGCAACTTTTGTACAGGTCCTTCGACCTAGATCTTGGGTTGAAGACTATTGCAACGACTGAGAATGGGCTATACATTACTGCAACTTTTGTACAGGTCCTTCGATCTAGATCTTGGGTTCAAGACTATTTCAATGACTGAAAGAGGCAATATATGCATTACTGCAACTTTTATACAGGTCCTTAGATCTAGATCTTGGGTTGAAGGCTATTGCAATGACTGAGAGAGGCTATATATACATTACTGCAACTTTTGTACAGGTCCTCCGACCTAGATCTTGGATTGAAGACTATTGCAACGACTGAGAGAGGATATATATACATTACTGCAACTTTTGTACAGGTCCTTCGATCTAGACCTTGGGTTGAAGACTATTGGAACAACTGAGACGGGCTATACATTACTGCAACTTTTGTACAGGTCCTTCGACCTAGATCTTGGGTTGAAGACTATTGCAACGACTGAGAGAGGCAATATATACATTACTGCAACTTTTGTACAGGTCCTTCGACCTAGATTTTAGGTCGAAGACTATTGGAACGACTGAGAGGGGCTATACATTACTGCAACTTTTGTACAGGTCCTTCGACCTAGATCTTGGGTTGAAGACTATTGCAACGACTGAGAGGGGCTATACATTACTGCAACTTTTGTACAGGTCCTTCGACCTAGATCTTGGGTTGAAGACTATTGCAACGACTGAGAGGGGCTATGCATAACTGCAACTTTTGTACAGGTCCTTCGATCTAGATATTGGGTTGAAGACTATTGCAACGACTGAGAGAGGCTATATATACATTACTGCAACTTTTGTACAGGTCCTTCGATCTAGATCTTGGGTTGAAGTTTATTGGAACGACTGAGAGGGGCTATACATTACTGCAACTTTTGTACAGGTCCTTCGACCTAGATCTTGGGTTGAAGACTATTGCAACGACTGAGAGAGGCTATATATACATTACTGCAACTTTTGTACAGGTCCTTCGACCTAGATCTTGGGTTGAAGACTATTGCAACGACTGAGAGAGGCTATATATGCATTACTGCAACTTTTGTACAGGTCCTTCGACCTAGATCTTGGATTGAAGACTATTGCAACGACTGAGAGGGGATATATATACATTACTGCAACTTTTGTACAGGTCCTTCGATCTAGACCTTGGGTTGAAGACTATTGGAACAACTGAGAGGGGCTATACAATACTGCAACTTTTGTACAGGCCCTTCGACCTAGATCTTGGGTTGAAGACTATTGCAACGACTGAGAGAGGCTATATATACATTACTGCAAGTTTTGTACAGGTCCTTCGACCTAGATCTTAGGTCGAAGACTATTGGAACGACTGAGAGGGGCTATACATTACTGCAACTTTTGTACAGGTCCTTCGACCTAGATCTTGGGTTGAAGACTATTGCAACGACTGAGAGGGGCTATGCATTACTGCAACTTTTGTACAGGTCCTTCGACCTAGATCTTGGGTTGAAGACTATTGCAACGACTGAGAGAGGCTATATATACATTACTGCAACATTTGTACAGGTCCTTTGATCTAGATCTTGGGTTGAAGACTATTGCAACGACTGAGAGATGCTATATATACATTACTGCAACTTTTGTACAGGTCCTTCGATCTAGATCTTGGGTTGAAGTCTATTGGAACGACTGAGAGGGGCTATACATTACTGCAACCTTTGTACTGGTCCTTCGACCTAGATCTTGGGTTGAAGACTATTGCAACGACTGAGAGAGGCTATATATACATTACTGCAACTTTTGTACAGGTCCTTCGACCTAGATCTTGGGTTGAAGACTATTGCAACGACTGAGAGAGGCTATATATACATTACTGCAACTTTTGTACAGGTCCTTCGACCTAGATCTTGGATTAAAGACTATTGCAACGACTGAGAGAGGATATATATACATTACTGCAACTTTTGTACAGGTCCTTCGATCTAGACCTTGGGTTGAAGACTATTGGAACAACTGAGAGGGGCTATACATTACTGCAACTTTTGTACAGGTCCTTCGACCTAGATCTTGGGTTGAAGACTATTGCAACGACTGAGAGAGGCTATATATATATTACTGCAACTTTTGTACAGGTCCTTCGACCTAGATCTTAGGTCGAAGACTATTGGAACGACTGAGAGGGGCTATACATTACTGCAACTTTTGTACAGGTCCTTCGACCTAGATCTTGGGTTGAAGACTATTGCAACGACTGAGAGGGGCTATACATTACTGCAACTTTTGTACAGGTCCTTCGACCTAGATCTTGGGTTGAAGACTATTGCAACGACTGAGAGGGGCTATACATAACTGCAACTTTTGTACAGGTCCTTCGACCTAGATCTTGGGTTGAAGACAATTACAACGACTGAAAGAGGCAATATATGCATTACTGCAACTTTTGTACAGGTCCTTAGATCTAGATCTTGGGTTGAAGACTATTGCAACGACTGAAAGAGGCAATATATGCATTACTGCAACTTTTGTACAGGTCCTTCGATCTAGATCTTGGGTTGAAGACTATTGCAACGACTGAGAGGGGCTATACATTACTGCAACTTTTGTACAGGTCCTTCGACCTAGATCTTGGGTTGAAGACTATTGCAACGACTGAGAGAGGCTATACATAACTGCAACTTTTGTACAGGTCCTTCGACCTAGATCTTGGGTTGAAGACTATTGCACGACTGGAAGAGGCAATATATGCATTACTGCAACTTTTGTACAGGTCCTTAGATCTAGATCTTGGGTTGAAGACTATTGCAACGACTGAAAGAGGCAATATATGCATTACTGCAACTTTTGTACAGGTCCTTCGATCTAGATCTTGGGTTGAAGACTATTGCAACGACTGAGAGAGGCTATATATACATTACTGTAACTTTTGTACAGGTCCTTCGATCTAGATCTTGGGTTGAAGTCTATTGGAACGACTGAGAGGGGCTATACATTACTGCAACTTTTTTACAGGTCGTTCGATCTAGCACAGCGTTGGTACGGTCATCGTGTGTATTTTATATCCAAGTAAACAGACGCCTTTTGTGCAGCCGGCAGCACACCTTTTTGTCTCACGTCCTTATCCTACTGGACTTAGGAACGCCATCCTTAAAGTCGGCCTGCAGTGGTATCCGCAAGCCGACCGCATATGAGCGAGTGGCAGCCACAGAGCAAATCGGAGGTGTATTCTCTCGCTCGCTAAGCCTGTTTTTTTTTCTCCCGAATTCTCTATTTTGGGGGTGCCGAGCAAGGGTGAAAGGGTAAATACACCGAAACGAGGACGCAAAAACAAAAACACAAAAACTCGACTGCTGCTAACTCATATGGCGGAAAACCTGTCACGGGATTCCAACTACAGCGACGTTCGTCCCCTTTCTGACGCATTTGGCTGTTGGGCATGTAAAGACGTTTAAAACGGTAGATCCGGTACTCTTGTAACAGTGGAGGAAATTTTAGTGTAGGTGAGCTCCCTAAAACAGCTGTTCGGCGTTAAGAAATATTAACCTTAGAAGGTCAACTCATCATTTTTTTTCCTTAATGCATAGCGTACGTAGGGCCCCAATATGACTGGGAACCTCATTGAGGTAGCTATTTGCTGAGTGATCTACTAGCAGCGCCAGCCGAGATTCATTCCCAACCTTCATGCACATTCGGAAAGTAGCGCATTCTGTTTGCCGCCACTAGCGACACCGTAACTGAAAAAAACTAGAAACTGCCAAAAGATCATTGAGAAACGTGGTGATTATCATAGCCGACTCTTCCTATTCGTTGAGAAATGACTTATGAAAAGAAGTGGTTGTGCCGATGAGCCAGTGATTAGTTCTGCCATCGGACAACCATAAATCCGCCTCGTGTGGCAGAAGCCGATATGTGGCCCTTTTTTCTTTATTTTTTTTCAGTCAACGACCCCTTTTCTAAGCGTTTCACCCTAGAAGAGCCTAGCACCAGTCCGTGGGAATCTTGTACCCATTCAAAGCCGGTGGACACCCGGCGGCACCAGGGATCGAACCTGGTACCTCATCAGTGCGAAGCGGATGCTCTAACACGCCACCGCTTCTAACCTAATACAATTCCCGACGTTCATAGAAAATCCCCGAGAAGCACCGAACAGTCAAAATTCCCGTGAAGTGTTCGAGCGTTAATTGTAACGCAGTGCGCGGTGACACCCGTGCAAACTAGAAGCGTTTATCCCGATTACGTGGGATTGCGGGTACACTCAGCAACTCATTTTGTTAATTTTGTAATTGTCAGTATCGAGTCACAGATCCCGGATATAATGGCTCCTGAAGGACCCAGAAGCACTTTAAGAATTGATTTCAGCGGCATCGTAGTGGTTCACGTTGTGATGTCAAACATAGAACTCATATTAGGCAACTAAGATGGCCAGTTGTCTCTGTAGTGGAAATAGGAGACCGGCACTTTGGGGCATGTACAAGATACCGCGGGTCGCGCTGCCGTTTGTTGTTCGTCAATTTTTTTGTGGCTAGGACCGGGGAGCCTGCCGATATGGCTCCGGGGCTGCTTTCGTGCAGGTCGCAGCTGTCATCGGTGAAGCAAAAGTGCTTATGGCACGCTACCGACACTCGATTGACCATCGGTGTTTCACCGCATATATTCTGGCCAGTGCCGCCCGCAGGCGATGCAGCAACTCCGTTCCAGAGAGTATAGACCAGTCGCCAACCTGTACCTATACGTTTGCATTTTTCTTTGAAGTACGTAGCATGGCATTCTGCAAAGCAGCATGATGTTATTAGCGGAGATTTTATGATCACCAACGAAACAAAGGCATTTTGTTTAAGGAAGGTGTATCGAACAACACTAAAGGCGACTATGACCACCAGGTGCTTTCTGGCTGGCCCGAATTACCGTCATTTTAAATAAAAGATCAGCACTAAGTTTTGTGTACAAAACCCGTTGTACGTCTGCGCATTGTTTTGCGCTGATTAATCGACGGCTTTCACTGCAAAAATGAAACAGCGTAAAGTTCACGTCAGACAAAGCGAAGTGTGGCGGCCGAGCACTACAAGGCATACGGCGACAATGTTAACTTTGACGGAACTATCGAGCGGGGGGCCTAGCCAAATACGCGCAGAACGCTGCTGAGCGATACAAGGTGCAATAAGCATACAAAAAATTGTTATTCACTCCCTCGTGATCATTTTCTTTCCTCTTCCTGCGCTCACAATACAAGTTCAGTAATCCGGGCTCCACTTTGCACGTGTAAAAACGTCAACCTACAACTCGACTGGTCACACCGTGATGAAGAAACCGAGTAGGTTTCGAAACGTTGCCGTTTCTTATAAAACTTTATTGCCGTTCATTTTACCGGATCATTTAACGAAAATCAAAGTGTCGGCATTGTCGACGTCAGTGTAGTCAGCGAAAAATGACGGGCATGACTCGGGAGAGTGGTAGTTGGGGGCTGACAAGGCCAGGCTGGAGGGTTTTCTGGCGTCACGCTACCACATGACATGGCCCATTTGGCAGGAGCTGCCAACTTGGGCCTCTTCTTTTTTCAGATGGGAGAATTATATCGAAATGCAGCCTTCCAGGACCCTTGATTGCCGAGTTATACACGCTGCCCATAGGCCACATAGATATGTTCTTGCGGCTTTGTTAAACTTTTATCGATGTCAGGTGGCATTTCACATACGACTGTATGCTAAAGAGTAGGTGTGACATATTAGAGGGAGACATTAAGTGATTAGTAATTAGGCGAGTAGCAAAGTTCATGTACATGAATGAGGGTCAGCAAGGAGAGCCGGCAAGTGGGAGCCATGAACCCTGTCGCGTCATACCCTTAAAGGTTGAGTGAAGTAAAAATGTTTTTGGCGCACTCCGCCTTTAATGCTGCATGCCCCCAAATTTTTGTTTAAGTTCATTTTACGCGATAGCGTATACAGATTGTTCGGTCTAAAAGGAGTCGACATCCCCGTTACCCAGTATTGAGCGAAACGTTTAGGAAAAAATACTCACGTGATTAAGTACCAATATTGTGACGCAACTTTTCTTTGTGCAGCGTTCAGGGTGGCGTCATGCCATTTCAGAACTCATTTAACATCAATATGCTAGTCAAACTGGAGAACAGATAGGGATTCGAAGCAAGGACACATGTATCTCCAATTGCATGTATTTATTGTAAGTGTAGGTGCCCGCGGATAAGTGAGACAGAAACTGCGCCTATTCTTTCTCCAAGAACCAAGCAAACTAAAGACGTCTAACACTTTGCCAAACCCTGTGGTAGTCTCTGCATGCCGAAGCGCCAAGCAAAACCCTCACAAACTATGTCAAACAGTGCTTTCGTAGGCCTTAATTGTTTTAAGCGGAGTTAAAGCCCGGCTAATTGTACCGTATACGATGCCACACATGAGCAGCATTGATGCTTACTTCGATTCGTCGGACCAAATCACTGTCAGCGCGCTCCGAAAGCTCTGGCTGAGCCTGTGTTAAGGTGACCGACGTATGGCTTAAATAAAACTTCCGCTTGAGTTCGGTGAACATGAGAGGCACGTGCCATGAGGGAAAGCACCCTGGAGTGCCGGCACTGTCGCCGGAACAAGAGTAGGCTCTTCCCAATCGCCCGTTCGCACTCACAGATTCATAATCGCGTGCCACTAATCAGCTATGCTATTTTTAACACAGAGGTCTATATCGTGTCCTTTTACGCGGTGAGCCACGCGACAGAGGTGTCTCTCTGTCCAATCGCGAGGCCACTCTCAGTGAGCTGATCGCAGTCAACGCGCTGCACGCCAAGCCATACACAAATCAGACCTGCAGTGCTGCCATACAATGAAATTAGAATACCGTGTAGTAGAGAGGGATTCCTTGCTACTCCACTGGTAGAAGACATTACCTCATGTTTCTTACATGAGCAAGATCGGTTCTCGCGAAAGTGACTTGTTCTCTTTTTTTTTTTTGTGTGTGTGTGTGTAGGAACATTGAAAGAATTGCATCATGTTTCAGCAGTGCTCTTTAGCAGGAAGCCCTAAAGATCACATAAAGGGCAAGCTGTGCACCCAGTCGCCGTCACAAAAGCGGCCCAAGTACGTTCGATTTGGTCACATTGACCTTGCCCTCTTTACAGCAGCCACTCACTGCTTTTTGTCTTGCGGGAAACGGTGGGGGTGACCATAGCTCAGAAATGCTTGGAGGCTAGTTAATGCACTAATTTGCAGGGAAGGTTAGCGCAGGAAGACAGGCAGGACAGACACACTGAGGACAGGGCAACGTGCTTCCTGCCTTCGGTATATCTGTTGTCCCTGTCTTCCGGCACTTTCGGCAATTTGCGGCCATATCTGCTCATTCGTTCGAATGTGCAGCTCTACTCCATGTTGAATTTCACACTCAGACTTAAGCGGCAAGTTTTTTCGTATTTTCTCACTAAGAACGACGCACGCTGAACGCTCAGTGCTGTCGCTCGGAGTGTATCCCGCTCCTCTGCGTGACGTCACATGGGCCGACATGTTCGAGGTTTCTCTCTGCGCTATTCTCTCCTGCGCTCGCTCATTGCGCGCGAAGTTCAAACGGCACGCTTTCAGTCATTGAATTTGCCGGTGTTTTACCCGCAATATAAGAAAAATTACTTCAGAGACGTAGTAAGCAACGAGTACGCCTAGGAACCTTCGTGGATTATCAGGTTTTAAAACCGCCCCAGTATCCGTACTGTGAGAGTGCGAATAGTACTTTCCTAACAACGAATCGAATACGGTATAGCTAAAACCTTGATTGAATATGATTCTAATATTTGCAGTCAAAATGTGCTAGTTTTGCGCATATTTGTACAAACCGGGCAATTGTGCGAAGCCTCGAAGCGCCAGCGGCGGCGCTGCGGTACGGTGCTATGAGGTTAAAGCTTTAGATGGTAAATGATTTAATAGCAATCTGCCCCAAAGGATCGCATCACGAAGTCAATATGCTAACTCTGTGACCATCAAGTTATGCGTTTGTGAAAAATGCTGCTGTCGAGGACGGCAGAGAAAATTCAAGGGACTACCCAGTGTTATGAAGTATTAGAGCTATCATCTCGCGAGTAAATTTGAGTCTGTGTTTTATGTTCCTCATCATTTTCTTTTCATCGAACCGTACTAAGCGGCTACTGTTCAGACTCTGATTCGTGGTTTCTTTGTGCTTACTTTCCAATCCAATGCAATCCAATTTCATTGCAATATCTGCATCTACAAAGATTGATGTAGCTGATAGTGGACAAACAGCCCCAAAATAGGCCTCGAATAGCGTCCACTGACCGTCTACTTGTCACTTGACGGCGACCCAAAAGTGCAAATACGCATAGCATACAAACAAAATGTTATGTCAGGTAACAAGAGAGAGACAACGAATAGGCGAATAGCACTTCACGCACAAAAATCTTAGCAGAAAAAGCAACACAATCTTTTCAAAAGGAGGCGAATATGAAACGAACAGCTCAACAAATACATACAAAGTAGCATGCATATATCGTCAGCATATAGTAAATATGCAAGAAGACAAATATTTGCGTATAATCAGTAGTTAAGTAAGTACTGAAGTTGGAAGCATAGCATTTGACCGCCATAGCTCGTGCAATTGCACGGCACCTCCTAAATCTGAGATAAGCGATTGTCGCGAATATTTCAATATAGTTTTGGATCGGATATAGTCACAAGCCTACCGCATAGCACTTTGCTTCTACCGCTAAACTTTGAGCTTATTATCTCACACACATAATGCGTCTATACGTCAAAATAGTGCCTGCAGGCAGCCAAGCTGACGTGCTTCCGATAGCACAAGATCCTGGTTTCGTTCCTAATTTGTACACGAGATAACTCTCTTGCTTCTGCTCTTTTACTGGTGAAGTTACCGCGCTCCGTCACGCGTCTTCCCTGCTTCGCGAGCAGCCAGCGCAGCGGCGACTGTCGCGCCACCGCGGCATCTGCGTCGCCATATGTCGCAACCAATCAGAGGATTTTTTTTTACTTCTGATGACGGCCTATTGGTGGGTCGACAACTGCAAAGCTGTCTAGGGCCATGCCGCTCAGGGCTTCGGACAGGCGACAGCTACGTATGAGGCATGGCCTCTGAGATCGGGTATCAGGGCAGTGCCTGTTGAACTTCCCGCGTCGTGCAGTTTTAGACGACATATATGAGCGTTACGAATGCCGCCACACGGATGTACAGTCGAGAGCGATTTGAAGGTTATCGCGCGAGCGTCGACAGGGAACATGAACAGCGCCATGGCCCAGAATTCTCTGCCAAGGCGAGGGAGGTATCAGGCCAGCTTCCCTCACTCTTTTTACTGTTCCTTCAGCAGCCGTCACTCCCTGCTGGGACATCACTTTCTTTTTTTTTTTCTTTCGGTTCTGCGAACAGGCAGTGACCGTTGTGCGCACGACGTATTTTTCGGTATTATCTGAAATTGGACTCTTCCTCGCAACAAATGGAAAGCTTAGAATAGAGAGAAAGGCCGGTGAGTTTATCGCGGGGGGGGGGGGGGGGGGGATGGTTGTTGTATGGAACAGCGAACGAGGGAGAGAAGAGTGCGAAATGATAATTTTTCCTGTTCCAAACACGGCCGCCAGGTGCCTGGAGGGCTAGGCTGGTCGACGCTCGCGCGATAACCTTCAAATCGCGCTCGACTGTACTGCGTCACAACGCTGAAAACATCGCGCGCGTATTGATTCCGACAGGACGGTACATGTTTTCGGGACAGTGGTTGAGAACAAGTGCAGCGAGGGCGTTATTCGAACATCGGGTCAGTTAATTGAAGCATATCTTTTAAAAAATTAGGATTCCATTCGTTTCGAATTATTTCAAACATACACTATTTGATTCTTTTAAATAATCACATTTGAGGAGCCTCGATTCTTCATTCAAAGTTTTCGAATGTTCACGCAGCCTGAAGACGAATTAAAAGCGGAACGCAGTCGATGTTCTCCCTTCCTCGGTGTTCCCGCACAAGTATCTCTTCTTATTACTTGAGAAGACCTACCGCATTGAAGACGAACATCAGATAGTTCTTGGTAACAGTATAATCTCACCAAAACAGCCCCGCGATGGAGGCTCCGAGATTGGGGCGTTCGGCAGTTGAGTCCGAGGACGCTAGCTATATGTTATGTTATGTTATGTTATGTTATGATTTGTCTGCAACATCAATGTAAAAAGTCGTATACGTTCTGCAGGTCACTGTGCAAGTAATTTGTTGCTACTGTGGTTTCTTGAGTGATTTTTGCGAACCCGCAGGGAAAAAGCAATACAAGCATTGAGCCATCTGTATACTTATAAATTACTGGAAACTGACCCTTCTTTTCAAGCGGAAGTCTAGATTTTTTGGGCTTGTTCCGTGCAGGTTATCGGTCAGCTGACCCTCTCTCAGTTCAATTGAACAAATTTGACAATGGGGAGGAGAAATAGGGGAGGCGAAGCATTTTAGCATTGTTAGTTACATATATATATGCCTATATATATGTTCTGCCTCTTAGGGCAGAACATTTGTGGCAAGAGTTCGTGTACACTTAGTACACATACGTAAAATATGTAGGCCAGAGATTGAATTCTGAGAAAACTGGGCGGCATTTTCAATTCAGGAAGTGCCCCTTGACGGTAGGTATTTCAGTGCTTCATTTTTCTATTCAAGTCCAGCCTTCTCTACGTCACTTTAATTGTGATTCAAGAGTGGTATATTGTAAAATACTCTTATGAATATGTTGATGGGAGAAGTCTAGCCTCCCAATGTGTCGCAAAAGTTAGCATTTAAAGTTGGTCGCGCATTAGCGCAGAGTTTCTTGGTTGAGGTCCCATAGCATGTCAACAAAGTACGTTTTTTTGAAGATAAATCGTGAAAAATATTACATGTGAATCTAATGACGGTCTCCAGATATAGTGACTGTCATGTTGCAATCCCCGCGATACTATAGTGGTCTCAATCTACGCTCTTTCTGTCACGGTGCAGCTATGCGATATGTGAAAAAATTACTGCCATTCTTAGAAATTGAATTTCCACAGAATTTCTCGGTATGAGGCCACTACCTTTGCTGTGACAAATATTTTAAAGGCTAAGGGGTTACAAAGCTATTCAAGATCTAGAGATAATTTATGAGCGTAACGTTCGTGGGCACCAAGAAGGCAGCCTGGTTTATGTAACGAAGCCGAGTCAATAATAGCTTCTTATGTAGTTCTCAAGTTCATTTGTGTAAGATCTACAGGATTTAAAATTTATTGCGATACATCAAGATGTAGACTATGAAGCACACTTTGTAATAATACAGCTTCGTTAAACTGTTTCATTTCTTTTTATCAAATTTTGTTGGCGAAATTAAGGTTCGCAGAGAAAGTTTGACAAAACATGAAAAGAGATATGCTTGTATAAAAACAATTAAAAGTTCAAACTTCAGAATGTACTGCACACTTATGAATGAAAAAATAATCTTCTAGTTCGCGCACTTTTCCAGCTCAGAAAAAGATCCCTTCAGTCTTTTTGTGTCGTTTCTCCTATCTTACGCTGCGTGCGGTTCTTTGTCACGGGGCGCTGCTCTCGGAAAACATTGATAGCGCAGGAGGTAATAAATCCTGCTGAGGTGACATGGAAACCTTAGAAATGAGACAAATGTCAACGGTAACCTTCATACTTCTTCTAAAAAGGCCGCGGAGGCGGGTAAAGTGGGCCCAAGTAAAAAAACTAACCGAGGCGTCGAAAGCGGTATTTTCAGCTGGTTCATCCGGTATTCTTCGCCCTCTGAAGTAAAGTCAGACGATGACATAACATCCTTACAGTCAGTACTGCTTAGATCCTCGACAAACCCAATCATGGACCATGGACGCAGCTGAATCACTAGGCTGTTCCGTGTTTCAGGGCCCGTGCCACCCTGTTTTAGGCAGCCACTCTCTAAGCTCTATTACTTTCACAACCGCTTCGAGAACCGTCGGCACACGAAAACAAAGCAAACTGAAAACGAAATTGGGCTATAGTTTTGTAGTTTAACGAAAATTGCGCAGCATTAATGGCACCGAAATGTCTGAATTTGGTGTTTTCATGGCATCGATAATCGGTCATTAGGAGTGATACGAAAAAAGCTGAGAGGCACGTGCACATTTTGCAAACCAAATAATCAGCGGTTTGGAAGAGACAGACGTGGTATCGAAAAGATCGGAACATATATCTGGGAGCAAAATTTCAGATGTATAAATTAGGTTAGGAAATTTGCATACGTATATAATCGAGCGAGTAATGAGTTGCAGAAGTGTGAATGATGACGACAGAAAAACAAATTATTTTTTTTTTGTTTACTTCCTAATGACAGAGTGCGAGTGACAGCCTTAAAAAAAATGTAGTTTATCATATGTGCTATCGCGGTTAGGTAGGCTGCTTTTATACCTACCATACCCTTTTCTAAATCTAGACAACTACACTGTTCTAAATCCTTGCCTTCACATTTATTAGGTGTTGGTTCAAGTTAACTTCTAGCGTGCTTTCTTTTGATCGTATTGCAAAGCTTCCCGTTTGATTTCTTTGTCGTCAAAATGAAAGTAAAAAAAAAAAGGCCATTTATCATTCACATCAAGAACTTTGCGTCGAAACCAAAGCGAAGAAAGTGATGCGCAGACAGGCCGCGATACGTATCTAAGCAATGGGAACAGGAAGCTACGAGAACAATGGGACGCACCGTTGTGCACTCAGTGCTGTGCACGTAGCCCCGTGAATGCTGTCTCAGTGCTAACAGAGACGCTAAAGAGAGCAAAGAAGCAGGACGAGTTTCGTAGCGCTGCGCCACACTAATGGCCGTACGATTCGACCGGTAGTCAAATCTGGTCGCGGGGTACATTCTTAAAGGCAGGCATTTACGAGTATGTAATGATATACGTACGGCATGTACGTCTCTCCAATCTGGAGGGGAAATGAGAAATGGGCGATGATCTTTCCGTTCCAAGCAGATACAAGCTGCAGCCGCAACACTGCACTGACGGGCGCAGCAACAGAGCAAGTCAGGTTCTTGTCGCCGAATATATCTCTTTAACCGGTGTCTGAGACATCTATATAAGCAGTAAGGCATACTTTTCTTCACAGCTTCAGCAGCCCCATTCATCACGAAAAACACGCTCCCAGTACTACGCATGGTGTTTTTCACTATGCGCGCTGCTCAAACGCAGCCCTGCTCCATGCTGCTCTTTAATCCGAGGACTCGGCGAGCGAGGAAAAATTGCACGAGCTCGTCTGAGCTGCCGCTCAGCGCTGAACCTGTTCGGGTTTTTGCGGTGTTCTGCAAACTTTGGCTTTGGATGGCGTCTGACAGGGTCAAATAAATACGTCTGGCAGAGATTTCAGATAAAAATATGGAGGTATTAGGAATACCTACCAGGCAACTCTGTACTCTCCGCGCTGCGAAGATATGTATCTCAGTGGACGTTAGCCTAATGGATCTCAGAACCTCGCGGCACCGGCGCCCAAATACTTTGTGCCAACAAGAGAACCGTAAATTTGCATTCTTTCTATTGCAGCCCCCACGAACGTGCAAAATACGTCGGAATATGTGCTCGGCCCTTTTCTTTGGGTTCCAGTGACTTCGCTGTCACGCGCGGGGCACGCGCGAGTGATATCTTATGCGGAAATATTGATCCCGGGCGCCGAAATCGATGCTAGCAAAAGCGGCGGAGGGTTTTTCGTCTCATAGAATTCGAATTTAGAGCGTCGGAGAGCGCTCACATGTCTTAGTGGCTGTCGGGAACACACGACACGGTGATTACAGCTCGGCGGCCTCGCCGGTCCTGACAAAAGAAAAGCAAGAAACGAAAAACTCTGAAACACGAGCCTACAAGGGCCACCTGAGAATTCTCAATAAAAACGGCTGCAAGAACGGCGACAAAGGAAGGGACGGGAGAGGAGTCAAAATAGCTTTGCCTTTTGCTTGTGGCATTTCCTCAGGCGTCTAGATGCAGCGCTCGGTCGCATTGTCCGCGCACTTGCATTGTCGTGGACTTCGTATGGAAAGCAGTGACAACAGCTGCAGACAAAATGCATTCGAGGATTTTAGTGTCGAATACATAGCGCCCGTCACCTTTTGTTCTTACCGGCAATAATAGATACATTGTTGTTCGTAATACGTTTTGGTGCAGCAAAAAGGTTCGAGCACAATCCTCGCGTTGCATTGCTCTGCTAGATGCTATGCTTCAGTCGGTGATGTGGTCTTCAAGGGTAGCTGCTGCCGGGACAAATGGCTTCGCGCATTTTCTGGCGCGCCCTTTAGCCCCGCGCTGTAATCATTACTGGCTGCTTGCACGCCACTTGCGTTGTTTCGCCAGCAGCTATAGCGAACACCGATGCGTTTTTGCGTAAAGCGCTTAGCAAATGCTCTCATTCATTAGCTAAAAATGCTGTGCTTGGCATAACGTTCGTTTGGAATGTCTCAGTTACACAACGTGAAGCAGGCTGAGAAAAAAAAAAAGGCTCTAAAATATGAAAGATCACGAGCGATGACGAATCGACGTGCATATAGAAGATTGCAACATGTCTAGGAGGCAGTGATATGACAGGTGCAGCGTTTAATTAGTTATCGACTGTAAAAAGCAGCTGTGTGCTTTGCTCCTGCTGAAATGGGCTTGAAAAAAAGGGCGTCCTTTCCATGTTGGCGAACTGCCTATAATCAGCCAACAAAGGGGCGTAAAAGGGCATACATAGCAAAAAAAGAAAAAAAAGAGAGACCTTAGCAGCGTGTATACACGCTGCTAAGGTCTCTCTTTTTTCTTTTTTTGCTATGTATAGCAGCGCCCAACCCCGATTAAACCGCAAGCAACATACGTGAACCAAACCGTTTTCTTTTTATCGCCTCTGCTTCTACAAGTGCTGGCAACTTCATTTTAAGGTCTTATGGACACCCACAACTCAGATATTAAGATGCTTGTCTGGAGTAATTTGTAGCGATAATTTTTTTTTATTATTTTAAACTGAAATGCAAAATTGAGAGGGGTTTTAAGAATACATTTAAAGGATGGCAAATATGTTGTATTCGATCTAAAAATCGGCCTTTATTGACAGAGCAAAGAGCGTAAATGTCAAGTACTTGAGAACGTCAACGACACGTAAACGTCAAGTACAGGCGGGCACTCGTATTGCGCGGTTGCGCATTAGCCCGGCAATGATTTTGAGGCCGACGACTTCATTTTCAGCTTACTGTAAATGACTTTTTCAAAGCTATAAATAGTCCTATCAGCAGTGCGGATTAAAGAAGGTCAATTTTATTATTTGCAGGCATTGGAAGCACGTTTAAGGTGTTGTGCTAGAGAGTGCGAAGCGGAAAAAGCAGAAAACGGCTGAGCATCCCAGCGAGCTGACGGTGGCTTCATCCTAGTGTCCGATGTTTCTCAGCTGTGGCGCTGATAGCAGACTTCTTTCAAAGTTACTCATTCGGCTGCAACAAAAGCTCTGCTTGCATTCAGGATACTGTCGCTGCAGGAGCACCGGATAGATATGGTTGCTCTTTCTGTAAGTCGTGGAGAACTGCAGTTACAATTTTTCACGAGAGGAAAACAAAGTGAACCATATTCCACATGACGACGTGCCCACTCTAGCTCATCAGAAACTATCAAGCACCGCAATACAACATGCCGTTGCCACTTAGGGCAGTGAGAGCGGCCTGCTTCGAATGATGTGAGAGAGGTCGATTCACAACGCGCAGATCGGCAGCATGGCAAGCAATGAGAAACAGCTTGGAAAACCGTGAAAAAGCGAGAAGCTAGGCTCCCATTCCTCCTAATTCCCTAATCACCCAAACGGCGGCGAGAGCCATCCTTTCAATCAAATGAAGGCGCCATTCATTCATTCATTCATTCATTCATTCATTCATTCATTCATTCATTCATTCATTCATTCATTCATTCATAGAACCAACCTGCGAAGGTGAACAAAAGAGCAAGTCAAAGGGAGCGGCCACATATGGAGCGAAATGTTTTAATCACCAGTTTCAGAGCCTTAACAGCTAAGTATTTCAATTCAACCATTTGGGAGGTCGCAAAAACGACAGTAAACGCAGTGCTCAGCAGCGCGTTTACTTTTAGTGCGAAGAGGCACGAAATTGAGCTGCTTGTGTCTGACCCCTGAATGGCCGGCGAGATCGCGACGTCGCAGTCCACGTTCCCTGGCACAGGTAATTCAAACAATGCTTTCACAGGGTATCGCCATTATAACCAGGTAAAACCCCAGGTAGAGCCGAGCAATTTTTTTTTTTAATGCATGTACGTCTATTTGTAGCGTTTCACATAAGGAAAAAAAGACGTCCGAGAGAATCGGATCTCGAACCCAGGAAATTTTCATCTCGAGCAAGCAAAGAACGTCGTAGCTATCGCCGCTTCATTTTCGTTTTCTTCAGCGTCATAGCTATCATCGCAGCTGATCACGCCGCTCTAGACTGCAACACACACGCTCGCCCACTGGATCGCACGTCGTTGTCATCAACTTCCATCTGTGCGTCATATAGTATATTTCTCGAGTTCTACTTTGTTTAACTCCCTTAAAATTTTTGTTCTTTTTTTTTTTCTTCGTTCGTTGGGGACGCACGTGCTTCATTCACCCGTTCCCTGTTTCGTTTACCCTCGTTTTGACTCCCGGACTAGCTGAGGTTTCTAATCAAGCTTCCATTCGTTTCCTTTCGTAATTACCTACCCTAATTTAAGCCGAGGAAAGAGTTCTTTGTTAAACTGTTTTAATTTGGCTACAAAGGAGCCTTACAAGAAGGAAAAGGTAATGGCATGCGCTAAAATGTCAGGAAAATAGTTCATTGCTTCGTTCAGACAGAATACTTTTTTTGTCATTTGACATCTTTAAATGCTGAAAGGATCTCTTTGACATGCGGTGCCCTTACAGGGGACATATCGTTGATGCAGATTCATCGTGGGTCGTAAAAGCATCTATACAGAATATACACTTCAAAACGGCGAATGTGTATCGCACTCTATTTCTATAGGTACAAGTAGCATTTGAGATCTTTTAGAAGCTTCGTAATTAAAAACAAGGTAATTAAAACTAAAGGTGGACGCTCAACCTTCGCCTTAGGATTAGAAGCAATAGCGCCGCAACACCGTTTTTTCATTTCACGAATACTTTGTGTTTGTTTATATTATAATATAATAATAAATTTTGGTTCACGGGAAGGGAAAGGCGATGTATCTCTCGCACACTTGTCTCTGTGGGCACCTGAACTGCGCCGTTATGGGTTACGTTTGGCTTTTGGGAAAAGGAAGGCGCAATATCTTTCTAACATCTCAGCAGACGCCAACACTTATCGGAGGAACATAAGTCGTCGCTTGGAATGGCTGCCGCAAACTGGCTTCCAACTTCACTGGATGATTGACGCTAAGTGGCAAGCGAAATAGTATGACGCCACCCAGAACGCTGCGCAAAAAAAAAAAAAAAAAAAAAAAAAAGGTTTCATCAAGACGTTGATAAAAATTCACGTGTAAAATGTTTTTCTCAATCTAGGTTACGGTGACAGCAACATCTTTTCGACCGAATGAGCTCTAAGCGCTTCACGTTAATAGGCATCGGGCGGAAGGTTGGAAACGCACGCACGAACATTCGCATCACCACATAATTCCACAGCGCCCTTTGTATGCGCAGCCTTCTGCCAACAACTATTTTCGTCACCTAGCTCAAAGTACACGCACACGGCGGACTAAAATTGCGTGTGGCTATGCGCGTGCAGCCATGCATACTGCTCGAGAGGAGTGTGGGTGCTCGTCAAGCGCGGAGGCGTGCAGGATTATCTATCGACCGAAATGAATCACATCGCCATGGCGAATCCCTTCGATCTGACTGCCGCTTGTACCCAGGACCCTTTGGCAGGCGAGGGCGTGAAAGTTTTTTTTTTCCAGCTCCAGTAGTGACGAAAGTGACGTTGTCATTAATAAATGCGTGTAAGCCAACTACGTACCAATAACGAATCGCTGCCTTATTTCCAACTCGCTACGCTAAACATTTTTATCAAACGATGGAAAGTACTAGAGACGTTAGGTGATCGCGGTGGCATCAGATAACGCTAGCACAAAATTTCGAAAAAAGATTGCGGAGGTGTATCTCTCTTAAACGTATTTATCTGAGCGTAAGCTTTGTTAAGCACGGCTACACATCAGCGTGATGCCTTTTCTGAAGCGTTGACAAACTCGGACCGGAACTCATCTCATCCACGGCGATACTGAGCAACGTAGCACAGGCGAAACAGTTGTTAAAGCCACGCTTAGTCACTTGGTATCACGGCGGATAGTCTCCGAGCGTGCGCCGAAGCAGCGCCTCTCTGCATTTGGTGATGTGCATTGAGTGACGTCACTGACCGCGCCTCTATTCTGCCAGCTCAAGGTCAAACGGGTGAGTGAGTGACCTTGCCAGTTGAAATATGAAGAGTAGCGCTGACGCTCTAAAAATTGTGTGGAGAATCTGACCGGACCAGACCGATTTGGGTGCTTATCCCTGATAGCATCATCGTGAGCAAGTCAATAATGGGCTTTGTAGACAAGATCAAATGAGCGTGGTGGCATAAATTGACGTGCTCGAAAAACCGATGCTGACCAAATCGCACCTTCCTTTCTCTGCTGTATCCGCAAAAAAAAAATGGGAGGGGGGGGGGGGGGAACCAATATTAAGGCGAAAACCTTGGCTCATGGAACAAAATACCGTGCGCGAGAATTGTGCGCGAGATCTGTGCGCGAAATTGAGCGAGATGTGTTCTTGTCTAGCGTTCCTGCCATTTGCAATCCCACACTTGAACGCGCGCCAAGGAACGCCACGCGATAGGAGTGATGGTGTACCGTCCAACTCACACTTGTCGGAGAAAGTGTGAGAGATACTGCGCCTTTCCTCTAAAGCAATAGTAATTACATGTAGCATTGCAACGAACGCCTATAAGAGGCAAATGATAGTAGAGGAAGGGTAGGCTTTCTTCATCCTTCTCTTAAGAGACATCTAAGAGACCTTTTAAGTTTTTGTATTGCGCCTCAGAACAAGTCATACGGATATGCATGTATCCGCGACTCTGTTCTGTTTTAATGAACAATCGTTCTCTCCTTCGTTCTTTTTTTTTCTTCTTTTCTGGTATGGCTGTCATTTATACCTGAGCGGAAGCGTTTAGTGCAACTTCGAGTGGCAGCTTAGGAGCGTATTGGTGTGGCCGTACCAAGGTAACTATCGGGAAGTTATTGAGCGGCGATGTTTCACATGAACCAGTCAGTTAAATCTTCCCATAAAGAGCGATTCTCGAGATCCCGATCGCGACATGCGCAGCGTTTATGACCTCACCGTGGCACACAAGTATATATTACTGGGGCAAATGACCAAGCTATGCAAAACAAAAATAAATCAAGATAAACAGACCCATTTGCTGAGATCGATAATTTAGCCGAGTGCATGCTTGAATCTCTCCTTTCGGTACGCACGAACCATTAAGAGTATATCTGGCATTCGGAGGTAGGATGCTTACGCAAGAGCAAGAGTGTTCTACCTATATTTCTTTCTTCTTCTTTTTTTTTCTCACTTTCAAACGCACGGTGCACCACGTTCACGACAGCGCCTTAGAGCTCCAGCTCAAACTGGCAAAAACATGTCTATGGACCCTTCGCGTTGTAACTTCCTGCTTCGCGTCCAGCCGAAGAAAACGGAGATACCGTTCAAAATTATCTCCCTGGCGCTGCCGTTTGAAGGAGCACTTTAGTTCACGCTCAACAGCCCATGATGGAGAGCTGAAGTTCGGAGGTTTAGCTTTTGAAGAGAAAATAGTGTGCACCAAAGCCTAAAGACTTTTGGTAACGTTAGTTAACCCTGCAGTCTAAATAGTGAAATCGCGAATTTCACTATACCCCGCACCTCCACCAAGATGATACGTGGCAAGGTTAGACCACGAAGGTTAGTCCAGGCTGGCACCGCACACAGAACACAGAAACACAGCAGCGTCGACCTTATTCTAGCATCAATCGTTGCTACCACTTTGTCTTCTTCTGTGTCACTGTTGCTGATCGTTGTCATCTTCAACTTCCAGCGATGCAGGGCATAATGTCACAATATCTAAAACCTTGGCAGTCTCCAGTCTCAAAGTTGCTCATATAAGGGAAACTAATGTGTTCAAAAGCAGTTACTGCGCTATCACTACGAATGAAAGAAGAGCGAGCGAGCAATAAAAACAAATTAGTGTAATGTATATAAAATACGTTACGAAAACATTTACAGCTAGAGGTAAGGTGAAGTCCGTGACCGCCACATCGCATAAGGGTATCTTACAAACACCATTCACTTGACGGTCCACAGGTAACCATACCACCTCCGAAACCAACACACCCAGACTGCTACGGTATTGAACCTCCTGTGACAGTAGAAAGTTACGTTTTGTACACATGGATGTGGCCGAAACATTGATAATGAGCTTTTATATATAAACTTACAATATGCTTACAAACATATGAAGGGCCAATCGTGGACGCTAAACTCGACTTGGTATGTAAAATGAGGTTAGCGCTAATTGAAATACATTAAGCAAATTCTTCACAGCATTCTTCTGATTTCACAGTGCACCTATCGAATATTTTCTTAAGAAGAGCGAAGTATATTCTAGAAGATACTGTGAGGGTAAGAAAAGCCATTTCAGCGGAGATGTACTTTTAGAACACCAATATAAGTACGTGTGGGAATCGCCGCTGTGGGGACGGGGAAGGCGCTCGATTCATAAAAACATAGGCAAGCAAAAGTTTTCGGAATATTTTTCTCTATTTACAGAGTACCCTTAGAGTGGCCTTTCGTTAACAGTTGGCGAGTACATTAAAAAAAAAAAGATATAGCAAAGTATGCTCCGACATTTCGAAGCAATCTTTTGAAACGCCAAGATAAATGCGAGTTGTCAGAAGGCTGTCTATCCACTGGTTGTTTCTTCGAACCGCCCAACTTTCCCTTAGGGTCCGACATGTTGCCGCATGATCTGCGTTTCCTCGCAAATACTGCTGTTCAAACTGCGCAGGCTGCACAGCGTTATTTCTCAAACGTCACGGCAAACGAATGTAAGAAAACAGCACACAGTATCAGACTACGGCGCCGCCAGCCTAACTACAAATATAAGTGGAGCCTGCAGACGCCGGAGTCGGAGCCGGAGGCTGGTAGGGGTGTCGTCTGCACCGTCGTCTGCTATACTGTGCGGGGTTCTCCTTCATTCGTTGGTAGGGGCGTATCAGAACTGATGCTTCTTAAGCCAACGTTGGTTTAGGCTGTCTGGTTCGAATGACTTCCTTAGTGAGCAAATATAAAATACGCAGCATCCTAGCGTTCTCCATAAGAAGCTTGTGCACTTCAGAGAAACACCGACAAACCGGTTTTAGATTGCACCTCCGGCCTTGCAACTCATATTTACTGAGCCAGTATGAAGATGTAGTCTGGAAATGCCGCAGAATGCGTTGCCAGACTCTTCTTTTAAATTGCAGCCAAACTGTTGATGAACAGCCGCCTCAGTGGAGGCTCTGGGAGTATGAAAACTTTTTGGCAGATTGTGCTTCCATTTGTACTAATGAGTCGCTATCCCACTCTATAGCCCCAGCGAGGAGCAACCCAATTGAGCAGGTATTGCGGCGTATTGAATATACACCGGTTTTCAAATACCGCTGTATATCTTTCGCACTCTGTTTTGGGTATAATGAATGGCATCACAGGCGCGCTTTGAAATTACAAAATTGCCTTGAAAACTAACCTTTGAAGGCACTCTACCCCGCAGTCGGCAGAGCCGAGGACAGTGGTGCCATTGCCTGCTGCTTATACTTCTCAGACCTGTTTGGTCTGCGCACTTATCTGTTTTCGCGATCATCAACGGTGTTTTTGCTTTCACTACCATCTCTTAGGGCTAAATAGAAAGCCAGATAGTCGCAAATCAGGAGTACACACCTGCTTTCCCGGTAATAAACCTTAATCTCTTTCTCTGTCTTCTTCTGCTCACCGCACCGGCCTAATATTTGAATATATCAACTGACGACGCGTCACGTGCGTTAAAGTACGTTGGCTGACTCAGCAGTAGTTTTCGCGTGACGTCGTAAAAACGGGAATTATCTTCAGCATATATATGCAACCTAGACATATAATGTATAAAATCTAACATTTCTACACAGGCCATTTGTTGGTTTTCACTTCACATTAATAGCGAGAACCGCATGGTCCCTGTAACGTCAACGTTTGCCACAGTTCAGTTCAGTCGTTCAGTCGTGTCCTACTCTTCGTGACCCTATGGACCATATCACGCCACGCTTTCCGGTCTCTCACTATCTTCCTAACATCACATAACTTCATCTGCAGCGCTCTATAGGATGCCATCTAACCATCGCGTTCGCTACCTACCCCTTCTCCGGTGACCCTCAATCTTTCCCAACATCAAATCTTTCTCCAGCGACTTCTTTCTTCTCATCAGATGACCAAAGTAGCTGAGCTTCAGCTTTAGAATTTAACCCTCCAATGAGCAGTCAGGGTTTATGGTCGACAATATCGACTGATTTGATCTTCTGGCCATGCAAGGAACTCTCAGGAGTCTCCGCCAGCACCACAATTCAAACGTGTCAATTCTTCGGCGGTCAGCCTTCTTCACAGTCCAATTCTCGCATCCATACATCACAGCCGGAAAGGCCATAGCACGAGTTATACGGATCTTGGTTGGCAGTACAGTATCTGTGCTCTTTACTAGGCTGTCAAGGCTAGCCATGGCTCTTTTTCCCAGAAGCAGGCGTCTCCTAATTTCATGGCTGCAGTCTCCTTCCCGGGTAATCTTGGAGCTCAAGAAGAGAAAATCTGTCACAGCTTCCACTTCTTGACCCTTGATACTCCAGGACTTGATAGGGCAAGACGCCATGATCTTTGTCTTTTTAATGTTTTTTATTCACGAGTAGTTCAATAAGACCTTTCGGTCTAGAATGAAATGCTTCCCGCATTCTGTGTGTAGTTACGCAACGTGGGTCGTCACGGTGGCTCTTGATTAATTAGAAAATAATATATTCGTCTGCATCTGCTAACTGAGCATTTTCAGCAGCTGGCAAAAAAGGGGGTGCGTAGAGGATAACAGACAACGTCAAAGATGACTTTCGATCTTTGGTGATGAGTTAAAGATGGCGAACCGAGTTAGACCGGCAGCCACCCCTGGAGGTGCCCTGGAATAGGGGCACTTTCCATCATGCCAACCTTTTAAATTTGGCTCAATAAACTTTTCCGATCGACCGACCGACAAACCGATTTGATTGATTGATTGATTGATTGATTGATTGATTGATTGATTCGAACCCTTCGGTCTTATACACATACATTTATCAGCCTGTGCTGAGTTGTTCATGTCTGCTAAAGTAGTTGGGTTTGTTCTTTAGCACAACCGCTTCGATGGCTCCATGGCTTTGGCGTTCAGCAGCTTATGCTAAGGCCCGAGAGAGAATCCCGCACACGGCCACGGGATTTAAATAGAGGAGACATGGAAAGGCGTTCGTGTGGTTTGTTATGTCAGAACGCATTGAAAAACTACCAGGTGTCCAAATTAATCTGATTCTAAACTTACTCATAAAGTACACATTTTACACGTTGAATCCCGCATGGTACCACCTTCTTTAGCAACCGGGAACAGTAAAGCTTAGTTCCTATATATATCGACAGAGACCCAAAGTCGCTGACTTACCGACAGAAGCTGAAATAGGGCAAACATACGTGTCTTCAAACAAGGTTACGATTGTTTGGACATGGAGTTGTCAAGGCTCCCCAAAAGATGACAGTCAGTAGTTTACTCATAGCTAAGCCCAAGCTTTATATGCGAAAGCTAGAAGTGCTTTCTGTCTAAATATGCCTTGTTAAGCCTATTTGGCTCAACTAAGCCTAATGAAGTTAATTAGCTTAGGAAGTGTAAGTACTGCCCATGTATGTTAATTCAGCAACGTAGTTCTGCTATGCGACCTTACAGACGTTTAGGCTTAGCTAGGCCTCTTAGGCTTAACTAAAGCTAACACCCTGAGGCTTCAGAAAGGTAATTACGCCAATGTGCATTCAGACACGATAAGATTTCATTTCTAAATCTGTGCTTCAAGCAGGCTTAATTATTGTTAATTATTGACGTTCTTCGTGGTCGTTACACTCGTCGAAATCATGGTCAGTAACAGGAAGCCATAGTAAAATCATGTGTAACAAAGCTATAGAAGCTTGGTTGTTGCAGTTCCATCACTCGGTGATAGAAACCTCAATCCAGAAATTGGTGAAACCTATCATGCAAGCTTAGGGGTGTTTTGACATCTGAGAAGATGTGAATAACTGAGATAAAAACCGATGTGAGCTGTAGATAGCTCCGGTTGGATATGCATTTTGGAAGACATCAAACAAAGCCGCTACTTCCTCAGGCTTAATAGGCAAGCTTTAAAGTAGATTTGGCCAGTGTAAACAGCACTTATGGGTGGGGGTGCCCCGTATTTCTTACGCAACATTTGTTTCGTGTGACAAAGGTTTTCAGTAGTTATACCCTGCACTCTAAAAAAAAAGAGTGTAAAAGGAGGGTAACTTCGGGATTTATGCTATCTGAAACCGCATGGCTTAAATATACCCTGCGCAATCACCCGCACGGAAGACGTTAGTCTCTCTCGCATGACTTTACACCATTTCGTCCCTGCAGCTCAAGCAAAAAAAAGTTTGCCGCTTGTTTCTTCTTTTTTTTTTTTTTTATGATGGTAACCGGTTTCAAGCTGGGTGCGGCTGTGTTCCTACTTCCCGTCCGATGTCCTTTCAAGAGCTACCACAAAAGGACCCCTCGTTTTTCCCCGGAGGAGGTGGGGAATCGTCGAAAGTTGGGAGCATCTTATCTTCTTACAAAAAGCGGTGCCTCCCCCCTTCACCCCCCCCCCCCCCCCCCGACACCCGTCCCGTCTTTTGACTCCTACGCGAGCTTGACCGTGGAGAGAGCAAGGCCGAACTCAGAACAAGGGCGGACAGACAAGTGTGTACGCTGCAAAACAGGGAGAAAGGGGAGGTGAGGGGGGAGTAGTGGTGAGACGAGAAGCGAAGCAGTTGCTTTTTAGTTTTGTTGCTTTTATTCTCAACGCAGCGTCAGGTGTTCGTAGTTGCTTGAGCCTGCCTGCGTTCCCTGCGACTCTGCGAGTCCGAGAAGACGACGACGGCGATTGCCGCACGAGTCAGCGTTCGTGCTCTTTGTCGTTGGTACTCATCTGTGTTTTTAGAAAAGTTTGGTTGCTCTCAGCGATTATTTCATCGAGTGCGCTCATCGATGCCTCACTATGAAACGACTTCGTGAAAGTGTGAACTTCGGAATGAAACGGCGGATGGCTGGTCGTCGCGGTGGTGGCGTTCCAACGGATCCTTGGCGCCAAATTTCAGCCGCGCATGTAAGTGACGTTTTACATTTCGTTTTACGTGTTTTTCTCTGCTATTTAACTTGGCCTGAACATGTTTTGTTATTGCTTACGTCCGCGACGCTGCTTGTTTGTCTGTGAAACGGCCTCTGAGCACGACGTATTGGATCCCAACCTGAGCATACCACTCCCTCAGTTCAGACTGGAGGAGCGGCGCATCCCAAAATTTTTAGATGGTCACGACCTTTTTGCGGGATGTTAATGTTGCATTTTTAGTCGTCTACGACGCTCACAAGCATATCCCGCGGTCGAAAGTATGCGTCGACGTGCGCTAATGCAGTCCCGGTGATACGCATTGACGTGTTTGCATGCCGCATTATTTTTGCTCGCTGCCTACAATCGATTTTGATCGTCTGTTGTTGCTGCTTTACGGGAACGTTGCCATAAATGCGGGAGAGCATGCAGGGTGATGGGTTAAGTTTACGGTTCTTTTGCCAGCAACTTGTACGTTCGAAGGCAGCGCGCTTGATATCCTAAAGTCACGCTTTCAGAACGCCGATTTAACCCCGCAGTTTTGAGCTGATGGCGTCGAGACCAGAGGTGGGACCGAGCCGATTCGTGTACATGTATACTGTCGCAGTGACGCAATGTGCAGGAAAGACATTTCTCACGCTTTTTTTTTTTTTCGCTGCAGGCTCAAGTCCTTCGTCTCGTCTGCGCAAGAACGTAGACTGTCGTTTCTTCAAAGAATTTGAAACTGGTCTCTGCTATCCGTGCTGGTAAGTCCAAAGCATTGTTTCCGTCCAGAAAGGGGCGTTTAAATTGACACGCGCACTTTTGTGGCACATATTGCTGATCACTGACATCTGCCTCAATGTATACTGCTTGGGATTCTCGTCGGAGAATATTTATGTCGCGTGCCATGTGTGTGTCTCCTTGCGTGTTGCCATTTTCGCTCATGCCGTGCAATATGGTGCACGCCCAGTCAGTGACTTATCAATTGAGTTTCATTGTGTTTGAGGGCGTGTGCGAGTAAATGGTGTTATTTAACTTGCTGATCACTTATGTTAAAAACTGATAATAAATATTGGACTCGATCAAATCACTTAACAAGTGAAAAATCTGGGTTAGCTGGTGATCAGATGTCTTCAGCATTGAAGCAAACCATGTGTCACCCCTTCTCTGCTTTAAGACTGACTTTCTTTTTGTAATCGGTACATAAAAAGACCAGCGCAAAAAAAAAGAATAATTACGGGGACAAAGGAACAAAAAATGACAGGACGGGCACTGAAATACGTTTTGTGTTCCTTTGTACCTGTTTTCTTTTTTTTTCGCTGGTCTTTTAGGGTGTAAGTATGAACCAACTGGCCCAAACAGCTATTTTGATTAAATGTGCTAATTTTCGTTAGCGAGCTAAGGAAAATTTTTATATCGCTAATATTTTTCATTTGGGGATTTGCTATAGTTTCTACTCAGCTATTTCCATTCTGAACTTTTCAGCCTCCTGACCCATAGAAAGGAGGCTATGCCTGACCAATAACAACACATTCTTTTCCTTCTGTAGTTTCTGTTGTCAGACATTGTGTTATACTCATTACTACAATTCACTGGTACTGAGACATTCCCTCATTGAAGTTAATGTGTATTGTCATTGTGCTAGCAGTTTGTCATAAATCTGCTATTCTAGTTTATTTAAGCAGTTATTTCGACTGTAAAGAGGTGGCAGATATTGTTACAGATATATCTAGGAACAGGAGTTGTAGCTTTTAAGCTCATTGTCAAAATATTTGAGTCATTGTTGTGGCATGTGTGGTGCCATTATTTTTTGTACTATAGTTATGTATGTACTAGTTACAAGTATCATGCTAATGTTATGAATGATACCTTTGCTGCAGCGTACCTGCCAGTAGGAGGAATACGGTGTAGAAGTGCTGTTACTCCTGCTTCTAAAGATCAACCTGCTTTCTTCAGCGCTGGACGACTACTTACGGCAAGATTTGTGTGGTATGTATTTTTCGACATAGCTGTGGCATTGTGGTCTGTTCATTGTTGCTTTATGTCTATCAAAGAGCATATTTTTCGATGCTGAGGAGCAATAGCCCTGGCATTACATTGATTTTGGAACCATTCAGTGCTATTGAGCAAGTTAGCAAGGGAGGAATTTTTTCAGTATGTAATCGATCTGAACATGTTGACTTCTTTTTATTGAGTGAGCTGTTAATGTATGCCTCTTTTCTTTTTTTCTTCAAAACCTAATATTTAAATTGTTTGCACTTGGTTCTCAGCAGTAAGGTTATGTTCTCTGATGGGTGTAATTTTCAACAACTCACATGCTCTTATGTTGCTAGGTATGTCCACAATAGAATGAAACTAAAAATGAAGTACTGCAGGTGATATGTAATGGACGGTATTTTAGCACTTTCAGCTTTATTGTTTCTTTTGTGTTCTTTATATTGTTTTGTGCCATTTGTACTCAGCGTATTTTCCTTGTGTTCCACCACTACCATTTAACAAATATATATATATATATGCCCCCACCCCTTATGTCATGTCTATGGGCCTATAAAGGGAGAATGAATGAAATGAAATTTGCAGTACAATTAGAACTGGATTGTGCAGCACAGTGGACATGTCTGTGGTAGAGGATAATGGTTGAATGGCTAATCAACCAAAATTGACTTAGCTTTTGCATTTTAATTTTAGGGGACAGTATTATATACCAGAAATGAGGGTCCCCAATATTATAGGTGAGCCCAGTTCTTAAATTTTCTGAAAGAGCAATGTAGTTCAAAATACTGAACAAGGAAAGGCGTATTTGAAAACTATTGTCTTGCTTTCCCACATTGCATGTAAAAAATGTTGCTGCACTTGGTATTGTTGCCAGAATCATGTTAGCTTCTTCTGCATCATCAAAAACACAAAATATGTCTATATTATCTGAATAAGAAATGTCAGCAACACCCTTTTTTAGTTATGTAATGTGGAAAAACCAACTTACAAAGCTTTTAAAGGAATATTTTTGATGCTCATTATGTTAGACCACATAGATGATTAGGAGGGTTTTAGGCCTAGGCTCACTCATTAATAGCCTTCAATTTTGCAGTTTTCATATTGCCTCTTATAAACAAAAAGAATAGATAATTAAGTCTAATCCTGAAGCTGTACCAGGTACCCAAAGTCCACATTGCTGCACAACCCACCGGCAGAGACTGCACGGGTGTCTCTTCATAGTTTGATTTGCAATCTGTAAAGGTAAAGAACATAATCTTCGAGAAATTTGTTGTAAACACTTTTTAATAATCATTCTTGTATAATATTGGTCAGCATTTACAATTTCATTAGTTAGGCATCTAAAGAGATAAGCAGTTGACAGTTCTGGCAAATTGCAGTTTATGAGAAGTTTTATTCCTGCTGCATGTGCTGCGAGCATTACATGAAACAGCAATACATAGAATCTCAAGCTTT
Source organism: Amblyomma maculatum (assembly GCF_055883805.1). Lineage (NCBI taxonomy): Eukaryota > Metazoa > Arthropoda > Arachnida > Ixodida > Ixodidae > Amblyomma > Amblyomma maculatum. The sequence goes on from NC_139344.1 coordinate 25,208,385, forward strand.
GTGGTTTGTTCAAGGAATTATAGGGGTATTGAAGTGTATTGTTTTTTGCCTCCTGAGCAAGATAATGTAGTTTTGAAGTGAAACGGCAGTCTCGAGAAGTTTTTGGCATCGGCATAAGCTGATGTGTGGTGTGAAACTAGCAATGAACTTATGTAAAAGTTGCATTTTATTGTCATGCTTTACATAATTCTGCATCTGTGACATCACTGCAGTAATGCACATGCGCAGAAGGTGCTTTGGATGTGCCTTGCTATCATTGCTCTTTTAGCATGAAATGTTCCATCTTTCAGAAGTGGTATCCCGCATTTTATAAGGCATAGCCTCTGTGGTATATTCATGCCTTTTTCCAGGAATGTAAACTGCACTAAAGGCAGAAACAATAGAATGGCCTTAGACATACCCCTGCAGGAGCAAGCTCTGCAGGAACAAGCTTCATTCGTTATATTCGTGAGAAATGACAACGAATGCAAGAACAAAAGAACCTCCCCCCATCCCTCCTCCCCCCCCCCCCAAAAAAAAAAAAAGAAGAAGAAGAGATTTGCAGTTGTCACTTGTGATGGATGATCAGATGACTAAAGACAGTGTAGTCTCAGGAAAACATTAACACTATAGGCAACATAAGATAATGTCATGAAGGACCAGAGACAGTGTTTTCTAGGAGGGTGAGACCATAGTGACTAGAAACAAGACCACTGGTATGGTCAGGTGTGAAAGCAAACTATAATGTTTGGGTGTTGGAGTGGAAACCAGCAAACAACAAAGGGGAAAGTGAAGGTGATAAAACAAAGTTTAACATAAAAAGCTAATGATAAAAAAAGGAGAACTGCACATATGAACGAGTAGAGGGAGGGGTTTTTTAAATCACATCTTTTGCCTTTATTAGGCTGGCTTCTATTTTATCAATATGTTTTCATTCATATTTCTTTAAATAACCCTCTGGGTAGTCCAACATCAGTGATGCCTATGGCTTGACCCTGCTCCTAACAAGAATATGTCTCATTGTATATTGTGTCTTATTGAGCATATTGTCAATTTTTTCTGAGATTGCAATGTGCTAGTTGTCTATGTGTGTGTTAGTGGCACAGGTAAAGCTCAGATTTGGAGAATTTTCATTGATCTATATATTGTGTGATTTCACAATTCTCATTATATAAACACTTGGAAGCCTGTACTGGTGCACTATTTCCATCTGTCTTCCTTTTTACTTGCCCTTTGTGCAGTGTTATTTTTATATGTGAATTAATTACTCCATAAGCATGTTTTGTGAGACTTTCTTCGTGAGTAACTGATTACAAGTTCTCTTTTCTATGCAGGTCAAATACGTGGTACATCCCTGCCCTGACTGTGCGGAGAAGATTATCCAGTCCCTTGCTGCAACTTCGGTGTATAATGAGGTAAAATAAACACCATGGTATGTTATCTTAACCGATTGTTCTGTAAATTCTTTTTGTTCACTCTGCAACATAACTTACGGCTTGAATACAACATGACACAGCCTACCTCACCTGAAACATTGCTCACTGTCACACTCCAGACGACACAAAGATATTGCAATGTTTCAACATAATCTTTCCTTCCAGAAAATCTTGAAATGTATTGGTTAGCTTTATTCCTGCTTCCAGTGACCAAGTTTACGATGCAGATTGGTAATAGTACTCTTGTGTGGATAGCATATATATACCACAAGATGATGCTTAGATACCCTATGTAATATGGCATTACTTTAAACTGCTTGGAGGGCAACGTTATCCTTCTCCTGGTGGTATAAGCATTGCACCATAAAGGTGCAAAACTTTGCGCTCTTTGTCGTAATATAAATTTATACTCTAAAATGATAACTTTGCACCTGTACATACAGGATAAGCTTACGTTGTCAAGGTGCAAACTTGCACCTTTGATGCAAGGGTATGCTTATGCCATCGACAGACTAAAACATAGGCCTTTATGAAAGGTGCAACGTTATGCCTAGGTAGAATACAGTTACACTGCTTGTGAAGGTGCAAGTTTATGCTACCAGAAGCGTAATGTTACACTACATGCAATGGTATAAATACTTAGTCTTCCAAGACACAGCGTAACCTTACCCCAAAAAGGTGTTAGCTCAGCGACAAGCAGTTTACCCCCCAAAAAGACTAAGATCACACCTTTTTTTTTTAGAGTGTGCTGTCCTCAAAAAGTGAAAATCTTGTGGTCAAAGCGCTTATCTTAGAACCCTACCTTAATACATCTTGCAGACCGCATCCTTTCCACCGCGCTCGCCAGCCCTCGGGCGTAAGGCGGTTGCTATATTATGCTTGCAGAGGCCTTGGATAATAATTTTATAGACTCTGGGGGCCAGTTGCTGCATTTCCGAATTGCTTTAAATTCTTGTTTTCTGGTTCTCGGTGGCGCCAACCAAGCTGTCCTGTATATTAGTGGTAAAATTCGAGAAAAAGGAGAATTCTCCTCCGTCGTGGCTGGTATTTACATTGAAGTAGGATGGACAGTTGGGCGAGTTGGTACAATTACATAGTGGGTGGCGAGCGTCTCTTCTTGTGTGTTTCGTCTTTTCGCGCTATTCCACCCGCTATGCAATGACAGCTGGCGATGGCCAGCAGAAGTGCTATGTTTCGAAGAAACGCCGGGACTACGATACCATCTTTGTTTATGACCCTGCCGTAAAAGAAGACCGCCTGAAGAAGTAGTAAGAGCACGGTTAAACCGTGAGTAAGAGTAAATGGCGTTGAAAGTCCTTCTCAGTGGTTGTTCATCAATATCAAGATTACAGCACCGCGGTAATAGCCGCTTGTCGACCACAAGTCGGCGATAGCTTCGGAAAGTGCCATAATATTGCTAGGCTGGCGTAAAATCGGAAAAAAGCGGCATCAAAAGGGCTTGAGACAGTAACTTTGAGCGTATACGAAGGCGCCAGTATTCCCTAGCGCTGAATTCCTTGCCCACACTGCGAAATCATCAGGGCTGCAGAACATCCGACAAATGAGACTGTTGTGAAGGGTATCGCTTCCATGACAATGGGGAATTAATTTTAATATCATGTCCCTTAAGGAACAGACTTTAAAAAACTTCAAGCAAAATTTGCGTTACGATGGTCCCTTTAGGGTTTGTGCAACAATTTTGGCAATATGAAACCGCCCTGAATGATGTGATTTTGTTACGAGTGAAACATGGGAAACCTGGCTGCGCCCACGATCACGACGCATGTCATCGAATTAGGAAAGGAAGAGCCGTTAAGCCATCTTTTTCTAGTTCTAGCCCTTTTGCAATATTTCTGGGTACGAAGTTTTTACGTGTGCCACAATTTCAAGCTGATACAATTTTGCGGCAACTTGTTTCGGCTACTCGGCGGCCCCTGTGCTCACAAAACCATTTTGAAATCATTCTCCAAGCTTGCAGAAAAACTGCGAGGTCACCCTGTCAGTGACTGGATCCTGGCGCGCATGAGGCAACGGCAATCGCCCTCCGCAAGCCTGTCCGACTTACACACTCTTTGAAACAACACCGATTCTCGCTAAAGGGTCGTTTCCTTGCATTCAATTTTGTTCACTTCCTCTGGTCTGGAGATTTCTCATCCCTTTATTTCTTAGTTTTTGCTTTCCGATGGACATCCTCTTCTGTCGAAATGTCGGGCCGGCAACATCGAGGTAGCGCCTGGACTCATCGGATTTCTTCTCCCTAAACAAACATTCAGCGCTCTCGGAAATAGAAAGGGAGAAGGGGAGGCAGTAAAAACGAATATAGAGAAGAAAATAAAAGTGGTGCACCACCACGTCTAGCAACAGCGCACGGTGCGGTGCGGCTCTCTGTCTTTTTGTATTTATTTTAAGAAGAACAGCACGGGACTTTCATTTATCATAGCACTAATGTTGGGGTCAAAATATAAATTGAGATGGTAGAAAGATAGTGGATGTCTAGCATTTTTAAATACTTTTCTGTCATATTATGGGGAAGAAGACTGGAGCCTTAAAATGCCATTTTTTTATTAGGAGAAGAGAAAGGAAACGTTTTTGCTTTACCCTGGAGCGGGTCCGTGCCTCATATCACCCGAATACTTTCTCTATAGATTTAGGAGAACTCCGGGACAACAGCATGTAAACGAGAAAGCTCATATATACATGATTCACATGAGTTAAGGGATTTTTGTCTACACTATACAGGCGGACAGAGAGAGGAAGCCAAGGGCACAAGAGGACAGTACAACGTTAGAGAAAACCGAGCGATTAGAAGCGAGGGATAGATAAAAAAAAAGTAAAGGTTTAAAGGTTATATATCTAATATAAATCAGCACTGCTGCTGGGCCAAAGTCCCTACTGAAACCTATGCAAGTGTTTTTAAGCAGAAAAACGCTCTGTGCGTACAAGCGGCCGAGGCACAGGAGTGCTGCCGAGAAATCTCACAGAGTCTTCTGAAAGCTCACGTACACATATGCAGCATTTCTTCTGGAGGCTACTCAATGCAGACTTGGCAAGGATGAATCCGTCATTAACCAGCTACGACACGCCTTCGGGCCGGCTGTTTTGTGAAAGCGCTTCTTTTTTTTTTTGTTTTTTTTTTTGTTTGTTTTGAGTTTTTCAAAGAGAACCAATCGTAGAAAGGATGGGGCTCACGGAGCAGTTTCTTCCTGCTTACAAGGGCGCGGGTGGGAAGATAAATTTAGTAATCTCTTGCTTATACGTGATCCATTGCAAGCATGAGCCAGTCGTGTAACGACATTAAGATCGAGCATTAGAGCCTGTGGTTGGCTCAGCGTCCCATCGACTCTGGGACTTGCAAAGCGTCCGAGTGTACTTAATGAGGCACGCAGAGAGGGTCTTACTTATTTAAGTTGTTCTGAAAATTAGTAACCCTGGTAAAAATTATTCTCTAAGTTCTCTAATATTCCTTTTAAGAATCTAATTTAAAGCAATGCCGTATCGAATAAAGCGGCCGAAAAATACAAACTTCCACAACCTTCGGTTAATAGGATTGTCCCTTCTGCACTTATTGTTCACTGGATGTAAGCTGAGCCAAGAAACTCAGCTGCAAGAGCAAACATTACGCGTCGGTTAGCTTCTGCAAAAAGAAAAAAAACTTTTTCGTGAAGAGAACTGCGGTATATATACTGCTATCTTTGGGCGGCGCTACACGATTGATTACGCAAGGGTGTTGTTAAAAGACTTATCTATAAACAACATTTGATCGAGACGTAAAAATGAACACTCGACTTTGGTGAAGCCAATAAGGTCTAAAGAACAGAGCACGTAATCGGGAATCGGCAAGGCGGAAACCGTTGAGGATTGAAGACGGGAAAAAGAAGCAGCTCTGTTGACACGGTTGCTCTCTTCCTTATCGAGCTGCTCCAGTCGCGCGAAGGGACCAAAGAAAGGCACGCGGTTCCTCTGTTCTTGCCCAGTGGTGCATGTGCGGCCTCTCATTGCTTCCTGGAACGGCCGCGGTAGGGCAATCGTTCAGTAGAGAAGCGCCGCCTCCGCTGTTTGCACAGCAGCCCCCGAGGACTTCACCACCAATCACTACTGCCCGTGTCGCGGTCAACACCTAATTTAGCCATCTTTTTCTTCTTAGAATCGTCCAGCAGTTTGGGGGAAGATTGGCTCTCTTTATGGGCGTGCTGTGGACACGCAACTCGACATTTGTTAGCTCTTCTCATTGGTCTGGCGTCAGATTCTAGCGCGCATCTCATCCTTCTTACAAGCGTGTGAGGGAACCAGTAATTAAATCAAATGCGGCAGCAGCGGTACGTTTTGTCTAAGAAATCTGAGTGAGAACACCAGCGGTAAAAAGGGTGCTGCTCAGGGAGATTAAGCATGGAATTCTCAGAAAAAAAAAAAAAACAGCTGATTTTTAATCTCTTTTCAGTTAGAGAGCGAGGCGCTCACTCTCGACGCTAAAGCGGGAGCCAGTTAATGAGGGGCTGAACACACGAAACTCTCCGCGTGCAACATTTTGTTACTTTTGGGCGCCTCTTGTGTTCGCGAACAGCGACGGTCAAAGTGTACGAGGCAACGATGCCGGCAAGACGCAAAGACTTCAGCAAAGTTACGCGAACATTTCACTGTCGCTGGCTCCCTTAAAATTACTACCGGTACCCCACCGCCAGCTTCGCTTACCTCCTGCCTCCAATTATGGTGAAACGCAAGGCCTGGGAGGAGAAACCCTTACACAAGTAGAAGGCTCGCATTTTCAGCTTCTCTGCACAAGCGTACTATTTTATATAATCCTTTCTCTTTTTTTATTGTGTGGTGGACAGGAACTAAGAGAAGTCTACCGGAGGACGCTCTATGGAAATCCTCTGTGAAGCCAGATACGCTAAAAGGGGTACACCGCGGATCATTTCCCGCAGGAGCACGGTACTGACCAAGTGCCACCATATATGCAGATTTTTTTCGTTCTTCGTGACATGAAGACGCAGGAAGTGGTCCTGGAATTATATAGCGGCTGTCAGCTCGAAGTTCGAGTTCTCGTTTGATGCGTGACCTTTGGATCCTGCATTTTAATGGAAAGACACGAACCCCGGCTTCCAACTTGATTGCAGCGGCGTTCTGCCGCCGCGATAACAATGCTAATCCTGTCACGGCGTGCTCGGGACGGAAGTCACGTGACGGTGGCCGGCCGTAAGACAACCGACTGGACCGAATTTGCATGGCCAGCTTCCCGAGCTGCTTTGGCGGTTGAAATTTGGTAATTTTAAGTGAGCGCCTAATTATGTTTTCCCTACTCCTTGAGTGTTGGCCCAGTGATTTCGTAGAATCCCTCAAGGTGGAGTATAGTTTCAATAAGGAAGCAATTATTCATTAAAATCCCCCTCAAGCGCAGTCATATAAGAAGGTTCCACGCAGACCTCGTAGTATAAAAAGTTCGTCTTGGCGCTTTGCAGCTTTTTATCAGCGCTTGGATGGATGTCAGTGAGTAATTGCTCGGTTATTACAAATCTGCTTGACGTTTGAGTATCCCCCGTTCCCACTCAGAGTTGTTGATCAATTAGCCTTCGCCGTACTTTATGATAGGGTTCCTGGTCAGATCGTTTGGTAGTGTCTCGAACAGAGGGGGATCTGGCGTCACGGGTTCCTACACCAGGACAAAGTTTTCTTCGCCTACCAGGGTGATCTAAAGTTGTATATATTTCCTTTGTAGGCGTATCTCGTGAGTCAAACGTTATGGTCTTTAATCTAGAAATTTATTCTAGTGCGTTTTGATGCCATATTTTCGTGCAGGGATCTAAGCGTCCCCCGGCAGAGCTCATGAAAAACGCGTTGGTCGGTCCCAAGTTCACCTGAGAAATAGTAGATACCAGCCATATGTTTCGATAATACGAGCCACATACATCGACGTGTGCAGCCTGCACTGCATCCATGTCCACGCAAATAGTGTGGGGTGATAGATTATTCCAGTTATCCAGGTGCAGCTTACACAGCACCAAGAAAAGAGCAGGATCAAAAGAAGTAGTCAGAAAAGAATATTTAAAAGGTGCAATATAGCATCGATAACGCAGCGGCGCAACAACAACACCAACGCCTGTGAGAAGAAGCGCGGAAGAAAACGCACGGTAATCCGGCACGTTAAGGTTTTTGTGCGAGTCGTATGGAAGGAGAGAAAACATGTTGAGCAGGTTTCAATCAAGAAGCTGAAACACGGGAAGGAAGAGCCTAGGACGATCATCAATCGCAACCGGGCGGAATGCATCGTATAGCAGCAGCTGCGCCCAGTGTTTTGCAGTCGTATACTTAGTGAAAGTGAGCTCCCACAAAATGGTCCCAGCGGGAGCTCAGATACTTCGGTGAAAACAAAGGGTTCGGAGACGGCCAGGAATATTTCCTCCTGCCGACTGCGGCTTACTTTTGAGCGTGGCTGACACAGAACCCTCTTTGGAGTTTTTCTGAGCTTCGGTTGGAGGAATGTCTGTCCCGATTCTTGCCACATCCATATGCTTTTTTTTTTTTTTCTGAGCACAGCATCTTTCGGAGTTTTTATTCTTAGGCGAGTCACACAAGTACGACCAAAAGTTTGTCGTCCTGATCAGCTAAACTACTTTCAGTACAAGACAAAGGCCTCTCCCATATGAATCTTAACTATTTCCCGCGCTAATTGAGCTAACGGTGATTGCCTCTTAAAGCTTTGCATGAATGGTATCAGCAATAATATCATTGCTACCAATAAACCTGCTGACTGCTCAATGTGACCTCGCGGGATCGCAAGAGGGGGAAAGGCGAGAGGGTTGGAACAAAAAAAAAAAAGTATTTTGTGACGCATCATGATAATACGGTGTAAGTTACCCGCACAAACACTGTGAAACGTGGGAACATCTTGTAGGCATCATTAAGCTTTTGCACAATTAGTGATGTAACATGATTAGGTTTAATCGACGTACTTCAGCGGTAGCTTCCTGTCGGTGCCCTGCTGCCACAGATCAGCCAAACGAAACTAAACCAGGAAGACAAACACACCGAGAAGTGCCGTCAATATGTCCAGTGATTCGAACCCAGGGGTTTCGCTTTTCGATATCGAATCAGCGATACTTCCGAGCTGCACGCACCCTCTATTCCGATTTCCACCATAGGAAACGAATATATATGGTGGAAATCGTTTGGCATCTTCTTGCTCACCGCTTCGATCTACACATTGGGACTAGCCACACAATTATGATAATTAAAACTAGATTAGTGGGTTCCTATTCATTATCCGGATATTCAGAAGACCTGAAGCCTAGTGTGTTCGCTGAGGCTGATGATTTATACCTGAAAACACTTTTTTCTATTTTAAGCTGATTCTGTTTAATAATTTTTGAAAGTTTCGCTGAAACACGCGGTATTTATGTGGCTTATATATGGTGGCGGAAACCAAAGTTCAGGCATACTTTCAGGTATTAATGCAGGCAGAGGCGCACTATACAAATGAAGGCGTGCATGCCTTCACGCGCTGGCACGCATGTGTACGCACACACACTTGCACACGCTCTCACTTACCCACACGGTCTCTAACCACCTTCGCGCACACACTTGCACACACTTTCTCTCTCTCTCTCTCTCTCAAACACACACACACACGCACCCACCCGCACCCGCACCCGCACGCACACACACACACGCGCGCGCGCACACGCACACACGTACGCACGCACTTGCGCACACATGCACACACACGCACGCGCATGCACGCACGCACACACGCACACACACGAATAACCACTTTCATTTTCCCATGTAAAATTGCACTTGAAGCTACCCTTCCTGGCTAGCTGTCACTGCACCGGATCCTTATTCAAAGCTGGACACCTCACCTAAGGCGGTGAGGAAAGAGTGATGAGCAGTGTTCTTGCGCCTGCAGCCGCAGAAGTGGGGCGGCGCGGCGGGGGAAACGCAAACATCGCGCGGAACAAAAACATCCCCGGGGGAGAACAAGGAGACTGAACAGGGAGACGAAACCGCTTGACGCACCACCCGTAACGACGAAAGCAGCGAGCCCGCGGGATTCCGAAGGACCGATGCCGCCGCAAGAGGGAGGAGTGAGCGCGTCCGCCGTTTGCCCACGAGGAGACAATGGCTGTAAGGGCCAGCGGACACATGCTGTTATAGGACGCACGGGGGTGTCATTTGGCGGACCACAATGGCCCCGCAGACGTGTCGCCTTCGAAAAGCGCGAGCGCCGCGCCGAACATACACAAAAGAGGAATTTTAGAATGCCTCTTGACAGATGGGCAACACGTCGAGTAACACGGCTCCCGCGAGTGCTGTTGTCGCCGGCTGGAGCTCTTGCCGGCCGTGTTTTTGTGAGGATCGACGCTGACCCAGCCAAGAAGCCCCAATCGAACGCATCGCCCGATTTTTATGTTGTTGTTTTTTTTTCTGCCGTTATTTCCAAGGCGAAAGTTTAATTTGCTTTTTCGCTGCCTGACACTGTTTACTCTTGGGCCGCTATTGATCCAAATTATATGGTACAATAACCTTAGTTGGGTATCGATTGGCCGCTGAGGACGGGGCGTGAGTGAACGCCCCTTGCGTTGAGCCAAGGGTTTCGATGCGTGTTATTACGAGGCGCTGACACGGTGCTTGGCAGCAAATCTGATATGTTGGGCATCGAGTTTCGACGTTTTTCACGGAGAAGTTTCGGCGCGTTGGAGAAAGCAATCACATAAATAGGTATTCAAGTGAGGCCTACATCGCTGGCTCGCATTAAAGCTAGCCTACGACGCATGCGAGCGGCTATGACCTTTATGGCTGACAAAATGACCGTGCCATGTTCTGCGATATAATGAAACTAAGACAGGCCGCTCTGTAAAACAGAATTTATTTTTGTCACCGTTTTTAGTGCCTCCTATAATGTTTCTAACGTATATGATAACACGAGGCAGACCAGGAAACCTAGCTGGGCTCTTCACGAGTTTCGCGTCAAGATCTCTACCGATCATAGCACTGCTATTAACGGCTGCACTCTATATGAGCATTATGGGTGTTCATTGCTTCGCACTGCAGGAGACTAGTCGAGTAAAATTTTTGCCTACCCTGCAGTTATACTAACTTTCTCAGAAAGGTAGGAAAGGAGGGGCGTATAGATCCCTGTATATCTTCTATATCGGCGAGATTAAATTTCGTAAACATTTGTTTTCACAGCGCGGACGCTCTCACGCTCTCCATCATGGCTGTCTTGTTTCGCTACTATGGGCCTGATCATTGCGCATTTCTTGTGGCGGCATAGTAAGTTTAGCCCCTAAGCGCACAAGGCCTGAGAATGTACCGTCTTTGCCAAAAGTAACCAGGCTGCCATGGTTTGTTTCTCTCTTGTATTTTAAAGCCAACGTGGATTCCCAGAGGATCACAACTTGTCAAGAAGTTAGGACAGGTGCTCGCCTTTAATTTGCACCGATGTACAGCATCAGAAGTGGTATGACTTCTCTGCTACCTGACTAAGAAGCGGAATACGCAGCCTGGTTACATTTGGTAAAGACGATACAAGCGCGGACTGAACAGAAAACGCGTCGCGGTGTACGCCCTTACAAAAATGAGTTTTGAAACTCTATTGTTGGACTATTGACCGCCTTTTGAATTTATTGAATTTCGATAGACATTCAACCCCAGCTGAGTGCAATCTTTACAGGGCCCACAGAATTTTCATTGTGTTCTACCCAATAGACTTTTTGTGCTATTTTTTCTATGTGCTTTTTGTTGTCAGTTTTCAACGTTCACGAACAATTAGCGTGTACTGTTCAAGCTGACCCATGTTTTTAAGTAGTTTTAGGCACAAATGATAAGAACATGATGTGACAATTTCGTTATGAATTTTTGGTCTCACTTGTAATCAACTATTGGCCACATTCTGCAAAGGGAAATATAAGAGCAGCATGCAGTTGCGTGCTCGTTCATGTTATATAAAAGTACATATTAACGGTGCACACTTAGCTCAAGCTTCGCAACACAGTGAAAATATGCCCTAAAAACTTCATGATGGCAAAGCCTCCACTAATAATGCAAATACATCGTTGAATGTCAGTCAGAATCCGTAATGCATCAGCTTCTGTATGTCGCAGAAGGTAACTTTAGTGGTAGGACATATTTTATATTTATCATAAAACAAGTTCAGTGAGTCATCATACTAACAAACAGGATCCTAGATTGAACCTACCATGTAGGGCAGGACAAAGCTTTTTTAAACCAGTTGCAAAGTTCACTATATATATGCTTCAGGGTCTGACATTCTGCCCAAGCCTAGGTATTTTTGCCCGTAGCTTTTGCCGCAAAATGAGGTGCAGTCTGTATTGGAATCCTGTATGTCTTTGGAGAATTTAACTGTTATTTTTTTCTTTTCCTTCCTTTCTTAAAGTGGACACCATGCTAAAATGAAGTCACTTTAAACATTGAGGGGTTCTAATAATGACGGATTGATCCCACGCATACTATAGAGTTAACACGCATAGCAAAAACATTCGCGTATGAAATAAAAAGAAAAAAAAATAGGATTACACGCGTCTTCTATCCGCGACTCGTCTTTTCAAAGAAGCATTCGGCCACTGCCTTGCTACTACTGTCCACACCCATCTTTCCCCCGTGCCGCGAACGGCGCCAGCATGTCCGGAGGGTCGAGAGTTACTTCCTGTCGGCTGGGGGGAAAAGGGGGAGGGGGGGAGGGGTTGCTCCCTCTGGGTCTCTGCTCTCTGCCTTCTCCGTGGTTTGTCTTCACGGAGATGACCTTGGCTGCAGCATAGCTCGCGCAGCGGGGGCGGCGGCTCCCCCTTTTCACCGAAGCTGTTCTTCCGCGCCCTGTTTTCTTTGCACGCGGACGCGGGTACGCTGAGTGCGGCGATGTGCCAGTTCAGTTGGCGTTTTCCCGCCACCGTGGTCGCATCTTGCACTGTGAGCGAAGCACCGTATGTAGGTTTTTCGCTGGTGATTATCACGAAGATCGTTTTGTTCAAATTTGAGCGCGAACGTACGCATTTAAGTCTTCGGAGGAATCCGCTCTTGGGTGGCAGCTTCTGCGCAAGGAGGACGTGTTTAAGAAGTTCAACAGTCGCAGGCGTTTTGGATTCTGGGCGAAAAGCCGGCACGGGCGGAGGGAGCGTCTGCACTTTGGTGAGAGTTTTACTTTTTCCTATTCGTGTTTGTGCCAGTCTTGTACAGTGTGTGCTACAAGGGGAAGCGAGCATGTAAATATTTCTAGCAGGCAAGCCAGCCTCGTCGGAAAAAAAGGAGGGAGAGAGAGAGAACCAGGCTTGTCTCTAACGCGGACGCTGGGGCCGATGGAACGCCAGTTGGGATGGTGACATTTTCTTTCTTTTACAAGGTGACCGTTTTTGACGGATTGTTCGGCACAGTGCTGTACTCTTTCGATACGCTACTTGCGCTGAGACGGACACATTATCGAGATCATAATATGCCTCTGTCACACATTGTGGATTATTGAATCTGTGCAGCTCCACCATTTTTGCAGTGTTTGTTTTTGTTTCCACTCATTTTGGTGCCTATAGTTGGTAATTCTGCTTCAAGTTTTCTGGGTAGTAATGCTTGTGACTTGCACTTTGCTATTTATATTCACAATAGGATCTTTGACGGCAGCATATGTTGTTTATCAGGGAGAAATGAACGATGTGGCAGTGCTGCCGAGCTGTGGAAGCGGCGGTCGATGCCGTCTAAGCAGTGAAAGACAGTGACAACTCATTTTAGACAAGAAATTTCTTGAGCTATGACGTGGAGCAGCGCACAAATGCCTTTCCTCTATTTTTAAGTTAGTATATACCGCAACTTAATTATGATTTATATTGTTTATTTCAGCATCACATGCGAGGAGTTCCCGGACGTATCAGCGTTTTACGCAAAGAATAGCCTGGCGTCATACCTTGCATATGAATTGAAATAAAGCAAATAAACAGCCCAGCTCATGTTATGGGTTCACCAAAGATGCATATTTTTTCTTTCTCATTAACGCGCATTTTTTATTCTGTGTTCCCTTTCCGCTGCGGATTAACAGAAAATGCTGCGTGATCAACGGTTAGCCGGGAGCAGGCACGAGGTGGTTTACATTAATGCAAAAGTAGAACAGCACATATCCTTGCTGCGGTCAGTCAACACATTCTATGTTCTGCTCGATCAATCAACAATTTAGTCAGTTTAGTGTAGGTTAATGAGTGAGTAAGTATAATGGGGCTTAAAAGATCAAGATCTGTTTTGTTCTTTTATGCCTCACTATGCTTATCATTAACCAGCACTGATCAGACAGGATTGTTGATTGGTCGGGCAGAACATAGAATGTGGTGACTTATCGCAGCTAGGAGATGTACTGTACTACTTTTGCATTAATGAAAATCACCCCGTGTCTGCTCCTGGCAAACCGATGGTCGTGTACTATTTTCTGTTGTTCAGGAGTGGAAAAGTAGCAGAAAATCAAAAAGCGTCACTTGCAGAGTTTCTGAAGCATTTGAGCCTGAAATCAACAGAATTTCAGTTGCGCGAATTCCAAAAGCGCTCTTAAGAAACACATGGGCCACTATTTCATAAGCGCTCAACAAGAGGTCAACACTGCATCATCCAAGATGTTGCCGATTATCAACAGACTTTCAACAGCGTGTATTGACACAACGCTTTCGAATTTCTATAGAAACCCTACATGCATTTTTGTAAGGGCGGGCTGTACAAGACTGTCGTTTACAGCGTCCGCTCGGACGCAGAGCTCCGCTGACATGGTTGGAGAGCATGCTGCTTGCCTGGGCCACGTGACCTGGCCTCAGGGCATAATCTTGTCTCGGCGGGATATCGGGACATCGAGCACGCATTTATCTTGATCGACTCCGTTCTTGGTTAAGAGCGAAATAAGGCGGGAGGGCTGTTATTAGTGGTACATACTGCTCTTATTGAAGGGCCGGCTGGCCTTCCACGACAGCTGCTTCAGAAACGTTTCCGAATAAAATTAGGCATCTATGTCCCGTTTCTGATTCTCGAATGCGCATTGCGATTTCTAATTTATTTTATTGCGAAACCAATACTAGGTCTAACCGCTCGTCGCTGTGTGCCGTGTCCGTGTCCGTGTCCGAGTCAGGTGTCCGTGGTCCCCTGGCAGGAGCTGGCAACTTGGGTCTCTCATTTCACATGGGATGGTTATGTCAGAATCAGCCTGCCAGGACACTGGCATTCACGTAACCCCTAGAGGCTACTAAGGCACATTCATACGGCTTGGTTAAAGCGGGGCTTTATATGTGGGCTGGGAAAGAAGAAGAAGAAGAAGAAGAAGAAGAAGAAGAAGAAGAAGAAGAAGAAGAAGAAGAAGAAGAAGAAGAAGAAGAAGAAGAAAAAGAAGAAGAAGAGAAAGAAGAAAAAGAAGAAGAAGAGAAAGAAGAAAAAGAAGAAGAAGAGGAAGAAGAAGAAGAGGAAGAAGAAGAAGAAGAAGAAGAAGAAGAAGAAGAAGAAGAAGAAGTCTAGGCCACCCGCAGCTAATGCTTTCGCTTCTTATTCGGTTCAGCAGCATTGAACCCTTCTAATTTTTTTTTTCGTATTTTATGGCTACGAAGGAATGACCTGCTTTACACGTAAGCATTGCTGACGGTGGCGCAAAGTAGAAGCTACAGTGATTCGCTGAGATGAGCTTTATGGAGCAAGAAATGTCAAGAACGCTTGATGTATTTCTTATCGTTTAATCTTTTGCATTCCGTTTGTCAACTTTACATATGTTTCTATGTACGTTTTGCGATTTCAATTTTTATAACACATTGGAATCAACAGAGATAAACAGAACGCGGAGGGGATGATGGTCTAGGAGAAATAATTGGCCTCGTCTTAATATATAATTTTTTCTTGATGACAGAAGACAATTAACACAATCGCTCATCAAACAGTACCAGCTCGGCTTCGACGCTTACAAAACAGGATATAGATATGCGGACCAGGAGCAGAACACAGAACACTGCTTGACCGAAAATAGCCCGCGTAAATCGCATTTCAAGGTGTCCGCACGCACGCACGCCCTTTAACAACAGTAATTCTTGATAAGCATCGGCGATCGACTAGAAAAATTGCTCTAAAAGAAAAAAAAAAGAAAACAACGCCACTAGTGCATCGGACCATAAATGCACTAGTGGCGTGAGAACGAATACGAGTGAGGACGATACGCCCCTCTATGCAGCACAGGTAACTGAAACTTACTCTCGCGAATCGCTCCTGCGCACTGAACCATGGATGGTACCTTACACAAGCGCCTCGGCTCCGGACTCTCCCAATATTCCCGGGGAGCGCCATTGGAGCATGCAACGTCGCATAATGAACAGATTTTAACAGAGCCGTACGCTTGTCAGTTCCCCCCTTATAGTTGGTTGCCGCGGCTATCGTTTTAATTATCGCCGTGACTGGCTTGTTTTTTAACAACTTTTTAGAAGATGAGTGTTGTAAGCCGTCACGCCAGACTTGCTTTTCCGTGCTAGGAAGTTCTCATAACTCATCTTGCACCCTTTCGTTTGGTTCTGGTTCAGCATGGTAAAGTGTAGTAATACGGAAGACAAAAAGCGGTGCATACGTTTTGCAGCTATTTCTGTTGGAGTTGTGGTATTCTTCTTGGTGGGAATCAGCTATTTATTCCCTTGCCTCGAATGGTCCACTTTTTTATATTTTTGTTTCGGTGTTTACGTATGTAAAGTTTAGTTAATGCGGAAGCGTTCGCAAACTAATAACAGTGAATATTATGTTATGAAGAGCTGGCAGCAGTATAATATTGAAGAACTCTCTTCTGCGTTCAAACTCTTCTGTCGCGTTGCCTAACGTAAATAAAAATATTTGGGGCCTTTATGCTCTACAGCAAAACTAAATGTCACTTGCATATTGTTCCAAAAATCCATTGACGCTCGCTCGTTAACACGCTAGAAAACTCACCGCCGAACCGTGGTCCATTTTCTGCTGGGTGTTCATTGCATACGTGCCATGTCGTGAAAATTCTCACGTTCGCCAAATAGCCATGATGTATGAGGCCCAAATAGACGCAAGCGATATGGATCGACGAATACGTTCGCCTCAGGATGTGGGATAAGGCGGTCACGTGACCTCGGAGACCCTGATAAAAGCGCGCATATAAGAGGAAAGGAAGGAACTCAGGCGAGCGGGATGTCTTTCCTTCAACGTGGTCCATCCCAGGATCCGGTAAAAACGTCCCCGGAAAAAACGTTCCTGGAATAAATGTCCCCGGAAAAAATGGCCCCGGAAGAAACGTCCCCGGGAAAAATGTCCCTACTTGCGAAGTAGGAAGAAATGTCCCCGATTGGGCGCTGAAGTTTAGCGCTATAGAACGTAGACTGCGTTTACCCGTGGCGAGCTGATGTATTTTGACTTCATTACAGCGGTTTCACCTGCCGACTTGTAATTGACCGCGAACATCGAACTGCATGATGCTGGCATTCATAACAAAAAAAAAAAATGGCAGCGGTAATAGTGACAGCGCCTCGTCTTCGCTTTGTTTGCGAGGAAAAGGCGAGCTGACCACCAGAAGCTTGAAGCGATTGTTTAGGGTGGCCATGGTGCACGACCGGCTGCTTATAACGTCACATCCTTATCACCATTCTACACTATCATCAGAAGAACAGCTGGACCTCGTCATCAGGAGATCTGGGAGATAATAATAGTTTCGTCTTCTGCATTGGGCAGTTCCCCGAGACTACCACACACGGATCTGGTTGTACCTTTCTCAATTGGCAGTATTACCAAGCTGATAAGACCTGTCTTATGATTGCGTAACGAGCTGCGGAGCTCGGAACCACGCAACGTATAAAGAGCCAGATGGCTCTTTCACCATGCTTCGCTATTACGTAGTTCTTGTAAACGTCTCAGGCGCCCAGAGGACGCAGGTTCCAAGTGATGATTACATTTAACTCAAAGGCAAGAAATAATTGCATAAAATCTGTATCTTTTTTTTTTTTATGTGAGTTCCGGGAGAAATTATTGTTAGGGCTAGTCTTTGCATTGGGGACGTTTTATCCTAGTTGTTGCTTCATCAGGGGCCGTTTCTTTAGGGGACGTTTTTTCCAGGGCCATATCTTCCGGGGACCTTTTTTCTGGGAACGTTTTTACCTACACCCTGTCCATCGCAGAGAAGGTAAAAAAAATCAGAAAAAGTTTGGAAGGGTTTCTTTATTTATATATTGTGACCGCACGACTCGCTCCTGCTGACTCAGAAGTGTTCGATGGTATCCTCAGTGTATTGCTGATATGTTTTCAGGAGGTTATTAATTAGCAACTATTTATTTGGGGTCATTTTGTGTCGCGATGCATGTGTATAAGGAGGTATTGTCTGGTATTTTTTATGCTAGAGCATTTTGCCTTTTGGAATCCTGATCCATTTCTCACTGCTGCTCTTCTGCTCCTTGCGACTGACGGATGTTTACCTGCCGAAGCAATGCCGTGGTCAGTGCGGCATGTCGAGTGCGCTTTCGGATTTATTGCGACCACCTGTTGCCCTTGAACGTGTGCCAGAATCTTGGCACACGTTCTTCTGTTACTAATTATTCTGTCTTGACCCCCTCTCTAATCACCTAGCATGCCTTATGTAACTGCTTCAGATGATGATCTTGCTCGCTTCCTTAAGCTCTCTTGGTTAACTTGGAACTCCTCTATTGCCATATCGAGTATGGCATCTGAAATTGAAGTTTTCTTGGGGTACCTATAAAATTCTTGTTGCACATTCGTTTTATTCTCGCACTGTTTGGCGGCAATTAAAATACTCTCTACATGGTTTTGGCTATTAAGGTTAATGGATATATATAAAACAACCTAATAAAGGGCAGTTTTTTGCGGCTGCACTTATTTAGGTGCTTGCCATTGGTGAGTCTCGGTACCATACCGGAGCTAGCGATATTAGTACTCATGTTAGGCGTGGTGGCTACCAAGGGCACAGAGGCCAGGAAATCAGTCGAGCGAAGAATGCTCAGCCAACAGCAACAAAAAGAGAACGTTTAAGATACCCTATCTCAATACTGGCACTGGTGAGGCAGGTAAAGAACTGCTTGAAGGATTAAAAACAAATAAGCATCTTGCCACCTCCGCTGTCTCCAAGTCGGCTCATTGTCACCCAATTTTTCATGGTTTAATATAACTAGAACAGAGCGTTTGAATTTAATTTTACATGCAGTCTACACTGACTCAAAATAACGTATCTTAAAGGCGGGGGCGGGGAGGTGTAATAATGTACTGGTATGACGGCCTACTTTTGCAGATAACCAATGAAAGCTGTTTATCTTCTTGGAAATAAGTGGAAATGAAATGTCAAATGCTGTTTCCAACTTAGTGCTCAACAATCCTGGCTTGATAGTACCTCTGGTACCCCTCCCTTTATTCCCCTAACTGCCCACATTGCGGTAAGCGGGTAACGCTCTACCACATGGTTTGGGCGTGCCAAGTTACCCCTTCTCTAAGCCCTCTCCCTCACCCCTGCATAGAAGATTGGCAGGCCGCCCTGCAGGACCCCTGCCCGGAGCGCCAGCAATGGCTGGCTCGCCGCGCTGTTACTGCAGCCACGGCCGACGGGACCCTGGACGGAGGGACCCCATCCCCCCCTTCCCCCCCGCTGGCTAAATAAAGATGTTTTGTCCTCCTCCTCCTCCACAAACCTGTCTAGAGAAACGACGTCATACTAGGGAGTACACTTCTGTTATTTACGAGTGGCCTAGTGCTCAAAATATGACGTCATTGTGTATGCAGATTTCCAGGGATTGTTTTTAATGCGTAATGATATTACAGGAACGTCGTGCCCGCTAAGAAGCGGTGGTTGTCATCAATGCGTAACACAGCGTGGAGCTCGAGCGCTGTAGACATGTGTATGGACAACTGTGAAAATACCGGATTCAGTTCAGTTCAGTCGTTCAGTCGTGTCCGACTCTTCGTGACTCTATGGACCATGTCACGCCACGCTTTCCGGTCTCTCACTATCTTCTTAACATCACATAGCTTCATCTGCAATGCCTCGAGAATGCCATCTAACCATCGCGTTCGCTGCCTACCCCTTCTCCGGCGACCCTCAACTTTTCCCAACATCAAATTTTTCTCCAGCGACTCCTCTCTTCTCATCAGATGGCCAAAGTAGCTGAGCTTTAAATTTAGAATTTGACCCTCCAATGAGCAGTCAGGGTTTATGGTCGACAATATCGACTGATTTGATCTTCTGGCAGTCCAAGGAACTCTTAAGAGTCTTCGCCAGCACCACAATTCAAACGCGTCAATTCTTCGGCGGTCAGCCTTTTTCACAGTCCAACTCTCGCATCCATACATCACAACTGGAAAGACCATAGCACGGGTTATACGGATCTTGGTTGATAGACTAATGTCTCTGCTCTTTACTAGGCGGTCAAGGCTAACCATTGCTCTCTTTCCCAGAAGCAGGCGTCTCCTAATTTCATGGCTGCAGTCTCCTTCCGAGGTAATCTTGGCGCCCAAGAACAGAAAATCTGTCACAGCTTCCACTTCTTGTCCATTGATGCTCCAGGACTTGATAGGGCAAGACGCCATGATCTTCGTCTTTTTAATGTTCAGTTTAAGCCCAAACTTCTCACTCTCTTCTTGTACGCGCATCAGAAGTCTCTTGAGTTCCACTTCACTTTCTGCCATTAAAGTGGTATCATCCGCATATATAAAGTTGTTGATACGTTTTCCAGCAATCTTCACTCCAGCTGAAGACTCATCCAGACCGGCCTTCCTCATGATGCACTCTGCATATAGGTTAAATAGGCAGGGCGACAGTATGCAGCCTTGCCTCACCCCATTCTCAATCGGAAACCAATCAGTAAGGCCATGCCCAGTTCTGACTGTGGCCTCTTGCCCTTCATAAAGGTTCCTGAGGAGACAGATGAGGTGAATTGGAACTCCCATCTCTTGGAGAGCTTGCCACAATCTGCTGTGATCTACGCAGTCAAACACTTTCGCATAATCAATAAAGCAGAAGTAAATGGGCTCCTGGAACTCTCTTGCTTTTTCCATGATCCAGCGAAGGTTGGCAATTTGGTCTCTAGTTCCTCTGCCCTTGCGAAACCCAGCTTGCACGTCCGGAAGCTCCCGATCCACATACTGCTGCAACCTACCTTGCAGGATTTTTAACATCACCTTGCTAGCATGCGAAATAAGCGCGATCGTGCGGTAGTTGGAACAATCTTTGGCACTGCCTTTCTTTGGAATGGGGATGTAAACTGACCTCCTCCAATCCTGTGGCCACTGCAGGGTTGTCCAAATCTTTTGACATAATGTATGCAGTGTGTTAACAGCGTCGTGGTTGAGGTTTTGAAGCAACTCAGCTGGAATACCATCAATTCAGCTAGCTTTGTTCTTAGCAAGGCTGGCTAAGGCCCATTCAACTTCACTCTTCAGGATGCCCGGCTCGAGATCAGTAATCACAACCGTCCTATGTTGGTTTTGCACATCCGGGTCCTTCTTGTACAGTTCTTCTGTGTATTCCTGCCACCTCTTCTTTATCTCTGAGGCTTCAGTGAGGTCCTTGCCTCGTTTGTCCTTTATCACGCCCAGCTTAGCACAGAAGCTTCCTTTGATATCTTTGATTGTCTTATACAGAGCTCTTGTGTTCCTTAATTGGCTGTTGTCCTCAACTGCTTGACACTGTATGTTCAGGAAGGCATTCTTATCTCTCCTTGCTATTTTCTGAAAATCCGCATTGAGAACCTTGTATCTTTCTCTTTCCCCCATACCTTTTGCCATCCTCCTTTCCTCAGCTATTTGCAAAGCCTCTTCAGATAACCAGTTTGCTTTTTTGCATTTCTTTTGCTTTGGAACTACCTTAGTAGCAACTTCTTGTATTATATCACGAACATCAGTCCACATCTCTTCGGGCTCTTTGTCTTCTAGATCTAATTCTTGAAATCGATTCCTCACTTCCACAGCATATTCTAATGGAATCTGATCCAGATCACACCTGAAAGGCCTTTTAGTTTTCTGCGTTTTCCTCAATCGAAGCTTAATTTTGGCAACAAGAAGCTGATGATCGGTGCCACAATCGGCCCCAGGCCTTGTTTTTACTGCTTGTATAGCGCTTCTCCATCTCTGCCGGCAAATAATATAATCGATCTGATTCCTGTACAGACCGTCCGGCGAAATCCATGTGTACAGGCGCCTCTTGTGCTGTTGAAAATGAGTATTCGCTATGGTCAGGTTGTTTTCTTGACAGAACTCTACTAGCCTCTGCCCAGCTTCATTTGGCTCACCAAGACCGAACTTGCCTGTAATTCCGGATATTTCTTCACTCCCGACCTTAGCATTCCAGTCTCCTATGAGAAAAACGACGTCTGATGATAAGGTGCGGTCTAAAAGGCATTGTAGGTCCGCATAAAATCTCTCAACGTCAGCTTCTTCAGCAGCAGTGGTCGGTGCATAGACTTGGATAACTGTTATGTTGAACGGGTGACCTTGGATCCGAAGTGAAATCATTCGGTCGTTTTTGGGGTTGTACCCTAGCACTGCTTTGCCCATTCTTCTGTTTACTATGAGAGCGACCCCATTCCTTCTCTTGGATTCGTGCCCACAATAAAAGACATAATGGTCGCCGGAGTTAAATTCTGCCATTCCGGTCCACTTGAGCTCGCTGATACCCAAGATATCAATGTTCAATCTGTCCATTTCTCGCTTGACGATATCCAGTTTACCTTGCGTCATAGATCTTACATTCCATGTTGCTATGTGATATATTTTAATGTTTAGTTTAAGCCCAAACTTCTCACTCTCATCTTGTACGCGCATCAGAAGTCTCATGAGTTCCACTTCACTTTCTGCCATTAAAGTGGTATCATCCGCATATCTAAGGTTGTTGATACGTTTTCCAGCAATCTTCACTCCAGCTGGAGACTCGTCCAGACTGGCCTTCCTCATGATGCACTCTGCATATAGGTTAAATAGGCAGGGCGACAGTATGCAGCCCAGCCTCACTCCTTTCTCAATCGGAAACCAATCAGTAAGACCATGCCCAGTTCTGACTGTGGCCTCTTGTCCTTCATACAGGTTCCTGAGGAGACAGATGAGGTGAATTGGAACTCCCATCTCTTGGAGAGCTTGCCACATTCTGCTGTGATCTACGCAGTCAAACGCTTTCGCATAATCAATAAAGCAGAAGTAGATGGGTTTCTGGAACTCTCTTGCTTTTTCCATGATCCAGCGAATGTTGGCAATTTGGTCTCTAGTTCCTACCGGATTACGGGGAACAATAAAGGAAATTTGGTTGGTTTATCTGGTTTAACGTCCCAAAGCGATTTAGGCTGTGAGAGATGGCAATGAAAGAAGACTATACTTAAAGGGCCATGAGAAACATCAGAAGAATAAGAGAAAATTAAACGTAGTTTTAATCCAGCATAGAATGAAATAATGCACCGAATCATGAAGGCTGTAATGTCACCGGTCCTGCTGTCTGCCAACCCGGAAGTGTATATGAAATTAGACGTGTTTATGAAACCAAACTCAACATTGAGCGCGTAATTGCTGGAAGATTGAAATTTGCCGCTGTTGGAAAGACAGCAAACAAAGCTGTACAGGAAGATATCGGTTGGTTGTGCTTGAAGCACGGAAGCAGAAAAATATCGTTTGGGAAGAGACTAGGTAAAATGAATGACGAGATGTGGGAGGCGGGAGCTTTTGGTACTTGCGCGTTACAAAATGAGGACACGTGGCGGAGAAAAAGGACTGGATGGCTTGCGATGTGCGCATGGCTAAGCACAGGGAAAAGGAAGGTGTCATGGCCATCGAAAAGAAACTCCCATAACTGAGGAACCGGGGAGAAGAAAATACAGACAAAATAATCTTTACTTGCAATGCAGTAACAAAAAGTGAAATCAGAAAGCGAAAATCGCACGATGATTCAACAGGCCGAGCCTCTCATACTGAGGTCCGATCGGGTTGTGTTAGAAGGAGGCAATGGCGAGCTAAGCATGAGCGAGGATACAAAATTTGTGCAGAGGGAGGTAGCGTAGTGCAGAGCCCATTGTGCATGTTCTGACATGCTGAGGAGGTATGCATAGAGATACAAAGGAGGGTATGGTAAGCCTTCCATAAGGTCTTGGTTTTGGGATAAACGAAAGAGAATAATAGGGCATTCGCGGCGTAAAAGCAAAATAAAAAATAATTATCACCAAAGAGGTTGATAATGGTTTGAACATTTATTCATCATGTCTGTGCCCAATATGTTGCGATCTGTGATTTTACACGTCACGGTCAGCACCTTAAAAGTCCTCCACGTGGTATCACTGCGTCGGGCTACGTTCCGCAGAGTGGGCGGACTGGATGCAGAACCATTTATTCTGTCCGAAATAATCGAGAGCAAGTGCGGTTAATTGTACCGAGATACTTATAAACACCATAGATTTAGCAGTGGCGTGCCGTGAATTTAGCCAGATTTGGAATAGGGGAGCCCTATCGGTTAGGGGAACAGCAGAACGCGAGTGCGCATGCCCATAGTCATTACCGCATCCTCAGCCCATTGATCACTAAGCACACCGCCCGTGCGCACTGTCGTTTCGCAATTACCTCTATCCCCCTAAAAGGTAGGATTTCGCTTTTCTAAAGCTCCCTTTTATCTCGGCTGCTGAGGCTCTGCAGTTTCAGATTAGCTCGTGGATGCATATAGGCAGGAATTAATCTCTCCACCTTGCTCCGTGCCATTTTACGGCTCGACACCGTTTGTCCCACCCAGGTTGTGGCGCTTGCTGCTCCAGCCCGGATGAAGCGCAGGCGTTCCACAAAACGTGCGCACCGCCAAGTCACTTGCGTAGGTGGTTGCGACCAGAAGTCATTGTTTCAGAGCACCGAATATAACTGCTTTTTTGAAACTGTAGACAGGCATGTAGTTATTGCAAACGGTTCGCCAAAATCTTCACTGAAGGTACAACTCAAGAAAGCGGCGGGGAAGGCCTCTCAGAAGCGCATGCTCCTTCAGCCAACGAGAATAAACTACTTTTATGTCGTCGCGGTTACTACCATCTCACGGGAACACTTTACATTCAGGTACACGATTTCACTCTAGAAGAATAATACAAGCGTTTTAGGAAGCGGTCGACACCGTTGGTCGGAAGGCATGCCTTGAAATGTGTCCGACTATTGTTACTTCAATTTTTTCTAACCAGCTTAACGGCTAACCCATTTTCAATATTGCCTTGTATGTGTCGCCAGTGCTTCTACTAGTTTACAAAATCAACTTCTACTCCCCCCAAAACATCACCGCAACTGTCAACCATCGCTGACTGGCATGCCCATATTCCTACCATATTACGTAGTCCATGCAGGCCAGGCAAGTATGTTTTGTTTTTATCTAATACCTCAATCACAACTACTCCTCACATACTACCACCCATATTACAAGCCCATCTCTGCCGATGCCAGCACTGTTGCGCTACGCGTAAGCCAGAAATTTCGAATAATTTTACCAGGATTCGGGTTCCGTATTTAAAAGAAAGAAGGGCTCTGTGATAATGTCTGCTTGTAGTGGCGCTTAATTCAATGGCGCACTGAGCTTTCAGGTCAATATCGGCGTTGTCGAGGCTGGTTCCTAGCTGCTCACGTTAATAAAACTCGCCCAACCAATGTTCTCTAAATAAACCTCGCGAGGGTCGTCAGAGCCAGAGTAGAGACCCTGGTCGCAATAAGTGGACAAACAAAAACCGTGCAGGCAGGCTTTATTTCAGCCGAGCACACTGTAAGCTATCTAATCTACGTCACGCTGACTGCAGGAGTCAGCGACGGCTCCCAAAGGGGTTATTTAGCCTCACATGAGCTTCTATCTGCAAGATAATGAAGACCTAAGACCATCGCCCCCGCTCCCTAGCCACTGCGCCCGCGTTTTACCTTTCTTTGCATACGCCAATGCGCTTGACGTAGGCTTCGAGATGTACTATCTTGAACCTGCTCTTACTGCGCGGCAAGTTAAACAAGGCCTTTTCACACGTTTGCTAAGCATACAATGTGAGTAATCAAAAGGGCAGCAAATGTGAGCCACCAGCAGATAAACTGTACTGGTCCTAGGGATGAGATGCGACAGGGTCGAGGCCAAAGCTTCAGTCACTTCGAAGTTCCCCTCCAGCACTTCTACCGGGCTGAAGAGAATAAAATAATAACACAAAGAAAAGATTGCTCTTTATCGTTGATGAGCAGATAGCCATCCGTTCCAAGGAAATGGAGCAAGGTTCAAAATATTGCATTTTTTTTTTCTTTCCATTGGTAGCGATGAGCCCGGTTCCTCATTAGCAATACTCTTGGCCTGCCCCTTGCTATTTCCGAAGACAAAGGACAAAGGATTACCAAAGACAAAGGTTCAGAGTGAAAACAAAAAATAAAACAAGAAGTTTTGTATATACGCCACAAAGTGACGACTCTGACGGTACAGCATACGTTAACAAGAAAATTCTCCACCCGTCATTCAAATAGAACATTATAGCGAGGGAAGTTTTAAAGGCAACGTCTGTTTAGGATATTTAATCTCATTCAGTGGTGAATGTACGCTCAAAAGTACAAATGGGGTACCAGGATCGAAGAAAACGCTAACAATAAAGAAGATGGAAAAACTGTATCATTGTCGTAGCCATCTCGTTTCCTTTTTTTATTGTTTCCTGATTTCTCAAGGGGTGTCGCAAAAATGAGCCCGTTTTATGTTTTAAGAGTCGAATTGTTTTAGCATGTTCAGCTTAAAGGGGTGTTATAAGTTTAACGCGACAGAATCCAGATCGCCAAGGAAGCACACAGGAGTGCTTCTGGATCCAATTAAAAACGTAAATTTTCTAACAGGGCTCGTCCAATGCCTTCTTCGCTCATTATCTGCGTTCAAGTAGCACCCTCTTGTGAAATGCTGAAAAAAAATATGAGTTGCAGTCTTGCCGCAGATTGCATTTCGTTCGCATGGTACGCCAGCTACGACGATATTTATGACGACGATGATGCCTAACTATAGCTGGGTCAGTGCCTCACGGCGTTCGAAACCGGAATTGTCATTATTAACATCTTGGTCTCATTAGCACTTCATAATTAATGGCTTATACGATACATTTCAGATAAGGCTAAGGGAGTAATATATCCATGAACAGCATGGATATATTATTCCCGAATTAATATTAGGGCTCAAATCACGAAAAAATTCAAGATTGTTTGCTTCAATAAACCATTATATACAATCTTATCGAACTGATCAAAATTACCCAGTACTTATTACGGACTTGACAAGTACATCATTAGAGTGCTATAACACAGAATTTTGTGAACCTGACATGTGCATTTACTTTGCCTATTATAACTTCACAAAGTACGCGCATAGGCTGTTGGAAAACACGTCAATTGAAATCTAGGGGACAAGCCTTCAGATGCACTTCTCATAAAAAAAAAGTAAATGCATCGTGATTGGAGGCACAGGACACTCAGATAGCGGACAACAGTGCAATATTCTGTGAGATTTTAATTAGACATGGAATACTTACATTGTGTTTGGCTGCAACGAAAAAAAAAAAGTTTGTCAGCATCTAACAGATTTTTCGGCGATCTGTGGTAATCTAGTAGAGAAAACAGAGTTTCGCTCCAAATTAAATGCTTTTCTTATATTCTCGTCGATTGCAAAGTCGCCTTCGATCATTTGAGAATGCTCTTATGCAGGTAGCTAGCCGAATCGCTGAGAGGTAGGACATCCAGCAGCAAAGGTAATATCTCCTTTGGAAACTATTTGCAGGCAGAGAAGTGGGGCAGACCGTAGATGTTTTGTCACGCTTACCTCGAAAAAATTCCCTTTCACAGTTCGTAGACTGCCTAAAGACTTCTGTCGATAAGATGTATAAACTATGTATAGATCTATATATGATCGACGCTTTTCATTGGCTTTGGTTTGAGACTGTGCATAGACAAATTTAGAATTGTCTATAGATAATAATTAAATTTTTTAGACGAAATTAAATAAGTCCTTTTATAGACTTTTGTCTATGGATGGTCTATAGATCATGTACAGATAAAAAGAATGAAGATCAGTATAGGCTTCAGTCTGCAGGTAATGCATAGGTTGTCTACAGAGCAAAAGCAATAGATCTAGAGATAGAAACAGGGTCCATAAAGTCTCTAGACGAATATATAAATATAAAAACCGTGTTCGCCACAAAGATATCTGCATGTTTTTTACCATCTCCAAGTGTCCTATGGGAGACGAAATTGGCTCGTTTCTGATAGAAACATCCAGAAATACGGTGGCATATTATTTCATTTCTTTTTCTTTTAAATTTTTTAAATCGGGATTTAGTTTTTTACACATGCACGTTTCGGTTTGCGGTGCCTTGCGAGTTAACCAGGTCGTCCAGCTCCAGCTGCAACTGCTTGCGGTACCACTCAAGCTCCTCGAGGGTATCGTTTCCCTTCTCGAGCTCACGAGCCAGGGCTAGGATGCGGCACTCCTTCCCACGGCACTTCCGTGCAGCCGTGTCTCGCTCGACGGCTAGCCGCTTCGACACGGTCTTCTCCTCCGGTAGCAAACTTCCGCTGCTTCTTCTCCAGCTCCGAAACCTTGGCCATCTGGTTCTTAAGCTCGATGGTGACATCCTCGACCTTGGCTTCGAGCTTATACTTGTCTGGCTTGAAGTTAAAGGCCCGTAGTTCCTGGATCTGCCGCTGCTGGGCCTCCATGTCTATGGAGCCGCTTGCGGGCATCCTACACTTGCGCGGCCACCTCACCCTCCTCGTCCGCCTTCTTGAGCCCGGCCACTTGCTGCGTGAGGGCGGTGATCTGCTGCTCCAGGTTGCGCTTGACCTCCCCTCCTCCTCTACCTGCTCCTAAAGGGCCGTGCGCTCACTCGCGAGTTGGCGAAGACGCTAGCTCAGTGCTACCTTCTGCTTGGTCTCTTCGTGCAACAGTTCCTGGACCTCGGCGTTCCGTGTCTTAAAAACCTGTGCACTCCTGAGAGCGTGAAAGGTACGCGACTCGAACTCCCCAAGCGCCCCGTTGGCCTGGTCGAAATCACTCTGCAGCGTCTGCGCTCCCGCCCCAGGTCGGATAGCTTCCTCCGTAAGTGGGCCCCTTGATCGGGGCCCCGCTTGTGCCACTTGCAGGTCGCCTCGATGGCGAGGCTCAAAGCGGCGGGAATTGAATCAGGATGCCTCAGGCGTACCTGGCGCCGGACCTCGATATCCCCGATGGCATCAAGAAAGGCCTCGGTGCCGATCAAGGCCACGGCGTTCTGAGGCGTCCCCGGCAGCGACTGCAGCGCCAACTGTTGGATATCTGCGGCGAGGTCCTGAAGGCTTTACCCGGGACCCTGTCGGCGAGCACACAGGAGCTGGTATTGTTGCCTGGTAGCGGAGATCTACCGATAGTCTCTTATGGCCCTCGGCTCTAGGCGGGAGTGAGCGCCATACCACCGCTGTCCCCAAAAACATTACGAGGTAGGGATAACACTCAGCAGACAGACGCATATGGGGTAGGATCCCACACACACAGTCACATAGACAGACATTAGCCGATCACTAACTTCATCGTTCTCTTCTTTCTCATCCATCTCCCATCCACGCACTTGCCCTGCACGCTAGCACCTCACTTGCTTTTCTTCAACACCGTAACAAGGTAGGTGGATGGATGGATGGATGGATGGATGGATGGATGGATGG
Source organism: Amblyomma maculatum (assembly GCF_055883805.1). Lineage (NCBI taxonomy): Eukaryota > Metazoa > Arthropoda > Arachnida > Ixodida > Ixodidae > Amblyomma > Amblyomma maculatum. Next base: position 25,237,439 of record NC_139344.1, read on the forward strand.
ATGGATGGATGGATGAATGAATGAATGAATGAATGAATGAATGAATGAATGAATGAATGAATGAATGAATGGACGGACGGACGGATGGACGGACGGACGGATGGATGGATGTCAAAGGATAGAGAAGGAAAAAAGAAGTTGACAGTATTTTGAATCGTAGAAAAAAAGAAAACTACGAGTAAGAGCACAAAAGAAAACAAAACAAAGAAATAAACACTGAATCGTAGAAAAAAAGAAAACTACGAGTAAGAGCACAAAAGAAAACAAAACAAAGAAATAAACACTGCATATGATAAACGATAGATGAAGCCAGAAAAACGTAGCGCCAAATTCGGCTCATTTGTGTTATTATGTAGGTCGGCATGAAGAAAATAATTTTATATTTGGCTGCAAAACGGCCTTATGAAGATGATTCCAGGCAGGTATTGCTGGGAAAAATAAACGAACACTTAATTAAAGGACATAATAATGGTGTTATAATTTCTGCGGGCCATTGTCAGACGTTCTTTTCAGACGACACCGAAATTAACTCTGTGAGCTGCCAGCAGAGCAGCGCAAGAAGTTAAGAACGTTTCCTCAAAGGCTCGTCATTTCTTTCATTGTAATCCCACCTGAAATCAGAAGGATGTGCTACAGCTCTCTCTCCCTTCCTCCGCTGTGTTTAAGTGCCCCATAAAAATGTTTTTGCAGGCGAGAACAACGCAGGTGCTATGAGTCCTTGGCACAGAGAATGTTTGTAACTATGTTCTTTCCGAAGTGATTCTCTCGCTGGTGTCTTCAAACCTAGGGCGTGATGCGCAATTCTCGTGGCCAGTGCGGCAGGAAATAAAAGAGACGAAGACCGCACTCGATATTCCCGAGGAGCATTTGCGCCAGTGCGCAAATTACAATAACGAAGTCTCTACAGGATCATCGAGCGTATAGGGAGACCACCCATTTGTTTGCGGGAAGCGGAATAAAATTTATCCTGCCCCCGTTACGCTGGCTGGCTCCCTCCTAGAAACTCGCTGAGCTTGCTCTTTACTCTTTTCCGCGCATGCACGCACTCAGCGTTACTCTTCACGCGTGCTCCCCTTCTGGCAAGGTGCGCATGCGCGCCCGCCGCTTTCGTCGCGCGCAGCGAGGTTTATGACGGCTCGGTGGTTCGCATGAACAGTGCGATGCACACGAACGGCGGGACTGATTGGCTCATTGGCCAGGCCGTGCAGAGAATGAGCGGCGCCACTCCCGAGTAGAGGCGTTCTCGGGAGAGTGTCATAGCGGGAAACTGTAATAGGGCACAGTAGTCGAGGGCCCTAACCACTGCGCCACCCGGGCGGTGTGTGTGTGTGTGTGTGTGTGTGTGTGTGTGTGTGTGTGTGTGTGTGTGTGTGTGTGTGTGTGTGTGCGTGTGTGTGTGGTGTGTGTGTGTGTGTGTGTGTGTGTGTGTGTGTGTGTGTGTGTGTGTGTGTGTGTGTGTGTGTGCGTGTGCGTGTGCGTGTGCGTGTGCGTGCGTGTGCGTGTGTGTGTGTGCGTGTGTGTGCGTGTGTGTGCGTGTGTGTGCGTGTGTGTGTGTGTGTGTGTGTGTGTGTGTGTGTGTGTGTGTGTGTGTGTGTGTGTGTGTGTGTGTGTGTGTGTGTGTGTGTGTGTGTGTGTGTGTGTGTGTGTGTGTGTGTGTGTGTGTGTGTGTGTGTGTGTTGCAAAGGATGCCTAATGTTAGCACTGCGCGCAATTTTTTTTTCCCCAGCCATCCAGTTAGAAGGTTTCTTAATAACAGCTTTCAACACTTCTTTTTTTCGCTCTTTCCTCAACTTGAATTAACGACGCACTATATAGTGGGTAAGTGCATGTTTTCTGGCACCGAACAAGTATGGAAGCCTTTCCGATTTCTTCATGGCTGTCTGCATCGACCTTCTTTTCATGGCCACACTTTCCCGGCCTCATATTCTTGAGCATTCCTCTCATTTGCTAAGCAAACCCTGGCCTTTAGCGGAGAGGTCTTACTGCGCGATCTCTTCCTCGTGCTCAGCCTGCGCGTCGCACAATGCTGAACATTTAAAACCCATCTAAGATTTGAGTTCAGCCTTCGCCGCTCAAGGCACCTTCACCGACAGTTAGTTGTTGCCTGCTGACTGGCTGGCACGTTGTAACTCCAGCTTGTAAAGGGCGCAAAACACACACAAAAAAAACACGAATAGGCCACGCCTTTCCCGGCGTCCGACGTAACCAACGTGACACTACCCACTTCCCGGGAAAATGGTTTGAAGGACGTCCCACAAACAGTGAATTGACATATTTGCGCACGCACGCGTCCATCCCAATGTGCGCGTGTGTGGATCTCTGCCATACGGATCATCTGGAGTAGCACTCAGGAACCACGAGTTACGGGCTATATACATGCGCCTCGCGTTCTCATTAACGAAGACCCGAGTTTCCCCCTTAGTTTATCCCTCCTCGCGATCAAGGCGTTACACAGCTCTGCTACAGCAACGTCCTGTTTATGCCCGCCACGGCCCGTACGTGTATCTTCTCGCAACGACGTTCTTGTAATGAATCGGGCTTCGCTTTGGGGAAATGCCGCACTGGGAGTCCGACATAGGCGCCTCATTTGATGCGCGCTCTCCAAGTGCGCGATAGCATGGCATGGCGAGCGGGCACTGGCCGCAGCTCCGGCCTCGTTATCATAACATGGGGGCGTGTGCATGCACTGCACAGCCGGTCTTTGGCCAAGATCGGCTCAATTGATCGATTATGACGTCTGTGTTCGACCACGCACCTTGTCCTTCTGTTGTCGTTTTGGTAAATTTGTGCGTGCTTAAGTAGAGCAAGTTCATGTGAATAAAGCTTCGTAGGAGGCTCTGAACTGTTTTCGTCAAACTAGGGTTCTTTACAGCGCATCTAAATCTTAGCACACAGGCGTTTCGATTTTCGCTTCGATAAAAATGTGGTCGTCGCTGGCCAGCGCGAACCTGCGACGTAAGTCATACTATGACACGTCAACTGCTAAAGAACCGCTGCGGGGGGTCTCGAGTACTTTCTCATTGTTTTCATGAATTACCACCAAGAAGCTTGCTAAGATTTGCTACTTTATGTGGTGGATCACTTCACGTTAGGACGTTATTGACGCAGTGATCCCTATCCAGTGCCCGGTGACGCATAAAGGCAACAACTCGAAAGTCAAGTAGCGCAGTCGCATGATGCTTGAGGCCTCTGAAGCCTTCTCTTAAAGAGTAGGCCTCGTCTGTACAGTCGACTATCAGTCATACTCATGACAACAAACCTATACACCCATTGAAAGTGGCCCAATTGATCTGGAACAATTTATAATCGACTAAGTCGAAGTTATGTGTCAACATAACTGGCGCACAGAAAAATGGAAGGCGAGAGCCACTGGTCGTCGTCGTTTCTTGCCTTATACCAGAGTTGCCTCGTTTATTTCTAGTTTTCGGGGTCAATTGCCGGCTACGCGGTTTCTAAAAACGCTGTGTCATAGGCGAATCACGGAGTTTTGGCTATTTACAACGATAGTGGCTTTGTTAAAAATAACAGTATACGAGACCAAGAAAATGTTAACGGCATCTTTGCTGAAAACGTTTCATTCTTAGGATATAGACTACCATTCTTAGGATATAGAAAGTTACTACCATTTTTAAAAGTGGTGAGAAATGCAACATGTCTACTTACAGGCCCATTTCAATACTCCCTGTTTTCTCCAAAGTCGTTGAAAAACTAATACACGTTCGAATGAGCTCATTCCTAACCAAGCATCACATCATGACACAATATCAGTTTGGGTTTACAAAAAAACGATCCACAGAAAGCGCCTTGCTGGCGCAAAAAGAAATCATTCTTAATGCTTTTGAGCGTGAATTTTATACACTTGGAATATTTGTAGACTATTCAAAAGCATTTGACAAAATAAATCACACCATGTTATTAAAAAAATTGGAATATTATGGTTTCAGAGGCTGTTTTCTATCTCTCATTAAGTCTTACCTACAACACCGTCAACAAAGGGTACACATAAATAAATCTTGCTCCAGTTTCAAACCATTATTACACGGCGTTCCGCAGGGAAGTATTCTCGGGCCGCTGCTTTTCAACCTATATATTAACGACCTTGTTAACATAGATTTAAACACTTCATTTGTTATTTATGCCGACGATACAAGCCTATTTTTCTCACATCACAGTTTACCCCTGCTTGTTAAGAAAGCGAATGAAGTGCTTGATGTACTAAACACTTGGAGTCAAACTAATTCTTTAACTACAAACGTCTCGAAGACAAAATCAGTTCTTTTTCGCCCTAAAAATAAGCCAGTTAATTCCAATATTGTCCTTCGACTAGGTCTTTCGGTCATAGAGTTGGTACCAGTTATAAAAACGTTAGGTGTTCTTTTTCAAGAGAATATGCAGTGGAGCGCGCATGCTGACCTTGTTCACTCCAAACTTTCGCGAACAGTAGGTATTCTTGCACGCTTTCGTTATTTTTTGCCAAAGCACATTAAATTGCTCTTATACAATTCCCTTTTCATGTCCACGCTATCGTATGGTTATTTGGTATGGGGAACAATGACCTACACAAACCTGTCCAAAATCTATCGACTACAGAAAAAAGCTGTAAGAATCATTTCTAATGAACCTTATGATGCACACACAGAACCTATATTTCATGACCTTAGATTAGAACCATTACCTAACCTGTTCAACGCAGTTCTGCTAAAACGTTATCATACTTATCGCATAAATAGTGACGCTTTCCTTGGAACACTTGCAACGCTGACTCCAGTTGAAAAAACGTATGGCACACGAAGCAGTGAGGTTTGGAAGATTCCTCATACCCGTACCAACTATGGCCGCCAAATGTTGATGTACATGCTACCACAAGCTCTTAATTCCTCTGTTAACAAGTCCAGCTAATCTATACAACAGTATATGTCCTCAAATCAAAATATTGTTAACACATGCAGTTCTGTACCACCCAATATTAGTCCTATCCTCTAAATGTACTTTGTAATATATAAAGCCGTCGTTATGTTTATAATGGCTTTTTCTTGTTTTGTTGCGTTTTGTCCGCTGCTGTATTGCACTGTAAGCGGGGTGCTAGCCTTTGTCAAGCCATCGCAGGCTTTTTGCTAGCACCCTGTAGCATCACGAGTACTGTATAATCTGTGTTGATGCTAAATAAAATTATTTGTATTTGTATTTGTATAACCAAAATCACTACCGGAGAACATTTGAGAAGTTTAAGTCCACGAAATTTCGTGAAGGCATTTCGCCAATTAATTACCTTACCAATTCGCCGCCTTCATTGCTCTTTTTTTTTTTTTTTGCATAGTAGGCCCAAGCCACTTCAATATAGAGCTCTCACAAGTGTTGCACTCGGTAGTCGTGTTGATGCATTCTGCTCTTTGATTTCGAGATCATTTGCAATTTATCAAAAACTGTCTATGGCTGGACCCTTCCGCGTGCAATATGCAATTGAGCGTTAAGGCGCAGGCGTACAGATTCCACCACAAGTGACACTCGTGAACATGCACAAACTGTTGTCACTTTGTCGTTCGATTAGAAATCAAGTTCCCGTGAGTTCCCTTTAGCATTTCTTCTGAGCGCAGTTTTTTATTTAGCTAAGATTGATAGGTTTCTTTCCTAGAAGGCTGTATCTCCATACAGCCTTCTAGGAAAGAAACCTATCAATCTTAGCTAAATAAAAAGCTGCGCTCAGAAGAAATGCTAAAGGGAACTCACGGGTTAGACATGACACGGACTGAGACACAGAAGATCGTCTCGATGATCATTGCTGTGTTATTTGCATTTACCGCGGTCAGGTACACATACAGAGCAAAAGGACAAAGGTACTCAAAGTTCAGCCGGGTTTCCTTTGCTCTCATTCAAGGTCTGTGAGCGTACTCCCGAAGCACATTCGCTTTTTTTTTTTTTTTCCCCTACGCATTGAGTACCGAACTTCCGCGATAATGCGTGGCTCTCTGCAGCGCTCGCTTTGCCGCCTAAGGAGAGTGTTCTTAGCGCGCGCAGCGTTAATTCGCCCCAGCGCGACGCCTGGGCAACCTCGCTCGCACTCCAAGCCTTTCCAAGCTTTCGTCCCTGATCCGCGCACGTCTCATCGCGTCGGCCCAGATTCCATCCCGAACCGCGCCGCTCACGGCCCGAAGTCCTTCGAGCGATCCCAGGCTGGACCGCGTGCCTGCTAGGATCGCGATTATATTGCTGCACCGTGCGGGGTAGTTAACCTGCGCCGCTGTCGGTGTTTGCCTGGATTTTACCTGGCAAGATTCGCTGCGCAAGGCATTGTTTGCGTGCGATGAAAGCATCACATCGGGCCGCCGTGTGGCTGTTCTTATAGCCTGACCTGTTTTCGTTCTTCTTTTATTTCTTCTATATTTTTCTTTCTTTGGTATGGCCTTTAGTGTACGGTGCGCTCCGTTGCCGCTTTCCAGAATCACTTTCCTATACGCACTGCGCGCTCGGTTTTATTTTCGCCTGGCTAAGCGTGCCCCTTACTCTTCGGCAGAGAAAACGAAAGTTCTTTCCATGGGTGCCGAAAAAAGCTCCGTCTAATTACGAAGAAACAAAATTAAATTCTTCGCTCGCTCAGCTAGCTCTACATTTTGAACGCGCACTTGAAGCGCTGAATATGCAGATCTGTCCAGGCCATATCACAAAATTTATGAAAAGAGGGGAGGGGGGGCTATTTAGGAGCGAAGTTGCGGATTCCACACTCGGGCGGTTGGCTTGAGGAGAGCCTGAGGACAGCAAGTCATCTTCTCGCTCTCGCATAGCTGCCACTTCATTGCAACAACTTGCGAGATAAAACGTCATGCGTCATCGACACAGGTGCAATCGACTGGCAAATCAAAACACTCCTTTCCTGACAGCGTGGCGCAATAGACGTGGTGACAGGTGCGAGGGCGAGAGATTTCTTCTATTATGGAAAGAAAGGTGGTGGCGATGCAAGTAAGGACATTTACAAAACGTCCGAGGGTACCAAAATGAGCGCTTCAGTTCACACTTTTGTGACTCCGTAAAGTTACAATGCTTGCAAACCGGGACAGTTGTTTTGCTCCTATCGTAAGCATTTAAAATTTCTTCTTCACGAGGAATCAGTATTTTTCTCAGAACGGAGGTCACACTCTTCAGCATCGCTTTTTCTTTCTTTTATGGTATATTGTTGGCAAAAAAAGGATGTATTGTAATGTTTGGCTTGAGAAGGGTGCTTGGTGGGGCTAATCATGATCCTCCAGCCCTAAAACACTCTCTTCCGGAGGCCCTTCTTTGGCACGGTTTCCTTCGAGAAGTCAAATCGTGAGGCCCGTGTTTCTCGCTTAATATTTAGAATTTCCATTTATGTGCCGACATAAAACCGTCATTCCGCGTCGTTATGAGTCGGTGAAGTCCGAGAAAATGCTGAGCATGGAAAATGACATTGATAGCTGATTCTGAGAAAAGTTAACGCCTGTGCCGTGTATTGATTTATAAACTTACCCCTAGTCATAGTTTTGGTAACTCCATGGCATACTGCCACACTTTTGTGGAGGACAAAATATAGCAGAAAATCATCGTATTCAAAGGACAGGCAGAAACCCATTCATAAAGGCTAACTGTACTGGCGCTGCGCAGGAAAGAAATGTCAACAGCACGCGCCACTTGAGGTTTTTATTTTTGCTCGGCTCGTATTCGACAGTGCGTATCCTACAGCTTCTGCCGTAAGCAGCGTCGCAGACAGGCTAGTCTCGGCCTTCAGCTTCAAATCAGCATAGCAGCTCTTTTGCCCGCTGCTTTTCCTCCTTTTTCTATGATTTACTTTCTGTTCGCACTATGCACGTTACCGTAAATATACCTGCTCATGCGAACCCTCACAGGGCAATGGAATTCTTGTTGATTCAAAGGGCAAACTCGGAATTTGACGCCCTAGTGAAGCCAACAGCCCTGCTTTCGTCATACAGCGAGCTCATGAATACTTAGGCGCCCCTGTTTTCCGCACGTGGACGTACATGAACAGACAACGTAGCGATAAGGGGTGCCCGCTCAAAGTACAGGGTCGTCCAAAAGGTGATCGCTCTCTTCGGACCGCTGTTGCGTCCAGTTGAAGCCTCTATCATCTTGAAGCCTGCCGTCTATACGGAAGCAAAGTCGAGCCGGCAATAAGGAACCGGGTGGTGGTGCTTCGCATGGCCTGACCCTTAACTGCGTGGCGGAGTCAGGCGCAGTGGTAGTTTGCAGAGAGCGACCACGCTCTCGCTGGTTCGCCCTTAGAGTGAGTGAACCGGTACAATGCCAATGCCCTGATTTATAAGCAAAAAGGAAAAGAAAAAAAAATGCCAATTTAGAGGGCAGCGGCCGAATGTGAAACGTTCAGGCCAGCAGGGGTAATCCCTTATCTTCATAATGTTTCATACCCCCTCAAGTAAGTTGAAAGCAGGCATTCTGTCTCTCTGGCTTTTTCTGCCCGGAACAAGCTCTTTAGGCTGCGTCCCTGCACGTGCACTGATGGAAAGTGTGGTTTGCCAAATTGTACACGTAATCACCCACGTCCCATGCCCCCTCGGAGTGGTGTGTAAAAACATACGCCGGGTAGACAGGGCTCCGTATTATAAACGTGCGAAATCACTGCGTATACCCGCATTAGAAAAATGCGTAAGCATTACTTCATAGTAATCCTTACATGTCATAACGTGCACTACACTAAGCCACCGCGACAACGTTTCTTCTACCGGCGCGCCCCGTTCCGGTGGTGCGGCGCGCCGCACCACCGGCTCACCATGACGTCACCGTTGCTGGGAGCGCACCATAGAGGCGCGCGGTTGCTAGCGGCGTCATAGCAGCTCCGGCTGCTGTTACCATGCCAACGTGGCCTATGTGTCGTCATCGCATACACATGTTCATTTATGTTTTTACTTGCTTCTACTCACCCTCTTTTGCCCTAACTATATTTTCCTGTAATTAATCGGCACCCATTAATCACTTTTTGATCAAGCTCGAGCATTTATTACCACATTTTCACTCTGACATCGAAACACACGTACATCGCCTTCCGGTTGCGTGACGTCACGCCCGTTTGGATGTCGACATTAACTCGCTGAGCTGTTTCGATGCCTGATTGACGTTTTTGACCGTAATTAATTAACTAAGGACTCCACTTCGACATCGCGATTTCCCTGGCGAGATCCTTTGGTCTTCTTTGGCATACAATTGGTATTTTTCGTCTACCTTTTTACAGTTTACAGCAATCGTAATCACAATGTCGGGACAAGCTCCTTCGAACACCTGATACGCATTAATAAGCGACTAAGGGAGCTCGCGCTATTTGTAAAGAACTTGACAAGGGGGCTAGTGAATTTTATAGGAGGCGTCCAAGACGGTTATGTTGGATGATGATGATTGCTGAAAGACGGGAGACGATGAGATGCAAGGAGATGACTTGAAATTTCTGTACCAAGGGTTTACAATATGGCTGTGGCTAAAGGTACGTCCGACGGACCCGGTGCGTTTTTCTTCGGGATACGGCGGACGGATCCGGTAAATACTTTTCAGAGGTACGGCGGACGGACCCGATCAGGTGTTTACGTCGTCGGGAAAGGCGGACGGATTCGGCAGGTGTACGGTGGACGGGCCCGATCGGGGGGATTCGTCCGATGTACTCAACGCATTTTTCTCCGATATGCATGGGTATGGGCCTTCGGATCTGTCGGGAAAGCTGGACGGATCCGAGATCCAGATGTGGTTGTGACAACTTGGTAGCCATATGTAGCCAAATCGAAGTTGGTACGAGGTGCGCGAGGTGCAAGAAGTATGTACAACATACTGCATGCGTGAAATGTGAAATTACAAAGAATAGTACAGTGGCAAAAATAGTGCCTAGAATAGGTGATAGACTACGTGATGGCATGATGATAGGTTTACGTGAGTTGGACCGCGGCAGGGTGGCAAGCACGACCAGAGCGCAAGCGCATGTAATCGCGGTGTTGACGGCCAGCCCGCGGCCCGCACGCCCGCTCATTTGGTCCTCGTTATCATGTGGATTAACGTATACGACGGTCGTTATGTAGTTATGTAGTTTTGATTCTTCAAAGTTTCGTCACTTCCATCTGTGATGAGATGCGTCACGTAACGCATCGCTTTCTGCTCGCATTGACGTTTAGTGCTGCAAGTTCTACATACATATACAAGCGGCGCTGAAAAAGCTTGGTACCGCCGGCGTGTCTCTAGCCCAAGCATCGCGTCATTCGTGTTTGTTGTACAACTAGACGTGTGGTTTGTGCTTACCGTGAGATGCTGTGATGTACGGATTACGTCCTACGAGAGTGCTGTGTGAGACTACGAGAGTGCTGTGATGAGTGCGCCAATGTCCGGACGGACATCATTGTGTTCGTTTATGATCGGCGATGTTTCACGTGCATGTCAGTGTTTAGTAGATGCAGTGGTAATTTATTTAAACGCGCTGTGCAACAGTCAGACGAACATAAATCATCGACAATTCGTTATCAGACTGCACTGCAGAGCTCAAAACTCGGAAAATGGGAATGCACATGATGTGGTTTTCGCATGTTGGAGTGGACCGAAAAATATGTGCCCAGCCCACACCGCCGTGATGCGCATTACTACGGGTGAAATGGTTCAGGTTTCTGTAAAATAGCTGCCTGGCACAGCACCTTCCTAAATGTACAGGCTTTGTACAGGCTTTAGTGAAGGCCTCTTTACCATTAATAAAGGACCGAATATGCTTTATGTGTTAATGATAGTGCTTTTTAAATATATTATGTTCATTTTGTTTTCGTTTTTACTTAGTTTCCTTTGTTTTTCATGATAGACAAACACAAATGGTACACTTTTAAACTTGTCAGTCCTAAGCTGAACATGAATATCTGCCATGCATGTGACAACTTAATGCTGGAAAGGTTGACGTATATAGCATGTACGTACACGCTGCAACATCTCAGCGGCACGTTCGGCTACTTGCCCCAAGGTCGTGATGTTTGCAGGTGAAATGCAAATGCATCTGTTTCCTGCGAGATGTCAACGCAAAGTACAAAGCCCGGGCAGTCAAATTATTCGGAGCTCTCCACTACAGTATTCTTCATAGCTACATATGTCACTTTAGGATGTGAAACCTTACATGCCACAGATAGGATGTGTTGTTTAGATTTTGTAACCTCTCATATATGTTGTGCAACATTCGGCTAATTTTTGTTTTCAAACAGTTGTTGAAGATGAAGCCGAAGCAGTTCTTGGCATGGTTTCCTGCTTGGATTAATTTGCTAATTGCAGTTCTTTGCAACTTGCATCAATGCTGGACAGTTCAAATAGCAGGCAGTTGAACTACAGGAGTGATGTGGATCATGCATTTCAGTTCTGACAAATGGAAAGCAACGGTCCCCTCCATGCATGTATAGGTGCCCTTAGACAAATACATACTCGGGTGTGTGATTGTGACGCATATCAAGGGTTGACAAAAGGCCATGTGGAGCCAGAGTGATATTCTTCATGAAGGCTAAAATAAAATTGTACAACAGCTGCTGTACCATGCAGAAAAAAATTGTTCATTTTGTGTATGAATAACTGACCATGAATAGCATCTTACTCAGAGTATGATGTGATATATAATATCTGGTTTAGCGTCCCAAAACAACTACGGCTATGAGGAACACAATAGTTGAGGGTTCCGGTATAATTTCGACCACCTGGGGTTCTTTTACATGCCCTGACACCGTACGGTGCATGACGGCCTATTGTTTCGCCTCTACTGAAATGCCCCTGCTGTGGCTGGAATCAAATCTGCATCAATGGGTTCAGCAGACAGCTACTGAGCCAGCACAACGGGGTCAAGTAACAAAATGCATGCCATTACATTTCCTTCTAGACTGTGGTTCCCTTCACAGAACTAATGTATACAAGGAAAAGTAAATAGCAAGACAACATTAGTTTTATTGCACATTATATTCACATTTCAGCAAGCATTCTCTAGGAAGAAATTTGTCAATGTTTGCATGGAAACCATGAATATCTTACAAAAATAAAACAATGCACTTACTGCACTCCAATTGTTAATGGGCTAGGTTGCACCTGTGCTACTACACTGCACTTATCACAAAACCACAAGCCCCATCTGCTTTGGCCAATCACGATGAAACTAACGGAGACAGATGTCTCACACCACAGACTGGTCATCTCGCAACATATCTCTGCATACGTTGCATTTCAATCTCATGCCTTTCCAATTAACTTCAACTGTTGCCAGCATTACTAGTCACCTATCTTTTCTGAAATTTCTTTTCACACTGTTGGGATCAGCATCCTTGTTAACGATGGTCTTTGGCATTCTCGATGCTATCATTTTCGAATCTTCCTCACCTGGAAGAACGAAGAAAATGACAAGCCTTGAGCAGACAAAAAATTAGGGAGACTCCTAATCTCCACCTGCAAGGGTATGATGCGCCAGCGTTAATGGCTTTATTGTGCAGATCCCACTGTGGATTCCCGTTAATTTATATGCCCTTTGAAACTTAATTACTAATTCCTTAATTCATGTCTCTGTTATCCCATTAGCATACAGTCGTAGGCTGCCCTGTTATGTGATAGACAACCTGGCATAGACCTCTGTAAGCCTCACGTTAACCAAACTGTACAAACATGCCTCCATGGCCTAGGAGTAACCTTTCTTAATCGGAGCTGAAACGTCCTAGAACATATTTCAAATATAACTTTGTAAGCTTGAGTTAACAGCTCCTGCCATGTCATGTGGCCTAGTGACATTTGGTTCGTGCCACTTTTGCCTTGTGCACAGGGTCCATCTGTTAAATATTGGTTAGCATGCATGAAAAATACATTTTCACACAAACTGGTGGCAAGTGGTCAAGTGGTGCACTGCAGATTCTGAAATGTATACCTATATGCATGCATGGATGTCATCATCACATAACATGATCAAGAGTTCTGTCAGTGCCTGCAGTTAATGGCACTTCTATGCCCATTAAAGGACCACCTCAGACAATGGTTGTTGTTACCACAAGACCTGTTCTAACAGCGTACTGACACCATTCCTCTGAGCGATAGACATGTATATGCATACCTTAGATAGCTCATGATTGTGGATCTCATTTATTTCTGACTTCCAAGGAGTTCCTGTCGTCAGATACCCTACACTTTATGAAATCGGGACAGCTGTCTTGAAAGGTGATGAAAAGAAATAACCAGGTTACCTTGCCGCAATGCTAAATTATAGAGGGTGAATATGCTGCATGATGATACCAAGAAGTTAGTACAAAGAAACTTGAGAGTGAAATGGCAGGAATTTTGAAACCTCAAAATAAACAACAAACTACACTTTGTCAAACCTGTCATCGAGGAATGGAAATCATGAGTCATCAAAAACATATCATGGAGGACATTTTAGGTCATCTTCACAAAAGACACGCCCACACCTGACACACAGCTTCATACTTGAAAGAGGACAAACCGATATGCAAGGAGTGTGGAGATTAACTATAAACCATATCTTACATGTGCGCCAGACTCGAGAAAATAAGAGGAAAACATTTTGTACAATTTTGCAACAGATGTCTTTCCATCCCAGCATGATCCTAGGAGAGACGTGCAAATTTCCTGCATTTTTGGTTTCCAAAAATGTTCCAAAACAAGTTACATCCTAAAGAACATTTTAGTCATGCATGGCAGCAGTTTTTGCATGGCAGCATTAGTCGCTTATGCATCATAAAAATCAACACAACGCTGTAAGGTATACCTTGGTTAGCTATGTTATATGAGACAAGCTTTCGGTCTGGTGTGGTCCTTATTCACGTGACAGCGCTGTCATGAGGGTCTATGTCCCAGCGATTGGAGAGTGAACTATTCTAATAATTTTAAAAACTGAAGGCAATTCTACAGATCTCTAAAGACGCGCAGATGTTTGGTTTCGACTCGAGTGCTCAACTGCTTTATCAGCGTCCGCCTGCTTTGACAGCCTGGAATGAAACTGTTAAAGAGAACACATTTTTGAACATTGAACGCGTTTCTGAAGGCGTTGCTTTCAATTACGAGGCCCACAAAAAGCAGCTGAATGTCAAACGCCGCCCAGGTAGGCGTTCTAGCAAGACAGCGGTGTAGCGTGAAAAATCGCTCCGTCGGTCCATCGCTGGCGCCGCTGACTTGAAAGGCGAACTGTTCAAACTTATAGCTACTGACCACACCTGAAATACTGAATTGTGCATAATCAAGGCAGAACTTCTCTAACACTAAGCACTGGTAGCTATCGATTTCGCGCCCAATATTATGAAAATCCGTCCTCTCTTCGATGTCCACGGTTGGACATTTATGCGCCTCGGGGTAGGCCAGCCGTGGGAACATTGGATGTGTGGTTATAGTAGCGATCACTTGCATGGCACACTCTGCAAAATTCCAAGAGTCAGCTTCTGCAACGAAATGTGCAGCGCGCATTTTCTACCGCGTACCAATAAGTCCGGCGATATCTCCCGCTCGTTTCAAAGCTGCGCGGCCGTTCAGTCGGGTCACGCTAACCTCGAGCATGCGGGGGTTTAAACTACATGTACGCAAAATTCAACGACGAGAAAAAGATGCAGGCTGAGCACTTTAGTCTAGTCTTCCCCTAAATACCAAAGAACATTGCTGTTCGTAGGGAATTCTGAGCATTCGCGCTTCCGGCTTTCCGGTTGTGCACTTGTGTATTGCGGTGCAGTAGGTCTTCGCCTCGACGAATCGATGTGCAGCTCGCCGCAGTAGCTGCGTAGGCCTTTAGTAGATTCGGCTTGTCTTCTGCCACGGCTCTGAGGTAGAATTTAAATGAAGAATTTAACTAGAAACATCCTCTTTCCTCTGTCTGCATGTGAGAAACGAGCACAATACCATTTCACATGCAGCGTATATATACATACTTTGGACAGCCGAATGTTCTGCACGGCCAGGTGTACGTGTGTTGTGCCAGCGCTAGATCTTCGGAGGTCGATGCAGGACCTACGTCAGCGTAAATGCTAGGAGTAGCTCGCTTACATTACGGGCAGATCAAGGTAATAATTTAGTACGAAGCGAAAGCTGCTCGTGAATGTGCGATGCCAGCTGGTGGAGTTGGTGCAGAATACGTCGCATCGCCTGCAGCTATGTGCGTGACAGCGATGCTTGCCGTACACAATCCTGAGTGAAGACCGTGATCTATGCTAGAACGGATGAACTCTTCGTAGCACCTCATTGAGAGTCGCGGCTAGAGGATTATATTCATTCACGCGTAGCAAGCGGACTGCGGCAACAGTTTGACGTGCATATAGCCATGCAGCCTGTATATCGACGTCCGCCGTATCTTTACGAGAATCGAATGGATACGTCGGACTTACCTTTAGACACTTCGTTACAATATTTACAGCATCTACATCAAGGTCGGTCGGTCGGTCGGTCGGTCGGTCGGTCGGTCGGTCGGTCGGTCGGTCGGTCGGTCGGTCGGTCGGTCGGTCGGTCGGTCGGTCGGTCGGTCGGTCGGTCGGTCGGTCGGTCGGTCGGTCGGTCGGTCGGTCGGTCGGTCGGTCGGTCGGTCGGTCGGTCGGTCGGTCGGTCGGTCGGTTTTTTAGGGTTTAATATGCCAAAGTGACTCAGGCTACTAGAGACGCCGTAGTTGAGGGCTCCGGAAATTTCGACTACCTGGGGATCTTTAAGCTGCAATGACATCGCACAACACACAGGCGCCTTGCTTTTCGCCTCCATCAAAGAGCGGCCGTCTCGGCTAGGATTCAACTACGCATCTTCGCGCACAGTAGTCGAGTGCTCCAACCATTGCAACCCCGCAGCAAGACATCATCAAGGTTTGACAATGTTGGATCCGGCTACTTCTGCCTAGTCGAGAATGACGGGTTAAACATAGCCCAGAACTCCCGACTGGAGCTCAGTTTTGGCGCCTCATGGTCTACCCACACTCTAACTGCAACCAATTGCAGCAAGGATCGGGATGATTGGTTATTTCTGTCTACCACGCCCCTTTTAACTTTACTAATACTAATAAGTCTCTTCCGAGATTATTTGCGAGCAAATAGAGCAAGAAAAAGATGAAATTATCAACAGCAGTGACCTGAGCGGCCACAATTAACCTCCAATATTCCGGGCCCTGTCCCTCAATACATGTATACATGGGTTCCTCTCTTAGAGAAAGAAGAAGAAACAAACAAACACGAGGACGCAGCCTTTTCTTTCGCCCCGTGCCGCCTACGCATCAACATCGCACCTGGTCACTTCAACGCCACGATTGCCAATTCCAAATTGGTGGTATCATTTTGACGCGTCCTCCGTTGTTCTTTGGCGCCGCGCACTGCGATAAGGCGCCGTCGTCTTGGCCCGCCGGTTCTCCTAAAATTTTCACCATCAGACAACCGCCATTGATAGCGAGCTATTGTTGTGTAAGCGACACGCAACGGACTCCTTCCCAGTGGATGCATATCTAATATTCTTTCTTTTGTGATACACGGGCCTCCTTGTTCCAGAAGACCGTTACGCCTGTCACTTCAACTGCTTTCGTGGATGCCGTTCACCTTGCATCGCGCGAATAACTCAGTGCCAACTGGCGTCCTTGTACTTCGAACACACAAGGTACCACTGCGAGCGGGAGGCTGTCGACTGTGTCGGCCACGTTACCGCGTGCTTACAGCGACCCTTGAAAAGTATTGTGTCACACATTCTCGCTTGAAACTGTGCACCGGGATTTGATTTAGACATCGATTCTTGGCAGAAGTAAAAATTAACATGCGCGGTTGGCACTCGTAGCCTATCATATCAAGGAAAAAGCCGAATACTGATCAGCGACACTTCCAACTTCCATATCTCTTTACGCAGTCGAGTACAAGTTCTCGCCCGCTACGGGGTTTCCTTGGGCCGAACGACATGTCTATTTCGGGTTTTGCTTGCGCAAGGGTGGTCTGAGGCATATATATATATATATATATATATATATATATATATATATATATATATATATATATATATATATATATATATATATATATATATATATATATATATATATATATATATATATATATATATATATATATATATATATACCGGGTGTCCCAGCTAACTTGAACCAAGGGGTTCAAAATAATATATTTGAGGTAGGTCAGTGAAACCAATTGCATTCAACTGCCAGCCTCCTTGGGCACTACAGGCAATTTTTTGTTTTGCAATTATTTAATTAGCTAATTATGTTAATTTATCTAATTTATTAAGTATCGACTTTAGACCAAACATGTAAATTGGAAAGTTGTAGAGCACCTTCAGAAACCCCCATTTCATTAATTGCGATAAAGAAAGTCTCACTTGTATCGTTTTTTCTGGGCTCAGAAGAAAGCCCGCGAAATACAAATAATACCACGTGACTAGCGCATTTGTGCGCCGCGATTGTGGGGCTCTCAGTCGTGGTTTGAGCGAACGAAATCAGCTGCGGCCGTGTCTTCTTGGCCCCGTTAAAGTGGCAGGCCGATATGCCCGCGATGGCTTCTTCGCCAGCGTCAGACAGCCGGCCCACGTGATGGTGCAGTAGCAGCGAGAACGGCGAGCCGACACCACCGACATTCTAACAAGGCTTCCTTCTCTCCCATCAGCGAACGTCACGACAAACGAATGAGCGATAAGGTATTAGCCACTGAATCTGCGCACACAGGCTTGGGTAAAGGGGCGAGATGACATCATGTGACTCGACTAAAATTAGCGCTGCACCTTCATTTGCCGGTTTTTTATCGCCATCCGCCTGTCGTGATGTAGGCTGCTGCGGTGCGCAGGCGTGGCCAAAATCGCGGTGGCGACGGGCGAGCTCGAACTCGCTCGAACCATCGCCAACATTTCTGCCTGCCGCTGCAACGGGACCATCGGGTCACAGACGCAGCTTATGTCGTTCGCTCAAACCACGACTGAGAGCACCACAATCGCGGCGCACAAATGCGCTAGTCACGTGGTATTATTTGTATTTCGCGCGCTTTCTTCCGGGCCCGGAAAAAAAGATACACGTGAGACTTCCTTTATCGAAGTTAATGGAATGGGAGTTTCTGAAGGTGCTCTACAACTTTCCAATTCACATGTTTGGTCTAAAGTCGATATTTAAAAAATTAGAGAAATTAACATAATTAGCTAATTAAGTAAATGCAAAACAAAAAATTGCCTGTAGTGCGCGAACAGGCTGGCAGTTGTATGCATTTGGTTTCACTGACCTACCTCAAATACATTATTTTGTAACCCTTGGTTCAAGTTAGCTGGGACACCCGGTATATATATATATATATATATATATATATATATATATATATATATATATATATATATATATATATATATATGCCTCAGATCAGGAGCGAACAGTCTACGAGTGCAAGGCAAACGTCCGTTTTTGTTTTTATTTTTCGTCTACACTGTTGACATTTACAGGAATTTTGTCTTATGTTGATTATTGGAATAAAGAGCATATATATATATATATATATATATATGCTTTGTTGCTGAGGGGAAAAAAGTTGTTAGTGGTATCGCCTGCCCTTGTGCTTTCTCTTCTACGTGGATCATCTAATGTTTGCGCTCATTCGTTACCTTAGGAATAAATTCACTTTCATTACTCGGAGATGTATAGTTCGGGGAGTCGCGTTCTGCTCCATGGCAAAGTGCTGCCGTTGTCGTGGGGCCCTTGGAAGCACTCTTCGTTGAGTAACCGTTGCAGAATAAAAACAGGGAGAGTATGTCCACGTGCGTCACCTCTAGTCACGCTATAGCACAGGTTGCGTAACGGTGTGCAGGACGACGGAACAGGAGAGTTACACCTTGCACAGCAATCTTAGATGAAAAAGTGGACATGTTTTGAAGGTACATCGTGAGGAAAGAATACGTTTTCCTTGCTGATGCAAATTACGAAGGTTCGAAAATTGGTTTTGGAGTGCGTTACGTTAAATTTCGCGCCGTCGTTGCGCAACGCAGGCAAGGAAACTGGAATTCAGAGCAGGGAAAGCAATGCCTAGATCACCTTAGTTTTCGCTCACAGCGTTCGTTTTGAAGCGTAAAGCTGCACTACGCAGGTCAGAGCCAAGTTTCGCGTGAGCGTGCCTCGCCCGTTATGCGCTTGCGTGAGAGCCGCGTCGAATTGCGAAAAAGAACAAGTAGATGAAGAAGATGAAGAAGAAGAAGGAGAAGCAGAAGAAGAAGATGAAGAAGAAGAAGAAGAAGGAAAAGAAGAAAAGGAAAAGGAGAAGAAAAAGGAGAAGAAAAAGAAAAAGGAAAAGAAAGAGAAAGAAGAAGAAGAAGAACGCTCTATCACCTGCAGTTAATGCTTTTGCTACATATTCGGTTCAGCAGCGTTGAACCCTTCTAATGTTTTGTCTTCATGTGTTATCTGAGAGCGAAGCTGCCGAAAGCCGGTCGTATGCCGAATTATCATACATTGTTAAGGGGAAGAGCATTTTGCCGTTTCGGGAATTTCTTTTTGAGCCCCAAAAGACGATTACATTTCCTGACGGGAGCAGGCACGAGCGCTTCTCAACTAAGCAGCCTTCTTTGTGACTGTGTCGCCCTTGTCGCCAATGGTTCATCGTAGTCGATGTCTCATCCGTCTGTGCGATATATGATCATAGCCGGCTTTGTCATTAAAGGTCCCAAGGTTCTGTGGTTACGTTCGTCACTCTTGCAAAGCCGCACGTGACCAGGATATCCCTGGAGCCTTGACTTTACACTCATGGCGCCATCACCACGAAGGGAAAACAAAGTTTCTTTGCTGTCCGTAAACGATGTCGCCGGTGTTTGCGAAATGCCTCGATTGACACCAGTTTCTGTAAAGCAATGCGTAGACTAATACCACGTAAACGGACCTTTCCGTTACCCTGATACTTGAAGCTTTTTCTGCCACGGCATCGGCAACCCAAGTGTCACCTGTTATCTATAAAATTGAACTCTGCGGCTCGGAGCGGTCGCGGGTCGTTACTTGCCTTAAACAAACCCACTACCACGTGGCATACTGTTGACATCATCGCTTGGCAGTGGCTTTCTCAATCCTCACGGCTGTGAAATGAGAAAGAAGTTGTTAGGCCAGTTAAATCACCATCTTTATCTAAATTATCCGCCCCGCCGGGGTGGCGCAGTGGTTACGGCGCTCGACTACTGCTCCCAAGGACGCGGGATCGAATCCCGGCCTCGGCGGCCGCTTTTCGATGGAGGCGAAAAGCAAGGCGCCCGTGTGCTGTGCGATGTCAGTGCACGTTAAAGAACCCCAGGTGGTCGAAATTTCCGGAGTCCTGCACTACGGCGTCTCTCATAGCCTGAGTCGCTTTGGGACGTTAAACCCCACAAACCAACCAACCTAAATTATCCAATTCTTGATCGTATATATTTAGTATCTGCAATGTACCCTGGCCAATCCTCCGCCGTGGGTATGTGCCATTTTCATCGAGGACATCATCATCATCGTTTAGAAAAACCCGCCTCGGCCAAATTCAGGTCCGAGGAAATGTGAAAACGAAAATAATTGTGCTTGATGCGGCGCACAAACATTGCAGGTTGGACTACAACCATGTACCCCCTTGACGCGGACGGAGGTGTTTTGAAAGTTTTCTAACAGTGATTTACAGACTAAGTTACAAAGCAACTTTCACGTGGCTTCTTTGAGTTGGGCTGTAGGCAAGTTGGAATATTAAGCCAAAGAACTATGCTATAGTTCTTCGTAACCTTGCTGGCAGTCAGACGTAAACGTAACGCGCGTTTATAGGGGAACAGTAAGCTCCTCGGGACACCTGGCTGGAGGCAGCCTACAGCTTATTGAACCCCCTCTTTCCAGCTCTTGAGGCGCTGGACAGGAAAATTAAAACCGTCTGTGTTGGTGCGCCGCACGACTGCTAATAAGCGAAATAATAAAAAAAAGTCACAAAGAGGAGAGTTCGTAGCGCAAGTTCTCGTTTTGTGCCTGCTTAAAATGGGGGGGGGGGGGGGGGGGGGCGTAAAAGCTACCCCGGTTAGGTTCACGGGATCTCGTATGACGCAGTGCCTTCTGCGTTCCCGCGTAGCCTTTTTTGGGTCAATCTACATCCTGGATAGTGTTGTTATGTTAACATTGTTACAGAGTTATTGCATGCGATGACACCGCATTTGCGATAGAGCTAGGATGTCACCGCGCCTAGCTCTCGCCAAGTCTAAACCTGGGAGAGCGACAGTCGGATACAGCTTAAGTCTCCACTGACGGTCCCACATATAGTTCCTATGTGACCGAAGATAGGTCACTCAAGAATTTCGTTGCCTTTGGGCTGTTTGGTGCACTCCAATATTGGAAACCGATTGTGTTTATTATACAGTCCCCCGACGTAATACACACGTTGCGTACCAGTGCCCGTAGTTGTCAACTGCTTTTTTTGTATGTTGTATCGTACTTATAGTTGAATGGTCCCGTGTAGCCCGAATAAAAGCTTACTTTCGGTTTCTTATTAAACTTCCAATACCTTCAAACTTAATAAAATATAAAATTAAATTTTTTGATTGTATTAGACACGCGTATAATAGGAAATGCTTGAGAAATGGCAGTTTCAAATATGCAGCGTTGTAAAGATGCGTAAGCCATCAAAATGACCCCATTATCTGTTTTGCTTTTTTTTTTTTTCAACTTTTCTCTCAGAACAGTAAATACGGGCTTAGGAATTCATTCGCTTACGCAAACTGCAGACGCTCGAACAAAGACGTTTGTTTACGGAAGAAGAAAATTTGAGTAACAATGTCGTCGTGACGGAGGAGAAATTACTTTTCGCGGCCGAGGCACCATAGAAGCGAAAGACAAGCGAACAAAACAAGAGCGATGAGCGAGAGCGGTGCCCAGATGCGCTTTTTGTTTCTTGCTTCCACCCATAACCCACCCGGCGGAGTCAAACAGTATCGCGGCTCACTCCCGACGACATCAGACTGGAGATGGGCGCGGCGGCATGTCGTGACAGTGTAGGGCCGCAGTCATCACCTTCACGACGGGGACCGCGGCTCGTAGTCGCGCTCAAACACAGGAATGCTTCTGGAAGCACCGCCGTCTCCACTGGAGGCATTACTCAGGAAACCGTGGGCCCCTGATCCTCTTCTCTTTCGGCCCCATGTTGTATGGCTCACGAAATAGTTTTGCCGCCGCAGGGCCAGTGCGCTCACGTCATGTCGCCGGCGGGCCAGGGCCAAGACGCGGTCCCCCTCCCAGTCGAGCGAGGCGAGACGAGGGGAAACGCCGCAGAGCGCGAATCAATACGTGCGCCGGAGAAGAACGAACTTTTGTTTACAGTGGGGACGCTCGGGGCGCGATTCTTGGCGCGCACCCTTTGCATAGGGCTCGTCGTCGTCGACGCCGTCGACCCGTCCTTAGCCAAATAAAGCGAAGCGAGCGGAAGCGGGTGCTCTAGTCGAACCGCAAGGGAATCACGGGACGCGTGGCGACGGCTCCCGACGCCACTGCAGCCGACTCCGTGCCTCTTGTCCCTTTCTCTCATCCAGCATCCCTTTGCCTGTATGTCGTCGGTAATCAATCGATCAATTTCGGGCGCTTCGCAAAACCGGCGCGAAATGAGGCACGCCTAGGGGGCCGAGTTCTGATCCCGCTGTCGAGTTCCTGGTCTGCCTATATATACAAACGCAACCCGTACCGTGTGGTCTGAGCCGCACCGCTGACAGCAGTATACCGTCGGGCAGCGTCTGATCGTTCTGCCCTCATTGTCAGTCAGTGCTGCTCGCTACTGCCACAAACACGACGATTAAAGACTAAATGATCCCAACGACCTGCGTTTTTCTCTTTAAGTCGACCCGATTATTTTTTTTCCGTTTGGTTTTCTAGGGAAGCGGTTTTTCGCTGGAAAAGCGGCCCTAACTACGTTTTTTTTTCCCCTCTGGATACCTTCTTCTCTCAATGAAGGTTGAGTTACAAGAGTACATTTGGTGAGAAATAGTGAAGAACGAAAATAAAATGAATGCTCCTGCGATCATAGTACTCTAAACAAAGTGTCGCAGGGTCTCGGGCTCAAAAGCTTAAAATTGTGACAACATTTTATCTCTGCAACATAAGTTATACCCAAAGCAGAAAGTATGATGAGGTTTAAAAGCTGGGTAAGCAACCATCCCAATAGACCTAGCCAAAAAATTGCATCGTGATAAAATGTCGCCAAGCGTAGCCGATTCAATATGAACGGTTTAGCCAGTTCAGTGCTCCCTGGCCGCAGCATTGACTCGCCTTCTTCTCAGGCGTTTTTGTGGCTAGACAACTCCTATAGCTTAACGGACGTTTGAATAGGTCCAGTCCTCTATACTGAAGAATTCAAAGCCAGGGGCTGTCATATGTAAGACATCCTTTGTACGCGGAGCTATTTCTTGAATAGTGCGCATCAGTGAGGACATGAATACAAGAAGACGCGAATTCTTTGGAGGAAAGTCCAACTTATAAAGCGAGCCCCAGCGAAGGCCCGAGTGCAATTTCAGAACTCTGTGATATTCTGCTGCCAGCTCACGTCAGCACAGAAGGCCGGCCGTAAGAAAAAAAAATAATAAACTCTGCTCCTGTGTGTCGTTTCGGCACGAGAATGCGCGACCCACGGCAAATCTAAAGCGGCGACCAAATACAAAACATATGCACAACTGGAGACTGTGGCAGCGGCCTTTTCATGCGCAGCAAAGGACATTACGCACAGTAGCTTGAGAGGTACGTGCTTGCGAAAATATGCTCACAAAGCGACAAAAATGAATAAACATGTTTTTGGATGTACGAGTCTGTGTGTGCGGGTGTATGTGTGTGCGTGCGTGCGTGCGAAAGTTGAAAGAATTTACTCCGAGCTCAGATTTACAGAACGATTACACAACTCTCCCTGCAGTGGATTCAGCGCTCATATCGGAGCACATATATAATAACAATTCGTGTGCTGCGATGGCATCGCACAAAGGTTATCTCAGATTCTGGTGTCATGCAGTTAATATGTACCGTTTACGGACGCAAAAGATAACGTTTTAACTGTTCCCCACATCAGATTTCGGCTCATACATTTCTTCGGCAAATGTGGGTGATAAAAGCAACGGCGTGTCTGGCATCCTAATATCGTCTATTCGTTTCATGTACCATGTCCCTGTTACGAAAGCCTGCATTGCTAGTCTCCCTGCCTCTGTTCCTTTTCTAAAGCTTATCACCTATCCATTTCGTTTCTTTTCCTATATATATGTGAAGTCTTAACATTAACTTGGTTGATCTGATGCATAGCCTAAGGCTAGCCCTGGATCTGCGCGCAGAAATATGAATACCAAAGCACGGAAAACTCCACAGATGATATCTGTCCGAACAATATATACGACGAAAACTACCCAGTCTGATATCTATTGGTAACAGCTACCTGTACCTAAACACTGCCACCTATAACAGCTGCGCCTTAATACAATGAATGCGAGAGCTGCGAAGCTTGACCACGGAGATAACTGAACAGCTTGATAACAGTTCAAAAAATATGCAATTAAACATGTAGGAGGTTGGTTTACAGCAAAGTAAACCGTTACAATGAAACAGCTGAAGTGAAAATGGTTTTTCACAATTATTAACATGATAAGTAAAAATTTTCCGCGCAATTAATATGCTTCCTAATGCAAATAAAGAAAAATAATTTGAGATGCTTGTATGTATGTGTGGTTTGGTTGGTTTGTGGGGTTTAACGTCCCAAAGCAACTCAGGCTATGAGAGACACTTCGGAATTTTCGACCACCTGGGGTTCATTAACGTGCACTGAACCGCACAGCACACGGGCGCCTTGCTTTTCGCCTCCATCGAAAAGCTGCCACCGAGGCCGGGATTCGATCCGGCGTCCTTGGGAATAGTAGTCGAGCGCCGTAACCACTGCGCCACCCCGGCGGGGTATGTATGTATGTATGTGTGTATGTGTGTATGTATGTATGTATGTGTGTATGTATGTATGTATGTATGTATGTATGTATGTATGTATGTATGTATGTATGTATGTATGTATGTATGTATGTATGTATGTATGTATGTATGTATGTATGTATGTATGTATGTATGTATGTATGTATGTATGTATGTATGTATGTATGTATGTATGTATGTATGTATGTATGTATGTATGTATGTATGTATGTATGTATGTATGTATGTATGTATGTATGTATGTATGTATGTATGTATGTATGTATGTATGTATGTATGTATGTATGTATGTATGTATGTATGCATGTATGTATGCATGTATGTATGTATGTATGTATAATTTCTAAGGAAAGAATATATATTGTCGTGACGCTGGGGCTAAGTCGACCCGGCCTTCACTTGGTAGCGTGCAGAGACTCGGGGTTGAGGAAGGACTGAATCTTCGAAGTTGGTAAAATATATACAAGCAGGTTTAATGGCACTTTGAGAAAACTTATTTACAAGATTATTTACAAGAAAAAGAAGGGTGCATCAGCAAAATGGCAAGCGTTAAGAGTTCATAGCGAGAAGCGACTGGATGAGCCGTTTACCCAGGGCTCAGAGCGACATTTCGTGCTCTGCAGCGTCCTTAAAACCCCCTATGTCCAGCCCCTCTCTGAAGATGCTGACCAACCAAATCCAGGGCACGCCCCTCAGATATCGGCATCCAATCGAACACATCACTGCACTGATGGTCTGAAGCACTGACTGGTCCGGCATTAATTCGTTGGGCGTGATCACTTGTTGGCGGGAAAAGCTTGGGAACGGCGAGGAGAGGAGGTACATTTCTATTCTTCAGCAAAGAAACCACAGGCTGGTTCTGACAAGTGGGTTTACTTCTCAGAAACCCAAGTGCACGTGGGCGCCGCATACGCTCCCAGCATTGTCCGTTTTCGACAATTGCAAATCTTTCCTGCATTCCTGGGAAATCACTTAATGGCTGTATGCGTCATGCTCCTTTCTTGTCCTGCACGTCAGCGGACATGTCACTCTGTCGTCTCCTTTGGAAAGTAGGCATTCCTCACTGGACGATAGGGCTTCTCGACTGGAAGGGTGAACAAAAGAAAGAAAGCACTTCCTGCATTTCCCGCAGGGGGACGTTTCTTTGTGTTTTTCCAGACGTTCTCTTGACAGGGTCAATTTGGCATTTGCAGGGTGTCCACAAAGCAAAACAGGTTTACAAAACAGGATTCCTGGAAACAGGCTCACTTAGAGCCATTGGACCATCACCACATATCCACAACACTTATCCATGCCCACAGGCGAACAATAGAGCGCGCAAATGCGGATGCACGGTCGTAACAGCCTCCTCCCCCGCCAGAAGAGTCTCGGAGGGCAGCAGTCGCAGCTGCTGCATGAAGAGACGACTTAATGGCCTGCACGTGAACGCTTGAAGCTCGCTGTTGCTTGTCGCGTTGTCTTGATTGTTGTAGGCCAAATTGCTCGAGCTGTCTGAAACTCAACCACATGTCTAAACAAGCACTCGGCTCCCGTCTGAAGAGACCAGGTCAAAAGAAAACTGCCATTGTTGTTCGAGAAAAGCCCACTCTCAAGACGTTCAGGACCCACGTATTCCTAGAAAACCAAACGTGCTGCTTTACATAGCCACACATATACAAGCGCACGAAAAAAAAAAAAAAAAAAAACCTGATTATCAATTTGGATACATGGTGAGGAACATCTCGGACCGCTTAGAAAGAGCGGCTAAGCGCGTCCGCATTCCCATTTAACTTCCCCTTTTTGTATCTTATTTCAAAATTGTACTGCTGTAAAATCAAGCTCCACCTAAGAAGGCGACTGTTCTTCGATGTCGCAGTTTGCAGCCAAGCCAGGAGACAATGGTCCGTCTCTACGGTGAATTTGGCCCCTCCAAGATAGCACTGCAATTTTTGAATGGCCCATACAATGCAAGCGCACCTGACGCGCAATAAGCCCTCTCTCTAGAACTCAGTTTTCTGCTCAGGTAGAGCACGGGGTGCTCATTGCCGTCGTCATCTCTCTGGCAGAGAACAGCACCTAACCCTCGATCACTGGCATCACACTGGACCGTGAATTCTCGGTCATAGTCTGGAGCTCGCAATACCGGACGGCTAATCAGCACAGCCTTCAGGTTTACGAAGGAGGCTTCCTTTTGTTCGTCCCAGACTACATTTGTCGGTTCTGTCCTGCGGAGAGCGTCGGTCAGAGGGCTAGCCAAAGCTGAATAGTTAGGAATGTAGTGATTGTAGTACCCAGTCAGACCCAGGAATGCTCGAATTTCCGTCTTCGTGCTCGGCCGCGGGTAGTCTGCTACCGCAGAAATCTTAATCTCGCTGGGTTTCCTGAAACCTTGACCTACATTGTGACCCAAGTAGTCCACAGTCGCCCTTGCCAGGCAACATTTCTCGGCCTTTACGGTTAGTCTAGCTTGACGCAAAAGGCTCAGTACAGCTCTTAGATGTACCATATGGTCCGCCCATGAGTCGGAAAAAACCGCAATGTCGTCTAAATAAGGCACCGCGAATGTTTCACACCCCTTTAAAACCCTATCCATGAGTCGGGAAAAACAAAATGGAGCATTTTTGAGCCCGAAACTCATCATTGTTGGCTGGTAGCTGCCCGTCAGAGTGACGAAAGCCGCGTATCTGCTGGCGCGTTCAGTGAGCGGTACTTGCCAGTATCCTCGAGTAAGGTCCAGCGTAGTCACATATGCTGCTCTACTGACCTGTTCTACTCTCTCCTCAATATTCGGAATAGGATACACTTGATCCCTGGTGAGAGAATTTAGCTTTCGGTAGTCTACCACAGGCCTAGGGTCTTTACCTGGAGCTTCTACTAAGATCATAGGCGAAGCATAATCGCTTTCCGAGGGTTTTATTACTCCCAATTCCAGCATGCGAGTTACTTCCCTATCCAGAATTTCTCTTTGCCTTGGAGAGAATCGGTAGCACCTTGATCGCACTGGCACGTCTGAAGTCAGCTCAATATCGTGCTCAGTCAAATCAGTCCTGCCTGGCCTGTCCACGAAGCAGGCCTCAAACTCTGTTATTATTTCGCCCAGATCGGACAGCTGGGATTTCTTTAGTTCTCCTCTCTGCTCCGTCTTTTTGAGAAGCTCCTGAGCGTTGCTTCCCTTTCCGCTGAGGCAAATCAAGTTGTCCCCCATCTCCTCGGGAAGGTTTAACGTTAGATTTACCACGGCTTGATCCATAGCTAAGTCCTCTCGGGTTCCACTTAAAAGTCTCGTGAGATTACTAGACACTGGCGGCAAGAGGTTACTCTCAAGAACGTCCTCATTCCGTGTCTCATCAAGCTCACTTTCAAGTTGACTTATCTGAGATGCCTCGCTCTCAAAGTTTTCTGACTCGCTGTCTTCTACATCGACCACTGTTTTAACTGCCGTTTCCTCCGCTGTGGGTTCTTCTGGAATGAGCAGTGTAGCTAGTTCTCGCGCCTTTGAACGTGTTAAGGCTTGCACAACTCTGTCTCCGAAAAGGATGCCCCTCTTTCGCAGTAGCATGTCCGATTTGTTGGAGAACAAATACGGATAGCACTTAGGAAGCTTTCCTGAAACGGCAGCCTCGGTTGTTAATTCGCCGAAAGGGCCCTCGATGACCACGTTCGCGATCGGCAAGCACACGCTCTGTTCCTCCACTACCTGGCGGATCCACGCACACTGTCCTGTATAGTCGGAAGGCGACACATACGCCGGATGGACAACATCCATCGTTGCGGCCGAATCGCGCAGTACCTTGCAAGGCTTCCCGTTGACTACTAGGTCATGCATGTAAGGTTCCAAAAGCTGCATATTTTCATCGCAGTCACTGACATACGAGAAAGCAATCTTTTCTTTCCGGCAGTTGACGGCAATGTGACCCTGCTCATTACACCTAAAGCATGTGAGCGGCTTCCTAGCCTCAAGCTTATTCTTTGTGTTCTGCGCGTTGGTCACTTCCCCACTTTTCTCACTGCCATCTTTTCTAGGGCGTTTGCCTGAAGAAGCCTTCCTTTCTTCGTTTGCAAATCTAGCAAAGTGCCTTTTCTGACGGTTATTCACTCTCAACTTGGGATTGCGGGGCCTATCCACTACTGGGTTGCTGAATTGTCGGCGCGAAGCGTACTCCTCAATGAGTTCGGCAGCTTCAGTTGCCGACTTAATGTCGCCTCGGTCCTGTAACCAATTTCTTTCTTTTCCTGGGAGGCAGTTATAAAACTGCTCCAAAAGAATTCGCTCGACTACAGCGTCCCTATCACTGTAGGAATCAGTGCTCTTTAGCCACTCGCCCAAATTAACTCTTAAATTGTACAGGAATTCAGGGTAACTCTCGTCCCTGGACTTAGTAGCGTTCCGAAAACGTTGTCTGAACGCCTCGGCGCTAAGCCTATACTTTCTCAGAAGGCAAGCTTTGACCTTCTCGTAGTTGTCCGCGTCCTCCTTGCTTAGCCGCGCGACAACCTCCGCTGCCTCGCAGGGCAGAACCGTCAATAATCTCTGAGACCAAGTGTCTCGCTGGAAGGACAGTTTTTCGCAGGTTCGCTCAAAGTTAGCCAGATACAGACCGATATCCCCTGATATCACATATGGCTGCATGTACTTTGACATCTTGAAATCTGCCTCCTTGTTGAGAAGAGGTACCGCTAGCTGGGGACAATTGCCCGACCTCTTGCTCAACTCTAGTTCTAATTTCCGGAGCTCAATTTCTTGGTCCAGCTTTTTTGCTTCTCTTTCACGCTTCTTTTCCTCTTTTTCCCACTCACGTTCGCGCTCCTTTTCCTCTTTTTCCCGCTCTTTCTGCTGTCTGAGCTGCTCCTTTTTTTGACCGATGAGGTTCCATGCTTCACTGAGCTCCTCATCATCGGTTCCCAGATCAGTGATTGCCTTTATAATCAAGGGTTTTCGTGCCAAACCACTCGTATCAATTCCCAGTTCCTCACACAATAGCAACAGGCCCGGTTTCTGCAGCTTTTGTAGGTCCATGATCGCTCCGAGTGTCGGCTACTTCCAAAACAACTGTGCAAACTACCAAACCTAAAGGCGTTTCCACACTCTCTTTACCAGTTCTAAAATCTAACCCTGTTCTAGAACCTGGTCCACATCAGAAGAAAAGCCAAACACTCACCCACACATGCGATCGATGTTCCGAGCTGCCCTCTTGTTGGCCGATTGTTGCTCCTGCTTGTTGCTTGAGATGCCACCTCCGATCACAAGATGTTGTGGCTTGTAGCTTCAGATCCACCTCCAATCACCAGATGTTGTAGCTTGTAGATCCAGATCCCACCGCTGCCACCAGTTGTCGTGACGCTGGGGCTAAGTCGACCCGGCCTTCACTTGGTAGCGTGCAGAGACTCGGGGTTGAGGAAGGACTGAATCTTCGAAGTTGGTAAAATATATACAAGCAGGTTTAATGGCACTTTGAGAAAACTTATTTACAAGATTATTTACAAGAAAAAGAAGGGTGCATCAGCAAAATGGCAAGCGTTAAGAGTTCATAGCGAGAAGCGACTGGATGAGCCGTTTACCCAGATCTCAGAGCGACATTTCGTGCTCTGCAGCGTCCTTAAAACCCCCTATGTCCAGCCCCTCTCTGAAGATGCTGACCAACCAAATCCAGGGCACGCCCCTCAGATATCGGCATCCAATCGAACACATCACTGCACTGATGGTCTGAAGCACTGACTGGTCCGGCATTAATTCGTTGGGCGTGATCACTTGTTGGCGGGAAAAGCTTGGGAACGGCGAGGAGAGGAGGTACATTTCTATTCTTCAGCAAAGAAACCACAGGCTGGTTCTGACAAGTGGGTTTACTTCTCAGAAACCCAAGTGCACGTGGGTTTCTGCAGCATACGCTCCCAGCATTGTCCGTTTTCGACAATTGCAAATCTTTCCTGCATTCCTGGGAAATCACTTGATGGCTGTATGCGTCATGCTCCTTTCTTGTCCTGCACGTCAGCGGACATGTCACTCTGTCGTCTCCTTTGGAAAGTAGGCATTCCTCACTGGACGATAGGGCTTCTCGACTGGAAGGGTGAACAAAAGAAAGAAAGCACTTCCTGCATTTCCCGCAGGGGGACGTTTCTTTGTGTTTTTCCAGACGTTCTCTTGACAGGGTCAATTTGGCATTTGCAGGGTGTCCACAAAGCAAAACAGGTTTACAAAACAGGATTCCTGGAAACAGGCTCACTTAGAGCCATTGGACCATCACCACATATCCACAACACTTATCCATGCCCACAGGCGAACAATAGAGCGCGCAAATGCGGATGCACGGTCGTAACAATATATATATATATATATATATATATATATATATATATATATATATATATATATATATATATATATATATATATATATATATATATATATATATATATATATATATACAGATAAATGAAGGGGAAATGAGGGTACTCGTTATAATACATGAAGGAAAGAAGCCGCCAGTCGGAGAGGCCAAGGAAAGCATTGGGGATTGTACTTTGTCTTTTTTTTATTTTTACTTCATAATCACGTAAATTAGTAATGTGTTTAGGGGAAAGATAAATAAACACAAAGTAGAAAGAAAAACAACGTGCGGATGGTGGGAACCGAACCCACGACCTCCGAATAACGCGTCCGGTGCTCTTCCAACTGAGCTACATCGGCAGCTGTCCCCCCTGCTACTTTCTTGGGTATTAATGTTGTCTGTATACGAACCAGGAGAGTGTTCACCAGCGCCACCCTCAACTATAGCGGTGGACGTGGAACGTCTTGTGTTACCGCCAGCGTCACGTAGAACGTGATCACGAGTGAGGGCGAAAGCTGTGCTAGAACCCTCTTACGCTACCTATGGCTTCAAGACTGCCAGAACCGAGACCCCAGTAAGCTACAAGCAGATAAATGAAGGGGAAATGAGGGTACTCGTTATAATACATGAAGGAAAGAAGCCGACAGTCGGCGAGGCCAAGGAAAGCATTGGGGATTGTACTTTGTCTTTTTTTTATTTTTACTTCATAATCACGTAAATTAGTAATGCAATGTGTTTAGGGGAAAGATAAATAAACACAAAGGAGAAAGAAAAACAACGTGCCGATGGTGGGAACCGAACCCACGACCTCCGAATAACGCGTCCGGTGCTCTTCCAACTGAGCTACATCGGCCGCTGTCCCCCCTGCTACTTTCTTGGGTATTAATGTTGTCTGTATACGAACTATGAGAGTGTTCACCAGCGCCACCCTCAACTATAGCGGTGGACGTGGAACGTCCTGTGTTACCGCCAGCATCACGTTGAACGTGATCACGAGTGAGGGCGAAATCTGTGCTAGAACCCTCTTACGCTACCTATGGCTTCAAGACTGCCAGAACCGAGAGCCCAGTAAGCTACAAGCAGATAAATGAAGGGGAAATGAGGGTACTCGTTATAATACATGAAGGAAAGAAGCTGACAGTCGGCGAGGCCAAGGAAAGCATTGGGGATTGTGCTTTGTCTTTTTTCAATTTTTACTTCATAATCACGTAAATTAGTAATGTAATGTGTTTAGGGGAAGATAAATTGTAAAGAAGACGAAGAAGAAACAACCCTGCGGCATCACCATCGCCACCATCGCTGGTCTCCGGCGCCCATCTCTCTCGCGCTGAAGCGGTTCTCTGCGGCTGCTATTCCGATCCCTCTGTGCCCGAGTTACTGCCAGCGCTAGACGTTCAGGCCATCTATTAAATCCACATTTCACTTGGTGGAGGTCAAGCTGAGGTTCCCTGTACCCATCTCGCCCTGGAACTTCGAAGCAGAACGTTGACTACCCCAATGACGGAGCCTACTTCATCGCACCTACATCCGCCAGTCACCTGCACAGGTTCCCTTCGCCAACGGGACCCCGCTACCTTCAGTGGAAGCAGTGATGACAACGTCGACGATTGGCTGTCCACTTACGAACGGGTCAGCCGCCACAATAACTGGGACGACAATCGTAAGCCTAATAATGTCATTTTTTACTTGAGCGACGTCGCTAGTTTGTGGTTTCGAAACCACGAGTCCGACTTTAGCACCTGGGCGCATTTCAAGACCAAATTTTCTGATGTCTTTGGCCGCCCCACCGTCCGAAAACTCCGCGCGGAACAGCGTCTTCGATCGCGACTACAGCTGCCCGGTGAATCGTTCACCAGTTACATTGAGGACATTGTTGATTTGTGTCGCCGCGTTGACCCGACCATGACCGAGGCCGTTAAAATACGTCATGTCCTCACAGGAGTTAATGACGGCGCTTTCAACATGCTCGTCGCCAAAAGCCCCACTACGGTCAAGGAAATATACGACCTTTGTCAAAGCTACGACGAACTCCGCAAGGAGCGTGTTTTGATTAGCCAGTCTCAAGCATCACTTGCTGAACTTGCCGCGGAGAGGGAGTCATCTAGCCTCTCTCAAGACATCAAGGCTTTTGTACGTCAGGAGGTCGCGCGACAACTGTCTCTGCAGCCATATATTGAGGAGTCGACACCAACTGGCCTTGTTCCGGAGCTTCGCCGTGCAATCCAGCAGCATGTGTCTGAAGTCGTCCCTAATCCTGTCCCTCAATCAGCTCCGGTCGCACCCTCAATGCCGTTCCCCACGCCCACAATGTCATCGTCCGGCGTTGCGCCACTGACCTACGCTCCAGCATTCGCGCCGGCTCCTCCTCAAGTATTGCGTCGCACGTATGCCGAAGTCAAGTTCACCCCCTGAGCCAGCATATGCCTATGCTTCGCCCCCCATACGGTCGGCACCAACAGCTTTCGCTCCCCCCTTGCTTCAGACACGATCTCCATGGCGCACTTCAGACAACAGGCCTATTTGCTACCACTGCGGCATCCCTGGACACACTACACGCTACTGCCGGCGCCGAATAAATATGGCCTTTGCTGCACGGCCTGCGCCTCCTTATTTGGCCCCTCAGTTCCCCGTTCCATCGGGTCCTCCAACAGCATCCCCCGATCCTCCGGACTTCCTGCCTCGTCGTTCGCCATCACCACGTCGCCGCTCCATTTCGCCAATGCACCGACGACCCGCTACTCAGCCGGAAAACTAACCGCCGCAGTTCGCGAGGCACGAACTGCGTATTCGACAGAATTTCAAAGTCCTCGTCTTAATCCCGCGAATGTTACTGCTGTCATCGTTGAAGGTGTTTATACTCTTGCGCTCGTCGACACCGGTGCTGCTGTATCAGTTATCAGCCTAAAACTCTGAAGCTCCCTCCGAAAAGTGACTACGCCCCTCGAGGGACTATCGCTTCGTACCGCATCCGCTCACAGTATACAGCCGACAGCTGTCTGCACTGCTCGCGTCGTCATTGCTGCAGCCTTGTACATCATCGAATTCGTCGTCCTCCCCACATGTTCTCATGACGTCATTCTCGGCTGGGATTTCCTGTCCAAGCATCATGCTATCATTGACTGCGCCAGTCCTCAAGTAGAGCTCATTGAATCGAGTGATGCACCGTCTGATGCCCTG
Organism: Amblyomma maculatum; assembly: GCF_055883805.1. Lineage (NCBI taxonomy): Eukaryota > Metazoa > Arthropoda > Arachnida > Ixodida > Ixodidae > Amblyomma > Amblyomma maculatum. The sequence goes on from NC_139344.1 coordinate 25,271,804, forward strand.
CTTCACGAGCCGCGTCCTCGTTTTTCGGCCAAACTCCTCGTAGCTCATGACACAACCATCCCACCCGTTAGCGCTGTCCTGGTTCCCCTCACTGCCTCTTTTACCACCGCCGCGACAGTCCTCTTTGTGCCCTCTAACGTTGTCTGCCGCCGCCGCCACTTACCGCTGCCGTTTGCCGTCCTTGACATGAACAACGGCGCTAGCACACTTCTGGTAGCCAATCCTCTTGCGTCTCCCGCTATGTTGATCGAAGGGGAGTGCCTCGGCCGCATCGAGCCCGTGGACCTTCTGTTCGCTTTTGATGATTTGTCATTCCCTGTTTGCCAAGTTGACGCCTTGACTCCAACTCGTGTGGCTTCAGATCCGCTACAGCGGGATCTTTTTGACCATTCTGTGGACAGCGCTCTAGAGCCGCGCCACCGAGAACAACTTCTTGACCTTCTACACCAATTCCGCTCCTCCTTCGACATCCCGCAATCTTCCTTGGGCCGCACGACGACCGTTACTCACCTCATTGACACTGGCGCTCACCCACCTCTCCATCAGCGGCCGTATCGGGTGTCCCTGACTGAGCGCCGTGTTATTGCCCAACAAGTCGATGACATGCTGCAACGCGGAGTAATTAGAGAATCCTGTAGTCCATGGTCGTCTCCTGTGGTCCAAGTTAAGAAGAAGGATGGATCCATACGATTTTGTGTTGATTATCGCCGCCTAAACAAAATTACTCGTCGTGATGTGTATCCCCTGCCAAGAATCGACGATGCTCTAGACTGCTTGCAAGGCGCAGAATTCCTTTCCTCACTCGATTTGCGCTCTGGATATTGGCAGGTGCCCATGGCAGAGGAGCATCGCGCTAAGACCGCCTTTATTACTCCAGACGGACTATACGAATTTAATGTTATGCCGTTCGGACTCTGTAACGCCCCAGCCACATTTGAAAGAATGATGGACACTGTACTGCGCGGCCTGAAATGGAACATCTGTTTATGCTACCTCGATGATACCGTCGTCTTTTCAACAGACTTCCCGACCCACCTGACTCGACTTCGCCAGGTCTTCACCTGCCTAACCCGCGCCGGTCTTCAACTGAACCTCAAAAAGTGCCGCTTCGGTGCCCGCCAGCTCACAATACTCGGACATGTGTGCAAAGATGGAGTTCTGCCTGATCCTGAGAAGCTCCGCGCCGTTGCTGACTTTCCGAAACCGACCACTCTGAAACAACTGCGAAGCTTCGTGGGCCTCTGCTCGTACTTTCGTCGTTTTGTTCGCAATTTCGCGACCATCATAGCCCCCCTTACACAGCTCTTGAAAGGCGCCCCTAACCTCCCCTCTTGGTCGCCAGCCTGCGATGATGCATTCGCGACGCTGCGCAATGTTCTGACGTCACCGCCAATCCTTCGCCATTACGACCCTACTGCACGTACAGAACTTCACACCGATGCCAGTGGTGTCGGCCTCGGCGCCGTCCTCGCCCAGCGCAAGCCTGGCTTCTCCGAATACGTTGTCGCCTACGCAGGCCGTGCTCTTACCAAAGCCGAGACCAACTACTCCGTTACCGAAAAGGAGTGCTTAGCAATCGTGTGGGCTATAACGAAGTTCCGCCCTTACTTATATGGCCACTCTTTCGATGTAGTTACAGATCACCACGCGCTCTGCTGGCTCGCGTCTCTCAAGGATCCGTCTGGCCGTCTCGGGCGCTGGGCTCTCAGGCTTCAGGAATACGACATCCGTGTTGTGTACCGCTCTGGCCGCAAGCACTCTGACGCCGATGCTCTTTCTCGGTCACCGGTGCGTTCGCCTAACTCATCATCCCCTCCTGAAGCCTCTTTGTCAGCACTCACCATTGAGGATATGCCTTTCGAGCAACGACAAGATCCTTGGGTTTCTAACCTGCTAGATGTCCTTGGCACTCCTTCCGCGGCTATGCATCCTCGGGCAGTCCGCCGACAGGCCCCCCATTTTACCATTCGGGACGGCCTGCTCTACCGCAAGAACTACAACTCAGATGGCAGAAAATGGCTTCTTGTCATTGCGCGCCACCTCCGCTCCGAGGTTTGTGCCCATCATCACACTAACCCGCAAAGCGCTCATGCCGGCCTCCTAAAAACCTATGATCGAATTCGTCAGAGGTATTACTGGCGGGGAATGTACAATTTCGTACGTCGTTACATTCGCTCTTGTACCGCCTGTCAACAACGCAAGATTTCTCGCCACCCCGCTGGCCCTCTCCAGCCTTTACCGTGTCGAGCTCGCCCGTTTGATCGTGTGGGAATCGACCTCTATGGTCAGCTACCATGCAGTGCCGCTGGTAATCGATGGGTCATCTCCGCCGTCGACCACCTGACCCGTTATGCGGAGACTGCCGCACTTCCCGCGGCGACAGCCCGAGAGGTAGCCCATTTTCTCCTGCACCACTTCATTCTTCGACACGGCGCCCCTCGCGAACTACTGAGCGATAGAGGTCGTGCCTTTCTGTCCGAAGTAGTCCAAGAGCTTCTGTCGGCTTGCAAATCGATACATCGGACTACAGCCGCGTACCACCCGCAAACCAACGACCTCACGGAGCGTTTCAACTGTACGCTTGGGGACATGCTCGCAATGTATGTTACATCTGAATCTGGGAGCTCCAACTGGGACCAGGTACTGCCATTCGTAACATTCGCGTACAACACTGCCACCCAGGCAACAACTGGTTTTTCGCCCTTCTTTCTCTTATACGGCCGTGAACCATCTTGTACTCTGGACACAATTTTGCCATACCATCCAGATGCCTCTGAGTACAGTGCTTTGTCCGATATTGTACAGAAGGCTGATGAATGCCGTCAGCTAGCTCGCACGTTTACCTCCAACACTCAAGGCTATCGCAAAGATCAGCTTGATAGCGATACCCCTGTTCCGACGTTCCTGGCCGACAGCTTCGTTTGGCTATGCGTTCCTGCCACCAGCAAACTAGAAACGAAGTACCACGGACCTTATCGCGTCTTGGAACGCACATCCCCTGTTAATTACATCATCGAGCCAGTCACCCCTTCTTCCGACCACCGCCGCCGCGGCCGTGAGGTTGTCCATGTTAGCCGCCTCAAGCCGTATTACAACCCTCTGGTTGTCCCTTCCCCGTGAGTCGCCAGGATGGCGACTTCTTTACGCGAGGGAAATGTAGAGAAGACGAAGAAGAAACAACCCTGCGGCATCACCATCGCCACCATCGCTGGTCTCCGGCGCCCATCTCTCGCGCTGAAGCTGTTCCCTGCGGCTGGTATTCCGATCCCTCTGTGCCCGAGTTACTGCCAGCGCTAGACGTTCAGGCCATCTATTAAATCCACATTTCAAAATAAACACAAAGTAGAAAGAAAAACAACGTGCCGATGATGGGAACCGAACCCACGACCTCCGAATAACGCGTCCGGTGCTCTTCCAACTGAGCTACGTCGGCCGCTGTCCGCCCTGCTACTTTCTTGGGTATTAATGTTGTCTGTATACGAACCATGAGAGTATTCACCAGCGCCACCCTCAACTATAGCGGTGGACGTGGAACGTCCTGTGTTACCGCCAGCGTCACGTAGAACGTGATCACGAGTGAGGGCGAAAGCTGTGCTAGAACCCTCTTACGCTACCTATGGCTTCAAGAATGCCAGAACCGAGACCCCAGTAAGCTACAAGCAGATAAATGAAGGGGAAATGAGGATACTCGTTATAATACATGAAGGAAAGAAGACGCCAGTCGGCGAGGCCAAGGAAAGCATTGGGGATTGTACTTTTGTCTTTTTTTATTTTTACTTCATAATCACGTAAATTAGTAATGTAATGTGTTTAGGGGAAAGATATATAAACACAAAGTAGAAAGAAAAACAACGTGCCGATGGTGGGAACCGAACCCACGACCTCCGAATAACGCGTCCGGTGCTCTTCCAACTGAGCTACATCGGCCGCTGTCCCCCCTGCTACTCTCTTGGGTAATAATGTTGTCTGTATACGAACCATGAGAGTGCTCACCAGCGCCACCCTCAACTATAGCGGTGGACGTGGAACTTCCTGTGTTACCGCCAGCCTCACGTAGAACGTGATCACGAGTGAGGGCGAAAGCTGTGCTAGAACCCTCTTACGCTACCTATGGCTTCAAGACTGCCAGAACCGAGACCCCAGTAAGCTACAAGCAGATAAATGAAGGGGAAATGAGGGTACTCGTTATAATACATGAAGGAAAGAAGCTGACAGTCGGCGAGGCCAAGGAAAGCATTTAGGATTGTACTTTGTCTTTTTTTTTTATTTTTACTTCATAATCACGTAAATTAGTAATGTAATGTGTTTAGGGGAAAGATAAATAAACACAAAGTAGAAAGAAAAACAACGTGCCGATGATGGGAACCGAACCCACGACCTCCACATTACATTACATTACTAATTTACGTGATTATGAAGTAAAAAATAAAAAAAAGACAAAGTACAATCCCCAATGCTTTCCTTGGCCTCGCCGACTGTCGGCTTCTTTCCTTCACATATATATATATATATATATATATATATATATATATATATATATATATATATATATATATATATATATATATATATATATATATATATATATACATACATATATATATATATATATATATATATATATATATATATATATATATATATATATATATATATATATATATATATATATATATAAACCCCTTTCAATATATATCTATATATTGAAAGGGGTTTTACTGATGGTTCAACAGGGAATATAGCCCTCTGTAAGCTGCACGGCGAACAGCACAAGCACACAGTCCGTCAAGGCACAAAACCAGAGAGCTCGAGCAGCGCAGCGGAACTTCGTCGTCCTCTTCCTCGTCTTCGTGAATCCGCTCTTCGTTCACTACAATATATATATATATATATATATATATATATATATATATATATATATATATATATATATATATATATATATATATATAAAATGAATAAAAAATGCTCACAGGTGTACCACTGATGCATCTGAGGTTATATTATTTAGGTATTTAGGGTATGATGAGGACGCACATGTAGCATGGCCTGTCATGAATGTTAATTACGCACATGCGCCGACGTTTCTATATTTAAGGGTTATCCCTTGAATAAATCAGTAGTTTGCGCGCGTCATGTATACGTGCCCTGCTTTTAGCGCGACTTCCCGTGGCTTCTCAAGACGATCACCAACTAGCTCGACAACAATACTTGCTAAAGCATATTCCAGAATCACTAAATCATGTATCGACGACCTAGTGACTGTCGTAAAAAAAAAAGAACACTGTTTGTTTGTTTGTGGGGTTTAACGTCCCAAAGCGACTCAGGCTTTGAGAGACGCCGTTGTGGAGGACTACGGAAATTTTGACCACCTGGGGTTCTTTAACGTGCGCTGACATCGCACAGCACACGGGCGTCTTGCTTTACGCCTCCATTAAAAAGCAGCCGCCGAGGCCGGGATGCGATCCTGCGTCCTTGGGAACAACAGTCGAGTGCCGTAGCCACTGCGCCATCCCGGCTTTTTTTTTTTCTTTATTGCCTGACTTTTTCAAGGCAACACAAACGCACACAAGACATTAATATAGTAAGTCTGCCAGGGGCTGGCTTCGTCGTTCTAAAATTCCTTTAAATCCATCAAAGGTTCTACCTTTGGCAACCACTCAGAATTATGATCGACAAACTTCACGATCTCGATAAACCAATGGAGAGCCTCGCGGAAAAAAATTCGTGCAGGACGCGTATCAGGATCACAGTGATATCCTGCCATGCGTGAACACCATATTAGCATGATTGAATCATATGGAACCCCCTCCTCATTTTGCGTAGGTATATACCTTATTCCGTAAGGTTTAATAGGTAAATATTTCTTTATGGTTCTTTGAAGTACGTCCCAAAAATAAACCCTTTCCCAACAGTGAATAAATACATGATCTATCGTTTCTGGATGTTTCCAAATTAAGCAATGGGCACCGCACGGAAGAAATGAACCTTTTTCTTGCAAAAACTCATTTACTGGCCCAGTTCCAGTGTGCAACTTAAAAAAGAAAGTTTTAGCCGCTGCCGGGACTTTCATTATCTTTACCCTCTTTAGTACATTCCTGCCAGGGCCTCCGCAGTGGGGCCATTGTTTATCAGGAGTTTTTAGATTTAAACTAGCCGATCCTTCCAGGAGCCTTCAACAATGACGAAAATGTGTAACCGTTAAGCCAATGTCGGTAGCCAGCCTGTAATCGAATACATTTTAGACAACTGGAATGGAGACATTCGCATGATTCAATCATATGAAACCCCCTCCTCATTTTGCGTAGGTATATACCTTTTTCCGTAAGGTTTAATATTATTCATAATGCAAACTGGGATACTGTAGTGTATCTACTATATAGATCACATAAACTTGTATAAGCGATTTCAAAAGTTACCTTTAATATGCCAGGCGGCATCCAAATCTGCAAAAAAGAAAGAAAATATAAGAAAGCCAGGTAACAAGTTGATAATGCCGGAAATCGCGGAGCTCTATTACATAAAAGATGAAGTCTGGCATGACTGTGGAAAAGACCCTGAAAAAGTTGCCCTCACGCACGAATTTTGCACACGCTGAAATTTAGTCACAACCAAAGAGAATATTCGAAAAGAAGTTACTTATCCTTGCTATTTGCCATGGGCAGGAACAATGGAAGTTGATAGACATTAGCAAACAACCTGATGGGAAGGGTAACACAGGCTACAATTCACGAGACGATAGGAAAAAAAAAGCCTTCCTCTTAAGAAGACATCCACCCATTGCGCGTATTGCTTAACGACACTTTCACTTACGGAGCAGTTAAGTAGCACAGAGCTTAAGAAACGACCCTCCTCGAATATAGATGCTCCTGGCATGCTTGCAGAAAGCACACAGTCTGATCTAACAAAGTCTGACCTATAGAGCATCGTAAGCACAGTAAGTGCAGTGTGAGTGTGATGAGAGTATGAGATGTGATAAACGGAATACTGGACAATGGGATAATGCCCAGAGAACTGATAATTTTGATAGTGAGACCTGTGTAGAAAATCTGAAAGGAAAGTAAACTGCGCCAACTACAGACTGACTTTTAATATGCATGCCTTGACACTTCGGAAAAACAAGTGTAATTTGGAATGCTATCTTTCTGTGAGAATTACTCGTTAAGCAGTCCGGTGGAATATGGTTTCACAAAAGAGCAGAACGTTACTTCGCTCTCACAAGAATTCTCAAATTACGTTAACGCTGCAATTTCAAATGATCATCTTATAATAGCACTGTTTTCCAGACTTATCGAAAGTCTCCGAAACCATTGATCGCGCCTTAATGCTGCGAAAGTTGAAACACGTGGACTTCAGAAGGCAATTCCACATATTTTTTCATGGTTAATTTACAGACAGGTCACAGTGTGTTAGAAGGGCAGACGAATACAGCGAACTGAAAGCCTTGAAATTCAAGGACTATTGAATATCTATGTCTGTGAACTGGGTTACTTGAAACAAATGTGAAGAATCTTCCAATACACAGATGACACAGCCCTCACCGTACACTTCGCTTGCTGATATTGAGTGCAAAAAAATTCAACAAATCGCGCTTATCTGTTTTCCATGACTCCCATTGCAATCCGTGCACGTTTACTCTACTATTTGAGCCTCTGTAAAGTACCTGAAAATAATATTTGAATAAGATATAACATGGAATAATCACGTACGGTATGTAGCGTGTAATCTTCTTAGAACCGTGTCAGTAATGAGGTACACACAACCTGAGGGGTATAGTAAAATGACGATGTCCTTAAGGCGTGTCACAAACAAATAACTGGCTGAGCCACTTACAGCCAGTGCTTTTACATTATATGGCACTTGTTCGGATTACCAAATTCAAGCCCCAAATCGTATATTTAATAGAACAGTGAATTGTAACCTGTGGTGATATATTGCAGCATTTTAATAAGTATGAAGAATAGACTACGCTTGGTATACTGGAAAGGCAGAAAATATTCTATTAAGTTGCTGTTACATATCTTTACACACGAATAGGCATAAACTGCCTGTAAAAAACAAAAATGAAGAAAGCTTCAAGTTATGGAAGACCGAAAAATATATCCAGCCACAATTATTGCAAATTACGGCAAAATGTGCGAGGATATTACGTTCCACGGATATTTAAGGAATACAGTGAAAAGTGTGGCAAAATTATAAGGAAACGAAATATTATAAAAGAAATGAGAAAATGGAGACTATCTCTACAGATCAATGTCTGGCGGTCTCTATCACGTTGAATGTCCTTTGTTTCATCGCGTTTTTCTTGGCCTTGTGTTGGCTACTCTGTCACAAGGTTTTTTTTATTGCTTATCAAAAACAAATATTATGTTTGTTTGTTTTCTTCTTCGCATGCATTCCTTATTCGACATATGTCTGTCGTTCATATAATATTCCCTTGCAGATATGTACCAGTGCATTTTCATTTTTTTGTGCCGCACTTTCGGGCCGATTTGGAAATTCCCCGGACTGACTGCAAAGCCAGCTAGCATTTTATGCTCACGTTCAAGAGCAAATGAAAACTCGTGTGCCATCAAAAGACGAAGAAATTTTTATTTTTGAAAAGCAAAAACAAAAGAAGAAACAAACCAAAACGAGAACATTTTTTGTAGATGTACATGATGTAAAGAAATCCATCCGTGTCACAAACGCACATCAAGTCTGACAAAGTTTGAAATCTGTTATATGAACGCACATCTTTTACAGTTGGTAATTGCAGATGTTCAACACTACCTTGCAGTATGGATCAATTGGTGGATTTCAGGAAGGCAGAAACATAATGATGAGCTGATGTTAGTGAAAAAAAAAAAGGGCACTTGCTCAGTTCTATTTCAGGTACTCTAACTTCATGCCGCCTACCGAAGTTAATAGCTCATTGTTCATGAACGAGAATGTAGGTCTGCATTGAAAATAAATTAGGTTCTTATGACGTGCTTGATTAACTGTGATTGATGATCCGAGTACTGAAGATCGTGCGGGAATTATCATGAGTCAGTTCTTTGCAAGCGGCTTATGGCTGTGTCACACTATCCACCTTAGGACAGCTCTGTTTAGATTCGCATATGCAGACGTGCTTGCCATTAATTACTCGCATAAATGCTGCCACGTGCGCAATTATTATGCACTCATCAATTATTATGCAGCAGTGCTGAGTTCTCCGCGTCTTGCTTCGAGATTACTCGTTCTCTCCATGACAGTATAAGGATTAACTTCCACCCTGCCGTATGCGGCAGCAGTATGCATGTCCTATCTGCAAAAGAGAACATGTCAATGGTTCTCCCGCATATTTACAGTGAATGATCTCTCAACGTTCTCTTTTGTATCAATTTACGTGAACTATTAAGCAGTGTGTTAGTTTATATTCGTGCAGGAAGCCATGAGGCAGCTGCAGTAGAAAATTTTGAGAGATAGTAAACATTAGTTTGATATTAGCTTTTATTGACGTGTGCACCATTAGGTATAGGTTGAAAATATGTCGATATATCTACATGTCATTAACATATCCGACATATATTCCAGTACAAGTTCTCTAAGAACACAAACTATACCCGGTATACTGACCATTTTCTATCGTCTTAACATAATTGCTTCATTTGCTCCCAAGCAACTACAAGCTAGCTCTCTGCACTTTGTAGATTGCAGGATTATTTACATTTAGATGCAAGGTCTGGGTGTGCACATTGAATGAAAGGGGAAGTACTCGTCTGATGTCTTCTAATACAAATGGTGAAGTGCACGAGAGAACCTGGAGTAAAAAAAAAATCAGTCTAGACAAACAACAAATTGTGAGGAAGAAGATGATTCAGCGCCCACGCAAACGACAGTGAAGACGGCTGAGTTCCTGGCCGATAGCTGGCGCGCGCACTCGAAGCTCGGACTGTCTTGTTCGGACGAGATTGTGCCTTACTCTACGATGGTCGTTTGTCACCAGTCGCCGTCTCCAGTCCTCCGAATAACCTCCAATAAACCCCTCTTCAATCCTTGTTAGCATATTGACGTGAGCCATCATTGAAGAAAGGGATTGATTGGTTTCTTCTCTCTGTCGGAAAGTGGACGGGCTCTTGATCACGCACACACACAAACACACAAAATCTAACTGACCACAGCTATCTTTCTCGCCAGGTGCATTAACCAAGCCGTAGCTTAATTAAGCAAGCAATTGGAATTCTTCAACTTCAGTTTGTATGAAATTAGGCCATAGCAGTTACTGTTTCTTGCTTCATTATAGCTTATTTCTTGGCTTTATTTTACTGCGCTGCTGACCGTTTCGATGCTGAGTGCCGAGGCGTTTTCCTATCACTCCGTTCCCTTATCTTTCTCTCTTGCTTTGTTTGTGGACGCCTCGATGAGGGGCGTTAAATCATGCTTTGCCTTTTTGTTTTATTGCCACTCTGTGGTGGCCGTTTTGATGCGGGGCGTCAAAGGGTTATCTTATTTTTCTTTTCCGGCTCTGTCCTGGCTACTGCGGGGCAGAGTGCTAGCGCGTGTTGTTGTCTCTTCATTTTATCACCTTTTTGTGCGGCTGTTTCCGCGCAGGACAATGATTCATTCTCCTACCTTTTCATTATCTTATCTTTCTTTCTGGGTCATTTCGATTGGTGTCCTTGGACGGCCTTCATCCATGCGACGACCCAGGTTGTGTACCGTATAACGGCTATAAGAGATGATATATATATATATATATATATATATATATATATATATATATATATATATATATATATATATAAAAGAAACTATATAAGAGATGATTTATTCTAGGGTGTGGAGTGCCTAAAGGGGAACTTGAAGTATAGAATCTATTACGAGCAGCGCCGCAGTAAAGTGGACAGGTCGGGTCGTCCATCGGGCCTTTTGCTTAAATCTTTCTTTTTTGCCGTTTCCTTCTATTTCTTCCTCATTTTATATTTTTTATTGTCTCTATTTTTAAGGCAAAGATGCGTGAATGACTGTTTGCCAGAAATATAAAAGGACTATTTTCTTCTTTGAGGTTGGTCCTGCTGATGCAAGAGAGTTTTTAAGTGAATGTGGTTGTCTGAAGCAAAAAACTTCTTTCTTGTTCTGAGGTTATCCAACAGTTCACTTTAAACTATGTATCCAAATTATATTTTGTTAAAGTTTGGCACCAATTCGCAAATAGAGGCAGGCAGCCATTGAGTAATAAGAGCCACGTTGCGTTTTAGCGTTTCTAAAGTGGAATTTTCTTTGTCCCTGGCGCACATCTAGTTCTGAAACGTTGCTGCTCGTCATAGCAAACCCATTAAGAATGAAAGTGTACATGTAGGCACTCCGAAGAGCACATGCAACCAATGTGTACAAGGGCGATAAAAAGAAGTGCGAACGGAGCGGCATGGATCACTAAGGTGTCCGCATTTCTTTTCACCGTGCTTGCTCCACGCGTGTTCAATGAAGATTATACAGACGTTCATGGTTCTGTCATGGACGACGCTCGCTTGTTTTCTCTTACCATTCATGTACAATATGAAAGAGCCCTGAATAAGGGAGATGGGGAGCCTCAGTCCCCAAGTGGAGCCAACCTTTCGACAAGTGGACTTGTCTTCGTCTGGGCAGCGCGATTATCACTGGCAGGGGTTTAAATACGCTTTTGCTTCCGTAGAAGAAAAGCTAGGGAGGGGGCAGGGAGGAGGGGGGGGGGGTGAAAAAAGTAGGTCAAGGAGTGAGAAAAATGTTCCTTCGCTATTTATTTCTCAGCCTGGAACCGGTGACCCTGTGGCTTGAATTTTCTTTTTCAGAAGGTTAAGTACAGATTTCGTCTTTACACTTCATTTGCCCTCCAATCAACGTGTATGGCAGTAAGATGGGTATTGTTCACTCCCATGCTTTCCTTTCTCATGTTTGTCTCTCCTTTTGTTCTTCGGCTCATGTGGTAGAGAAGGATCGTGAAAATGACACAAATCATTGCTTTCAACCGCAATTGGATAAATGACCTGAAGAAGGTCCCAATTCGATCAGATAGCTTTACTCTGTTCCTGACCTCCAGAAAAGCTACGGTGGAAGTAAATATTCTCTCATGTGCACCTGAAGCTGTTGCTGAAAGCAGGACATCTGTCCTGGCCGCTTCTCGCAGGTGAAGCAACAGAAACGTTCTTTTTTTTTTTTGTAGAACACCTTTACTCGCTACCTCAATCAGTTTGGCTTTGCCGCGGAGATTTCCTGGCTTGAGAGGACGATAGAAAGTCTTGGTCACTGGCGAAGGTTCTGGACCTTTGGACGGAAGACGTTTCGATTCTATGTTTATGCAGCATTAAACAAAGGGGTTTCTTAGTCAGCCGCCAATTTTCCGCGCTCATAAAAGAGTAGATAGAGATTTTCCGTCGTTTGCATCATCATCAGTCAATATATTTACATTACAAGGCGAACGCCTCTCCTATATTCTTCCAATTACCCGGTCCTATGCCAGCAGCATCCACTTGAACCCTGCGAAATTCTTAACTTCATATACGCCATGTGACTTTCTGCCGCCCCCTGCTACGTTTCCCTTCCATTGGGATCCGATTTGGTACCCTTAACGACTATTGGACATCCCCTATGCGCACTACATGCCTTGCCCATGCCCATTTCTTCTTCTTGATTTCCTCTAGAATGTCATTAAATCTAGTTATTTCTCTCATCCACTCTGCCCTCTTCTTGTCTCTTGGTCGGTTGAAAATCGACCCAGCCCGACGAGTCACGGCTTGGTGGGAAATAAGGCTCATCTTTTTAAGGCGAAAGCCTTACTTGAGTACGTTCATGATTTCGTGTCAGATGGAAATAGACGCAAAACGTGGGCGCAAAAATATGTCCGCTGGTCTTGTGTCGCTCAGTAAACGCTTAGGTGGTAAAGAATGATTGCATGAGGTAGGGATGGACAAAATGTCGCTCGGCTCCAATTTTAGTGGATGCTAAGTAATTAGTTAATTAATTAGCCGCTAAAATGTCAGTTAAACGCCAAAATAGACTTGGACGTGAACAGAATGTACGTACGTGTAAACCGGTACTGACGTCGAAATTTTTCAGAAGTTAAAACTGTGGCAAAAACCGCAAACAGTACGAATAAAAGGTTGTAATAGATCAAAAAGGGATTAGTGTCAAATTATTCAATGAAGGATAATGAAGATCTTTCCCAGAAACATGTAAAAAAATAAAGCTGCACCTACGTTCACGCGACGCCAACGTGGTTATCACGGTGACCACCGCGTACGTTATTGCTCATCCTAGCAATAATGTTACGTCATGGAGAGGACGGCGGCGTTGTGACGTCGTCGGTAGAGAGCGGTGGCGCGATAAAATAAAAAAATCTTCTAGAAACTTCATTCGCATCGCCACCGCTTCAGGTGCTTCCGGCTTGTGTCATAATGTCCCGTGGCTATCACAACGCCACGCGATAGGAGCGACTACGAAACCATCAATCCATTGCTAGAATGACAACTGGCAGCGGACTCACTCCAAGGAACGCCAACCAGCAGGAGCGAGGGTGTACCGTCCACTGTCACAATTGCAGGAGGAAAGTGCGATAGATACAGCGCCTTGCCTGCAAATCAATTATAATTATACATTGCACTGCAACGGAGGCCCGCCAAGGATTAAAAATTTCCTGTGCGGCACGAGCCCCGGACATGCTAGCAAACGTTCTGCAAGGGGCGCGCGATATACCATGTGCAGCAGCAGCAACACTCAGGTTTTCGCATTTCTGCACTGCAGATTCTGCCGCGCTCTAAGAATTTTTTGTTCGTGTGTTGAGCTTTGTCGCCTCTTATCTAACGATAAAGTGCGTTCTCATATGCTGCATCTGCATGTGGCGTGCACTAGGCTACAGCAGTGTAATGTTACCGGTCACAGGTTAGTCGCTAAAGTATGCCGGACAACGGGGAGAAATGTACACCAAAGTAAAAGTGTCGCCTAGCGGAAAGGTCTTCCTTAAATGACACCGAAAGAAACAATCTGGTGGCCTCTATGGCACTTCCCAAATGCATTATAAATGCTCAATTATAGGTTTTCCGGTCGCTGCACACGTGCGTTACACTGCATACGACAGGCATTAACAGGTGCAAGGAAAATGTTTTCCTCCTGTTGTGTCGTGCCGAACAGAAAGCGTGAACAGGAGAGCCGTCACAGATCAAGAGTATCGGGTTCTTTTGGATATTGGGTAAATGCGACAGACCATCATCCAATGCACAATCTAGATTGTACACCTCCGTACAACGACTAATCGCTACGTCTACCTTGTGCAATTAGTGAGCAATTGTTTTTTTTTCGTCTCGTCTTGCAGAGCACAGTACAATACCTTCTAAGGCAGAAGTTCAAGCTCTAGCAGGAGTTACTTACACGTGCAGACAAGAAAACGAAAACCACGCATACAGCATATCTTTCATTGGCAGAATCGAAAGTAGTGGCCTGTCCCAGAGCTTATGGGGTAATCTGTGGCAAGGCTCTAAAGAATGTCACGCGCATTCATCTCGGAAGTGGTAAGGATTGGTTCTATAGATATGCTATAAATGTATACGTGTACTAGAAGTTATGCCCATAGTAAATACTTTAGCTGAGAGAAAAGCACCGAACGAAGTAGCTACCGTGACCACTGGAGACAGCTCCAAGCACTGTCACCTCTTTACCTCCCGGTGCTGCTTCATGAGCAAGCTGTTGTGGGGACAAAATAAATTTCGTCACAGTACCCATCCGAGCTTACATTCGTTCTGTTCCTAAAAGGTCGGCGCTGCCTTGAATGACAGGGATAGCAGTACGAGAGCTGCTTTCATTTCTCCTCTCCATACAGGTGAAAGACTACACGATTTCTGCAGAGCTGTGCTTACCCTCAAAATTAAATATCAGAAGCTGTCAAATTACGAATGCATCAGTTCAGAGCCATACACTAGGGCAAATAAATGGGCATTCATAGTCCCGGAGGTGGTGAAACAAAGAAGAAAATGTCATTTGCTATCTTCGCCAGTGTGCATTCGGAGTTTGGCTCCTCGCGGGAAGATCTATTTTACGTCTTTGATGCCGCAGTCTCATTCTCATTCTGCTATTATAAAGGGATACCACTTTGTTTTCGGGAGAGTTTTGCGTTTTAGCAACGCTTGCTATAAAAGGCTTCTTGTTTAAGCTACAGTGAAAGTCTGCCCGCGGAGCAGGTAAGGAGCAGATATGTTATAATATTTCAGACGCATTTAAAGGAAACATAAAGAGCAGGCTTATTTGCCATTAGAAAAACGGGCAAGTGTGGCATCGTTGAAGAGGCGTGTTTTATTCAGGAAGGCACGACAAATATTTGAGTGTGAAAGAAAACAAAAATACGGAGAATTGATAATAACGAGCTTTGTGTCCTTTCTTCTATTCTCTCCTATTTCATAAAAGCCAGTAGTCAACAATATTAAATAATATCGAAATATCTCACTTCACTGACACTCCGCAGTTTCCACGTTTCTTCTGCGATTCTAACAGATGTGAACCTCTTTAGTTTCGTTAAATACGCGAGACGCGGGAGAAAAAAAAATCTTCAGGAAATCGTTAAGTCCCTCGACATCGCAAAGAACAAGTGTCAACACAGCTGCAGTGTCAAGAGCCCACGGTACATGGAGAGGCCGGCGGCAGCGATTTAGCAAACATAGTGGCTTCCGCCTTCATGACCACCACGCTGGACGTTCGTGACCAGCGTCATTACATACTCAAAGAATACACATGCCATCGAATATTTACTTCTTTCTTTCGTTCGTACACTTTGTCGTTAGCATTTACCTTTCTTTTGTGCATATATGGAATAACTAAGAGGCCGAAGGGAAGGAGAGAGCGCAAAATTGTAACTGCGCCCCAAATTGCGATCCTGGGCCGTAGCCGCTTTATAGAGCAGCTCGGAAATGGGCTTAAGAGCGCGACAGCAGGGTTTATCGCCCTCGTCACGTACCTCTGAGTCTGCGGCTGAGGCCGGGGCTATGCATTCTCATTTATGATTCAGGAAGAGAGTGACCTCTCGATGGCAGCCCCCGCTGATAACCGAAAGGAGCGTACGAATCTCATTTAATGCAGCGTTACCCGCTTTTCCGTGTGCCAAATGATAGAAAAACTTAACTATACAGAGTCACAAATTGTACCAAAATAAATCGTGACGGTTAATCTGAGAACCGCTACCAGAAGCTGCGTAAGTAATGAGTGGAACCAAAGGATTATATGCCATTAATCCTGAATGTGCTCGCTGGTTTCGCGGCCGCATATTTCCGTGTACAGTGTGGGCTACAATCTGCTTCATTGTAAGGAGACCCAACGCGCATACATAACACAAAGTGGACGAGAATGTATACTGGAAGGATAGACTATCTATTTGAGTGACATGTATGCAGGTGTTATGCAGGGAATGTGAGAACGTACGCCGCGATGGGCAAAGTTTGCGACCTAGTGCTTGCACGGCGAGGGCGTAGCCGGGGGGAGGGGGGTGTTTCGGTGTCAGAACATCCCCCGAAATTTTCGGACCGCTTTCCCTTCCTCTCGGTCTTTTTATCGCCCATTGTGTTTTCTACCGACGATGTGTAACACCCGCCGAAGAATATTTCTGCCTACGCCACTAATACACGGAATGACAGGCGCATTTTTTACGCGTGTTTTTCAAAGGGCGAAGCGCGGAAGCGAGGCTTTGTTGTAAGTTTTGTATCTGCCTTTGCAGTTAATCCCTTCCTGTCTGTCGAAACTGAATTATCTTAGCAAGGCCAACAGTAAAAAGAAAGGGATTGTTTGGTGGGTTGTTGGCACCAACATTAGCTCTATTTTCAGACGATAACCATCATGACGTGTTTTGAGTGGTACTTAAAAATATAGTACTAACTAGTTAGTTATGACTAATAATTCCAGTTTACTGTGGGGTAATTAGGCGACAGGACGCGCACTTCTGTGGTGGCAAGCAATTAATATTGTTTGCAAGGTGTATATTTCTTGAAGAAGTCCGCATTTCCCCTGCTATTGCCATTCGTCATTGGTAGCGTAAAATCCTGACTCCATATACGATGGTGTGAGCTGCATAACGTTTATGTCGATTTTAAGTTGCTTTGTCAGTCAATAAAACACAAGAATAACGGCTATTGTTACAGTCTAGACTCAGGTATTGCTAGCATTAATTTCTTTCAAACTCCTTGCTTATAAGCTCGTTTTAATATTTAAAGTGCCTCGCGTACACGAGCACTCATTAACCAAGGAAAAAAGTTTGAGCATTCGATAAATAATTAATCCATAATTATGCGGCACAACCACAGTTCACGTTTGCTAACTAGAATTTCTTTTGGGGTACAAAAACCAATAGTGGTCTTCCACTTTCGTGTAGAGAGAAAGAACACATTTTAATGAGAACCACGTCACGAGACCTGACGATAGGATGGGTGGGGCCCCCATTTAGGGCAGAAAAAATAACGAATAAATATGCCTTTTTTTTTTTCGCTCAAGCTGATCGTAGTCTTTTATGAAGATCAACACAGTATGTGCTGATGATGGCGGAAAATATTTTTTTTTTTTTCATTCTTTATGTAGCAGGCATCCCTTGCTGCGTGCTGAACCAAGAAGGCGTTATGCAGCCCTTGATAATTTGCAACATAAAATTTAAGCATGTGATCAGTATTCACATTGAGGTTTCATAAAACGACGAATGCTTATTTTAAGCTTCTTACG